>NC_043982.1:17640285-18280849 GCF_902150065.1 Myripristis murdjan
TTTGAAATCAGTGCTAAAGACACCTATTTATTCACTGGCTGTCTTGGCCCACTATGCCTATAACTCCACATGTGTCCTTTGCTGTTTGTCGTTGTTGATCAATTTATTATTCACTATTGATTTTGTATTTAATGTCCTTTGTACAGCACTTTGGTCAGCTTGAGCTCTGTTTAAATGTGTTCTATGAATAAACTTTACTTACTTACTTTACAGACATTACACAGAAATTAGTTGTCAATATTGCTTTGCCTACTGTAACAAACACATTCTAATTGCTTATTCTCACAGACTGACCTATGTGGCTGGCAGGGAGGGTCACATGGTGAAAATATTGAGCTACATCAGTGTCAAGTACTGCACCCCATCCCCTGCACTCATATTCAATGTGAGTCCTGAATGTTTTACATGCTCATCCGTATAGTACTAAAGAAATAATTATATTTTGAATGTTTATGAAATATGGGTTTGCTGCTGAAACTTTGCATGACCATTTACTGTATGTGTCCTTGAGCCATTGAAAGCTGTTAAAACCCTTTGAGAAATTGAATAACATATGGGCATAGGTGGACAAGATATTACAAATAACTAATATGAACAACTAATTCACCATCACCATATTATTATTCTCTGTTTCAGGGGATTTTGTCTGTTTTCTACATTATCCCAGCAGATATCAACACCCTGATTAACTACTTCAGCTTTGCGCAGTGGGTGTTTTATGGTTTGACAACCTTGGCTCTCATTGTCATGCGTTTCACTAGGAAGGAGCTCCATAGACCAGTGAAGGTGAGGCACTATCAATGGCAGCATTCATTTTGGAAGTATTTACAAGTTGATTTTGTGTTTTGAATCAACTGTTTATTAGTCTTTTTGTGGTTTAGTTTTTGAACACATTCAGATTTTTGTTCAGTTTTAATCTGTGAAATGTCAGCATTTTTGCCTGTTTTTGTCATACCCTTTTCAATCTTAGTTTTTGTCTGATCCTCGTCTTATATGTCACCCTGGGTAATTTTTTGTTTGTTCCTAGGTGCCGATAGTTGTAGCTGGTCTAATGGTTCTAATGTCCTGCTACTTGGTCCTGGCTCCCATCATTGATAAGCCAGATTTGGAATACCTCTACTGCACTATCTTCATCTTCAGTGGTCTCATCTTCTACTACTTTTTCATCTACTGCAAGTTCAGCTGGGCAAGCAACTTCATGAGTGAGTCCTTAAATCTTAATCCTGTGTAACAACAGCAGACCTGACCCAATACAGTGATGTGATGTTAGTTCAAGAAGTGGTTGTATTGCTGAGATGAGGTAATGATACTGTAAGCTTTTTCTATATTTGAGTGTTAATCATTTGCTATTATATGTCCCTCTGTTGCCAGTAGAAGGGTTTAATAGCAACAGTTAAACAGTCAAAATCAGCTTGACTTAATAAACACTGTTATAGCCCTCTGTGAGAGGAGCATCACATAGACATTTAGTTCTTGTAAATATAATTAGAAATAAAGTCAACCACTAACTGGCAGTCCAATGTGAGGGTCAAAGAAATAAAATAAACAGCTTGTGTTTTTCTCTTGTATCCATGTGAAATTTAGTTAAATTTGAAATTTTCTTCAAATCATTACGATTCATCTGTTGAGTTCTATGTCCATCAAGTATTTAATACATGATGCTCCATAAAAGCAAGTCAATTAATGAGCAGCACTTAATGGACCCTTGTAGTGTTGATGCATCATGTAACCTTTGACCTCCACTCTCCCATAGGGCCCATCACCATGCATCTCCAGTTGCTGATGGAAGTGGTGCCTCCTGAGAAAAATGAGTAACAATGGAGACAGTTGACAGCCAGGAAATCATTCTACTGGACTATGATGCCCTGAAATGTGGAGAGCCTGGCTTTGCAAACTAAGGGCTCCAGCAACCTGGTACCCAGAGTGGGTCAAAGTTCATTTATGCTAGGTTTGGCAAAAGTAGTGGTGCAGCCGCTTTTTTTATGAGCCTGTTTGCCAACTTGAGATGTTAAATTTCTCATTTGTGTCCAAGGCAGAAAAGTGGAAGATTCTTGATTCTAGAGAATAATACAGGGATACATCTCCTGTAATGAAAACAAATGTATATTTTACTGGAGGTGTGGTAGAGCTGGTTTGCCAGCCATATTTTTCTCTGTGCTTGAAGTTGTCTTGGGGTGACATACTGCCACTAAATATGCCACCTCCTAATGGGGTGGCATATTTGCCATGAGTCAGTTTGTAAGTAGTACCAAGAGCTTAATAGTACTAAAAAAAATGGCCCTTAATTCTTCTAGATTTCCTGGCTGTCTTCAAGAGTCTGTCACTCCATCCTCTTGGACCACATTAACCATTTTATTTCAGGGACAAGCACTTCAGTTGTTTGCCTCCTACCTCCAAAACGATCAGCTTCTGTTAAAGCTGATAATGTATCCTCTCCCTCCGCATCCATGCCCTGTGAAGTACCACAAGGCCCTATTATAGGCCATCTTTTGTTTTCCCTGTATATGCTTCCTCTGGGGTCTATTTTCAGAAAATATCATATCCTATCATTATTATGCTGATGACACCCAGCTGTACCTCCCACTGAAACCGTGTGATCCCAGCAGTGTTAATACCCTTTAAATTGCATCTCTTTCTTAAATTAAACCAGAAAAAACCTGAGGTCTTCGTCTTCGGCCCTGCAGAAAACTCCGCAGTCACAATCACTGTCCTCTGACCTCAGCCATTGAATGTAAAGTTATCATGTAAAGTTATCATCTGCCATTGAATGTTATCATTGATTCAGTGCAAACTTTGAACTCAGTTGCCAGAACTGACTTCTTCATCTTAGAGCAATAGGAAAATTAAAATCATTCCTGTCCAGTAGAGATTTAGAAACTATAATTCACGCCCTTACTTCCTCTCATGGTGACTACTGCAGTTCTCTCTATATGGGAGTCGGTCAGCCCTATCTCACCTACAACTGGTTCAGAATGCTTATGTTTTTAAAGCACTGCATGGACTGGCACCAGGTTATATCTACAAACTGTTTTTCCCCCGTTCCAGCTCCAGACCCCTAAGATCTGCTGGCCAATCTTTGTGCTCTAGTTTACACATCAAGTGAAAAACCAGAGATGATCGAGCATTTTCAGTTGTTGGCCCTGAACTGTGGAATAATTTGCCACGTACAGTTAGAGCTTCCCCCTTGACTGACACCTTTAAAACTTGCTGCTGTTTGTGCAATGTTTCTTGTGTTATGATTTTGCCGAGTTACTCTATGCTTTTATTAGTTTACTTATAGCCCCGTATTTATGCCTGTGTTTTTATTTGATCATTCCTGTGTTAATATTGTATCATTTCTTTGTTATTGTTTGATAGTGATTTTAATCTCTTTGTAAAGCACTTTGGTCAACATTTATTTTTGAATGTGCTCTGTGAATAAACTGACTTGACTAAAATACATGTGTATATTATGAATAATCAATGAAAAATATTCCCCTGCTTCAATCCTGTTGGTCTTTGTAATAAAAGCTTGGATTTGTGAGCAACATATGACACCACTGAGCTGTCATCAGTTGGAATGCTATTTAAGAGGCTTTAAAAAAAAATAACAAATAGAACAGAATAGCATGTCCTACCTCAGATGGTGAGAAGGCGTCTCACCTCTGTGCTCTTCTCTGTCATTCTGCCAATTATTCCATATAGCGTCCAAAGCCGTATGAATGCCTTTCTTGAAGGCTTCAGAACTTTGATAATGCTCCGTAATTTATTCTTACTGAATTTCAATGAATTTACAGAAAATATGTTAGCTTAACACATGTTGCAGCATCACCCTTGAGACTTTCTCTGCTCCGCCTTTTTTAAGCTTTATCCATCCATCCATTCATCCCACACTCACAACTTTAAGATTCCATTCATTCTCTACTGATTTGGTTATTTCCTGCTTGACCTCTGTCATATCATGGATGGATGCATCCACTTGAATTGGTGGGGGGAGGATGAGGTTAGCACTTCTTCCACCTGCCTTACAGTATGTAGACTACTGACCATTTGGACCGTGCTCCAGGTCAAAATTTTTTTCCCCACATTTTTTTTCTTCCCAACAATTTTTTTCCCCCCTACATTTTTGTCTCCACTTTGCTGGCTTTGTAGCCAGCCCATCTGTCATTTGCCAGAGTTTCCAGATTGCCAGTTTGTACATGTTTATACAAGAGAGAGAGACCTTACCATTGCTCTGACTGTGTAGACAGTTTCAAGGAAACATGTCACCTGAAAGTGCACAAAACTGTGAAGTATTTGGAGAAAAAATGATTGAATTATCATTTTCAATATCGCTAAAATATAGAGGATCCAATATCTTCCTGTTTACTCTAACTTACTGTGAAAAACAGGATTGTCAGATGAATAATTCCAGACAAATTCACGTAATGGGATAGGAGAGTGATATTGCAGAATCTAAGAATCTATCTAAGGGTTTAATTCTGATTACAGACCATTAGTGCACTGATGAGAGAGGACAGTATGTTCTGTTGGGAGCAAATAATAGTGGTTTAAGGAAATCTCAAGTAATCAGCTTGGGACATAGCAAGGACAGTGACATGGAAACACACATGGTGTATCAGTCATACATGAGGAGGTGAACTGGGACATTTATTGTTTTCTAAAGCATGTCTGCATATCTAAAACTGTTTACTTTTTCTTTAGTAACCTTCTCATACTAGTTCCTTCTGGAGAAGGGAACAGTATGTTCATATATTCACATACTATCCCTCCCTGTGTTTCATACCTGAGAAAGGAGAGTTTGAGCAAACAATCAGCTCAAGCTAACACACGTATGTCACCTTGACCTGGGTGCTGTTTTTTTTTTTTTTTTTTTTAACATCTTATAAAAGTGTGCTTACTGTTCCACACTGAGGCATGAACACACTCAAAATGTGGCTCAGTGAGTGTGAATGTTGTTTTTGACTGGAATGTTGCCAGACCAACAAGAAAAAATTTCAGGCCCCACTTCATTGATGATTCAGTCCTTGTAATATAAAAGCCAAATATAGATGATGTTAACATTAATTCCAATTAATGCTATCACATTTATATTCCACTAAGCTTTCAACTAGCACACAGTGTTTCTTTCAGCAAAAATACTTTCTATTGGGGGAATTTTCATAATAATTTCCTTATTTTCTTTTAGCTTTATATCTGCTTTTCTGTTTATCTGTAAAATAGTAATTGTAATCTTTGTTAAAATGGACTGCCGACAAGATCTGCCACAAGTTGCAAGCATCATGGAAGGTGCTCACTACAACACAAATTCAACTGCATTCATGTCAATTCATTTTTATATAGCCAAAAGCAGTTTCAGTATTTGTCATGAAAAAAAAAAAAAAAAAAAAAAAAGACACAAAAATGAATCTCAATGTGCAACTGGCAACAAGTTGGGCTTTGTTTATAGTGCAGCACTGAGAATATACCAGTTAGCCACTGTGTCTCAATGACTGTGTTTTCATGTAGCCTGGGAAACCATTCATAAGACTAACTGAGCCATACTCCATATGTAAATGAATGAGCTTTTAAAGGCAAGACATCAGCTCTCTGATCAACAGGGAGGAGAGACTGCCCAGCAAGACTGATGCATACTGTAACACCATGTTTTGTTTTGGTGTGTGTGTGTGTGTGTGTGTGTGTGTGTGTGTGTGTGTGTGTGTGTGTGTGTGTGTGTGAAATCTTTTGTATTGACAGAAACACTATGTGCACACTGTCCAGTTTTTATCATACATGTGTTTTGAAGCATGTGCTTTTTGAGTGTTATAGATTATTTAGCATGGATGGTTTAGTGTTATGAGAAATTGTTTTACTCTTTTAGGAACTGCACTTAGAGTTTTGAGAGTGAGGTTAGGGTTTCGGAAATGCGTCAAGGCGACTGGGAAAAACTGCAATAATAAAAACGCGTCAATCAATCACACCTTAATTTTGAAGATCGTGACCGGAAGTTCATTCTTCTATTCTAGCTAGCTTGACAGAGGTTTTGACTCTGGTGTAAAGGAGTTTCTGTAATTCTATGACTCTATATCACACTGACTTGATACCATTTGACACTGACTTTTTCATTCGACATATTGTAACATCTGTGCTGACGTGATTCGGTGAGTTCTCCGTCATTATAAAAAAAACAAGGAAACGCCAGGGGAGAAGTTGGTTTACAAGGGTAACTGTCAACAGTAAGCAAAACAACGTTAGCCTTAACGGACGCTAACGTTAGCTAGCTAGCTCCCGTTAGCAGTGTACCACAACAAACTAGCGTTACCGTCAGCTGCTGAGCCTAAACCAATCTGTCACAAAACTTGTAGCAAACGTGCCTGCTGCTGAGCTCAGCTGATACGACGGAAATGGGATAATTTCTGAAAGGGAGTGCCTGGCTTAAGAGTTTTCTCAACATTAGATCTGTCAGAGCTAGCTGTGTTGCTAGCTAATGTTAACCAGGTTAACTTTTCAGCTGCGTTGTCGAAGCTGCATATCATTAGCGATAACAGTTAATTCAGCTGGAGTGTGTCACCTTCAGGAGGAGGACTAGTTAACCTCGCCCAGCTCCTAACACCGAATCATATCTTGGCAGCATGTCAGTAATAACATACCCTTGATTTTCCAACCAGAGAGTTAACCTAGTTAAATTGGCACAACTAGATGATCAACAGTCTGTTGTCAATGAGCTACAGTTTCTGCATTAACACCTGCACAGCTGTCTGTATAGACACTGAACTGTGAATCAATATCGTAGATCACATAATCCACCTCACAGTCACCTTGAAAACTACAGCACATTACTTGTGTGTGTGTGTGTGTGTGTGTGTGTGTGTGGGTGTGGGTGTGCGCGTGCGTGCATATCTATGTGTGTGGTTGCAGCAGGCACAGGCATGTGCAGCTGTGTGCGGAGCTCCAGGGCTCTGTCCCCTGCCCTGCTCCCCAGGCTGCTGCTGCCTCAGGCTGGGTGCAGGTCGGTCCATCGAGGCCTCTGGACCTCCTCTCAGTGCCTAGCCAATGCTGGAGACTCCCAGCTGCTCCCCCTGCCCAGCCAGGCCCGCGTGGTGATCTGTGGAGGGGGTATTGTGGGCACATCGGTAGCCTACCACCTGGCCAAGCTGGGTTGGACAGAGATCGTGCTGCTGGAGCAGGGCAGGTGAGTAGAGATATTATTGTTTATTTCATTTGTGGGGACTGCTTGACATTTTAGCTGATGAGATTCGTGTTATCAGATATTGCTATTCAGCTGGATAAACCAGATTCAGGCCTCTGTCTTGGTTTGCTGAAGTGCCCAGAGCAATATACTGAAACCCTTCCAGCTCCAGAGCTGCTGTTCTGTTGCTAACTGTGACCTCTGATCTCCCTGTGGAGGGGGGATAACAAGCTTAACTTTCATAAATCTATAGAGGATCAATCAAAGAAACTACAAATGATTCCCTAAATCATATACTCTATGCTGACAGTAAAGGGAAGCCATGGATTGGGCATAGTTTCTCTACTGATGCTGTATTATCTATCTTGATTATATGGCTGGCAGACTGGGTGCAGGGACAACCAGGCTCTGTGCTGGTATCATCAGCGTGGCCAAACCCATCTCCATTGAGTGTCGAATGGCTGACTACTCCAACAGTCTGTATCAGCGGCTGGAGGAAGAGACTGGGGTCAAGACAGGTCAGCTACTTTGATGTACTATGTGAAAGAAAACCTGACAATGTGCAAAAACATAACAGTATTTGTTTCTGACCAGTGCTGTACCTTTAAGCAGTCGAAGCTTGGTTCTGTTAGCACAGACATTTCTCGTATTATACTTCTATTCACACTGTATTACACCCAGGATGGCAAATATTACTAGGTTGTGGGTGTGATTGATAAGCTAGTCTGCTCTAGTAACCAGCAATAATTTAGATTCCCTTTTCCATTTTTCCACATTTATTTGGTTGGTAAAATGGTGAAAATGACAGTGACATTTTGAGATGCAGAAATCACTATGGCTGGTGGACTGCTCTGATAGTTTACTGAGCTGAAATAGATAATGTGTTGGCTGTTGAACCCACAAACTTTTCTGTGTTTGACATCTCTTACATTTCACTGAGCTACATAGGCTATTGTTGCATTTATTTGGGCTGTCTCCTCTGGCATGTTTTTGATTGGATGTTATTAGCCTCACATGACGGGGTAATTTGATACCACGTGGTCAGGAAGGAGCTTTTAGTGATTTGAGTGTGCTTTGATTTTGAATGTGCTGAGTCACATAACTTCTGATCTGTGTGTGTGTGTGTGTGTGTGTGTGTGTGTGTGTGTTCCAGGTTATGTGAAGACAGGCTCTCTGTGTCTGGCCCAAAATCAAGATCGCTTTCTCTCTTTGAAGCGCTTGGCGTCGCGGCTGAAGTAAGACCTCTCCCCTCCTCTCTGACTGGATATTTCACATTTACAAAGGCATGTTAGTTTTTTAGCTCATGCCCTTGTACAGAGTGACTCACAATAAGGAAGTAGGTCAGTGTTTGCTCTGAAAAAGACACAAATATGTAATTTTTCTATATTAGTCTTCAAAAGAACTGTAGAAAACAAGATTTTGTTTGGTGATGGGTAGAATTTGCAATGGAATCTTTCACACTCCCCTCCTTTAGCATCTTTTTCTGCTTGAGATAAAATGCACCTGTCCATGACTCTCTTGCTGCCAGATACCTTTTTGAAATTGACACTGTGTGGATATAAAGAATCTTGGGTAGCTTGTTGTTGCCATCAGACTAGGGTGCCTCCTAATTTTATTTCAGTCAGTTTTAGCTCTTTTCCAGTGCTGCAGGAAGGAGGTTGTTGCTTCTTTCCAATTTAACATGGATTCCTGCTGTGAAAACCAAAATGAAACTACACTCCACTCAAGTTTTTCCCACAGAATAATGGTCTAACTGTGGTGGGGTGGGGGTTATATATTTGACTTGAAAATATTTGAAAGAATACATTACCTTATTTCGCCATTTTAATTCTAGTTAATCCTCCACCTTATTTCAGTGTTTACTGACAAACTATTTTAATTTGCTCACCTTGCTTTTCCCTTCTTTATTATCCACGAGCATCATTTGAATTCACGATAGGTTTGGTGTAGAGATGTTGATAAATTTAAAATGACCAAATAAACAAACCAACAAAAAGTGGACATACAGTGGTGTGAAAAAGTGTTTGCCTCCTCCCCGATTTCTTATTTTTTTGCATGTTTGTCACACTTAAATGTTTCAGATCATCAAACAAATTTAAATATAAGACAAAGATAACACAAGTAAACACAAAATGCAGTTTTTAAATGAAGGTTTTTATTATTAAGGTGAAAAAGAAATCCACACCTACATGGCCCTGTGTGAAAAAGTGTTTGCCCCCTAAACCTAATAAGTGGTTGGGCCACCCTTAGCAGCAAAAACTGCAATCAGGCATTTGCGATAACTTGTAATGAGTCTCTTAGAGTGCTGTGCAGGAATTTTGGCCCACTCATCTTTGCAGAATTGTTGTAATTCATCTACATTGTAGGGTTTTCGAGTATGAACCGCCTTTTGAAGGTCATGCCACAGCATCTCAATAGGATTCAGGTCAGGACTTTGATTAGGCCACTCCAAAGTCTTCATTTTGTTTTTCTTCAGCCATTCAGAGGTGGACTTACTGGTGTGTTTTGGATCATTGTCCTGCTGCATAACCCAAGTGCGCTTGAGTTTGAGGTCATGAACTGATGGCTGGACATTGTCCTTTAGGATTTTTTGGTAGAGAGCAGAATTCATGGTTCCATCAATTATGGCAAGTTGTCCAGGTCCTGAAGCAGCAAAGCAGCGCCAGACCATCACACTACCACCACCATGTTTGACTGCTGGTGTGATGTTCTTTTCATGAAATGCTGTGTCAGTTTTATGCCAGATGTAACGGGACACACACCTTCCAAAAAGTTCAACCTTTGTCTCGTCAGTCCACAGAATATTTTCCCAAAAGTCTGGGGGATCATCAAGATGTTTTTGGCAAATGTGAGATTAGCCTTTGTGTTCTTTTTGGTCAGCAGTGGTTTTCGCCTTGGAACTCTCCCATGGATGCCATTTTTGCCCAGTCTCGTTCTTATTGTTGAATCATGGACACTGACCTTCACTGAGGCAAGTGAGGCCTGCAGTTCTTTAGATGTTGTTCTGGCTTCTTTTGTGCCCTCTTGGATGAGTCGTAGCTGCACTCTTGGGGTAATTCTGGTCGGCTGGCCACTCCTGGGAAGGTTCACCATTGTTCCATGTTTTCGCCATTTGTGAATAATGGCTCTCACTGTGGTTCACTGGAGTCCCAAAGCTTTAGAAATGGCTTTGTAACCTTTTCCAGACTGATAGATCTCAATAACTTTCTTTCCCATTTGTTCCTGAAATTCTTTGGATCTCAGCATGATGTCTAGCTTTTGAGGATATTTTGGTCTACTTCACTTTGTCAGAGAGGTCCTACTTAAGTGATTTCTTGATTGAGAACAGGTATGGCAGTAATCAGGCCCCGTTGTGGCTAGAGAAATTGAACTCAGCTGTGATAAACCATAGTGAAGTTATGTTTTAACAGGGGGGGCAAACACTTTTTCACACAGGGCCATGTAGGTTTGGATTTTTTTTCCTCCTTAATAATAAAAACCTTCATTTAAAAACTGCATTTTGTGTTTACTTGTGTTATCTTTGTCTAATATTTAAATTTGTTTGACGATCTGAAACATTTAAGTGTGACAAACATACAAAAAAATAAGAAATCAGGGAGGGGGCAAACACTTTTTCACACCACTGTAAATGTGGATGTAATAATTATCAGGGGTACTAAGCCTGTTGGTAGGCATTAGTCAGGAGGGTGTAACTGAAAATTCCTCTGGCATTTACTGATGTTCTAAAGACATGTTTCTTCAATTTCACCTTACTTTTTAGGTAGAATAGACAAAGTTAGGTGCTCGCCAGGTACTAATTTTATCTTTTTTTTCCCTCCTTGTCTTTGTGTCGCCCCCTCTCTCCTCAGGGTAATTGGGATCAACTGTAACATCATTAAGCCTAAGGAGGTGGCCAAGCTCCACCCACTGGTTAACATTCATGACCTGGTGGGGGCGCTCCACCTCCCTGGTGATGCAGTGGTCTCGCCGCCTGACGTTAACCATGCTTTGGCTGTGGCTGCTGCTGGGCAAGGTGAGTGATTCAGACTCACAGTTTGATGAGGTTGAGGTTGGACGACCAATGTATTATGATTGGGGGCACTTTCACAATTTATTTATTTTGACCATTTTTTTAGAGAAATGTGTCATGAGCATCACAGAAATAATTGAGTGTTAATACATATTTTTTATGCAGATTCTTTTCTTTGCCTTTTCATATTATTTTTTGACCTTTCATATTGTTTGCTCAAAATACATTAAAAAAATAACATTGTGCAGTGTTTCCTTCAGAATGACATTGTAACTGTGGTGGGGATGAGTGGTTGGTGAAGAATGCTGTATGTTGAAATTACATTTACGTCCATAAAGGTTTGGACACGGTTGTGACACAGTATTCATAATTTTGTCTTTGTACGCTACCACAGTGAATTTGAAACGGAGTAATCAAGACGGGATTGAAGTGCGGACTTTCAGCTTTAATTTAATGGGTTGAACAAAAACATGGCATCTACCTTTTAGGAATTACAACCAGTTTTATATATTGTCACCCCATTTTCAGAGGCTCAAAAGAAATTGGGCATTTTACTAAAAAGCAGTTTCATGGCCAGGTGTGGCCTTTTCCCTTGATATTCCATGACAAATAGTAAAAGGTCTGGAGTTCATTCCAAGCGTTTGCATTTGCATTTGTTCATTCTAGTTAATTCTCCACCTTATTTCAGTGTCTTTGTGCTGTCTTTTCACCCTATTGTTTTGAAAGAATGAATAATTGCAGCCCTTATATTTATTTATCTGTAAAATTATTGGACGAAAAGGTTGTGAGCAGAAATTATTATTTAGTTATTGTAGTTTTTAGGTGGTAGGTGAAGCGGATTGCCTGACTGACTTTATTATTTCCGATAACTGTGGCTGTTGCACACTCTAGTTGGTGGTAACAATTAACATTGATTTATCCCTTTTAGGAAGCAGCTACAGCTCAAGATATTCTCTCAGTTCTCAAGACAGTGTGACACATTTTACTCTATATATGCATTGTGACTGTAGCAACTGACTACAATTGCCATTTTATTCTGAACTAGCCAAATAAATACAGCAAACAGTTCAATGTCCATTTTACTCCATTCAAGTTCTGTGTGTTGCCCCTTGTTGCTTCCCCTACTTTCCCTGCTCCTCTTTATCCACGTAGAATTGAATCAAGGTCAAGTGGACTGTAGATTCTTGAAGACGTTTCACTTCTTGTCTAAGAAGCTTTGTTGGTAACCATGACCTGGATGACTGAGAACCCACGCCGACAACCCACTCCTCTTTCTTTCCTGTGTCATTCTTTTCCTTATTTTTTTTCTTTGTTCTGTCCAGGAGTCCAGATCCTGGAGCGAACCGGTGTCCAGCAAGTTGTGGTGGAGAAGGGACATGTGACGGCGGTGGAGACAGAGCGTGGCTCCATCGAGTGTGAATACTTCGTCAATTGTGCTGGACAGGTGAATCTCGGACTCAGTTAAGGGCTTAGAAAAAAGTAGCACTGCGATTTCTTGCACTGATGTACAACAGGGTTGATGTGAGCAACATGTGAGGTATGAGAGGATAAAAACATGTAGATGGATAGATAAATGGGAGAGATGTGTAGATATTCACTGTCTATACTGAAATAAATTAAACTAATCTAAGTAAAGTTAGAAAAGATCAGAGTGCACTGAGTTTCACGCATGGTTCAGATGCACTATAGAGAAACTATTAATTTATTAAGCTTCCCATCCACTCCATATTCTAATAATGTGAATGCAAGCAGTTCTCTGTTGACAGAATCAAAGACTTTTAAATAAAAGAGGCAAATGTGGACTTATCGTTGTACGCAGTGTATAAATAGGATCAATACTCCAACTTTGTGAAAACCATTTCGTTCATCCATTCAAGTTTCATTTAAGACCATTGGTAAATTTTTGGAGCTATCCTGCTAACAGAGGTGACAAAATGCTAAAACATAAACTCTACTCATATCTTAGGTACAAAAGAATTTTCAAGGGTTTCCACTTTTTTCACACATACACAAGTACTGTATATAGATAGATAGACAGGTAGAATAGATTAATATTTTGAAAAATAGAATTAGCTGATGATGAATACAGAGATATACAGACAGAAATAGATAAATGAAACTGAACATTGCAAGTCCTGGGGATGTTAATATAATAAGTAAATGTTAACTCTGTCTGTGTCTGTATTGCAGTGGGCCTATGAGCTGGGCCAAGCCAGTGAGGTGAAGGTGTCGGTTCCTCTTCATGGCTGCGAACACTTCTACCTCCTCACAAAACCTCTCCAGGAGCTCCTCCCCCCCAACATTCCAGGTCTGAAACCACTGAACACATCATCTATATTGAAGCGTAGAAGCAATAAGACTTTTTGAAGTATTCACTACAAGGGCAGGAGAAGTTTTCATCTACCAGTTGCTGAGGATGATGGATTATAAAATTCGCCATTCACTTTTACAGTTGTAGACGCATGTCTAGATAGAGAAGAATAGAGAAGAACCTGCAATGGATGATTAGTTACCTGTCAAACTGGCTGGTAGGGCACTTACCTGACACAGACAAAGTTTGCTACTATCTCTCAGTGTATTCACCACTAATTTCTGATGAGGTGCATTTCCTAGTTTATCACCAGCAACGTAAAAGCTAGTCTTCACTGTGGCTATATGACCTTATAGGATCATTTGTGCACCACTGACACTATAACAGCAGTGGTTCTCAGCCATGGAGTTAGACTCCTTCATGTCACAAGGTGATGTATAAAATCTATAATTATCTGTTTCTAATGCACAATGATTTAATATCATGTTTATAATTATCCCGGTGAATGCCCTTTTTTACCCATTATTTGCTGTAAAAATTCACTTTCCTGCATTTTTATGCCGATTGCATGAAGTCACAGATTGCACTCACTTTTTTGGAAGATGAAATGGTTGAGTTACTGTGCTTTTTAGCCTTTTTTAGCTCTAATGAGATCTGTGCGTGAATAAATGCTGTAGTGAAGAAGTGAGTGATGTTAAAGAGAGATGGTCTAACTACGCCTGTGTCCTGTCTCCAGTGGTGATGGATATGGATGGCAGGATCTATGTACGGCCGTGGCAGGGAGGTCTGCTGTCAGGAGGCTTTGAGAAGAACCCGAAACCCATCTTCACTGAGGGCCGGAACCAGCTGGAGATCCAGAACATGCAGGAGGACTGGGACCACTTTGGTATTGTAGGGGGGGCAAGGGAGGGGAAGAGAGTTGGCTTTGGAGTCAAAAATTATGTGCTTCAAATAATTATAATAAGAGAGATTTCAAGTGTTATATGTAATTTCCAAAGTATTGACCCTAAAATGCTCCAGGTGATGCAGAATGTGGAGAGTGCCTGAGAGTTTATTGTTGAACCCTGACCATGCTGGGTGGTTTAGCACATATTTTCAGAATATATGTAGTATAATTGCAGTGCAGATACAATGCAGTATAACTGTATTCTTTCTTGCGTTTGGGGACTGAGGTAGCAGAAGGGTTTCTGGTCAAAGTGGGTTGAAGGATCATGTGATGGTTTTACAGTGGCACTGAGCTGTCTCTATTTTTAGTGTACAGTACAGTCAGTCTCCCAACCTGGCATTTAGGTGTTTCTTTTTGACCCCGCCAGGAGTAGAGCTGCATGAAAAAGCCATGCATTTTCAGCTGTAGTTAAACAAGCATAAATTTGCAATATTTGTGACCATATACAGTACAGGCCAAAAGTTTGGACACACCTTCTCATTCAATGCGTTTTGTTTATTTTCATGACTATTTCCATTGTAGATTCTAACTGAAGGAATCAAAACTATGAATGAACACAAAAAGGTGAAATAACTGAAAACATGTTTTATATTCTAGTTTCTTCAAAATAGCCACCCTTTGCTCTGACTACTGCTTTGCACACTCTTGGCACTCTCTCGATGAGCTTCAAGAGGTAGTCACCTGAAATGGTTTTCACTTCACAGGTGTGCCTTATCAGGGTTTATAAGTGGAATTTCTTGCTTTATCAATGGGGTTGGGACCATCAGTTGTGTTGTGCAGAAGTCAGGTTACTACACAGCCGACAGCCCTATTGGACAACTGTTAAAATTCATATTATGGCAAGAACCAATCAGCTAACTAAAGAAAAACGAGTGGCCATCATTACTTTAAGAAATGAAGGTCAGTCAGTCCGGAAAATTGCAAAAACTTTAAATGTGTCCCCAAGTGGAGTTGCAAAAACCATCAAGCGCTACAACGAAACTGGCACACATGAGGACCGACCCAGGAAAGGAAGACCAAGAGTCACCTCTGTTTCTGAGGACAAGTTCATCCGAGTCACCAGCCTCAGAAATCGCAAGTTAACAGCAGCTCAGGTCAGAGACCAGATAAATGCCACACAGAGTTCTAGCAGCAGACCCATCTCTAGAACAACTGTTAAGAGGAGACTGCGCGAATCAGGCCTTCATGGTCAAATAGCTGCTAGGAAACCACTGCTAAGGAGAGGCAACAAGCAGAGGAGATTTGTTTGGGCCAAGAAACACAAGGAATGGACATTAGACCAGTGGAAATCTGTGCTTTGGTCTGATGAGTCCAAATCTGAGATCTTTGGTTCCAACCGCCGTGTCTTTGTGAGACGCAGAAAAGGTGAACGGATGGATTCCACATGCCTGGTTCCCACTGTGAAGCATGGAGGAGGAGGTGTGATGGTGTGGGGGTGTTTTGCTGGTGACACTGTTGGGGATTTATTCAAAATTGAAGGCACACTGAACCAGCATGGCTACCACAGCATCCTGCAGCGACATGCCATCCCATCCAGTTTGCGTTTAGTTGGACGATCATTTATTTTTCAACAGGACAATGACCCCAAAACACACCTCCAGGCTGTGTAAGGGCTATTTGACCAAGAAGGAGAGTGATGGAGTGCTGCGGCAGATGACCTGGCCTCCACAGTCACCGGGCCTGAACCCAATCGAGATGGTTTGGGGTGAGCTGGACCGCAGAGTGAAGGCAAAGGGGCCAACAAGTGCTAAACACCTCAAACTCCTTCAAGACTGTTGGAAAACCATTTCAGGTGACTACCTCTTGAAGCTCATCGAGAGAATGCCAAGAGTGTGCAAAGCAGTGATCAGAGCAAAGGGTGGCTATTTTGAAGAAACTAGAATATAAAACATGTTTTCAGTTATTTCACCTTTTTTTGTTAAGTACATAACTCCAAATGTGTTCATTCATAGTTTTGATTCCTTCAGTTAGAATCTACAATGTAAATAGTCTTGAAAATAAAGAAAACGCATTGAATGAGAAGGTGTGTCCAAACTTTTGGCCTGTACTGTAAAATAATATTCGTCTATAAAATGTTCTAATTTGTACAGCAGTGACCTGTTAACAAGTAGTTTACCATATAATAAATAAATATTAATTATCATTTCTTTAACTGTAAGAGAACTATTGACAAAGGTTTCATTAACTATCAGTTTTCCATTTATTAATGATGGTTATTATAAGTTATTATTATTACACCACGAGGCCTGCAACGGTTAGCGATGAGTGCTCTTATACGCAGTGATGGGAGTAACGGCGTTACAAAGTAACGGCGTTACTAACGGTGTAACTTTTATCAGTAACGAGTAATCAAAGAAATTACTGTTTCCCCTGTTGTAACGCCATTACCGTTACTGACAATAAAATGCGCCATTACTTGCTGTTACTTACTACTAATACTTATTATTATTATTTTACTATCCTGTTCGAAAAATGTGCGTCTTGTGGAGAAAAAGCGGTGTGTCAATTTTCAAACCGGTCGGACTTTGCAGTTTTTCATAACTTATCAACATGCATGGAGAATGACTGAGCACAAATTAGAAGAATCGTTTAGCGGTTTAGCGGGTAGTTTCGCCGCCTGTTGTACAGAAGACCACGAGTTCAATTCCCCATCGTGACTAACTGACATCACTACTTTAAACTATAATGTATTACTTTTTCAAAGTAACATGCCCAACACTGACCATGATAGATGAAATTTGACAGCAACATCCACACTGCAACAGCAACGCAAAAATATGTGCATTAATAAGAGGATTTAAGAAAAGAAAAAAGTAATCATAAAAATTACTTTCCCCAGTAATTGAATTACTCTTCTGTAGCAGTAATTGAGTAGTAATCAAAATTATTTTTTTACAGAAGTAATTAGTAATTGTAACTTATTAGTTTTGTGAGTAATTGGTCCCAACACTGCTTATACGTGTTTATATTTTACAATAAAGAAAGCACATTGAGATTTGAACGTTTGGGATATGATACCATAACTATTAAGGACCCATTCACAAGACCAACAGCCACACTCTGCTTGCACTCAAGAAGGAGAAGCAATGCTAGTAGTTGCACAATCACAAGAACCGCTTTCCTTTAATGCTCAGGACGCAGGTGGACCAAATGTAGCCAGAGGCAGGAAGTAGCTTTGAAAGACTTTACTTTAAGAACCCAGGTTGCAAAAATGTAAACATCTCAAAATTCAGAAAACAGCTTCAGGCAAACAAAGGATAGCAAGCTGAAGACAAATATTTCTTAAAGCTAAACTACTGGCAATAGCAGGAGAGTAGAAAGCATAGTGGTATGTTTGGTAGAGAAGGAGCACATAAATGTGAGCATTTGGAGCAAGTTCCACAAACATTAGTGGACACAATTTAGAAAAATACTAATAAGGTGCTCTCCTATTGGTTATTTTATTTTCTCAGAGGTGAGGGTCAGCTACAGAACAGCCTGCTTGGAGATGGTAGGCATTTGATGTGTTGCTTGAGGGCACTACAGCAGGGTGGATACTTATGCACATTATGGTTTGAACCAGGTTGAAGTAGGTTTCCCTTAATCAACAGGCCACATTGCTGTTAACACCCTTTGAGAGACAGATATGGCTTTGGCAGATACACCAATAAGGGTGTGAACAAGTTGGAAGATGACACACCTGGTTCACCTAAAATACCTGAACATGGGTAGGGTGACATATTTCAATGAGAAATGTATGTTCATTATTTTGGCCAGGAAAATTATTCATGGCAGATAAAATTTTGCAGTTACCAACAGTTGGTTGGTTGAGCCAAAATGTTTGAACACCAGGTGGATCCCAGCAAATGATTTAGTATATGTGTTCATGTTTTTATGTTTTTTTTCTTTTTCAGGCTATCATTTGACAGTCATATATTGATGTTTTAATAAAAAAATATCAAGATTTTTGATCAATGGAGAATGCATAGGAACCCTTTTGTCCTCCTTCATCTACAGAGCCGATGCTAAGCGGCCTGTTGAGGAGAATGCCTGGTCTGGAGTCGGCAGAGATCCACCAGCTGGTCAACTGTCCTGAGTCCTTCACCCCCGACATGCGATGTCTGATGGGTGAGACCCCAGGCGTTACTGGCTACTATGTTCTGGCTGGGATGAACTCCTCTGGCCTAGCCTTTGCTGGCGGTGCTGGCAAGTAAGAATGCTTTACTCCTAAAAGACTGTATTACCTGTAGAATGGCATTGGTATTATTTGAAGTGACAAAAATGACAGACATAGGTAGGCCTTTATTACTGTGACCTTCAAAAAATACTATACTTGCACTTGCAGAACTCTTAAATATCCTGCACTGCCGTTTCCTCTGTGATTTTTGTGCAGCTGTGGTGCTTTTAAGCTGCAGTTCTACATTTTGATGATTCAGTTAGATTCAAGTTGAGGTTGTAGCACTAAAGATGTATTTAATCATAGTAGAATCATTACTACTGCTAAACTCTGGACTATATGTTTTTAGTTTTAAAATAATAGTACGACACATTTACGTTGTTTATTTTGATTTCACGTTTTCTCTTACAGTCGTAGTAGCGTTCTTGCAGAGGATACAGAGGAAACACTGCTCCCAACTCCTGTCAGATTTATATAGTCCCTTATGATGTTCAGAAGCCGCATTGTACAGGGCAGTTGCTGAGTAGTCTTAACTTCCACCCTATCTTTAATTGTTGCCTGATTTAAGGTGCAAATTATTCTAACTTCACCCTTCCCTGGCTCACCATCAGGCAAAGTTGATAACTCATCTTGAGCAACTGTGCTCCAGACCTTATCGCATTTTAGCAGGAAGGCTCTCTCTTCACTCAACCAATCGATCTGTCTGTATCGTGCTGGGGCTGTGCTCTACATCTTGTTAGTGATAAGAATGACTAGCAAGATGAGAGTCCTCCTCCCTGTCACACATTTGGTTTACACGATGAAGTTGACTTGGTGGTAACGTTTTTTTTTAAGGAGAGTGGACGAACACTGTTAAAACCAAAACCAAAACCAAATTGACACACCCTATAAGAACATATTCTCTGAATAATTTTGAAGAACAGGGCTCCTCATCTTAAATCTGCAGTAAGCCTTTTCACACTTTGGTGGCTCTAAATAGCAGTGAGAGACACTAGTTTGATTAATTTTGTAGTTTTCTGTTTGGTAGGGGAGCCCTAATGATGTGGTGTTGCTGTGTCCAGGTACCTAGCAGAGTGGATGACGTATGGCTACCCCACTGCCAATGTTTGGCCACTGGACATCAAACGTTTCGGCAACCTCCAGAGCAGCCGAACCTTCCTGCGACACAGAGTTATGGAAGTAATGCGTGAGTACTGACGTGGTGTTAGTTTACATATTTGGCATTCAGACGATGCTCTTATCCAGCTGAACTGATAATGAACAGGGGTTGTTTAATTCAGTGGAGGCAGATTACTCCTCATCTTGAGAGGACTGAGCAAGATGGGAAATAACAGTAACAATTAACTAAACAAACTGGTATATACTGGCTGTGGTTGGCTAGTGTACTCTGTGGGTACCCAGGCATCATTTGGAGCCATATTATAGACAAATCTATTTGACTGGTAAAATCCAGTGTTGCATGTAGGCATAAAATGTAGTTTCCTGCCCTGGTCAAGAACTCTGCCCCACAATGGAGCCATTTGATCAAATAACAAAGTGTAATAATGAAGAAAACATTAGGCTAATAGTGTTTTAATTGAGATCATCCAACATATAAAGTCCCTTATGGTTGTGAGATGTGATGGATCACATAGTGAAATGAAGCAAATGCTGCCCAAGGAGGCCTAACTCTCAACATTTCTCGACTGTTTCAGGGTGCTAATTATCCTGCACTCACCCCAGTGATCTTCAAAATGGTGTTCCTCAATGGTGTTCTTACTCTGTTAATGTGTCTTGTGTGTGTGTGTGTGTGTGTGTGTGTGTGTGTGTGTGTGTGTGTGTGTGTGTGTGTGTGTGTGTGCATGTGTGTGTGCATGTGTGTGTGCATGTGTGCCTGTGTTCAGCCTTGTTGTATGAACTGAAGGTTCCTCGCTGGGACTTCCAGACTGGGCGTCAGCTCAGGACAAGTCCTCTGTATGACCGACTGGACACCCAGGGGGCTCGATGGATGGAGAAACATGGCTTTGAGAGGCCAAAATACTTTGTCCCAGCAGGGAAAGGTACACATAGTTGTTTGACAGCATAATATACTACTTTCTTTCTCAAGTCTTTTTGTTGGGGCATTGTTGGTCTTTTCCAGTGAACTTCAAGCAACCAAAAAATTTCCTGAAGATTTCACTTAGAGAGGCAGTTTAAAAGTATTTTAAATTAAGTCTGAAGAAGCAGTAGCAATGCAGTAATTGATGTGTGCTTGTCATACAGATATCTTGAAGACCTGCAGCATTTTCTGCTGGACTTGATGCTGTATATTCAGTTCTCTAATAAACACCCAGACACTTATGCAACTGTTGGCTGTGATGAACTCAGTGGTAAAGACCAGAACACAGTAACCACAGCACTGAAGTACCCACAATCCCATTAAAGAGCATCCTTATGGGCATTACAACTTTTGTACAACTTGATTAGCACATGATATGTGCACAATAAAACAGTTGTTGTTTTCCTGGTTACCACAAAATGTGGCACAACAACCACTAAAGCA
Organism: Myripristis murdjan; assembly: GCF_902150065.1. Taxonomy (NCBI): domain Eukaryota; kingdom Metazoa; phylum Chordata; class Actinopteri; order Holocentriformes; family Holocentridae; genus Myripristis; species Myripristis murdjan. Next base: position 17,661,376 of record NC_043982.1, read on the forward strand.
CAAACTAGGCATGCTATTATAGAACAAAAAGGTCCTGTGAATATTTTTCTTTGAAAGTGTCTGCTAGAGTAGACATACTTACCGACTCAGATAATAAGAACAGAGCCCTTAGGGACCCCACATGTTAAAGAAACTGATGAAGACAGACAGTCACCAATAGAAACAGTAAAAGACCTGTTAGGCAGATAAGAGGTGAACCAATCTAGAGCTGTACCAGAAATTCCAACCCAGTCCTTAAATCTGCACAATAGGATGATGTGGTCAGCTGTATCAAATGCTGCACATGGAGTAATATAAGTCTTTGGTAACTTTGAGCAGAGCTGCGTCAGTATCAAAGATAATTGTATCACTTACTTCCCAGAGATGGTTAGGGTAACAATCTTTTCTAGGATTTTGGCAACAAAGGGCAGTGTACAGTTTTCAGGAAGTGAAGGATCTAGATGTTTCTGAGGAGGAAATGAACACAGGCCTGCTTGAAGAATGGCCCTTTTTGAATGTCAGGGGTGAACCTGGAGCTTTCCTTAACCTGGGATGTGATAGAACCCATGAAGTTCAGTGGCTTTGCTTCCTTTTCCATGAGGTGTGTTCATTGGCACACAGGCATGGCAGGAAAAATAACATTAAAACAGTGGTTAAGACTTCAGACCTGTCTGTCAGAGGATGTCCAGTTGTCAGGACTCACTACGGACAGATGTGACCAGTATTCAGCAGGTGGTGTCCACTACTGTGAACTCCCACGTTTCTGTCAAAACAGTTGGCATTGAGGTCTGGCTATAGGTTTGCTTGATAGTCTTAAAATCGTTCCTGTACAACTGATTCCCTAAACTGTGGCTTGATTATGTGTGTGCCCAGATCTGCTATCTCTGGACCAGAGTAAGACCTTTTACAAACCAGACTGGTTTGACATCGTTGGAGCAGAGGTGAAATGCTGCAAAGAGGCGGTCTGTGTCATCGACATGTCCTCCTTCACCAAGTTTGAACTGAGTGTAAGTTACAGTGTGCTTTGCAGAAGTGAGAATTGGTGATTGTTGCTTCTTGTCTCGCCTTCACTGTTAAGTTTGCTTTTTTTCTTATACAAGATGAAATTTTCATCCACATGAAAGTTGTCAGTGGTTTTTAAAGTATACCCCCCACATTGACTGTACCTAGTCATTTATTACTTGTTGAAAAGAAAAACTCCAGATACATACTCTTCTGAAAATGTTCAGAAATCAGTAATGCACAAGTGCAACATTTTTAGCTTATGATAAATTAATAAAATTGAAGTGAAAGTTTTTTGGGGTAAAATATTTTAATGAACTGCTAAGAATTCGCTGATCAGTGATTGTCATTTTTATTTATTTTTGTATTTTTTGCCATGTGTTACAACAGTTGTCACTGCTGCCCTCTACTGTTACCACCTGCAATACCTGTTCTGCACATGGAGGTTCATACTACTGTGTATCCCCCTCAAGTCACCCTGACTAACCTGTAGGAGTCACTAGTGCAGCAACATGAGGACAGGCTCCCTCATTAGCTTCCTACTGCTAAATGCCAGACGCCCGTCTATCTTGCTCTTTGATGCTAAGATTAAACAATCTGTGTTGCATTTGTGTTGCAACAGACGGTATGCAGATTTCTGCTCTTGGATCTAGGGGACCAAACTTATTGAGATGAAACTGAGAGTGTGCATTAAAACATAAATCATTGTTGCAACTTGATTGATGAATTATTTTCATCATGTAAACTTCACTGAATTATTAAAATTGTGCAAACATTTATTTTAAATTAGTCTTGCATTATCAGTGCATGCGTAGAGTAAATCCATCTCAGGTCCAGCACACATCATCGCTATCAGCAACAGAAAGGTGCAACACCGTGATGCTGAACCGTATGCCATTAAAGCTTGCAGGTTTTCATCCAAGCCAAACACTACAGCAGCTCATTTCACTAATTAGTTCCTCGCCGCTGGTTAAAGGTGTGTTAATTAGTCAGAGAGAAGTTTGTTGTCCTCTGCACAGCTGCACTTACTTCTTGCCACTGGCGACATGCCCAGCAGTAACAGAGAAATCTGAAGTGCATGTATAAACAGTCCAGTCACCAAAACACCAGTTAGCAAAACACTAGACCAGCTTGTCGGACAGTGTGTTAATTAGTGTTGGACCTCAGTGGCCCATGGTTGAGAAGCAGTGATGCAGCAGTAACACATTATCTCTTTTGAAATGAGTGGACTAAACTGAATGTGTCAAGTGTGATCTCAGCCTAAACCTTCTGTTCTGCCCTGATGTCCCAGTCTTCCGGTGACCAAGCCTTGGAGCTGCTGCAGCATCTATGTGCCAATGACTTGGATGTTCCTGTTGGACATATTGTCCACACAGGCATGTTGAATGAGAGGGGGGGCTACGAGAATGACTGCAGCGTGGTCCGACTCAGCAGGAACAGGTCTGGCCCAGCCGTAGACTCAAAGCTATAACAGACATTCAGGGAACTGAACCACTGATGATAAAGCTAAATGGACATGCAGGGAACTTGTGCAGTAATGTTAAATTCATGCAGACACAGCAAACGTATGTGCATGCCCTGTGGTGTAGAGATGTTTAGTATCAAAGTTTTCACATGCTGTAAAACAAAACTGAGAGAACTTTGATTTTTCAAAGCAGAATTTTTGTGTAAACCTTCATTTATATTTAGTCCAGTCTGGAGAGACTTTCCGAAATTCAAAATATTCCCACACAGCTGATTTATTCCCAAGAGGAGTATAAATATCCACATTGTGTTTTTCTTGGTTGCCTGCTCCGCCTGCTTGAATTTGTTTAGGAAAGAAGGAGGCGTGCTTGGAGGGAAATAGTAACAGATGTGCCATGGGAATTTCAGAATAAAGACTTATCATTAAAATGATAATGTGGATCAATGTTTTCATCTTGCATTGATGATACTGAATCAGTGATCATTAAATGGACTTATTGATACAGATCAATGGATCGTTACACCTGTAGTAAAGAACTCAGTGCATAGGCTGAGTAAGGTCTGCAGTGATAGGGAGCAACAGGCGACAGTATCAGCCTTTAGTTTCTTGTCATTCGTCCAACATGGTTGTCTGTCGTACCATCCACCAACTTAACCACCATCCCTGCATCCTGTGACAAAATAACACAGTTAGATAAGCATGAGATTTTGTAGAACTGTTATAAGGTAGTTTAGTTTTAGTACTGTGTGCTTCCATGTATTTCCTCTTTCCTGATGGCAGGATTTAGCTGAAGACATTGGCATATCTGCAAGCCTTGGATGTGTTCAGTGATGTTGAGTTGAACAATTTTACTCCAAGATAGGTAATTTTGTAGGAAACGTGACACCCGATCTGACTGGAAAAAAAAAGAAGAACAAAATCTGCAAACTGCAAAATAGAACACCATGAACAAATTTAATTAAATGAATTTATTACACAAGTGCTCAGCTGAAAGATAACAGGGAAAAATAAAGTATTTACAGAAAAGCGCAGACATTTCAACATTACTCTCATCATTGCGCTTAAAAGAGGCTCCACACATCATATACAAATAAGAAGATGACTTGCCGCACTTATGTAATAAATTCATTTAATTCAATTTTTTCTCTTGGCCTTCTTTTTGCAGTGTACAGATTGTTTTTTTTTTTTTTTTGTTATTACAAGCCATTCTTGCACCTGGTTTACAATCAGACCATCAAGGCACAGCCTGCCTTTTCCCTTTGAGTACGCCTGATCTGGCAAAATGATGAAATGAAAATAAACCTCACTTTTCACTCTTATTGGAGAGCTATGAACATTTGGACACGTTTTTTTTTTCTTTCTTGAAGTGTATGGAAATCATTTGGATTGAAACACTTGATTTATTTCCTCTCCTCTTCCCCTTGTCTCTGTTTTCATCTTCAGTTTCTTCATCATCTCTCCGACAGACCAGCAGGTCCACTGTTGGTCCTGGATAAAGAAACACATGCCAAGTGACCCACAGCTCCATCTGGAGGATGTCAGCTGGAAATACACAGGTGAATACACACAAATATTAGAATTATCTTTACAGAGCAAATTAACATTATTACACTATAAACATTATTACGATCTATGCAGAGTTTTCCCCTGTATTAGAGGTAACCTGCTATTGCTCAGTCAAAATTGGAGGAGGTAGCTGGTGGCCACTTGTAAGACATCACAGGTAGACAGCATTCTTTTAGCTGGTTTATTCGTGACAGTAGGAAGACTCACACACTACTTCAACCAGAGTATGGCCAATGGCGAAGTTACTCCATACATGTAGACATCAATATGGAAAGCTGTCTTAGTATTCCCAAATGTAGCATTATGTAAATCTGGAATATCACTGTTGTGCGTAAGTATTTACGCACAACAGACTGGAATATCACTGTTGTGCGTAAGTATTTGCCCCTGGTTTGGTAGTTTATGGGAAGAGGGGAAAAATGTTTTTTTGTGCTTACATCCTTGGTCCATAACTTCCCACAGCTCTAAATCTGATTGGACCTCGTGCCATGGACGTTTTGGCTGAGCTGTCATATGTCTCCATGACACCTGACCACTTCCCCTCCATGTTCTGTAAGGTAGGACACATCAACAAATATCAATAATAACTGCAGTAGTGGTAGTAGTGGAAGTAAGTGATAGTGATCAAATGTGTTATATTGATATAAGTAGTTTCTAACTTGCTATAGTGTAGGTACTGTTAATACCAACAGACGTAAAGTAAGTAAAGAATGGATTATTGGTGATTGATAGTTGGGAGTTGATCTATTTTTCATCCATGTTGGTAGGCAAAGTATCTGACCGTGTGTGTTTTTGTGTGTGTGTGTGTGTGTGTGTGTGTGTGTGTGTGTGTGTGTGTGTATGTGTATGTATGTATGTGTGCACCTTTGTGTTTACAGGAGATGAGTGTGGGCTATGCCAACGGGATTAGAGTGATGAGTATGACTCATACTGGGGAACCAGGCTTCATGCTCTATATCCCTATAGAGGTGGGATCTGCTTCCAGCTTGACACACACATACATTTACACAATGTTTTAATAATAACAATATTTCCTATCTACATACAGTATGTAATTATTTAGAATAAATAGTAACACATTTTTCATTTCGAGGTAACTATTTCTTTAGAAGCACTTGAAGTTAGTTTTAAGGAAGTGCTACACACAAAGTTTATTAGTATTAATAGTTCTGTGCTCTCCTTAGTATGCGCTGCATGTGTACAACGAGGTGATGTCGGTGGGTCAGAAGTACGGGATTCGGAATGCAGGATACTACGCACTCCGCAGCCTACGCATTGAAAAGTTCTTTGCCTTCTGGGGTCAGGACCTGGACGCCTTTACCACCCCGCTGGAATGTGGACGAGAGTTCAGGGTGAAGTTTGACAAGGTCTGTTGCCAACTTAACTGTTCAACTACATCATTTAATTTCTGGAAGCTGTTTACAATGCTGTGCCACGCTAGGCAGAAAGTCACAGCAATGGGAAGCAAACTCTCCTCTTATTAAGGTGATTTTAATAAAACAAGTTCAACTGTTCCATGTACACTGATGCAATGTAGACCAAGATTTTAAATGGCATTAATGACTGCATTTTCAGTATTCCATTTTATTTTATTTCATTTCATTCTAGGTTCACCTTGCATAAATGATTAAATTAATTGGAAGTCAGGCAGAGAATTAATATCTCAGCCAAATCCAAATTTGGCTGTACATCTTTTTCTCCTTAATGCCAAAATGTTCAGTCAGAAGAAAAAGGTTTTGCATTTTTTTCTTACTTCTGCTGTTATTTAACCTTTTTACTCACTTTGCTATATTCTTGAATATATTCACAAAGGTTTAAGGTACAAATTGGGAACATGTCACCATTTCATTTACAGCTGGTGCCTTATACTAGCATTTAGTTCATGTGCATGCAGTATTTGAACCCTGCAGGGTGCTATTGATATCACTAACTGCTTTAAGATGAGCTGCTAAGCAAATTAAGATGAGCTGCTGAGCAAATTCTATCCTTGGTTGTAATTTTCATGACTCATAAATTGTGTGAAATTCCTCTTCTCTCCTCTCCTCTCCTCTCCTCTCCTCTCCTCTCCTCTCCTCTCCTCCCTTCTCCAATCTTCCCTCCTGTTTTTCTCCCCTCCACCAGAACACAGACTTCCTGGGTCGTGAGGCCTTGATGCAGCAGCGTCAGGTTGGCGCCTCTCGCCGCTTTGTCATGCTAGTTCTGGAGGACCATGACACAGAGCTGGACCTGTGGCCATGGTGGGGTGAGCCCATCTACCGTAATGATCACTTGGCCGGTACGACCACCAGCAGTGCTTACAGCTACACCCTGGAGCGTCACGTCTGCCTGGGCTTTGTGTCACCGCCACCAGGCCCTGAGGGGCTCCCCACACCAATCACACCAGACTTCATCAACCGTGGGGACTATGAGGTGGACATTGCTGGCCAGCGCTTCCCAGCCAAAGCCAAACTCTACCCTTTCAGCTCCCTTTTCACCCAGCAAAAACGCCGCAAGGATGACCTAGAGCTCAGCAACCTCCAGGGGAAGTGATGACGAGTGAAAGGAGGCCTCACTTTGCTTCCTGTGACACTCCTTCGCATCACCAAATCCACTCCTGCACTTAACTCGTTCCCTCCTCTGCTCTCTTCTCCTTCTTCACCCAGTGCCAATCTTCCCATTTCTAAGCCCTAAGCAGAGGGCTGAGTGCACAATCAGGCCCTCTAGCAACTAACTACTGCATTGCATCTCTGCTTTTTAAAGTGCAATATTTAAAAGACACCAAATGTTCTAGCTGTTTTTTTTTTGTTTTTTTTTAAGCTGTATTTATCCAGGGAAATTCAGCTCACTTTTTTCATCCCTGCCCTGTTTTCACAATGATACAGTTCCACATATTCACACTGGGAGCCTCAAATGAAAAATCAGGGGTTAAGTGCCTTCCTTGAGGGCACATCAGCAGTGAGTGGGTGTTGATTTTCCACTCTCCAGTTTTTCCTAGCCTTGATTTGATGTTTCTACACATATCTGAAAAAGTCTGGTTTTTCAATCTTAATTCTTTCCAGGCACTTAGAAGTTTAGGAATTGCAAACAGTCTGGAAAAAACATCATCAACCCACAGCCTACACACTCAGTGTACCTGTGGACTTCACTGTCACAGACTCATTCAGACAAATGAATTGTCTTTATCAGCTATTATATCATCTGAAGACATGTTGGAGTTTGAGATGGAAAAAATGTGTGATCCCTGATGTAACTTTTGGTAAACCGCCATTTCCTCTGCCGCCCATTATTCCTCCTCTTAACTCCTTTTTTTCTCAACCAGTCCTCTGAAAAAAGGACTGGTTGGTTGTTGCTAGGAAAACTCAGGCTTTCCTAGAGATGACTATTACGAGCAGGGCCTTTCCCAAAGTCAGAAGGACTGTTTTTTCTCTTGTGGATATCTTTATCATCAACTTAATTTTTTTGCATATTTGTTGTAACAAATATGTGAGGTTTGTGCAGATGCACTTAATGTAAACTTTTATTTATGTTTTGTGATGGTTTTGAAGTCACATAGCTCTCCTTATGTGTTAGTGCTGTGTTGAATGTGAGGGTGATGCTAGGTGTACTATAGACTGGCAATGGAAGGATGGCAAGGCTGAATCTAGTCCACAATCTTTCCTTGGTGGTGTTTATTTGATCTCTGCCTGCCATAGAGCTTACATGCTTGTGTAAGAAGATGAGGTCTTCAGCAAGATTTGAAATAAAGCTGTGTATTTTTGTATAGCTAGTGTGTATATAATCTCTGTTTTCAGCACTGGCATTGTTTTTTTTCTTTTCTTTTTATTCCCTTCCTTGTTTTTATCACTTTTAAGCTATATCAACTGTAACAATCATCTATAATGTGGTCTTTCTTTGGTTCCTTCAGTTTCCCATCTGCTTCTGTGTTATATCAAAAATGTCAGTAGTGTCGTCGCAGACTGAATGCATTTATCAGACTTTTTTTGTTGTGTTTGTTTTGTTTTCACTGCATTTCAGACAGTTTCTAGAATATTATGTACATAGAAATGTTAAAGAAACAGGATGCAAAGGAGCCCTGTGTATGGAGGAGCATGAAATCTTTGCAGAAGGTTACAGAGGCAGGCAGTCCTCAGGAGGCTGAAAACAAAGTAAAGTAAACTGCAGGATTGTCAGCAAGGTTTGCAGTTTCCTACACAGGTATAGAAAGTCTGCAAAAATTGTTTATCAGTCCTAACCTCTTTTTCTTCCCCTAGGGAAGCTGTATTTTCTTTCCACCCACTCCGCAGGGAGGTCAGAGGTCAGGGTCATCCACAGAGCAGCAGCCTTGGAGCTGGTAGGGATACAGTGTCGTGCTCACCTCAGCAGGGTTTGTTGCAATAGGGGATCAGAGGAGAGTATCCCATGAACCAGGATTAGAAAATTAGCCGGATAACTATGGAAAAAAATATGCTATATCCTGGTGATAGTGATCTTAATCTGTAAAACAATGGTTGAATGTAAGGGTTAGCATAATAGTCCAGTCATCCCTGATGATGGTTGCTAATAATAGACAAAATTTCAGAGGTGATATTCAGTAATACTTTTTAAAGTTATCTGGCTGACTTGCCAATCCTACTTCCTGGAGTACCCCTCTGGTCTTAACAGTTTGAAGGCATTCTCTGTCCTCCCTTTGTACCCTTGCCACTCATTTCAGACCCTCAGTCATTTCACATATAAAAGTTATGAAGAACAATTTTCAGATAAGAGTGACATTACCTAGCCACTAGATCATATTGGACACGAACCAAAGGCTTCAAATCCAATCAAAAAATGTTGGTGCTGAACAGAGAGAGCATAAACGGCTGTTTCATCAGTGTGTGTTTATTGTGCGTTTCTGCCTGGGATGTTTCACCAGGCACTAACTGTTTCTTGACCCGCTGGGAATGTGAACTTTTAGTTTCATTTCTAAAATATTAAAGTGAAAATGAAGGCAGTCGCATGAATTGAATACTGAACAGGGTTATTTGATGCATGTTGCACAATTTCAAGATCTCCAGGAAGATAAATTGTGAAGAATTTTTCCATTTGCATCCTAGACACCAGTCTCTGTGATGCCTTGGTATCAAAGCTTGGAGTAGTATTACTGTATTTGGGTGTACCGATGACGTATGCAGTGCTGCATTTGTTAAACACCAAAGAGGACAAATTTTACAGTCTGCAGAGTCTCTGCTTTTGACAGTAGTTTATGTAGGGAATTGAATTTTGATCGTTTTCCTGAATATTATGGTTGTAATTTGAATTGCAGTACACACTGACAACTTTATAACACAATTTTATTTTTGGTACTTTTGTCAGACACATTTTTTTTTGAGGGGGGGATCTGTAGGCTTGGTATTCTTCACAGCCCCAGAATAACTTGCTGGAAGGGGTTGGAGACACCTTTACTCCAGGGGAAAATGCAGCTTGTTGAAACTCAACAGAAAATATGGAAAGACACCCCTCAGTTTTGTACTAGCAACCCCATTAGTCTCTCAGTGGTTAGGGACAGTCTTTGGTCTGATTTTATCTGACCATGGAATAGGGGTCAATGTGAATTTATCTATACATAGTCATACATATCGCACATGGCCAGTCAGTGTAAAATTATTTCTTACATACTGATTCCTTCTAAGAGGAACCACACCTGTACAGTTGGAATAAAAAAAAAAACACTCCATTACTATGACTTGAGACTTGAATTAATAGATGGAGCTGTTGCATCAGTCCCACAGTTCACTGCATGATTGCTGCATTGCTGCTGCTCTTCACTCCTCACACCCACAGAGGGATTGTTGAGGGAAAAAAGGTGCTCCGGTGGCGCACATGGTAGAGCACATACCATGTATCAAGGCTAAGTCCTAATGCAGTGGCATTGGTTTAAATCTTGCCCAGGTCCTGTGCTGCATGTCATCCCTTTCCTGTCTCTATACTGTCACTGTCAAATAAAGCAGGAATGAAAAAAAAAAAAGAAATCTTAAAAAAGACGTTTCCGTGGTTTCTGCTAGTAGTTTGGATGTACAGTATACTAGTTTGGATCTGCTGTATAAAATATTAATACAGGTTAGATGCAGTAGAAATACACAAAGGTGTATGTATCCTGGCACAGGTACCACTGTATCAGTTTTAAAACCAAATGCAGCAAGAGAAACCAAATGTTGCTTATAAAGGGCTGTTTGTCTCTGTGTATGTAGTAATGTGTGTTTTTGCTCTCAGAACGTTGTTTGGTGTTGAGGATTTGCAAGGATGCAGATACTAGCAAGGCTATTTGCACTAACCACAGTGAAATCACAGCAAAGTCTGGATTCACTTTATCAACCCCTGCACTGTAGCAGCACTGTAAAACAGCAGGTGTCTGCACTGGCCTTCAGATGAAGTCCTGGCCTGGCCTCTTCTATAAAATGTTCTTAAACACATTCCGGTGTTGCAAGTACAACAAAAAGCAACAAAAATTATAATGTCAAGGCTATCAGCACTGGACATTTGTTTGCTTTGAAAAATAAAGTCAGAACATTATAAACGAGGCCTCATTCAAATCAGTATCAAGCAAATTATTACTTTATCACAGCATTTCACTAAATGAGTTTGCAATATTTTTTTTTTCCATTCTTATTGAATGCACTTGTGGCAAAGCTCAGCAGTTCTTTGTCTGGTAGTGGCACAGAAATCGTGATGTCCAAGGGGTTTTGTAGTAGTGTCTTGGACATGTTCAGATTCAGATGCTCAAGTGTTTTATATAAACTTGTGTGCTGCACAGGCGCCTGTATGATAAAAGGGAAAGTGCTTCATTATTTTCTGTAACATTTGCACTAAACAGACAGGGCAACAGACCCATCACAGGGTTTCTACACAGCTGGACATCAGAATAATAAGAGGCATAAGAAAGTTTTGTACAGTCCCAGTCCTGTGTAGTTTTGGTGCTGAGAGACTGTGCACTCCAAATATCCACCAAATACAAGCGATGTTATCTTATAGCTAAAGGTACAAAACATTGAGCGATAGGGAATACCTCATAGCTGAGATCTGGATAAATGTGTGGAAACCCTGTCATCTGTCATTAATGACTAAGCGTTAGGGTTAGTAACAGTATCAGTAAAGTGGTACTATTGTTTGTGTCTGCTCTAAAACGTGGCTACACATCCCTGGGTAGTGTTTTGGTGTGTGTTTGAGTTCATTTTTGTATTTTTTTTTTTTTTATTTTAAATCAGTCCTAACTCTATGATCATGTTGGAAAAGACTGACCTGATGGCTTGCTCTGGTCTTGCCAGCTGTGTTCCATGCTTTGTGTATTTATACCATGTTATACAGAAATATGGCTGTCTAATACCTTACTAAAAGTAAAATGTAAAGAGAACTTTGTTCATATAAAAACTAGTACTGCTTTGCCTCATCCATTCACTTTCAGTATCTGCTGCAGGTCAGTGGCACCGACACTGCCAAGGTTAAGGCTTCAGTTCTCACTGCAGCCACCCATGTTAAATATATTTACCTCCACCACACCCACCCCTTGTTCTGCTCCACACAAAGGCCTTCAGTCAGTCTCTGTGACCCTTATTGCAACATTATTTTTCTAGTTAATATCATCAGAGTGGCTGCAGTGAAACTGAAGGCTCATTCCTCTGCCTATACAGCAGAAGACTGTGCAATGACACATGAGCTCAGAACCAACAAGATTACACAACAAACAAACTTTATTAGCATGTTATAAACAGAACAGCATCTTCGGTCCCCCTTGTAGAATAAGATGGTTTGTGCTGATCACATCCTTCTTGCTTTTCGTGGGCGGCATCCGTTGTGTGGCACAGGAGTGTTGTCGGTGATGGACACCACCTCCAGTCCTCCCATTGTCAAACCTTTGATTGCAGACTACACAACAGGGAGAAACTCAGTCATTAATTAATTAACCTCACAGGAAAAGAATACCAGGGTATTTGCAGGTCCTTTCAAGTAAACTATCTGCATTTAAAGCCTTATAAGATATTAAAAAAATCTTAAATTACTCAATAGAGGTCATATGTTCTCCCCATGCAGTGACAGATTTCTTTATGTTGCATGCCCACTGTCACATTAATGCACAACAGTGTAATGTGCTAAATGTATTTTATTATCGTTACTGCCTTACTAATGCTGTTGGACTTGTTTTCCCATAATAATTTATCTCCTGTTGTCCTTTTTCTTACTCGCCCATTTATAGTCGCAGAAAGAAATTATTTTAATTGGTCTTGAATTCAATTCTAGTTGCCTTTCTGAAACCTGCATATGAACCGGCTGCCTTAAATTCATGACAATATTGTACATAATGGGAAGAATGTCCTGCAGCAAGATAAATAACACAATTAAAATGAGTAAAGAAACAAAATGTATATAACTGTGTACAGGCAGGGATGGTAGCATATACTGAAGCTTCATCAATTTAAATTTAAAATGTTTATAACTCCCATTACAATGATATAAGACCAAGTTTGCGATTGAAATAAATATGAAAAGAAAGAAACTGTCGAGGTATCAGAATGTAGTTCTCCATAACTGTGCTCATTTCTCCATGGGGAAAAAAAAACTGAGAACCAAGACATCACAACAAAGTGAGACCTCTAAAATTGAATCTTAGATTTCAAAAGGTAGAATGGCTATACTGGATGCCTTTTAAAGCCTTAAGGTTGGGCAGTATAAATTAAGATAAGACTTTTCAAAAGACCTGCAGACACCCCAGGATGTAATCACAACAGCATGAACAGACAATAATAGTCCAAATTAAAAAAAAAAAAAAAAAAAAAAAAAAAAAAAGATATTCTTCTCCTCACCAGGCGTCCAGGACCAAGACCTTTGACCACAACACGAACGAATGTCACTCCTTTTGCTGTGGCTTTCTGTTCAGGGGAAGAAAAAGAGATCAATAATTGCATTTGTAGTCTGAGCCAGCAACAATTTTAGGCCTGAGTGATATGGACAAAATCAAATATCACAGTATCCTTGACCAATTACCTCCATATTGTGGCAAAATGATTCACACAATGATGTTTTTCCTCGATCATGAGGATATGATGGTCAAGCAGGTCGAGGCACATAATAACACACCTACTCCACAAAATTGCATCCCTTTACTGTCATGCAGCCTTAAAAACCAGGAAGAGACAACACTTGTGCCAAATCATGATATCCACAATCCACATATCAAGTTTCATATCACCACACTGATGTAATGTCGACATGGCACTCAGCCCTAAGTGACCTTAACATGAGAATAAGCTGCCGTTCCTAGATCACCACCTGCACAGTTAATCCAATAATAATGAGGTGCCCAATAATAATGAATGTTGAACGGTGGAGCAGACTAACTCACCAGACACAGACTAACATTAGCCAGCATTAGTGACAGAGTGCATTATTTTTTTAAATGTGGTTATCAAGCTTAGACATTTTGTGCTGAAGCCAAAACGACCAAGGACTGCGGAGGCAACAAATCAGACGGTTGCATAACCACGCAACCCCATCTGCTTGTGTGATGAAACACTATGATAAAACACGTAATTTCCCCTGTGTTTATTACAAGGAGGAACCGGTGTGACCTTAACCGTATTAAACAGCAGCCTTCATAAATAAGGGCACAGCAAAGCCTAAATGAGTACTTAACACCAGCTGCTCCACTTTGTCACTGAGTCCTTAGTGATGGCAGTTTATTTGCAGCTGAGCAGAACATTTAATATTCATGAATTACATGATTTTACACAAACTGGAGGAGCGATTGTATACGGGTAGTGAGGCTCCTGTAGGAGTGCAGCAGAGGCCTACTAGTTAGACAGACTCTCATATTATGAGGTGGGCAACAAAAGTATCTTGTCCAAGTGTTTTTGGGCAAAACACTTAACCCCCTCTCAGCTCACTCATTCTAAACTGTGAAAGTAAAATGTTGTGATGATCTTACCGCAGCAGCAGAGATGGCTGCGGTCTGAGCGGCGATGGGTGTTGATTTCTTGATATTCTTGAAGCCTTCTGTTCCACACGACGTCCTGACCATAGACAAGCCGGCGCTGTCCGTCACCTGGATGTGTGTGCTGTTACAGAAGAGCACAGTTTACTGGGTCACTGGCTCCAAACAAAAATTTATTCCCACGTTTGGGGTGGGAATAAATTAAGTTGAAATACAATGTCCCCCTGAACAATTTATATGCATGGTACACTTCAATCAGTCATCTGTGAATAAATACCATAGCTGAGGAAACTCTCTGCTCTGCAGTGAGCATTATCAAATGCAAAACAAAGACAAATCACCCTAGCTTATGTTACACCCAGATAAAGGAAAAACAAGCCTATCCTGGGGCAAGGTGCGTTCCTCCACGCTGAAAAACACTCAGCAGGAATGCTTAGGTATTATTTGGCAAGGACACCGCGTCCCTCTGCTTTCTCTGCAGGGGAGCTGACTGGCTGGGAGGCACGGCTTGATCCTGTCTGGTGGAGTGCAGTGGTGTTTCTTTATTACAAACAGCTTTCATCCTGGTAAAAGTCTTCATCACTGACATCTTCATTTGGTTCGGTTAGCCTGTCATACAAATCAAGACTCTAGCCAATTAACCACCCACAAAACACTATGTAGCTGGGACTTGCTTTCTATCCAACTTAATAAACAATTTTAATAACCATTGTGTATTATCCATTTCAAAAATGTGCCTCTCATTGGAAAAATGTTGATTTCAGCATCCGTTTCTGGTCATCGAGTATTCAGTTAATATCCCCTATTACTAGACATAATAGAAATAATAGACAGATGTCAACATCAAGTCTCAGAAAGTGGGATTCATGCTTCTTTTTTAAAAATTCACTCACTGGGGCAGAAACATGAGGGTTATTGTGACTGATGCCTGTATGAAGCTCCATGTGACTACATGGAAAAACCAGGCTACAGTGTCTGCTTATTACAATGCTGTGTGTTAAGTTGTATAATACCAACACTATTTAGGAATTCAATTTCCATGTAATACATTTACAATGGGTTCAGGCTAAAGTGACAAGTTAAATGCATGCTGTTCTGTCTTCCTCTGTTATCGGAGAGACAGCCACATCAAACTGCATGCTGACATTTGTCAATTTAATGATGTCTGTCTCACCAGCAGATACACAGACAGACAGCACGCCCAGTGTCTGTGTTGTTCTGTGTGCACGCGTCTCTCTCCCCTCTCTTAGGTTGGCAGCCACGCCTACCTCAGCGCCCTGCTGTGCCATAATCCTGCTACTTGTTGCCAGGCCATTTTTATTGTTTTGATTTCATGTCATCGATTATTTGAACAAATAATTGCCCACTCAGCACCCACTGCACTCCTAACCGGCCTGGCAGGGTTTTCCCTCTGCCTGTGATCCTTCACAACAGTTCTTCCATTTTTTTTTTTTTTTTGTTAGTTTGTTTGTTTATTGTGTTTTTTTGGGAGCGGGGGTTCTTGCTCGCTATGAGGGTTCAGGTCAGGGTGGTGTCCTCTCAAAGTGTCTGCAAAGCCCTTTGATACTGTACCAGTGAGTAAAAGCTCCAAATAAACTTGAATAATAAAATTATTTTAGTGAGCTTTTGTTACACACACACACATATCTCTCTCTCTCATATATATATATATATATATATATATATATATATATATACCAATCAGTATCAATATCAATACCAATCAGTACCAATGACTGATTTCAAATTTAGCTGACATTCTACCCAAAATATGTTCCCACGTTGCAGTCTGACTATGTCTCATGATTACTAATTGAGGAAAATAAAACAGTGATGCACAAATGAGTGTCCCTATAACTGTACAGCCCCATCTTTCAGCCTATAATTTACAAACTCTTATTCTCTTTTTCCCCTCACATTTCAAGGCTTCCACTTACTTGTTGTACGTGGCTTTGATGTGAGCGATCGGTAACTCATCAAACTTCTTTCCACCCCATCTCAGTGGACTGTCCTGACCAGGCAATGGAGGATAATGGCTGAGGAGTAACACAGTGTCAAATCTCATCAGCAGCAGCAGCATCACTGGGCACTGAGCTGTACTTGTGGTCAGTAACACAGCACACAGGTGGAAACAGCGCACAGATCCAGACTAACAGCAGAAAGTGGTATGTGAGAGAAGTGCAGAAATAAATGGGGATGTGTTTACATACAGGTTGAGTGATATTATGTCACCTGAACTCTTTGGAGACTGTTGAAGAGTCTGTGGAGGATGGTGTGCTCTCCTGCAGCCTGACAGCACTGGAGCACACGGCTCGCTGCAGCCCGCTGGGCCCCCATCTGCACACACACACACACAGTCAACATCAGTCAGTCACTTTCTGTCACTGGAGTGGGAAATCTCCACCAACCACACACACATGCATGTCTGTGTTGGGTGAGTTAGTCCACACTAAAGGTAACAAAGCCCCATTTGGAGTCATATTGTGCTTTAAATACCAGGTTGGCTGATAACAGGCAGAGAGGCTGGTGCACGGGTTGATAAATACATTTACACACATGCACAAGATACTTAAATACACGCTATAAAACAGTTACTTAACATTTTAATACATTTAGTTAGCATGGATTAACAGTTTCCTGGAGGTAACATTAGCACAGATGCTACACGGGAAACAACCTTCTCATCAAACACTTACATGGCGCTTCCTGCGTTCAGACAGCCAGCTATGTGCCGGCACACTGTGCCCACAGAGCTAACAAACAAACAATTTAATTTATACATGTTTCACCAGTTTGGTAAACAGCTGCCTTTCTACCACATTTTACACAACAAACGTGACATTGAGATTTACGCTAGTTCCGACCAGTCCATTTTGGGGAATTATTACTGGGAGATTAAAAAATTAAGTAAAATACCTTTGTTGCAACCACAGTTTTTATTAATATAAATAATGCGGATATCGAGAAAGTTCAAAACTTTAATTCACATAGGATAAGAAATAACACACATTTTGATTAAATAAGATGTCACAACTTACTTCACGCCCCCCCACCTTAGTCAGAATAGACTCGTCCTCTTGCGCACTGCACTTTGGGTAGATGTCAATAAAATGCTGCCTTCACGTGTCTCGTAAATCCAGGCTTCAATTTTCTTAAGTTGCAAATAAATGCCGCACACTGAAGCCACTTCACGCCGCCGTAAGTCGACGCAGTGATGAGTTACACATCATTTTTCTTGTGTCAGATAAAAGCACATAAAAAAGAAAGAAAAGCGGAAAATCCCTCACTTTTTTGTCACTTGTACCACTTTGTCGGGTGCTTTGACCGAACCACTATTGCCGGACTTTTTTGGACAGCACGTGAACGAAGCGGAGAAAGATGGCTGCCCCCTGTAGCAGGATGGCGAGCCGTCCTCTGTTACAGTTTCTTTATAGTTTTGGGAGGACCGGGGCTGGAAACACGGGGTTTCGGCGGGTCTCCGGCAGCTCTGCTCACCGTGCTGCTGTACAGGGCAGAAGTAAGGCGGACAGCGCGGCCTCTCCGTGGAGCCTGATGGCAGCCGTGTGTCTGCAGAGACTGCCCGTCATCTCGGCAGACCGCAGCCCCGTCGAGCAGCAGTTCACCCAGCTCATGTACCAGGTAGGTCTGCCTCCGACCTGCTGCCCGCACACCTGGCCGGTGTTCAACTAACTTTACTCAGTTAACAGTCACCATGAAGCTGACTGGTTAGAGCTGAGAAAGAAACTAAACACACCAACACGACAAGTGCCTGAAAATATGAGTAGGCATGACATAAGTTTAAGCCTGCATGTGTAGTGTACAGAACAAGGACACAAACTATAGTAGATGTGAAATTAAAGCATATACCCGTGGCTGTTAATTGACACCGCCTTAGTGACTTATAGTTTGACTCGCATCTGATTTAAATAAATTGAGTTGTGCCTCACGTATTCAAATTTTGCATGCATTTATTCGACCAATCAATTTTTATTCTATTATTATTATTATTATTGTTATTATTATTATTATTATTATTATTATTATTATTGTTATTGTTATTATTATTATTATTATTATTATTATTATTTGAAAATTCACGCTTAACAAATTCAGTCTCGGTCAAACTCTCTGCTGGCACTGGTTACTTTCCACAAATGACTGGGAAACGTTTGGACAATTAATTTGAGATCATTTCCAGCTGTTTAAACGTTTTCGACATGGGCATTAAAATCTCTGACAAAATGAAATTTGAAGCAAATTAGGAGCAATTACAGTTGTTTCGTAATTTATGTAATTGTGTGGTTTGATTATATGAGTTTGATCATTTAATGCGATTTTAATGAGTGACCACAAAATTGTGTGTTGTAGCCAGGCTTATATTTTGTTGGCTGGAGCTGTAGACCCTCAGATACTGTCTCTTCACCTGCTGTGATTTTAGATATATTGTAGAATAATGTTCAGCTATAGGACAGTACAATCTACATCACAGTTCATATTGTCCAGGAGCTGTCAGCAAATGACACACTGGACACCAACCAACAATGTCCACATCTGATTTGTGCATAAAGGTATGGACAAAGTGGTGAAGTTTGAAGCGGAGAGCTGCTCTGGTTTCATTTCAGATGGAGCTAGAGAAAAGCTTGCTGTCGGACCACGAGCTGCGGCTGCTGGAGGACGCTGAGAGAATGAGTCGCAGGCAGGCAGACGACTACGACTCTGACGAAGAGGAGGACCGCGGTGACCAGGAGATTGTTTTGGCTCAGGATCTTGAAGACTCCTGGG
This sequence comes from Myripristis murdjan, assembly GCF_902150065.1. Taxonomy (NCBI): domain Eukaryota; kingdom Metazoa; phylum Chordata; class Actinopteri; order Holocentriformes; family Holocentridae; genus Myripristis; species Myripristis murdjan. Next base: position 17,680,089 of record NC_043982.1, read on the forward strand.
AGCAGAGGCTGAAGAGCTTCCAGCCAGCGCCGAGGGTCAGAGGTCAGTATGGATGATGGCTCATGAGAGGATGTTTGAAGCCTTAAAGAATATGTCATATGAATATGAGACGAAACTAAAAATCTTATGGGGAAATTGTGTTGGGTTGCAGGAGCAAATGGTAAAAAGATACAGCAACTAAAATTAAAATTATAGACACAAGCAGCCATTAGTGCAAGCCAAGGCTGTAGAGCAAAATGATTTGACAGAGAGAATATAATGAATCATCTTATGGAAAAGTTTTACTTCTGAATGATTGAACTTTGTCCTGTAACTGCAGGTGAGATATTGACCGACATATCACTGTTTGAAAAATTGTCAACTTGTCATTGCAAAACCAAATGTGCTCTGTAAACTGGAATGTGAAGTTTGGTGGTGTAACATTAACATCAAAGGGCAGGTATTTTCATGATTTTTGGCAGGTTTATATGATGAACTGGTTAGAAAATATGCCCGCCTTCCAGTTTGTGAAAGTTTCCCATCAGCTTCAGGTATCAGAGCTCTGCAATACACTGATTCAGGCAGATGAAACATGCTGCTGCGTTAAATTTTGTGGTGATTAAAGCATCTTTGTTGCAGGAAAAAAAAGTTGCTATTTGTAAGGTTCATAGTGGCATAACGGATTGTGTCCAAAAGAGCCCTGCCACACTTAGGGCTAATTTTAAATACGTCTGAAATTTGAGTGGAGAGCAATAAGTGTTTTGGATTTATATTGCAGTTAATGTTTGCACGTCTTTGCTGTCAAATTCATTTGCGCACCACAGCCAGTGGCTTGGATTTTCATGACTCTGGTTAATAACCATAAACTGGAGAGTCTGTATATGCTGTGTGCAATATTTTGTTGAGACTGCATCAACTTTTTGGGAGAAATAATGGAAAAAAAAAAAAAAAAAAAGATTTTGCATGAAATAGAAAATGGCAGAAAAAATGGTCATGGTGGAAATAATAGCTAGACTTTACCATAATGGTTATTCTCCAAAAAGTTGGTTGTTAGGAGGCACCATGAGCTAAATCTTTGTATTTTTTGTCGAATGAGTAGTGGAGGAGACTTGAAATATATCCACCAAATGTAATTTCTGTAGGATCACAGTCTCTGACGTTGTTTTAGGAAAGATGATGCGTCCTAACAAAAACAAATCAGTTTCAGCCCTACAGACTTGAATTCCTAATAATTAAACCTTGGTTATTAACATGCAAATAGCTCTATAAAACAATTTTTAAACACTAAAACATGTTTGGCACAATGTGCAAATGAATGTTTTTTTTAAATACCAGTAGAATTAATTGGGGAAAAGTGGGAACAGTGTGTATGATACATAATACATATGATACAAAAATATACTAGAAATATATATTGTATCAGATAGAAATGTTATGAAAATATGAATGGATATGTAATTCACAACAGTGAGAAGAATGTGGAGATGTGCAAAATATGCGTAATATTTACATTGGTAGACGTTCAGTAGCCATATGTCCAAAAAGTGTTGTAGATGTGCATTGTAAAAGACGGTTTCTCTTAAATATAATCAGTCTTGAGATGGACATAAAATGTGTTTTTGTCTGCTCTCAATAATATGATAGAAGTAGGAAATATATCAAATGTAGAATTTTTAAAAAAGTCTATCCACCCATTTTGTTGAGATTATTAATATCTTGTGAAATAATTAATATTTCCAGCCTTTAATCATCCTCCAATAATAAATCAAGTTAAAATAGCATGGAAAGGGAAAATGAAATCATCTAATGGTGTCAAAGTTCACCAGTTAGTGCATTTATGCCTGCAGGATGAGATCTGGAGGAAGCATTGCTTCATTTTGGGGTTGAGAGTCAGAATTTTTCGGCGCCATGGATACAGACCGCCATGCAGATCAGCCAGTTACACAGCCGGTTTTAATGAATATTACCAGGCAGGAAAATGACTTGTATTACTTTCACTGCTGATGTTTTTTGACATTCAGGAAATGTACTGGCTTCAGCTCACCTGATTTGCATTTTAGCTTTTGTGACATTAAAAGTTTGTGTAAAATCCACTTGACAGTTGTTAGAGTCATAGAGTAGTTACAGTGAAGCAGCTGACACTCCTGTCTGTTGCAGCTGATGTGCAGAGGAACTTGGCCTCTCTGGATCGCTGCCTGGACGACTCCCTGGTCCTGCTGGCAGAACAGCAGGTCGGCACAGAGAAGATGTGGCTGCTGCCTCAGACTCAGTGGCAGGAAGGAGAAAACCTGCGGCAGACAGCCGAGAGAGCGCTCGCCTCCCTCCCAGGTAACCTGCCAGGCACTGACACGAGTTTCCAAAGGTTAATACCAGTAGTTTTGTCTGGAAGTTGTCGGTAGCTGATTATTTTATGTTGATATTCGCTGTCTTTAAAAGGGACCACTTTTATGGCAGAATAATTTCAATTAAGTTTCCTTCAGAGTTTTATCTTTGTCAGGGTCGAGGAGCCTCTGAGACACCGTTCAGAGACTGTCATGAGACACTAAAACTCAAACTTATGACGCTATTTTAGTCCTAGCCGTTCTTTACGGCACGGTGACCCACCCCAGCTATTCATGCATTCATTACTATTTTAGGAAAAATTGATTTAAGAAATGTAACTCTTAATAATAATAATTAATAATATTAACATACCAATCTTTAGCCGGGGCTGGTTATGTTGATATGTATGATGTCTGTATTGTCAGGGATAAGGGATATTTTAATATCGTAATACGCAACTAAGTGTTGTCTTTTCCTGGTTTTAAAGGCTGACTTACAGAAAAGAAATGCATTTTTCTCATTTTGTTATACTCTTTTTAGCTGTTCTGTTATTTATCTCTACATAATTGATTATCATATTCACATTACTGAAGACTGTTTATCTATCTAAATCTACAATATCCCTAAAAAAAAAACAACAAGTAGAAATCATTCAGTCATTATTTCTAAAATCTGGAGTTTACATGGATATTACTGAGCTACAAATCAAATGTAAATATATTTGAATATCAGTAGAGAGGTATTTGTCATCCAAATAAAATCTAAGCTATTTTAAAGCTAAACCCCACAATTTAAAGACGCAAGTAGATAGATGTATTACTCGTATAACTAATGATGTTTTTAGTCTTGAAACATTACCCTAAAAAGTAATGAAACATGTTATCTTTGAAGAGTCACATTACTGCATTACTATTTTCATCATTTATGATCTTTTTGTTTTATCAGTGCAATCTAGGGTTCTCTGTCAGCTTTGCCTGCCCTACCCAGTGTCTGTCTTTACAGCCTGATCCAGAGCTAACAGAGCCACCCATGTGCTCATTATCAACTGTTGCTGCTTTATTAACTTCCACACTCTCCCTTTGCTCTATTCTTATCTGTATTCTGCTCTCCATTGCTGTAATGACCCAGTTTCACCACAAGGATCATTAAAGTTTGATCAAATCTAATCTAGAATAGCTATCTAAGTTGTACTTAAAACACAGTTATTATCCTCAACAAGGGGGTCACATCCCTGTTTAACCCTCCAACCAACTCCGATCCCTCACAAGCAGCATTTCAGATAAAATAATATTAATGGTATTGATCCTTTACAGGACACTGAGTAAAGCTGTCATGTCCAGAGTAACTTTCAGTGAGGTCAACAGTTGAATAATCTTCAGTTGCCAGATCACTTAACAATGTAAACAACCTGTATTAAAGAGGTGAAGGGTCAGAGGTCACAGCTGGCACACTGGACCTGCATGTTGCAGGGGCACCCGCCTTTACTCTGCCTCTGATTGGCTAACCCTAACCCTAACCTTAACCAAAGGCAATGATTACCAGCCAATCACAGGTGGCTAGGGTGGGGTATGCACGTCCAGTATGCCAATGTAGTCTCTCCCATGTGACCTGTGATATAATGACCATGGATGGTAGAAAAGTGCTGGGGAATAACACCAGAGCTGAGGAGAAAATGCAGAAGAGGTGTTTTAATTCTTTCTAGTCAGGCTTTGTTGACTGCTTCTCTGTTGGATGTAAATTGAATGCAGTTTCTCTGAATGAATCACTCCAAAACTCTGCCTGCTTCTTTGTTTTTTTTTTTTGTTTTTTTTTTTCTCTTTTCACCACCCAATGGAATCAGTTGCTTAAATGAAATGCTTGTAAGTAAGTTAAAAGGTTTCAGGACATTGCTCATAAACTTTTAATGTGCCAGCTCCATCAATCACCTCCCATTAAGACATTGTGCTTGACATTAACATACACACCAGCTGATGGGACCTTTTATCCAGAGCATTACATCCATTACAGCACCAGGAGGGGAACATTTTTAGTCTGGAGTTTTCTAACCCCCAACAGCATTGGTGCTTTGCTCTGCCTTTTGAACTATGCAAGACCACATTATTTAAACTACACTGAATGAAATGAACCTTTTTTGGCAAAACTGGGTTATGGCTAGGACTAGGCAATATAGATGAAATCATATCGCCCAAATCATAAATAGATGATTAGATGTGCTTTTATAAGATACAAATGAGTTTTCTAACAAACAGTCATTAGTGATGTGAATATGATGACCAGGCAGATACAGGCAAATAGGAGAACAACTAGAGCAGTAGCATAAATTCAGAAAATCACATCTGTACTCTAACGAAGCTCTCAAAGCCAGGAAAACATAACATTCATGTCATATCACCATATTATAAAATGCAAATTCTGTGGATCACTCAGTCACCTACAGTTTTCCTTTCATTTCTTACCTCTCAGTATATAAGAAAAATTAAGAGCAATCTGGTAATACAACAGACATTGATTATGGAGTGCTGCAGCAGATAAATAAAATACAGCTAGAGCATCACATCCTTTCAGTTTCACACCATTTAAAAGCATCTGGGTGCTCCAACTGGGTGCTCCAGCTGTAATAACTGAAAGGCATTTCTCCTCTTGCCGCAGCTGGTTTCAAGGCGACTTTCCTCGGCAACACCCCCTGCGGAGTTTACAAGTACAAACTGCCCAAAGCTGCCCGGACAGAGAGCTTGGTCGGAACCAAGCTGTTCTTCTTCAAAGCCATCCTGTCAGGCAGCAGTCCCTCTGCACCCTCAGACGCTCCTTTTCTGTGGGTGAGGAAAAGTGAACTGCAGGACTATCTGAAGCCGGCGTACCTTGAGAAGGTCAACCGCTTCATCCTCAACCTGTGATGGATAAACACAGAAGAGGGACACTGACGTCTGTCTGCAGAACAGCCTCTATAAAACCCAGAAAATCACTCTCTTCTCTCTATTGTCGTCGTTTCCATTAAAAATGTATTCATTTCATTGCTCTGTGGTATGAGAATTAAAATATTGTTTTTCTTCACATTGTGCATTGGTGTTAATTGGATATGGGAAGTTGTGGAGCCTTGGTGTACTGTAACATAATTGAATCCCAATGTAATCTTATAGATAAATAGCAAAGATCAAGAAAAAAAAATACATTGGGGCAGCCAGTAATAATTATTTTTAGTGACGACTAATTAATTCGTTTTTTTTTTTTTTGACTCATTCATTTAGTATATAAAGTGTGAAAAATGACATGCTCACAGGACATTAAGATAGTTGAAAGTGATGTCTACAAAGCGCCCGACCCAAACTATTAACATTATAATGACATGGAGAAAATTTAGCAAATCTGAGCATAATTGTGATGCTGCAATCAACAAAAATTTGAGATTTTTACTTGGTAAATGACTGAAATAAATATTAAAATTGTAATCGATTAATTTTATGCCAATTGGCTAACTGATTAATTGACTAAGTGTTTGAGCACTACATCAGTGGATTTAAGTGAGTTTGGAGGCCTGTCGGTTTTTGTGTTTGTTGCTGTTTCCAGCTGTAATTATTTGTTTGAGTGTGTGAATAGCACTGTGGAATGAACACATTATACTGTTAATAGCGGCATCTTGTTTTGAGTGCATACTTGATGCTCTACTCTGTGAGACTGGCAAGGCTGATGAGGGTGAACTCTGGCACCTCACAAGGTACATTCTCATTTTGTAACAGTAGATGGCAATATTTCCACACCAGCCACAAAGAGGCGCTGTGGCAAGCTCCCTAATTACACTTGTGTGGTGACCTCGGTGAGAGACTGCAGAGAGAGAGAGGGGGAGGGAGAGAGAGAGAGAGAGAGAGAGAGAGAGCTGTTCTGATCAACTTGGCTTCCTCTTACTCATACTGAAAATATCAGTCATCATCCTGAGCCTAATGCTCCTTTGGAATACAATAATTCTTCTTAGGTAAGAGCATTCTGATGTTCCTGACCCATTCTCTGCCTGGGATCAGCTGTTCCCTCCATGTGCGTTTGCAGAGACAAGGCGTTATTAATGTAGAAGACATCGGCCTCTGATCTTTCCATCTCTATTTTCAGGCTTTGCTAAAAGCCCATAGGCTAGATGATGCGTTGATGGCCAAAGCTGTTTGTGAGATTGGCTGAGTGCAACGCAGCCATGCTCTGACAGTAGGTGTGAGATGTGAAGGTCAAGGCATGCTGATAAGGCCATTTCCAACTGTCAGAAGAATTGGTCTGCACGAAGAGAAAGCGCTCAGGTCTATTGTTCTGCTGGCTGAGAACTGTTCCCTTCTGTCCTCATACCAGTTGCAGCACCTGGCAACACATCCAGGTAATCACAAGTCCAAAAAGAGCAGCATTCACTGCTTTCATTTCCCAAGGAAGTCTTACTAAAGCAGCCTTTCTGACATTTTAGTGAAAGTGGCCTCAATGTCAGAGAAGTGGTTGTGGTTGGAGAGCTGACAGTTTGAATCCTAGATCCGTCTGGAGGAAAGTGAATGGGTGATGCTATCCCCTCCCTCAGCAGCTGCGAAGGTGCCTATGAGCAAAGCGTTGAACCCCCAACTTCACCGGTGATGCTGCTCTGTGGCAAACAGCACAATATGGTGAACTGGGCAGCTCCATGTTTGAATGCTTGTACCGCATGAATATGAATCAGAATAACGAAACCTAAGGTTAAAAGAGGGAAAGGGAAAATATACTCAAATATGTTTCCTTATTTCTAAGAATGGTTAATTTATGCACAACTCTCTCCCCAGCCAAAAAGAAGAGAGAGAATTTTCTATCTGTGAACAGTCATTACTATTCTCTGTACACTTATATTGAGTGGTCTTCCTCTTTACAAGATGAACGGAGACTGAATTGCTGTGATGTATGAGACTAGCTTCCGTGTACAGAGCCCCGGAGAACAGATACTTTAGCACGAAAGCAGAGGAGGAGGATCACGGCTTCTCCTCACACCACAGTTGGCTCACCTCCTCTTCCTGTCGTAGCCTGGCCTACAGGCTACCTCTTCATTCAATTAGATAGCACATGATAGCGCCAGGGTAACAAATGTCAGAGAAAAGGTCTTGCAGTTTTTCGGCGCTGAAAAGGGTAAGACAGAGACAGCAAATGCCGAGGATGAGGAGCACAGGGCTGAAGGCAGGTTTGCAGCGCCCTGCTGCAGGTTAGCAAAGTGTAGCTGATAGATCAGAGGGGGTTACCACTGTTGCCCTCACTGTCTGCTGGTTTGTTGTTTACTCTTTTTGTAATATTTGTCTAATTCTGATTCTGATTTGACTTGTTTTGCTTTCATTTGTTTTCATTTTAACCCTATTCCTGCCACCCTTCCCAAAATCTCCTCCTTTTCCCCCCTTGTTGGCCTCTGGGTTTGGGTGGGGTGGGGGTTCTTTCCCACTAATAGGATTCAGGTCATGGGGTCATCTGATTTTCTGTAAACTGTGGGGCCTTCTAGATTGTAACAGTAATTAAGGACTCAATTTTCAGTCATGATGTAAAATCTATGTTCATGCGCCAGTTGAATTTTTGTCTTCACTCATGATCCTGTGGTATACAACAGACTAACAAAAACAGAGTTATGTGCTGAATTCCCAGTGGGACCATCGATGTTATAAATTGAAAGTTGGTCAACGCAAATTTCTGTTATGTAATAATAATTGTTATATAAATACTGTATCTAAAAATAAATGCAATGATTTGATATCCATTTGTCAGGACAGTGTGCATCCCAAATAGAGCACCCACAGTCAGACTCCTCCACAATGATTTGCCATTCTTATCTTTAGTATTATTATTATTATTATTATTATTATTATTATTATTGTTGTTGTTGTTGTTGTTATTATTGAAGACAAAGTCTGCCTTCAGAAAACAGAAAGCATCTGTAGGAAACAGGAGATCGCTGTTTAAAGGCAACCTGACTTAGTGAGAAAAAAGGGACTGCTCCAAATCTCAGCTCACAGAAAAAACACAGCAAACCCCCTCAACTATGTTTACACAGAGTGTCTTCTTTTATTTTATGCAAATCTCTTATGACTGAGTGGGATGTAAGAAGGCCAGCCGTTCACAGCAGCTTACCAAAAACACTTGATAAAGAGGCTTATTAAGACTCTTTATATAACGCACAACGAAATGCAGAAATATGCACGTAAAGGAGTAGTATTTTTTTTTTGTTAGATTACTTTATTGGCACTTCTGTTGTATTTGATAGTGTCAGGGGAGAGAGAGGCTGACATGCAGCAGAGGGCCTGTGCCGAACTCGAATGCAGTTCGCTGTGGTAAGGACTCGGCCTCGATGTGTGGTACGCGCTATACCAGGTGAGCCACCAGGGCACCCCAAAAGAGTCTTTTTAAATTTCTCAGCGTCTGCATCCCAATCAAGCAAAATCAAGATAAACATTTGAACATTTGTGTGGATGTGAAATAAGACAAAGTTATGCACATTTATTATAACATGGACACCATTTGTGTAGCTTTAAATAACAAATTGCTAATGTGTAAGTGGCTATAGCCATCCTAGCCCTGATGCAGGACCCTTTGGTAGGCTTTGATCGTATCGGCCCTTGACTCCATCAAAGGCTCCTACGCTGCTCCGTGGAGAATTCTCACTACAAAAGTCAGTGATGGCAGCCTCGACTTCTCCTTTGGTGCTGCACTTGCAAGCAATACGCCCACTGCTGTGTAAATGATCACATTTCCCATAATACGCTCTATAATTCACTTGTTTATATGAGGAAATATGTTCATGAAACATGTAAGACAGCATTGCTCATTTTTCACTCGATCGTGAACATGTTGCTTGGATTGGGGTATACCTGTCTTTAACAAAGCTTATTTGTACATATGAGGTTTAGCCTGTGTCAGTGCAGGGAAAAACACATTACACATTCTGTTTGGTCCGGTTAAATTCAGCGCAGGAACCTTTGGTAGAGCCAATAAAACCAAAACCTACCCAGGACTATAGCCACCACTGATGGCCTGTCGCATGCACCCGTTGCAGTGATTGTCCTCTTCATACTTGTTTTCTGTCGTCTTTGAACAAAGATCCCACCGGCAATGTTGATGAAAACCTACACAGGGTTAAATTAAATAAACAAATTAAATTTAAAAAATGAAAAAAATCACCTTGCCTCTCGGGGGTTCTGTATATCAGCCAAAGTTTAGCTAGCTAAGCAGGTACATTTTACAGCACAGCAGCAAACTACTCATTCATTCTTGCGGAAAATTTAACGGGCAAAGCTGATCACAGAATGACAATTTGCGTATGTAATGTGCACCCCGGTGTTTGCTTTTTGTTAGCAAAATAATTACTTGAGTTAGAAAGCAGCAGCAGCAGCGTTTAGTGGATCCCATCCCATTGAAGAGAGAAACGTGCGGATGAAAATGTCCAAGTTTTAAGCACCAGCTTTAAGCACAGACTGTGACAGGGATAATTACGTGAAAACCCCGTGTATTTTCCCCAGATGGGAATTGTGCTGGATGCAGAATTCCATATTTTGGCGAAGGTTTGCAGTCAGTGTTAAGCCTGACTTCTGGGACTTCAAGACCTATGCAGTTGGTCAACAGGGTTTCAAACATGCAACCTAACTCAACACCCACTATTACTATAACACCTAATAGGCTACTACCATGACATAACACAATAATACTGTCTTTGTGCTTCTCCAGCATGCAGTACTATTAGTGCCACAGCAGACTCAAAACCTGTGGTTGTATTTTTAGAATGCAACAAATACAGTATATGCTGCCGCGCTGAGGAGCCTCTAACAGGCAGAGTGGCAGACTGGGGGAGGAGATGGGAGGAGGCGTTGTATGCTGTGATGGCTGGGATCTGTGACAGAGTGGGGGGTGATGTGAGCCATATGAACCTGTAGTCTACTGTCCATCACAGCAGAGGGGCAACAACAGGGGCAGGCAAGCTGAGAAAAACAACAAAAAAAAAAACGATTTGGCAGCGACCCCCTTGCTCTTGCTGAGGTCCATCCTGTCGAAAAGAAGTGATTTCTTGGTATCCACTGGCTGAGTAAACATCTTCATCTCAAATCACAACCAGACGGTAAAAATAGAGTCTGCTTCCAGGATGTAAAGACACGGTTTCATTTGGGGTACACGGTTGGAGAGGCAAGTCACGGCTTTGATCCCCACAGCAGGCATGTGTCCTGTTGATGTGTCCTTGAGCAACAAGCTGAAGAGTGTCCCCATTCTGAAAAACAAAAAAAAAAAACAAAAAAAAAAACACACATACACTTCAGAATACATTTAAAGATATTGTTCAAAATAAATATACCTGCCTTCAACTGAAAATTATTTTGTGCACAAGCAATACATCCCATGTCTTTCTAAGAGCCTAGCAGTACAAATATGTCCAATTTTTTTATTTTATTTTATTTTTATTTTTTTTGCCATTTTAACATACACTATATTACCAAAAGTATTCGCTCACCCATTCAAATGATCAGAATCAGGTGTCCTAATCACTTGGCCTGGCCACAGGTGTATAAAATCAAGCACTCAGGCATGCAGACTGTGAAACAAGACATTTGTGAAAGAATGGGCCGCTCTCAGGAGCTCAGTGAATTCCAGCGTGGAACTGCCATAGGATGCCACCTGTGCAACAAATCCAGTCGTGAAATTTCCTCGCTCCTAAATATTCCACAGTCAACTGTCAGCTCTATTATAACAAAATGGAAGCGTTTGGGAACAACAGCAACTCAGCCACGAAGTGGTAGGCCACGTAAAGTAACGGAGAGGGGTCAGCGGATGCTGAGACGCATAGTGCAAAGAGGTCGCCGACTTTCTGCACAGTCAATTGCTACAGAGCTACAAACTTCATGTGACCTTCAGATTAGCCCAAGTACAGTACGCAGAGAGCTTCATGGAATGGGTTTCCATGGCCGAGCAGCTGCAGCCAAGCCACACATCACCAAGTGCAATGCAAAGCGTCGGATGCAATGGTGTAAAACACGCCACCACTGGCCTCTAGAGCAGTGGAGACGCGTTCTCTGGAGTGATGAATCACGCTTTTCCATCTGGCAATCTGATGGACGAGTCTGGGTTTGGAGGTTGCCAGGAGAACGGTACATTTCATACTGCATTGTGCCGACTGTGAAATTTGGTGGAGGAGGAATTATGGTGTGGGGTTGTTTTTCAGGAGCTGGGCTTGGCCCCTTAGTTCCAGTGAAAGGAACTTTGAATGCTTCAGGATACCAAAACATTTTGGACAATTCCATGCTCCCAACCTTGTGGGAACAGTTTGGAGCGGGCCCCTTCCTCTTCCAACATGACTGTGCACCAGTGCACAAAGCAAGGTCCATAAAGACATGGATGACAGAGTCTGGTGTGGAAGAACTTGACTGGCCTGCACAGAGTCCTGACCTGAACCCGATAGAACACCTTTGGGATGAATTAGAGCGGAGACTGAGAGCCAGGCCTTCTCGACCAACATCAGTGTGTGACCTCACCAATGCGCTTTTGGAAGAATGGTCAAAAATTCCTATAAACACTCTCCTCAACCTTGTGGACAGTCTTCCCAGAAGAGTTGAAGCTGTAATAGCTGCAAAAGGTGGACCGACATCATATTGAACTCTATGGGTTAGGAATGGGATGGCACTTCAGTTCATAGTATGAGTAAAGGCAGGTGAGCGAATACTTTTGGTAATATAGTGTATTTTGAATCATGTCAACTTTTACATTTTAGGCTTTAAGCTAATTAATATCCAGGGCAAATTACTTGCTAGGGGTGAAACAGTAGAATAAGTTCCAACAAAGATTCCTAGATCATCGACTTAACAAAGACCTAACGGCAAAAAAGATCAGGGGTGACCCACAGCAATCATGTCACAGGAACTCGTGAAGAAAAGAAATAATTTGAGTGCTAAGGACTGAGATAAGAGGGTTTTTGTTGCAGCATATCTCAACATATTCTGAAATATAGGCCATTATGAAGTAGAAACTTTCTTTTCCACAGAGGTCAGCTGAAAGGTGAAAAATGTAAATGCGTGAATTTTTGAGAGGTGATTAACACGTCACAGAATGAGTCTAGTGTAATGTATCTTTAATTGAAGCAGCGCATATCATGGAATTAAATGTTTTATAATTCACTTTTGGCCATTCCTGTTTTTCGTTTGAGTGAATCTGTGTGTGTTAAGAGGGAGCGAGCGGGCCTGTGTGATGCTGTTGGGATGTAACAGTTGGAGATGGCAGACGCTCCTCCTGCCTCTTCCTCTCACAGCCTCCACACTGCAGGAGGAAACTCTGCTCCTCCACACCTCCGTCTATCCCTTCTTCTCACCCATCCATCCTTCTGTCCCTTCAGCATTATCTGTGTCACTCAATCTGTGTAATTATTTTCATCCTAGATATATTGTCATAAATGTCATGTATTGTCATATTGCGACATTCATTTGATCACCCTGTATACACACATTGCACACCCTGTATAGACGCTGCAAATTATGTATTTTCATACATAAATTTCATTGATATATTTTCACTTAAAATGTTGCATGTTTATATAACCCCATTTGTTCTGGTATTTTATTCTTTATAATCTGTTTGTTTTCATTGTATCCTATGTCTTATTCCTCTCCCATTCTTTTTCTCTTTCAATCCATCTATTCTTCCTTCCCCTCATCCGTTTCTGTCTCTGTCCTCTCTCTCTCTCTCTTTCTCTCTATCTCTCTCCCTCACACACACACATGCACACACACAAGCAGATCTGTCCATACTGTGTCTGGCAGACAGACCTCCGGCCTGCAGGGCGACTCCTCCTCTCAGCCCCCGAGCCTCCAAGCCCCTGGCTCTCTGGATCTGTCACCTCCTTGGCAGTGACAAACCCCCTCCCACCATCCCTGTGCCTCCCTGGGAGCTGTCAATCCAAAGCAGACGGTTGAGGGGAAAGAGAAGTGGGGTGTTGAGATGGATGTGGGGGAGGAACTGGGAGTGTGAAGGGGCAGCAGGACGGTTGGGGTCATGTCCCGATGTGTTGTGAGATGGCACGGCATCAGGGTACAGCAGGGAGGGAGGACTCCCTCACCGACCCCGACTTCCTCCATCACCATCAGCCCCCGACCCCCAACCTGCAGGCCGTCTGATTGGCTGCTGAGGTTGGTGGTTTACCACCAACCACCAGCTGGACCGCAGCATCATCACACCTCCGGGTCACTGGTAGCATATGGACTGAAGACTGGTGCAGGTTCAGTAATAACGAGTTCAGTATTGTCTGTCACTGCATAGAGAAGAGGATCTGGCCTTTCTGAATTAAATGTGAGCAGAGAGTTACATGCATATACACAAAATGTATTCAAATGAACATAGTAGCATTCTAAAAGTGTAAATGTGAATAAGGAAAAATTAAAAAGGATGATTAAAAAAAGTCAACATTTCAAAGATACTGACACATTCATACACACACGTATGCAGGGCGTGCGCACACACACACACACACACACACACACACAGACCATGTTCATTGATTGGTGTGGATATTTTGTTGGCAGAGGCCTGGGGAGGGAGAGTCCCCTTCCAAAGACCTTCCTGTGGTCGATCGATGGTCTCTAAGGTACTTCGGAATGGTTCAGCTTTGGCAGTGAATCCTGTCCGATGTCTCCAGGGACCAGTGGGACAACAGCTGGCACAGCAGGATCAAACATCTGGCAGAAAGGTAGGAAAGTCAAAGTTTTGTCCAGAGGTTGTTAGGAGAGACTGTGACACAGAGTTGTGTATGAGGCTGCGCTGCCGTCTTCATCAGAGATCACAAACAGCACGACACACAACTTCACAGACAGAAGAGTCATCTGAATCTCGCCTTGAAAGTGCCGCTGAACATTTCTGCAGTGATAAAAGACGCTCTGGTTTTGATAGGAAAGCCTGAGGGACTACACTAGATAACGGTACTTACTGCACACATGGAGACTGCCAGTGCTCAAGTCCCACTTCTTACTGCATGTGTGCAGAGCTGCTGCTGTATTTCGGCTCCATCCCCAAGAGGTATCATTGGAAAAGTTTTGCTCTTTCAAGATGTCAGAAGGAACAGAAAATGCCTTTGTGATACCTGTTTGAGAAGCACTAGAGACTTGTGTTACATTACACTAATTTGATTGAACTGTATAACATTCAAGAAACAATTGCCTGCAGCACTAACACAGGACAGATGTAGATAAATACATGAACACTGGCTTCTTAAATAACTATTGTATACAGGATTAAATAGAGGAATAATAAATGCCTGAATGGGGACTTCTACCATTGTACATTTCCAGTCATTGTGTGTTTTCTGTGTGTGCTTGTCTGTTGAGGGCAAGACAGACTCTCCTGTGTAAGTTGCCTAACTTTGACCTCAGCCAAACTTTCCGCGCTCAGAGCTGAAGCAACACCTTATGCAGGACATCTGTGAGCAAAACAATCTGGCGGCGCTGAGACCAACTCCAGGAATTAACAAGGGCTCCACCTTTGATCATTATTTCAAATATACTTCCAGGTGATGTTAGTGTCTTGTAGCTTTTATCCCATCATGCACTATGTATTGTTACGGCTTGTCAATATTCTTCCATCCATTTTTATTTAATTTGCCCTTGCCTGTGCTTACTCCCCTTCACTCTGACGGAGAAGTTCCACAGCAGGTTGCTGAGCACACATTCTTAACAGAATCCCTTTTCAAATTAAATTTAAATGACCCCCTCAGCTCATAAGCAGAGGCTCTCCTGACAACTTAATTCATAATTCAGTGCTGAGCCAGGGCCTTGAGGGCCATAATGACGGCCTAAATGGAGGAGAGATGCTACTAAATGGGCTGTTTGTTTGCACCTAAACCTCTTTACAGGCCACAAGTCCACAGCTCAGCACTGTGGTGGCGAGGAGGAGAGGAGCAGAAGGGGTGACGGGCAGAGAGGGTGGGGAGGAGAAGCAATTTGCTGACCAGCTGCTTTCACGTCTCAGGTCACCGTATGCTGCTTGACCGTGGCCGTGGGAGGTGTTGTATGCTTTCAGAGGCCATTTCCACATGCGAGTAAAGCAAGAGTGAATGATTTTGGTTTATATACATGTGTGTGTGTGTGTGTGTGTCTGTGTGTGTGTATGTGTGTGTGTGTGTGTGTGTGTGTGTGTGTGTGTGGGTGTGTGTGGGTGTGTGTGTGTGTGTGTGTGTGTGCGTGTGTGTGTGGGTGACTGGAGGAGACAGAAACCCACTCATGTGCTATTTATAAGAAGTAAAGGACATTGTGAATGGTGGCACAATAAGTCTGGCCAACTGTTGGAATGCTCAGTCAATGGAAAGAAACAGAATCAGAAGTCTGAATCTGTTGCTGAGCTTCCACAACGTTACAAACAACCCGATGCCAGCTCAACCTTAAATGGCCCTACACAGAGCTGTGCTGCTGGTGGTGAACTTGGGGTTGCAGTGGAGTGCCTTATTAATACAGTATAAATAATAATACTGTGTGGTTGTCAGTGAGAGCTGTAGATGGTAATAAATGTACCTTTGGATGAAAAGCAACATGCGTTGCTCTCTTTATTTGTTGACAGCTTTCAACTGATTGTTGTTGCTGCTCTACTGTGACAGTGGTTTTGATGTTGCCGTCTGTGCATGGTTTGAAAATTATTTGTCAGCTAGAGTTGAGTTTCTAAAAGCGGGGAGTGTATGTTCAGGGTTTTTTTTGTTTTTTTTTCAGATAACCAGTACTCGAGTTGAGGGGGGATGAGGGTGGATGGCATCCCCCCTGAAATAAAAACGGTCAAAATCATCCACTCTGTAAAACTGCCATCCTCCCTTTTCATCAAGTGAAAAAAATTAACCATCCCCCCTGAATTTTTTTTTACAACTCGACTACTGCAGATAACCAATATGATTCTCAGTCCTATTCACTGTTATTATTAATTGTACTGCCTCTTTGGCAAGTACCTGTAAGATACACCTTTATCCAGATGACACTGTTTTATGCTGTTGCACTAATTCGGTTTGACTGGCCACCTACTACTTGCCTGTGTGATCTCCATAATTAATTTCAAACTTTGGTAGAATGTTAGCAAAACAAAATTCATGTTGTTTTTTGGAGCCAGAAAACTGTTCCACATCTTCTGGATTGACAGTAAATCCACATTCAAATATCAAAGACAAATAGTTGATGATGAAACTTGGTTCATATCTTTTCTATTCTGGATTGCAAAGATGTAGCATAGACATGCAACTGGGATTGCTTTCTCTTGACAGCCAGCAGCAAACAGCGTATATCTACTGACAGCTACTGTTATCGAGTGGGGAGATTAGCTTTGCAGAACCCAGACCACCCATGTCCCGCTGTGCTATTACCTGATTTAACAGCAGTGATTTGTCGGTGACTCTCACCGGTGCTCTGTGATGTAGGTTTGGGAGTCAGCTTTATTAAAAAGTCATTAAAGCCAAGAGAAAGCAAGGTGGGCTCGACCCTCTTGGCGGAAGGCGCCTCTGGAAATTACTCCATCCATCATAATTACACCAACCGGACAGAGCTTCAGAGAGGCCAGGGGACACAGATCCGTTCCTGACCCCCCTGATCCAGACTGGACCTGTAGGGAGGAGGGAAAAAGGGAGGTGGATAGAAGAACAGAGAAAGAGGGAGGAAGGGAGGGGGAGGAAGAAGGGAAACAGACATGAGCACAAGTATTGCGGTTGGGAGGGAAGATGAGGATGAGGGAAGGGAGGGGCAAGGAGGAGAGAAGAAAGAAATAACCCTGTGACCCTGTTGGAGCAGCAGTTAAGCTGTGAAGAAAGGCTGCTGTCATGTAGCAGATTATAAATGGAAGAACCTGTTTCCCCAGGATCTCACAGTAGGTTTGCCATCATCCTGCCTGTAGCCTAAATATTATCTCATTCAGTACAGTCGACAGACCAGACTATTAATTTATGGTCTGTGGTGGTATATTTATCATGAACATGGAACATAACATAACATGGCATGGTGTAACAAAACAACAACATCACACAGCACAAAACAACACAACTGATAAATGAAACTGACATAAAGACTCTCGGCATCGGTTTATTCAGCGTTCTCTTTAATGAAGCATGCATGTATGGAGAGAAGTACACAGACGGTGATCACTGCAGCTCTCTGGAAATAGAAGAAGAAAACTGAATTATACCAGGTTGGCATAAGGCTCAGGAGGGGTGGAAAAATATCAACTAAGGCACAGTATATCCTCATGTACTTGACAAACTTGTCTGTGACAACTTTGATAGGAGATCAGCAGAGCTTCTGGCAAGGCACCACAAAAATCTCCAACTTAGTCATATAGTCTCATGCTCAGTTTTTATTCAAGTGGAAATGGGATGGGATGAAATAATCCCAGCTGTTTTCAATGCAGTCTCACTTGTTTCAGGATTTTTTCTGAACAAGGATAAATATGTTGAAGCAAGGCAGACTACAAGAAATCAGCCCACTAATATCATGAAAATGACGTTTTAGTCAAGAAAATTCTGGAAACAAGTTGACAAGCATCAGAAACAAGTGGAATTATTCCACTGGCAGATTCTTTCACGTTTCAAGAATAACAAGATTTTAACACTGAAGATGAAACGATGTAGACTTTGTAAGATGAATAATTTGTCAGTGTCCAAGATAAAACTATGAGAGAGAAACAGGAATGAACTCTACAGTACAGCTACAGGCCTTGCGGACATAAATGATTGTAGTTGTCTCCACAATCCCCTATTTTTTGATCATAGGATCAGCCTTCATCATTAACATGCCAAGACCAAAACATAACAGCTTGAAACCTTATTTAGAGATCAATACAACACCGTCACTGTTTCAACATAACTCAACCAGAGAAAAAGAGCCAAAGAACGTGGCCAGAGGATCCCAAACTGTGGACTCACGCACTTTAATAATTGGTTTAAGGTTTTGTAAATCCTCCCTCGCAGTCTCTCTCTCAGCAGGGATGTTGCTAGAACATTCAGGGCCCACAACAGTACAAGTAGTACCTAGAGAGGCAAGGAGATAATCTAACACAGCTCTGTTCTGCAATGTCATCATTTGATTGCTTTGAACTACCCTGTTGAAACAGTGACACGCATTAAAAGTGATATAAGCAAAAATTAGTACCTGCAAAAGAAATTTGATCTAGCAGTACCTGATCACCGTTTGGATTTGTGTGGCAAAAAAATAGTTCTGCCGACTGGAATTAGACAGAAAGCGGAATTGATCGATTGAGGAAAAATATCACATCTGATATGGGAGAATGCTTGCAGGGAAGAAGTGTCACGGAGATAAGTATCATTATCCCATGGGTGAAATGGCATTACCGCACACTTTCAGAAGCCAAGGTGCATTATTGTACCTTCAGGCACAGTTCAGAGCTGACTCCTTGTTACCTGTATTTCTAAAGGAACAATTATGTTCCTTAAGTGACAAAACTGTACTTTGATGCTTTGGTATTAGAATTCATTGTTTGAAAATGTAAAGATGTGTCCCTGTGTCCCCCTTTCGGGTCACCAGCCCATTTTGCACCTTCAAATTCAATATTTACAAAGCTAAATATCACAATATTTCAAACCAAATGCCATGGTGGTGATACTGGGAGGATATTTGGGAGATAACCATTTGTGTTTTTCTGAGACATTTACACAAAAGAGATTTTTGAAAATGAGTAATGATCATTAGTATTCAGTAACGTGCGATCAGTAATTGGCAATGTTGATATGATGGGGGGGTAAAGGAAAATATTTTTCATTTTTCATTCAGCCAGAACGGGCAAATAAGTTCAGAAAATTGTATCACTTTACTGTTGAAACTATTAAGGAAATGGTAACTTTTGAATGATTTGAAGCATGAACAAAATAACATATCTACTCTCATCATATCAATATTATATGTCGCCCAGCCCTAGTTCAAATACATACCTTTTGCTGTCCATCCATGTTTCAGTGAAGTAAAAAGTACACATTTATTACTTTAATGACAGCTAGAACATGTTTTCATTGTAAATTTATGTCCAGTGTGCTTTTGCGTGCAGACATGCACCTGAACTGTACAGTTAGTTCTGACAGTGCAGAGACTATACAGCACATCTACCAACTCAATTTTGCACTAGGTGGTGTACACAGTATTGCTACACAGCCAATATAGCTTGTCAGGAGAGAAATAGCCTTGTACAATACAATGGTGTTAAGTATTATTAGGGCCCCAAGTTATACAGTTCATTGGCCAGCTAAAACACTACAAGAGAAAGACAGGAATTGCTGCATGCCACTGAACCTATCAAAGGTTGTTTGTGATGCCAACTGATGAATAAAATTGACATAAAATCCATCTAGCCATCAGCTGACTCAATATTCTCTTTCAGTGTTTTCTGTCAGTTCATCAAAGGGTTAACACAGACAGATATATCCCTGCTTATTGGCAATTTAGTTTCCTCTCCACCTGATTTGCAGGGGACGACCCAGAGGACCGGAAGAGAACATGCCGAGGAATCGACCTTGTCCTCGCTTTGAGAGCAGAGAGTTTACCACTGAGCCACCATGCCATTTGACATCATGATACACCCCTTCTAATTCATCATGTTTCTTAAGTCTTTAATGTGACATCATTATTCCATCCATCATCTACTTTAGTATTCTGAAACAGCATTTTGCTTTTTGTGGCTGTGTGGCCAACCTGCTGCTGATCCTGCTGTCTGGACCAGCCAGTGATTTAGCTATCTGTAGGTCTGGACTGATCTCCTCCTCCATCTCTCTGTGTGCACCAGAGGCTCTGAGCCTGTCGGTGCTGCCAGCAGGGCTGAAGAAAACACTAACCTGGAGTCAGAGAGAGACAGACAGGGAGAGGGACTGGTCTTATTAATGATGACCGCTGGAACTCAGTAGAATGACTCAAGGGGCAAACAAATTGTGTGTGAAATGCACACCTGTCTGCTGCAGTGGCATGAGTCTCAGAGGAGGAGGTGGAAGAGGAGGCAAATAAAATACAGGTGGAGGAGGAAGGAGGAGATGCAGAATGCAGCGGAGAAGTAGGAGAAAGAGCATGAGGTGCAACTAACAGAGAAGGACAGCATTGTTGATAAAGAGGGGAGAATGCTGTAGAGGAGTAGGATGGTACAGATTAGAAGGAGATTTTGCATACAAGTGTGGGGAAGGAGAGGCAGACTACTGTATATTTGGATGGGAGGTAACACAGGGGCTTTCTTGATATTCCTGAAATTGAAGGTGCATAAGGGCAGACTTATTTCACGTCTTTGAGGGGGAAAAAATGAGATAGAATGATGGAGAATAAAGAGATGCGTATCACTGGAGAGAAAGAGGTGCAGAACGCTGCAGCAGAGAAAGGGGAGGAGGTGGAGAAAGCTGTAGAGGAGGCTCTATTTAGCTATTTTGTAGGATGCTGAGTGTGGAATGGAGCCATGTCTGACAGAAAAAGACATAGAGAGAGAGAAAAAACTGTGTGAGAGAGAGAGAGCTGCTGCTGACCCATATTTCTATTACTATGTGGTGTCAGTGGTCAGTGTGTGAGGTTGCCTGTTGCTTAGCTACTGTATTTGCCATTGCAGCGTCAGTGTCTGTGTTTGTATGTGTCATTCTCCCAGTGGTGGGTGTCTGCACGACTTTCCCACTGCTGCCTCCCTGTCTGCTGCCTTGCAACTACTGTTGTTAACAAGAATCAGCCTTCTGACAAAGAGCGTTCACCCCCCCAGACTTTCCTGTAGGCGCCTTTGCTTGCTTTGCAACATATTCTGTTCCAGACCATCGGCACAGCAGGCTGTACAGTAGGGGGAATAGCAGTACCCAGCTGGTGTCGAGGAGCCAACATGCTCTCTGGACGAGCTGTGTGTATTGGCCCAGGTGCCCTGCTGTAACCCCGCCCATCAATCACCATTGGCTGACAGCCCCAGCCATGGATCCCGCCCTGAGGAAACGTGCATCTCCCCTTTCCCCCTTCAGGATGATGGATGAGGATGGAGCCCTGGGCCCTTAGGGCTGAGGCTCTATGGAGTGTGAAGCTGTTTGGAGGTGTGTGTGTGTGTAGGTGTGTGTGTTTGTGTGTGTGTGTGTGTGTATGTGCTGGGTTGGGGATGTCCCAGGGAGAGGTTGCATGGTCCTGGAGAGAACCTGCACTGCAAAACCATCCATCTAAACAAGTTATTTCATCTTTATAGAAGATGCAACACTTGCAATTGTAAAGTATTGAAATTATATTTTTCCTAAAACACGTGAAAAATAGCTGGCCGTGGGTTGTGATGCCCTCGTGTGCCTCCAGGGCAAGTCAAGTCATTTTATGACTTTTCCTCAAGTGGCATTGAAATTTCAATATGGACTCAATAGCTTTCTTTATATTCCTGAAAGTCAAGGTATATTAGGGCAGATTTACTTCACTTGTTTGATAAAAAATGAAATTAAAGAATCAATACAACATGGAATGACTTGGTTAGGAGCGAGTGCCACACAAAGAGATGGGATGTTTTAAGACAGATGCTTTTGTCTCTGAGAATGTTGGTCTATATCACTGTTCAATCTCCAGCAAGGAGGTGATGATAAGAATGTGATAATAACTAGTGTCGAAATCCACCTTCATGCACATACCCTGCATCTAAACTGCATTTGTAGTACAGTCAATTTGTTTTTAAGCACAGCAATTAAGACATTGTAATTGTAACAGAAAACTAATTTTCAGTGACTAAAACACTATTTTCCAGATTTTCCATAATGGTTTTTTTTTTTTTTTTTTTTTTCAATTCTTTGAGTCAAAGTACCACATTAGATCAGAAAACACGGTAACACAGTTGATGACTTCAAGGACTAAAACTGTACAGTTTAGATATGGCAGTGCATATTTGACTCTCTGGTTTTTACAATGGATGGCACTGTTAAAGTGCTCTATCCTGCTGCACCTATATCCTCTGTTAGTACTGCAGCACTGAAAAGTAATATTGTCTCTGTATAATATAATGCACACTCATTTACATTACATTTACATTTTTATCCAGAGAGACTTAAAGTGAGTGGCTCACTCGAGGACATTTTGACAGGACACGATGACTGCTGATGGACACATTGGCTGATTTTCCATTGTCGCGCCAAACATGGGTGTGCTATTGCATGCCAAGGCCAGATGCATTCCCATTGTCACCTCTGTGTGCCAATGTTGGGGCCAGTTTTTAGGCGCTAATGGCCCACCAAAAACCCATGAGCCAGACAGGGCGAACCAAGGTCTGAGGCGGAGTTAAGGCTGATAAGTGTGGAGACGGGTGCAGCTGATAAGTACAGATTTCAGTGCAGCAGGTTGCTTTTGTAGCAGAATATAATGGAAAAAAGAAAAATGGACAACAACCGACAGTACTGGTCACACAGGGACATTAAGGCTCTGCTCACTATCTGGGCAGAGGAAAATGTCCATCATCAAATTGGCAATGTTTACCATTATGCAGCATATAGTGAGAGAGCAGGCAGCGGTGGGTATTCCACACACAACGGGACATGTCCGCCAAAAACTGAAAAAACTGCGGTCTCAGTACAAGGCAGTTAAAGCACACAATGCACAAAGTGGTGTCCAAAAGAAAAAAAGTCCCATGGTACATAGTTCTGCAGTAGTTAGTTGGTTCCAGGTGTACAGACTTGCACCACTTGCTTCCTACTTCCCACTCTCATACATGAATGGGACGAGACTGCGGGGCTATCGACACAACGGTGGAAACATGAACGTTTTAGAGCCATTAACACCGTCTGGCTCAAAGCTGTCAGATGGCTTCCCTTTTGTCACTTAGCCATGTCACATTTCTTTCAAAGGAGCGGCTGACAGACCGCTTTGCCACCAGTCACACCTCTTGATAAATTTTTGATTTTTTGCTATAAAAACATCATGATGATTGACTGACTTCATTTTAAAGGAAAACAAATTTGTAATTTGTAAATTTGTAATTTTTTACGCCACCACACCCCCCTCAGAGCACTACGGTCAGCTGACCAACTGCTGAGCATTTTCAGTAGCAGCCCCCAGACTCTGGAACTGCCTCCCCCTCCACATTCGTGCAGCCCAGACTCTGAATATCTTTAAGTCTCAATTTAAAGACCCACCTCTTTTCACTTGCCTTTGATTAGTGTCTCTTCTTTTTTTTTTTTTTTTTTTTTTTTTTTTCAAGTGCCAGTGTATAGTGTCCCCTGGTAATTCCTCAGTTACCTTTTAATTTATCTTTTCTTTTGGATTACTGTCAGTGTTTTTAATCCTTTTTCCTTTTGCTCTAAGTATTTCCTGTGTTTATTGCACTTAAGCACTTTCATGTGAAGCACTTTGGTGTGGCTCAGCCATCTGTAAATGTGCTATAGAAATAAATTTGACTTGACTTGACTTGACTAATTACATTGTTGTCTTTGGTTTATGTTTTGAAAGTCTTTCTGAAGATGTTATGCCCCTGCATTGATTACACATTTAAAATTGGCACATATAACTGCACCACACCATTTTGGAGGCCATAAAATCAACAACAACAACAAGAAGAAGCATGTCAACCACATTAATTGTTGTTCCAAATGGTAAGAACTGACTTTGACACCTGCAAATCTAACTACAAAACAGGCATTTCTGATGCTCAAAGAGAGAACTTTCTCCACTGCCCCCTTTACACTGAGAATTAACATTCATCCCATATCCAGATTTGGGAGCTGCTGTTTTATGACATTAGAACACCTCAATGAAAACACAAGTACTCCCAAGAGTCTCATCTCACCTCATCTGAGTGGTTGGCCTTATGTCTGTAATTAATCCTAGCTGCTCCTATTTTTTAACACACCAATAAAACACACATATGATATCTATCCCAGAAGACATGCGCTCTAAATGAGCAGAGGCAGTCAAGAGACTCAGTCGATGTAGTCATGCTAACAAATGTGAAAAGATGAATAGTTGATTTTTACCGCCCCTCCGTTAGCAGAGAACTGATGAGAGTGAAATTAGGATCACATGAGTCGATGTTGTTGCGGGCCAGCTGCAGCGCTGCTCAGATTATGCAAATGTGTTTAATGCCTTATCCTCCAAATAAACAGTTGCCACCAATATTTTTTTTCCCCCAACTTGTTTGGAAATGCTCAGAGCGCTTGCTCCAGTTAATACCACAGACTCCAGTTAACTGTGGTGGAGAGGATGTTTTTTTTCCCGTAGCACGTTGAAAAATGAGAAACATTGTCTTCAATAGCGTAATGGCCATAAACACAGGCCTACGACTGAAGTTCTACGGAACACATTATCTGCTTCATAAACGAGCTGACTTTGTTTGGGCCCTATTAGATGCGTCAGCGGCATGATTTAGATGGAGCAAAACTCTTAGTAGCATAATGAGATCCTCTTACAATGGCCTGCTTTGCATCTCCACAACCCCAGTCAATGTAAAATATGGAGGTCCTCATCACAGAATGGGTGCTAATTGCTGTAGATTCATATGTAATATTTTATGCTTTTATGGGAGACATTTTCAGGCTTAGTATTATTCTCTGTAAGAGGGTAAAAATGTCAAATAGAGGGGGTTTTAGAGCTTTTAACCACTTAATGAATTATGAAAAATTACCGTAACACATTTGGACAGGGACAAATAACGAGGTTATTGTGTCTTTTACAGTGGAGCAACCAAGAGTGCATGGAAAATGAGCTGCTGCACCTGGGGCCCAGAAGGACATAGAGAGAACATTTTATAACCAAAAAGTCACACATTTGATCCCCAAAACAACCAGTGTGCATCTATTAACAGCCACATATCCCTGCACAAGACACTGACCTCTTGCCTGCTCACTCATTCCAAGTTGTACAGCCCCCCACCCTCCCCCACCCTCCCCCAAGAGGTATATGCCTCTTGACAGGCCATCATTGTAAATAAGAACTTGTTCTTAATGATTTGCCTGGTTAAATAAAGGTTAAATAAAAATAAATAAATACTGAAGTGTTCGTTGAATTGAATATCAGATGCTTGTGAACATCTGTGTGTGGATCATTAAAAATAAGATAAAATGAAGAGGCACTAACTTCTCAGGTTCATTATTCAGAATCTCCAAAAGATTGACGATCCAGTGAGTTAGAAAAAAGTGTTAGAGTTTGTTAACCAAGGACTTCAGTTATAGGCCTGTCTATCCTTGGAAAGTAGCATAATTTATTTTAATTTCATGCTATTGGTGATGATAGGCATAGGTGTTGGTTTGTTTTTAAAATGATGGATAACTCATTTTGAAACAAAGTTTAATTTCTCAGCTCTGCTCTCGATGTGATGTAGGTGCAGGAACTCTCCGTGCTCACTCTCTACACAGGTTGGAGTAAATGGACAACGACCCCCCCAAAAAGAGGGCATTTTGGGTAGGATTTTACAGTGCAGTGCATTACAGGGTGCCAGCTCCACCGATCTTAGGATGAATAGCGACTGTGTGACGCATGGAGAAAATTCTTTGTTTTGATTTCAAGGTTGCTCATATCTATTATATATCTGTTTCAATTATTCATGTTTTAAAGGGAACAACCAATAATCCCTTGCATGAATGCTGTTTTTAAAGTCCTTATTTGTGCCGCTGAGCTGCTTGACTATGAAAAACACATTTAGAGCAGGGAGCTGGTGAGAAAATAGTCTGCCACATTAAAAAAGAAAGCAACGGAAGTTAATCAGCTGGAGCAGGATAGCTGCTGTGCTTCTTCCCAATCTGGCAAAAACGAATGAGTGTCTTTTACTGACTGTCTCTTCCATCCTGAGCAAACAATATTTACATTTTAGGCATTTTGCTGAAGGACACTTTGACAAGACACATGGTCGTTGATGAACGCAGCGGCTGTTGCAGAGGTCAAATGAGAGAAATTAGATCTGCATTCAGAGCTGACAGAGTTGACTTGTGCTGCCTGGTGCAATAGTGTATATTGTAATGACCACCTAGCACAGATGACTCAATTGTAGCATGCAGGCTGTGCTTCATTGCTTCATCTCGTATCTCATCCCAACCAGCCACTCTACAGCTTTTTTCCCCTCTGCTAGTTTTTCTCATTACATTCCTGGCACTCCCAAGGAAATAATACAAAGCTTTTCCATTGGTCTCCGTGGAAAAACGCATTTCCTTTCATCTAGCACTATGTATGCGTGCAGAATCCACATACCTGTCTTATCAAAATGTGTATGCAACCCCCTCTCCCACTCTTCAGGTTCCTTAAATAGGCTATTTTCTCCTCTAATGTTGTTTCCCCTCTTCTCTTCTTTTGTATTGATTGGACAAGCTTGCTGGATCAATAGATTGCTGTAGATCACAGCGATTGCTGTTCAGGCGGGCTACCATCTCCCTGCATTCAATGTGCGCTCCCGATAAACCTCTCAGAGAGTCTCATTTCTGCACTAAGGTTATGAAATAAAGGGCTGATAAAAGTTGACGGTGAAGCTTGTTTGTTTTGACCGATGAATAGGTTAACTGCCCTGGCACTGTAGCAAGCCTTCTGTGAAACTGTGGGCCTCACCTCATTGTGGAGCAAATTACCTTGAATCTATGGCCTGTTTATTGGACTCACAAATCCTGAAAGTTGTTAGCACCAGTGGGCTGAGGAACAGAAGGGAAGATTGTATACTAATGGCCCTCTAATGCTTTTGGGGTTTTATTGTATTCGGTTGAGATATCAAACCATCATGATTTGTGTTTAGCAAATTCTTTCTTAGTGATATTTTTGGGGGGAAGGGGCGGGGGTGACACTTTCATCTGGAGAAATTGTAGAGTAAGTCTGGTGTCTAAATGGCCAGATTTCCAATCTCAGGATACTGCAGTGTGAGACTTATCAAAACCTCAAATATTCTGGTGCCGCCCGGCCAATATGTTACCAGACAATTCCATTTCCGTAAAGCGAAACTTGATTTTTTTCATCTTGAGAATGGAACAAATGTGCAGCGGTATGGCACTTGTCGCTGTCGCTTTGCTTTTAGAAACCATCTGTCAACTGAAATCCTCGTCTTTCCCTCCGGACATTATGTCCACTACATTTCTAAAAGAGGTTGTTAGTAGAGCTGTTCTGTAAATCTTACCAATCATAAACAGCTCCCTCACCACTGGCACTGTTCTCTCCTATTTTAAACATTATGTGGTTCAACCTCTACTGAAAAAAGAATAAAATTTCCTTGCCCTAAGCAATTATAGGACAAGCTCCAGACTACCTTTTCCATACAAAGTTTTAAAGAAAGTAATCTTCTTATAGCAAATATATTTTTAAATAGAAACCATATCTCTGAGAAATTTCAGTGAAGCAGAAGTCTCCATTGCACAGAGACTGCTCTTGTCAAGTTTAATAATGCCCTTCTCCTGGCTACTGACACTGACTACTCGATTCTAGTCCTCTTTGACCTCTTAGACACTGACAACTGAGACGGCATCAAGGTAACTGCCCTAAATTAGTTTTGGTTTTGTCTGGTAAATGCACCTTTCTCTGTGGTTGTGGGAAATGTGTTCTCTTCTTCAGACCAGTTTCTGCATGGAGTTCCCCAAGGTTCAGTTCTGAGATCCATTTTGTTCTTTATTTACATGCTCTGTCTGGGGAGTATTGTTGCAAACATAACATCTTTACCTGTGCTACCTGGACCACAAACAGCTGTATCTCACACAGTCATAGGTTATAGTGATATCTGCTATTCCACAAAAAATAAATATGTGTGTAATCGATCCTCCAAGTTTGACCTGTTAGATTGTTTCCTGTTGTGAGAATGAATGCTTCTATGAATGAATGCTTGCTATCTGGTGGAACTACTCTGTTTCTGTACCACTAGGCAATAGCTCTCCTCAGAGTTGTATGTTTGTTTACACCCTTCATAGGTGAGGCTGTTGCGTAGTGATACAGAGACAATGTAGTTCCATCACTTAGCAAGCAAGAGGGCTGGAAAAGTGTGCTGATAATGAATCCCCAACAAACATGTGTTGTTGTGCATCCTTCAAAACATTTTTTCAGCTTTAGGTCACCGCTCATAATCATATTGTTCACTGGACCAGATCCACTTCATTTGTTATGAAGGATCTACTACCAAATAGGATATAGATTTAGAGCAAAAGGACTAACTCAGATCAAAATGAATGAGAGGTGATATCCTGCTCATGTTAGGTGCTGCTGATAGCAGAGCTCATGTACGAAGCATAACTTTATTGCTTTATATAAATTCAGTTGGTCAAAATTTTATACACATATGGCAATATTATTATAATATGAAAATCCATCCCTTTCATATAACACATTTTGCACCAAGACAGATAATCTTTTGTAGCTACCACAACGTTTACTAACTTGGCCATTCAAACATTGTAGGTATAATTTATCAAATCATGGCCAGAAGATGTTAAAATATTTAAAATAACACAATAATTTAAAATAACATCTACAGAATGAGTCTGAACGTACCATATTGCTGAGCTTAGACATATTTCAAATGTGTTGCTTGAACAATAATCCTCTTGTACTTTTACTGGTAGAAGAAAAACTATGTCCAACCTAATAAAGTGTCTGAGACATAGTTACTCTTTCCAGAAACGCAGACAGAAGTAGCCTGTGAGTAGCCAATCTTGCTTCCTGTCTATCTCGTCTATCTCTGCGCTCTACCCTTTAAATGCCATACTAAAAACCACTATATGTGTAAAGAACCCAAACTGATCTTGGTCGTGGTGCCAAATCTGCTACTGCAGCTCTATTTTCACATTCCTTCGCTGAAGGGGAAAAGCTTGTCCTTATTTCCCTGAAATCTGGTATTGTGTTGTGCATGTGCAAGCACAATTTGATGTCACAGATGAGTAAAGCCTGTACTGTTGCATAGCACTGCATGTATAACACACAGACATGCAAATCAGAGCGTAATGTCTGACGCCGCTGAAACTAGCGTAGGTTAGTGTTTTTTGATGATGTTTAATGCTGCCCCCTGTGGACAGCAGGTGAATGCCAGCCATTGCCAAAACGCTGGCATCACACAGAGGGAATTTGACAAGTGGTGTAAACTTTAACTTATGTAAGCCTCTGGCTGAGAACTATGTCTAGACAGTATGTCCTACACCTCCAGAGGAGCTTCTCCTTGATCCCAAGGGAGGTTGGGGACACGGAGTTGGAATGGACTCTGTTCAAAACCTCCATTGATGAAGTAGCAGTTTAAGCTGTGGCCAGGCAATCATCAGTGCCTGTTGTGGCAGCAAACCAAGGACCTGGTGGTGGACACCATTGGTGGGGGAGGCTGTTAGGGTGAGGAAGGATGCCTTCTGGGGTTAGCAAACACACAGGACTTTGGAATTGGCTTAGAGGTAGCAGCAGCAGTCATGGAAGCAAAATATGTATGGGTATGGCAATGGGAGGAGAAGGACTTTTGGTTGGCCTAGAAGACATGCTGGCAAACTGTCTGGCAACTCAGGAGGGGCAGGCAGAGATTGTGCTCCAATTATCAGGGTATCACTGTTAGGGCTGTCCCTTGTCTCCAGTCCTGTTTGCGAATTTCATGGAATGGATTTCAAGGTGCAGTCTGGGGGTGGAGGGCATGCAGTTTGGTGACCACAGAATTGCGTCTGTGCTCTTCTGCGGATGTGGTTCTGCTGGCCTCATCAGGCAGTGATCTTCACCATGCACTGGGGCAGTTTTGGTCTCTGTAGTGACCAAAACAATGCGATCATGGATACAAGTTGCAGAAATGAATTTAATTCGCATGGCGGCTGGCCACACCCTTAGAGATAGGGTGAGGAGCCCAGACATCTGCGAGGAGCTCAGATAATAGCCACTGCTCCCTCACATTGACAGGAGCCAGTTGAGGTGGTTTGGGCATCTAGTTACAATGCCTACTGATCACCTCCTGGTGGAGGTTTTCCGAGCATGACCAATTGGGAGTAGACCCCAGGGCAGACCCAGGACATGCCTGGGGGGTATTATATATATTGGCTGGCCTGACCGAGTGATATAAACAAGAGGAAATAAACTTGACAAGAACAAGAAATAAACTTGACATTCACACACATTTTTGAAGCACACTAGGCTCTTATTCAGAATCAGAGTTTAACTGAGGCTTTAACATGCAGGGCTGTGTTTTGAGAGTGTTGCCATTATGAGATGAAGCACGTGTTTAGTAGCTTGTTCACCTGGGGGAAGGCGTCGGGGGTGTGGATGTATCTCTGAGGGGTGCTGCAAATTTTCATATTCACATATTCTCGCATACTCATTGAAGATTAGGAAGTAGAGGGGCTTTCAAACCATTTTCAGTAGTTTACTAAACTTTTTTTGAGGAATAAACATATAAAACAATTATTTAATAACCACAGAATTTTTCAAAGCATTTAAACTATATCTGGAGGGGGGCTTTAAAAGAAGCTTAATTCAATTCAAAGCCTTCCCATCAGATATTAGGAGTTGGATCTCATAAATATCCTCCAACTAGACAGCACAAGTTTGTTCTTTTTGGAACACCAAACTCTTTCGACATGATTAAAATGGTCCTTTCTGTCTTTTGCTGACCCTGAGAAAGTTTTCCATACTTTAATTTCATCTCGTCTAGACAACTGTAACTTCCTCAACTGCGGCCTAAGTCAGAGAGCGTGCTCTAATTTGCAGCGGGTAGAAAATGCAGCTGCAAGGCATCTAGCACACTCTAAAGAACGGGGAACATATTACTCCTATTTTAGCCTCTCTTTGTTGGCCACTGGTTATTTTTTAAATTGATTTTCAGCTTTTACTGACAACTTTTAAGGGTCATTATGTCTGTCTCTCAGCTACATCACTGACCTTTTCTCTCCTTGCAAGTCAAGTGTGCAGCCTGAGGTCCTTAGGCAAGACTCTCCTAGATGTACTAAATTCCCCACCAAGTATCAGAGGTGTCACCAGGGTGCCAAGGGTTTGGAGTGTCCTGTATGAGAAATGAAGGCTAGCCAAGTTATTTGTTAAACTGCTCCTCACAACATGCTTTAATGAACAGCCTAACACTGTTTAATTCTTCTTCTCTTCTTCTTCTTCTTTTTTTTTTGTTTTATTTATTATATTTCAAAATATGCATTCTCTTTTATTTTTTACTCTAGAGGGCCGTCCCCCTCTCCTTCTCCTGCCCTTATCTTAAATTTTATTCAGGTATGTAATTGCTTTTTGTTCATTTTTTATATTTTTTATTATTTTAGTTACCCTTTGTCCTCTGTTAATTCTCTAAACATTGAATTGACTGTGGCTGAAAACCAACTGTGTTTTGAAAGGTGGCATGTCACAACACCTTATTATCATTATGAGTAGTTTCAACAGTTGTATTTCAGAAAATGTGCCTTCGAACATGAAGGCTGTTTGCATTCCTACATAGCAGAAAAGGGTGTATTGTGGAATAACAGGTGAGGTCTTTGTGAGGGCTCATCCCCACTTCTTCTCATGTTGTCTGTAATGATTGCATCAACACTCCAAAGGCCTGAAGTGCGGCACTGTCCATTTTAAATGACTGACTTGTTCACCTGAGCTAGATGCTCTGGGACATTATGCAAATGTCCCGTGCCCCTCACGGGCAGACCTGACTGCTCTCGGGCTGTAATCAGACGCCATTATGTACTGATGGCTGCGAACACTTCTTCGGCAATTAAGTTCACAATGATCATTATGATTCTCAGACCTTGTGGGGGAGGTGAGGGCAAGAGTTTAGAGATGGACCGAATATAAAAATGCACAGTAGAACACAGACTTGGTATAGCTCATGCCATCAGTACACACCCGTGCATCAGTGTGTTCATTATCACAGTGCGGCCCAATGCTCTTCTTCGTGTCTGTGGTGGTGTTGGGGAGGCATTACATGATGGAATTAATGAGTGGTTTTGATCACTGCCATGAATAAATGATGATAAAAAATATAGATATTTTAAAAATAAACTTGATTTTGTATATGTAGAAACCTCTCAACATCACTGGTTTAGAGAAAAGTTGTTTTTCCTTCATCCATAAAGTCAGCACTCATGTTGGTCTACAGATAACACAGCCTGTTTTTGAAAAGATCAACGTGGTTCTGTCAGTGTTGTTCCTGAAGGGCCTGGAGTGAGCACACTCACAAAGAGCATACTACCATACTGCATACTGTCTGTCCCCTGCGAATGCCTGAGGTAGCCTTCTCCTTCTTGTGTTCCTGTCTTAATAACGCCATAGGAGGACTAGCTCTGGCCTCATTACAGGGAACAGATTCTGCACCGATGAGAGCCTGACGGCCATGCAAAATATCTGGTTCAATATTTCAATATTTCATCATGCCCTTACGGCAGAGAGAGTAAACAGTGCTCTGCAATTCTCCAGAACTTCTCTCTTTCTCTCTTTTCCTTTGTCAGTGCTAACCTATCTGTATTTTACTCTTTCTTTCTCTGGTATATTCTAACTCCTTAAATGCCCTCTTTTCATTTCCCCTGTGTACCCATTTTTCTCTCACTTCCATACTTTCTTTCTTTCTTTCCCCTCTACATCTTTTGCTGTCTTTCTGTCATCTAATTTTCTCTCTAGTGGGAGAAGAGAGGCAATCCTTTCAGTGAAAAATTCTTACCTGTTAAGGGGTTATGGTTCAATTTTGGATGAAGAGTTGTTCTTCAGCTTGAAACATCCGACCCATCTGACATAGTGCAACACGCTGGACTGAACGCCACCAGTAAATCTAGGTTTTTATGATTCCTATTGAAGGATCTGAGAGGGTTAATTATAAAATGCTAAAAAAAAAAAAAAAAAGTAGTGATCCTGGATGAGGTTTATTTTCATACCAGCCATCTGTTTGGCAGAGTCAAGGACACTCTATCCAACTGGTGACCTTCTTCTTGTGTAAACTGATCATTTAGTCTGAGTTTATTGTCCAGGTTTGGTATTGAAATTCTGCTGAAGCCCTTCAGAACTGAGTCAGCAAACCAGTGAATCATCCCACCGCATCCTATCCCCTCTCCTGCAGCCTCCTTGCAGTTCTAATTTGTTTTTATTAAAAAAAAGAGAGAGAAAAATAAAACTGTTGCTGTCCTCTGCTCTTATTGTCATTTCCTCTTAAGCACTTCTGCCATAACATTTGCTTTTACCATATAAAGTCTCACTGAGTTTAAAAGAGATACCTGGCTAAGGAGGCAGCATAAAACAAATACACAGCTGTGGTAAATTAAGCCTATCCTGTTGTTTACTTCTCTGTAATGCAACTTGGATAAGAATATCAGTAAAACAACTAAAGTCTGAATGCACTTACAAAGCCATGGCCCAAGACTCAACAAAAAAGAGGGGAGTGTAGACTTGGCGTTAACTGCTCCTCTGGAGGTTCATTGCCTCTGATGTAGTGCTTGTACAGTGCTTTTAAAGTATCCCAGCAGCCTTTGAGCACCCATCTATCAGTTTGCTTATATAAATGTTTTAAAAAAAAAAAAAAAACTCAACCAAAATCACACAGTAATCTCTCGCTCTCAGAAATTGCCTGTGGGGGGCCTGTAACAGGTGTGTAATCTACATAACACAATCACCACGTAATCACAGCAATTACAGGCGGACTAAATTGTTGCTTGCATTAAAAGCCATTGAGCATGTTGCTTGTTTTAGTTTGAGGCCCTTCTGTGCCAAGACTTGATGCATACTCCCTGCACGATTTTATATTTACTTTTCAAGTATTTAGCTGACTCTCGACTTCAGAGTGACTTACACTGGGGGCAGCAGCAGGATATGCTCCAACTCCTACACCCCCAACATTACAACCAAGTCATGGTTTTGGTGACAACACCAAAGAGGGTCAGCTGGAAGTCTGCCAAAATGGCTGAGTGGTGATGTTGTCAATGAGTTAGCTGCTGCCTGCAGCAGATCTCATGTGTCATTTTGAATGTTTCGCCCATTTACTACAGTTTACCCCATTTTAAACTGCAACAAAACATTTTGCAAAACATGCAGGGTTACTAAAGATTTCACAGTTCTGCTTCTGTGTCTAACAAAGTGGAAACCATTCATGAACCACAGACACTAGACACTAATAGTTGGTGTGTAAAGCAAACGTTTCCCCAGGGACGATTTTCTGGCCCAGGGACCATTTCACTCCATCAAATTTCAAGTCATCAAAACACAAAAGTCCTGCAGCTTTTAGGAAAACTGATGTGGACGACTTTATTGCAGCGATGGAATACTGGTGTGAAGAAAGTTTGAGGTCTCACAGAGTTAATTTTCCTATGGTAGGGGAATGAATGGAACCCAGTGGCTGGGTGAAAGGGAGGAAAAATGATATCCACAGTCTAAAACAAACAAACAAAAAAAGCTGCTTGCTTTAGGAAAAGATTAGCAGAAACATGAAATATATATATATATATATATTGTAGATATTACGCTAAACATGCAAAATCAGTGGTATAGTCCTTTAACTCAACTAAATCCAATACCAGGCAATGTTATATCCATAATGTGCATTGCTAATGGGAAAAACAAACAAAAAGTTTGAAGACTGACTGACACAGTTTTATTTTACACAACTTTAATACACGACACTGAAGACAGTTTTGCAACAAAACATTTTTTATGAAACTTTTATCAGAAGAAGAGAAAGCATGTCCACAGAGGTCTTTTTATTTTTTCCAGAGCTGATGACTGAAGTAGCCAGTTATTAAACCATCTTAGTTTCTTCACATCTCTAACAGCACTCAACTTCAAACGTATTGAAGGTCAGAAGTCATGGCAAGGGTTTAAATTTAATGTAACAGTTCACTCAAAATTCATAGTTCTGTAATTTTTTTTAGCCTTTAGTCAGCTGAAACATACAGTAAGTGAACTGTCTTTCTCCCATGATTTCAGTTTGTTTTGGAGCCGGATGCTGTGGAGTCGTACTATCTACCCCCGTGTGTGTTGTTTGGACGCAGGTACTTAAGCTGTGTTTCGAACTGGCACGGAGGTGAGTATGAGTTTCACTTTTGGGTCAGCCGCTCCAATTCATGCATTTCTGCTCCAATGCTTCTTTTGTCGGGACAAAAGATAAATGTCGAATTCATTTTTCTCTGTTTCACAACTCATGCAGTTACTGCGCTGTAGTTCTGCAGGGGGAATATGCACGTGATTATGTAGGAGAGAAGCCCTACAGGAAAAGTACTAAAATAAGAGATAAAAAAAAAAAGGCAGATGCCATTTTGTTTCACCTGTGTCTGGGTTAAATACAGTCAGATAATACTACTTTGTCTTAGCAATGGTCAGCAGGTTATGTCAAGCCAATTAACGGTCAGTGTGAGGGAGCAGGGGTCATATGATGGCAATATGCAGCCAGCAGCACAGAGGGATGAGGGTGTAACGCATTAACTTGTTGAGTTATTTAGTTTCATGAAACTACTTTACCTGTGTTATCCTGATGATTTTTCATTAATGGTGAGACATTTCAATGAGACACAAGGATTTTTGTCTCACCTGTGCAGCTGGTATATTTCTCCTCTCTCTTAAAGAATTAATCCTATAGACGTAGATTATTTATTTACTGTTTGTTTGTCTTTATTTGTCTGTAGTGCTACACGTTCATAGGCCTCATAAATCACACATTAACATGGGGCACAAACTGTTGCTCAAATATGGATTTCTGTGTCGCATTTTTCCTACGGGAGGAAATCCATGGGGTTTTCACATAGTCATCCTTTTCACAATCTGTGCTTTAAGATGGTGTTTAAAACTTAGATGTTTTTGCCGCACACATTACATAGATAGATTTTAGATTATTTTACGTTACAAGTATAAAGCAACCTAAAATGACACTAACAGGTGGATTTATTTGTGCAAATGTTGTCCCATATATGAATCACGTTGTAATTATGCCACAGGTGATCATGGGTGATCGCTTTCAAAAATTGCAAAAATCTTCCTTTCTTTTTTGGTACATACAAACAAATACCCAGTTGTTATAAATTATTTTGAAAGCACTGGAAAATAATTTCTCTTGTAGATGGTACATTTTGTAATTCAGATATCATTTTTCTCCTTGCATTTCCTTTTCATCCGTTCAGCCATGGTGGCTCTCACTGCTAGTACTAACTATCCAGGTCTTCTTCTGTTTATTGAAAAAACCCTTTTGCTGTGACAAGAAGCATTGAATCAGGAATATAGAGTAGCAAACAGACATTTCTTTTTATGAAGATATTGCAGATTACCACTTAATCTTTTTTCTCTCTTTTGTACCAATAAAGCTAAACATTTAACCTAATAGAAGTTTATGGGATGGAGGGAGGGAGAGCACAGGAGGAGAGGCAGTCAGGGCTGCTAATTGAGTCCAGTTGAGGGCTCAAACAGCAGGTCTGCAGGTTAAACAGCAGTCTCATTCTGGAGACTGTCAGAGGAGTCAGGCAGGACTGCGCTTGATGGATGCACCGGCATATGGCTGCTGTTGGACCCATTAAAGAAAGCTCATCAGCACATACATTTCATAATCCATTTCCTCCCTTGTACAGATGACACAGCTAGAGGGAACGCACAGTAGCCTCTCCCATTTGTTTTCATTGGCTTCACTAAAATGTTGGCAAACTCCTGCTGGATGTTTCTGGCGATTATCACACCAATTTAAAAGCTGTTCTTGATGAATAAACAATGATACAGGGACGAGCGGGATTCCAAACGCTTCACGCTGGGCTTCTTTCTTCCAGGTTTTCATTAACAAGCGTGATATCAGGCAAATAAGCCATATAACACTTTGAGTGATTGATGATCATCATCTATTGCCGATTCATCATCAACAGCATCCAATCAGCCAGATGGCTCTTAAAGGAGTACCACTTTTGTTCAAGGAAAAAAAGAGATTGTTTTGTTTACAGCATTTGGCCAGCTGTGTTATGAGGAGACTTTTCCGCAGACAAATATTACACTGCTGCTGCAAAGAGATCAAGGATGGGATGGTTATCGCAGACTCAGAAGCTGCAGATCCAGGCTGAGCAGCATCACACTTTCACCAGTTTCAGCATAAGTCAGATTTATCTAGGAAAGGTTTGTGAGAGAAGAGGTCTCGGGAAACAAGACAGTGCAAATCAATACTAAATCAACAAGAAGTGGGCATCTTTGGCCTGATTTGTGTTTCTCTGGGGATGTTTGGCAGAACATGTTTGAAAACCCTTGGTGTAGATGTTGTTTCACAGTAATACACTTTTATCATGGTAGTGTTCTTTATAATGGAGATACTCTCCATTTCTCAGTTCTTGGACACCTGACCAAGTACTGGGAAAGAAATTCAATCAAGGTATCCTTGAGCAAGACTCCCGAGGCCTAAGAGAACTCCTACATGTTCACTTATCTAGAAAGTCTCTTTGTAGTCTCAAATCTGGTGGTATCCATGAAAACCCATTGCTGCTATCCTCTCCTACTGCATTAGTCACTGCAGCCTATTCTTTATCAAATACTGCTGACAGAACTGAATATTGTAATGTAAAACCCGGATATCTCCAACCATTTATTGCAACACCATACTTTTCAACTTTCAGGGGCTGAAAATGGAATCAAATTTAAATTTTCCAAACAATTTGTGTAAGAGGCAGAGCAGCAGTGCAGAGAGCACATGGGAAAATATATGACTTTTCCACTGGCTACCTCTGTAAATGCCAAAAATAAAATGTTAATGTAATTTGTAAAGTTGTGCACCCGATAGTAGACGGTAATGTTCTGAGAAGGGACTCCAATATAAAATGGGAAGAACTTCTTTTTAACCCAAGGCTAAAATGAAGTTAAAGTCACAGCAGATGAATGTAACATCTAATCCCTCAACTTAATCCCAGCCTGAAGAGAGCATCTAAATGCTGACAAACTAATGCCGCCGTTTATAAAATGGAGGAGAAATGCTTGCAAAAAATATGGATTTGCTCAACTCTATATTAACAGTGACGTGAGGTGGCTGCTGGCAAAGATAATCCAGCAGGCAGGCAGCACATGGATAGAGATGGTTACCATCCGGGTGAGAAGGTCCTAACTCTTCCTTCCCCCTCCTCCTCTTCCTAGGAAAGAAAGCCCAGAAAGCAGCAGCTGAGGATTTCTGTTTCAACATTTTATCTTTTTGTTTCACTTGATATTTTTTTAAATATATATTTTTATTACAATCTTTCCAACAAATGTCAGCACACCTGTGAGCAACTGCCAAAATAAAGGGCAAATGCAAATTGAGAGATTGAGGGATGCCAGTTACCAAAACATACTTGTATGTGTCAGTATAAAAGGCCTGAAAAGAGGGTATGCACTCACACAAACTTTCCTCAAGTTGTGCATGCAATGACTGAATTCTTAATACAACAAATAATACATATTAATAGAGCATCCTAAAATATTACCATAGTAAATGTACATCTAACAGCAAACTGAAATAAGCTCAGCACATTTCTGTTGTACTTATAACACTAACTTGCAATTTATAACATGCAGCACTAACAGTGCAGCAGCCATACACACAGGTTAGTCTATAATCTGTAGTGCCAGCCACACATTTTCCCCACAGCGCTACTCCATAGACAACAGCAGCATTACACCAAATCAGCAAGGCAGCTGATTCATCATCATGTAATTAACTTAATTTCCTCATATTACACGGAAATACTGTAATGCAAATACTTTCCTGAGCATGTATACACATTCATCTAGCATACAGGTGAACATAAACTGTTTATATGAGGTAGTCATGCCTGAAAAGGGGGTAATTATATGAAAGATGCATGGACACAAACTTTCCTCGAGTCGTGAATGCAAGTGTCCCCTCGTGTAGCTCTACAACCTTCGGCTCCCCCTACTGGAGCCCTCTGGTACTACCACTACTCCTTATACATTATCAGCATACGGAAACAAAAATTACTGCACTCACACTGCTGCAACTGACAAAAATGATTTTAAAGCATAAGATAAATTATAATTTGGAAATGTTCAGATATCACTACGTGAAAAGCACTGCATATTTGGCCCTTCAGTGCCCTGCTACTGAACATAGCTCAACATAGCTCAACTGGTAATTCATATTACTCTGTCCCATCAATTGTCTGTCCCATTTCTCCAATCCATATGACCACAAAGGTAATTTCTTCCAACCCCCTAATACGACCAACAGAAACGTTATCTAAATCTGTAGCACATGCAAACAACAGGAGCATCTCTAGACTCTGTCTCAAGCATCTTGATTCAACAGACCTTTTCTTGAGCGAGTTGGCTGGCATGTAAACATTTGTCAGTGAACGTTAGTCTGCTGGCGAGCAAGCTACTTCACTAAAAATACATTTAGAAAAAGGTTATTGTTTAAGTTGTGGAACAGTTTGTTGCAATGGTTAAGGTTAGGAAATGGTCAAGGTTAAGGTTACCAAATGTTATCTAATGTCAGCTAGCTAATATTGGCACACATTCGCTAATATTAGGTAGGTAACATTAGCTACCCTATAAACAAATATTGTTTTAGCTTGGATTTGAACCCAGGTCGCCAGAGAGAGACACATGTTATGCACACTGTGTTTCTCCATTAATACGACACCACAGTATTGTTATTTACAGGACCACCAGAGGTCACTTAACTTTAAAATGTAACTATAGGTGGTCATCAGCTCCTGTACTTAAATGACCTATGGGGCTGTTTTTTTGCTGGAGGAGAGTCTCGTGTGTGCAAATGTGGATTTACGACAGCCTTGAAATGAAACCATGCCAAAATTAGTAGAAGCGCACCAATAATAAGAGAGAGGATCTGTGCGAAGGAACTGCTTCTTCAGATGTCAAAATAAGGCTTTCTTTGTGGTTGTACCTTGTTTGAAGGGGGAAGAGGGGCCGCCTGTGAACGCCTGTGTATTACTGTACCACGCTGTCCGGCTGGCTGTGCCTTCATGCTGAAGCATCAAAGAGTCCAAACATATTTCAGGAGCATTTTAAGTTTGAAATGTAGCCATCATTAATTTTTCTTGACAGTTAAGGTGGCTCAGGTGTATGTTAATGATGTTTTTTTTTTCCCTCAAAGAGTCCTGTGCCATTAGTGTGGCTGAGAAACGAAGAGCAGCGGCTCCGCATAGAAAATGACCCGGAGAGGCCACTGTCTCACAGCGGATTTGACCTCCAGAATACACACAGACAGCTTGTTTATCTGATGTTTTATTTCTTAAATCATCACTTCCCGCATGTCTCAGATACATTTTCTCTCCATTTTCAAGGATAATTGGCAACCTGTTTTTAATTTGCATCAAGTCTCTCCAGGGCCCCTCTAAGGAAGAGACAGGCTCTGCATTTGTGATTTATTATTATTATTTTTATTTTTTCCTGACTGCTGTAAATTTTACACACCTTCCTGTGAAAAACAGTCAGTTTTGTAATCTTAGAGATGTGGAGAGATGCACTCTAGCTATCCCATGTACTTGAGTGAAGATCTATGTAGAGTGTGAATTTCCTGTGAAAGATGACTGGTTGAGGCATTTCACCCAATAAAGTTTACCTTCCCTGCTTTATTAGCCTTAGCACATTTTCATTCAGCAGCAACCTCCAACATTTACTGGTGTGCATGGACATTAGAAAAAAGTAATTCCTCCCCTTTCCATATTTACAGATATGAGCATTTTGTCTGGGGGTGGAGTGATTAATCACTTGTTTTCTACTGAGTGAATACTCCCTTACCTCTTATTTAACCTCTTGCCGCTGAGTGCTCATTAGTAGAATTGGTCATAATAGAATGGACTAGATTTATTTTCTTTTAAACAACATCATTTGGGAATGTTTAAAAAAACTCTTCTGGTTCAAGCTGAAAGCTATGTGATGAAATACACATTATTTTAAAGCACTGGCTTACAATATGCACTGGCTGATGATGTGAACCATTAGGCTACTCTGTCTAATTGTACTAAAAAATATATACTAATACTAAGAAAATAGTATTCCTGATTTATATAGCATTTTACATCACAACATGATCAGACTTACACAGAAATGTGTTAAAGCAATACATGCTTTATTTAATAGCAGATATTGAAAACTATGATCCTGTTTGAGGTGTTGGGTAGATATGGGCCAGACTGATGCTCAAGTTTAAGACCTCACAGTATCAATGTCAGCAGCTCAAGGACAAAGCCAAGCATCTATCAATGGAAGCCCACCATAACCAACTCCATCCCAGGGACCCACCCCTCCACTGACACGTTTAACCCTTAAAACACCCTCTTTGAATGACCACTCTTCTAGTACTTGCCCAAATACATGACCTCTTTTCATCTGTCCCTTAAATATGGACCAAAAATGGTCCTCTGAACAAGTAAAAGTGTGCCTGTATTGAGTCAAAAAAAAAAAAAAAAAAAAAAAAAATCTTACAAAACAAGTTAATAAAAACCTGTCTATTGTGTGAGTTAATTTCCCTTGCAACCCCATGCAACAGAAAAAATGAAGCTGTATTTAGAGATGAGAACTGAGAGGATAAAAATGGTGTCTCACACCATTAGCTTTTTTTCCGGGTTTAGATTCTTTTTTTTATCATTATTATTTTTTGGCATGCAACATGAAAGTGATGATTTTTTAAGACTGTTGTCCATTACCAGCCACCCAACACATTACTTCATTTCCAAAAGGCTTCTGGTAAACCAACACCAACCCATATGGAATGTGAATTATCAAACCACAAAATGTCTAAACTGAAGCTAACTTGATCAAACCACCCCATTAATGTTGTGCTGTACCAGCACCTCAAGCCTTAAATGACTCCTTATACATCCAGACTGCATTTTAGCATTAGAGATGACTCGGTGATTAGGCAAAAACATGCTGACATGCATTTTTGGGGAGTGCGGAATAACATTAGTGGTTTGGTATTGCCACAGGGGGAGAGGGATTGACAATTTGCAATAATCTTATTAAAAAAGTGATTCTGGTCGACTTAAAATGGAATAAACATGACTTGCTTAATGCACGCCTTCATTATGCTTCCCGTCCTCCCCGTTGTTCGTAAGAAATTGGTCTTCTGAGATTTGATGATTACTTGTGTTAGTCTTTGCACAGTCTATGACAGATTAAAATTAAGTTAAAGGCAGACATCACCCTGTGTTGTTGCAGAAATGCTTTTGTACGTGAATATCTGGGGTACTCATCACAGACATGGATATCTCATAAACGGGCGCTCACAGATACTCATGGATACTTGGCCAAAATTTTTCAGCGTCAAATGTAACATCTAAACTCTGTTCAGACACACTGGGCAAATGAAGCCCACAGGAGCACTGTGAAGAGGGGATCGAAGGGACCGAAGACAGAAATAAACGGACTAGAAAAACATGGGACTTATGATGGTCTACCGAGAAATGGTTTGATATCAGTTTGAGTTAGAATCAAATTATTGATTTGCAAGAGCGGGCTGACAATGGCGTTTGTTGCTGATCCTCCGAGAGTTTCGAGACAGAGGCAGAAAAAGACGGAGGGAGAGAGGGTGGCAGAAAGGGAGATAAAGAGGAACAGGCGGAAAAAAGACAGATAGAGGGAGGGGGAGAGATAGAGAGAGGAAGAGCGAGAGACAGGAGCATGAGTGAGGGTCTGCTTGCAGAAATAGAACAACTCCCCAATCAATTGTGCGTCCACGGCCCTGCTGTGAGACTGCAGGGGATCCCTCAGCAGGAACACATAAAGGAGAGGTCGTAATGGGCCAATACGTTAGATAAATGGCATTTACTGCTATGGAAACGACTCCAACCTGGCTGGACGTTGCTCACCATGCTGGCAGCAGGTTTGTATTTATAGTCCTCTCTTGATCCTTGCTGTGTAATTTCTCTGAAAACCCCCACCACCATCACCACCACCTCCCCCTCCCATTCAGCCTCTTGCCCTGCACCTCCCTTGGTCTCAGTGATCCTTCATCAGAGAACCTGCCAGCCACGTAGCCAGCTGCCGCCCTCTGTCCTGGCGTCCATGCTGATCCAGGATGGAGGTTTATGTGACGCTGCTGGCCACACGCCACTTCCTGTCATGACAGGAAATGACAGAGTGACGTGTTTAGTATTGCCCATGCAACACCGGGTTGTGTTCAGTCCTGTGGCACATTGGTGATCATGACATATAGACCTAATTACTGATCAGTTTATTAAAGGTGCACCATCCAACACTGCTGAGGGAGAAGTGAAGATGATTAGACTCAGGTGACTTAGACGCAGTTAATGTGATGGTAGACTATATAATTCTCATCACTGGCCCGACTCACTGATAAATTATGTTATTATTCCATGTTTTTTTGTCAGTTGACTTTAAAAGGGGGTCTCACTTAAATCAACCATCATCTATTTGGCATACTGCACCTTTAATTTGTGCTCATCAGTTCTCTCTTGCTCCACAGCTGATCATACCTGAAAGCAATGCAATTTATCAGAGAATGCCAGAGCATATGTGGTTTTACCATTACTTAAAAAAAAAAAAAAAAAAAAGGCCACATATATCACTCCATGCAAACCCTATAAATGAAGACCCCTGGGGTTTGTTCTCCAGTCATGTCACATTAATTTATTAGCATACACACAGGATTAAGGAAGATGAATCAAAAATTACACCTAAGATGG
Organism: Myripristis murdjan; assembly: GCF_902150065.1. Classification (NCBI taxonomy): domain Eukaryota; kingdom Metazoa; phylum Chordata; class Actinopteri; order Holocentriformes; family Holocentridae; genus Myripristis; species Myripristis murdjan. The sequence continues at coordinate 17,723,815 of NC_043982.1, forward strand.
CAAGATTTATATTTCAAGGTGCAATATGGAAAACTGAGGGTTGACTGGGGTGAAAAATGTTCAGATTCAACAACATACAGAAGTATTTAATCCATCATTGAGTTGGTCCGACCATGAAAACTATTAAGACTCATGCATCAAATTGCATGTTTATCCCTCAGCAATGTTGCATACTGCACCTTTAAATTTTCACAATATTGTTTGACTTCCTTTTAATAATAAAGAACTGAGCTGATCAGTAGGAAATGACTTTTGCCACACTGCAACGTAGTTTGATAGTGCACAGGATTGATTAAATGTGAGAGTATATCATACAGGTACAGGTTAGATAGCATGCAGGTTTAGAGGGATGATGTGTGCCACAGTAAAAAAAAAAAACAACAAAAAAAAACACAAGTACTGCCTGTGATTTCTCGGGACTCTGGTGAAATAAATGATGTGATGAGTAGCTAACAGCTGACGGGGCACTGATCTGATACTGCGTATTGTTCGAGGGGGAGAGATTGGGGAAGGATGGCATGAATGCCCACACTCACATCTTTAATTTCCTCGGCTGGCTTTGATGTGGGTCCGGAACTGAGCAGGAAGAGGACATTTTCATTAGAAAAAAGATGCTCCCATGCCTGTTTCCATTTATCCTATGCCTTAATTTCAGCCGCGGTAATACCTAAAAAGATTTCAGATTCTATTGTGCACAAAAACACCCCCTCTTCTACCCCCTACATCCTCTTTCTCCCCATGGTGGATGAATAATTAATTCCTCATTCAAAGGAAAAGGGCGAGGGGGCTCACAATATTGTCTATGTACGAGTGCTTACAACCCACAGACCATTGTCACGTTCATGCCTCCCAGGGGAGCAATTCCAACACAATTTACTGAACACAGACATTACACTGTCAAATCCAGGCCAGCGTGCTCTGCCATCCCAACATAACATCTCTGGTCAACTAATGTACAGGAGGGGAGATGAAACAGGGTAAGGCTTTACTTTCAGGTAATGGCTCTTAGCGACGCCTATTCATTAAACAGAGTGGTTCAACAATGGAATACTACGTAATATGTCTGCTTTACACATCTTGCATTATTTATGAACCATGAACAGCTTTTTATTCAGCATGGGTTAAAAGCTTAAAGGTTGTTCAGGGACTTGTTTTTATGCAGCTCTTTGAGCATTCAGTATAATGTTGAAATTTAAAGCGACATATGGTCCAGTTGAAAGCTACAGTATGCTTCTTTTTTCACATCTAAATAGCAATAAATATATAAGATATATCATACATAGGCAGTCTGTGCCTGTGTGTACATGCTTAAATTCCCCCTTTTTCCTGAAAGTGTCTTTTCAGTTATCTGTTGGACATTTTGAGCGTACTGTTTGCTATGGGTGTTGACAGGGGAGAGCTTGTCGCCACAGAGCAGGGAAGTCATAGCAACAGCAATAAAAGTGGACAGAAAAAAGAAGAAGAAAAAAAAAACACGTTAAACACAATGATAACTGACATTGTGACATCAATAATATTTTGCAGCAAGAAGCGGCTAGTCCAAGATGTGTTCTAATGTAATGGCCTTTTCTCACAGGATATGAGATATAAATAAATAAAAAGATACTCAAAAGTTTAATGTTATGGTTAAAATCCACAGGCCATTCTCCTTGCCCATGTGGCCTCCAGCGCTGTACACCAAACTTCTGAATCAAAATCAAGATCGAGAAACTATTGCCACAATTGGGTTGGTGGTATTTGTTTTTAATTAAGCATTGAGTGCAGAAAAACACGGACATTTCAAAAATAAGAATTAGGCTACTAACTGTTTTTAAAATGGCTTTGAGCCAACGGACCTGTGGCATCTGTAGAGATGAGAGCGATAACAGATTATTTTGCCATCTTTTGGGTTTGTTGGGTTTGCTAGGTCTGTGTATCATTTTTCTAACTTTCACTTGATGCATTTTGGACCAGATGCTTGCCATTCATGGTACAGGGTCAAGATTTTGAGTTTTTGCACACTCAGGATGAAAAAAGCCTAACATGAGGTATGTTTGCTGCCATACCGAACTTCAGAGAAGAGTTTACCTAATTTCAAAATTTCACTTTTTAGTAGCTCCTTTAATGTAATGTGTGGCTGCTAGGGTTGTACCACATGGTGTTTAGGTGATTAGTGGTAATAAGCAGAAATGGCATTACTGAGTGTAGTATTTCATTTACAGTAATGGTGTGTGTGTGATTCTTCAGTAAATCACTGGTGTGAGATCTGAAAGGCAGGGCAGGCTATCTAGATCAGTGAGAATGTGAATTCATCAAATGAAATTATTTATTAACAACTGCACGGTCACTAGAGGTTAACACATACACTGCTACTGAAGTGGACTGATAGAACACACACACGCACACACACACACACACACACACACACACACACACACACACACACACACACACACACACACACACATACACACACACGCACACACACACACACACACACACACACACACACACACACACACACACACACACACACACACACACACACACACAGGGGGTATTCTTCACTCTGTTGGTAAATCCTGTCCTCTATAACCTCTCACCTCTAGTCACCTCTCAGCTGCCTACTGTGTGTGTGCATGTGTGTGTTTTACATATACATCACATGTATGCACACACACACACACACACACACACACACACACACACTCAACAGACAAGTGTGCCAGAGCTGTATGTGCTCGGACAGTATGCATATCACACCATCTAGCAACCCTTATGTACCGACATAAAGGAATGGATGAACAAACAAATGAATGAGCAAACGAGCAGTTGTCCAAGCCAAGGGCTAATATTAATAGATTAAGACACGCAAATGTAGGCACACATTAAAGTATATAAATTATACATTAATCATCAAACATATTCCCAGCTGCAGTGCCAGTGGTTTGTAGGCTTGGAGCCCTATAGTAGGCCTAATATTGGCATAGAAAGCACTGACCTCTGGTGAGGTTTAAAGACTGAAAAATTGGGTTGATATGCCCTAACCAACAAAGGTATTTTAACTCACATCCTTAGCTGGATGTGAGTGTGCCTGAAGGAAGCCCAGGGGCTTCTGTTCTCTAGGTGATCATCTTTTTGACTTAAAGAGCACCTTGCATTTACCTGGAGTTTATTAACTAACAACTGTGAGCATTTCTTCCTTTTGTCACTGGAAAATTGGGGTTGAATGTGTGGAGCTCAATCAGAATAAAAGCCACTGATTCTGGAGTTAGCAGGAAGCAAGTCATTCTTTAAGAACAGCAGATCGCCTCCCCACCTATGCCTACGTGATGCACCTTTCCCTCTAATTACTGCTTTCAGCAATCAAGATGTCTAGTCCATTTTGTTTATGTCTGATCACAGTAACTTGTGACACTTTGTGCCACAAAGACCGCAGTTACTTAAAAGAAACACTCAGCTAACTTTTTTCCCTGTATGAAAGTCTTAGGTTTTCCTTGGTTGTTACAGGCTGAATGGCAGTCTTACAGAGTTCTTTACTTTTATATTTACAGTTTTGCTAAAGTACATGTAAACATGTTAGCATACCTAATATCCAGCACCAGCTGGGGGCTGGTGACATGCTGACTCCTGTTTATCTGATCCCTCTCCAAGGCTTTTCCTATAATTAACTTAAGTTTCTGATTTTCTAAATTTTCCCATGGAACCGCTATTTCACAGTATTTGCTATTTGATTGCACTGTAAATGCTAAATTCCAACCTATTACTAACATGTGTTCATAATCATTGTATCGATATGTTTTGAACATATCAATGCAAGTGTTGCACAGACTGCCCTCTACCTTTAACTGTAGCAATAACTCATTTTAGCCATTACTGTGATTTTAACAACTTTGTGCACACAAAGGTTTCCCCATATTTCAACTTAGCAAGTTGTCACTGTGTTTCTGTGTGCAGACGCTTCATTATGCCTTTAAAATCACTAAGATCGATATAACGTGAGCAGGGTGCTGCCTAATGAGAGGAAAGCGAGTGATGGAAAGCAGAGTATGGACAATCAAATATGTACGGCTGTCCCTGACTCACATTTTCCAGAGTCGACTTAGAGTCTGCCTTCCAGTCTGGTGAATCGGCATTTCCCCGCTCCCCTGACGGTGCACTATCTCCATCGGGCTGCTTTCGCCAGCATTTCCAGAGGTCCTTTTTCCACCACAAGCTCAGTGGGCGGCATCAGCTTGTGGTTGGTACTGTAGGTATTGTCTTGATTTTGCGCACTTGCATGTGAGGTGTTTTCATGTTGATTATGGGCATAAATGGATGACAATGAAGCATTTATGTCCTGTCACAGTAACTCCATAAGAGTGACCCTGCAATTCTCCAGTGGATTAATTCAAAATAACTGCAGTAAATGTAAACCAGTTCTAAAAGGATATAAAAACATGATATTTTTCATGTCCACCTTTTGAGTTCACTGCAGAGGTCTATGACTGATGATTTGACTTGTCGACTTTCAGCAGGCCGCCTTACACATATATCAACCTTTTTCTCCAAAACTCTGCAGCCAAACAAAAATAGAGAGTGGGAAGAATGGAGAGGGGTAGAAGTGAACTCAGAAACAGACTGCAAAGAGAGCACTTGGGAGGTCACATGAGGTTTTCATTAATGTCTCTCCTGTGGCAAAGTTTTCTTACCATGATTCCTCGGTGAAAATGTTACCCAAGCCAAGGAGGATTAAGTGTGGCAATGACGCACGCACACTGTTCATTATGTTTTTTATTAATTAATTAATTAATAAATTTTAGCAAAGGTCAGAGGTCTGTTAATATTAATACACAAACTGCATAAAACCAATTACAATGACTCCCACAATGAGAGAGAGAGAGAGAGAGAGAGAGAGAGAGAGAGAGAGAGACAGAGACGACAGCATATATGGCACTCTGGCTCACCAAACTTACTTTCAATCACTAGACTTGAAATGTGAAGTGAAAATGCTGTTAATATAAAAGTCTATGTGACCAATAATAATCCCTTTGTCCTCCCCCATGAAATGTTGTGAGACTTCATGTCACTCTTACCGCTGTCAATCAATCACTGGTGGGCTAGGATACTGCGTGCCGCACTGTTGTTCAGCTAGGAACGCTGCACGCTTCACTAGCCATGAAGTATTTGAGTCAAAGTTGAAGCCATAGAGCCAGCCAAGCTACAAAACCACCTGAGGATGCAAGCAAACCAAAACATTTTTTCCCTCAATGAACCAGTGAGGAATACACCTGCGATAAGACATGAAGGGTAAACCTGTCCATGTTGGTTTGGCATATTGCTAAAAGCAAGAAGCCAAATATTGGAGAGGAGTTGGTTCTTGCAAATGTGCTCACACAACTCCCAGGAGTATCTTGAACTCCCTCCTGAAGCCACCTCATCTCATTAATTTACAAGGTAAGCTGCTGAATTTTTTCTCCTGGCCTGAGAAAGTTTGGGAAGCTCTGCATTACACAACACACACTTGCACATGCATGTGTTAAACTCACATACTGCAAAAGTTATTTGCATTCAATTTTGGCAAAAAAGTACTTTGTAACTTAAAACTACATTAAGCAATATTACATGCATGTTTTGCAGTAAAATGACCCCTTGCAATGTAATCAGACAGTAATCACTGTAAGCTGTCTTTCCACCAAACAATTTACAGCCATTCTATTGTTATTGCCTGTTTGTTATTGCCTACACATTATATAAATAAAGGCATCCAAATTTTAAATAGGTCTGTCACTGGATGAAATGCTGTCAGATTTTTCAGAAAAAGAAAAGCAGAAAAAGAAACAAATATATGTTATATATACAAAATACAAAAGATAGCAAGAGGGAGTTCTTCAGCAAGTCAACAGGTTGCCTTCCGCCATGCCCAAATCAGCCAATAAAATAAATAATAAATAAAAATGAAGTCACTCCCACCAGGCTCAATAATTATATAAGATTTCTGTCTTCCAGCAGAACATTGACAGCTTCTCAAATGCAAATATGGATCTAAACAAGGAAAATCTATATTTCCATAAGAATTTTCCTGTAAGTAAAATAAATTATCTGCAGTAAAACATACATTACAAACAAAAGCATAATCATGCAGATCATGTGATTGTATCCCACTTTTGTCAACTAAACCCATTGATGGGAGACAGTGGGGTGAAAGTGCAGCACACTTCAACAGAAACAGTGAGCATTTACCAGAGTGCATGTGTGAATGTATGAGTAAATGAAGACAGTTCCACCACCCCTGGTTGTGCAAATGAAATGAGAAGGAAAGACTGATAATAGCGATGTAGCTGTAAATTACTTTTCACAAGACAATGGAAGGGAGCTGTAGGTTTTTGTGATAATAACCAGCTTGCCATACATTACATCTAATAATCCCAATAAAATATAGATCAACCTGGACTTTACATTAGAGACGCTTGACTCACAATGAAGATATAGAATTACAAAAATGAATAGTGAATGAGGATGAACATTAAGTTTTATATGTTGAGAGTGAGGGAGATGTGATATATATGACCTTGTCCCGATGCCGTAACATGCATGATCAAACATGATAATTTAAGAGTGAAATAATTTCCGGTGTGAGAGGTGTACAAAACTCTGTTCCCTGTATTCCTGACATATCAGTATGGTTTGAATATGTCACATACAGAACTAACAGTGATGTTATTCCATCAATAAGACCTGTAACTGTGAGAGGAATAAGCTATTTAGACGATTCATTCACTGTAATCCTCCAGTTGCTTGCGACTTGCTTGCGTGGATTTAGAATTTTCCAAATGGATGACTTTGTAGATCTTCGTATTAAACCAAAAGAATTATGTTGAGCAGGAAAACGCTCATTACTCCTCAGTAAAACGTCATATTTCTGGTGCTAATGAACTGATAGACTGTAGGACGTGATTTCTAATGCTAAAAGTTTCAAAATGACCACTAAGGGCAGATTAAACACCGTTTTAGGCCATGTCCACACTAAGCCGGGGAAATCTGACACCATTTCAGCCTTGCAGCCACACTGCATCACATTGTTGTTTTCACACAGTTTCCCAAACGCGCGCTGTCCACCCTGAAACACCCCAAAGCACACCAAATCCCCTGTTTACACATTGTGCTGGACTGAAGTCTGTTTTTGAAAAGTTCCATTTTCATGGGCAGAAAATTGCCAGCTTAGTGTGGATGGACAGCTAAACCGGAGGAAAAAATATGTGTTTTCAAATTTATCCAACATGGCCTCATTTGACACTCATTGGTTCCACTGCACCCATTACTGGATGTTCATTGCTCAGTAAGTGTAAAGTGCAAAGGTTACTATATTGAAATATGCCTGGCTTTAGGCTCTAAATAGAGTTTTAAATGTTACTTAACCCTTATTACTAGTCCTAAATGTTGCACCATCTGAAATATGAAGGTGAGAGGCTATTCTCATGAGGCTAAACTAACTCTGACACACAACACTGACCACAGTCCTTTAAAGCTTACGAGAGTAGTTAAAATGTTATGTGCTAAACGGTTTTGTTAAAGTAGGTCTCAGGTTTTGCAAATTGCCTCATCCTCATCCTCAACAACAAATTACAATGCTGTCTATGAATAAGCAGCATTACTGCTGAATTTGTAGTGTTACAAAGTTAGAAGCTACATAGACATGAACAGTGGTAGGTATCACACCGTCCATTGTCCTGCAACTAGCCCAAACTCCTGCAGCAGTTTTCGCAGACTGGCTGCCGCTCTGTGATGCCACAACTCGTCTGTCTGGGTCAGAGCGCTGTGTAACAAGCCCCATTAGGACAAACTCCACTACCACATCAAATGGTCTCCTTTTGATTCCAGGAGGGGGATTGTGATACTTTGGATATCTTAGCACATCTCCCATCCTTAAATCGGCATATCCCCCTCTGTTATTCAAGGCTGAGAGCAGGACGAGACAAAGTCAGTCAGTTTTGGGTCATTTTAGATTTCTGCTGCCAAGTCGAGTGGCGTAGGCAGCACTTATTAATACAGAATTATGATAATGATCCAACGGATGGGGAAAGGGCAGATGAAGGCTTCTTATTATCTCCCAAGCTCAGGTGATGATGGATCCAGGCTCCGCTGCTCTCTGACATTGGGAAGGGACAGAGACAGAGTTCTTCATTTTGTCAAGTCAGCAAGCCCCAAATCAAGAGGCTGCTCTCTCTGGTCTGCTGCTGTCCGTCTGTTGGTCAGACAGACCATGCTGGTTGTAAATATCTCAGCAAGAGAGTGACCTCGTTTCCACCTGATCCTCTTCTGCTACCCCCACCCACAACACACACACACACACACACACAGATGCACACCTCCTCCTTTGTTCTGCCTTACTCTAAGCTTAGAGTATGCAGACACCGCCCCCCTCCTTTTATGTAGCTGTCAGTTCTATCTGTCTATCTATAGATAGATAGATCTATCTATCTATCTATCTATCTATCTATCTACGTGTCTTTTGCCTTTAAATGTATTTGCTTGTATCTATTTGCTTGCAAGTAATTGGTACTAATACTGTTACATTTACAGGACTGCTCGGCCCAGTGGAGGCTGTGCTGTCGGGAAGCGAACCAGAGTGTCTGTGGTTGTGGGCGGGTGATTTCACCTCTGCGCCACCCGGACGCCCTGACTCTTCTATAAAGTCAAAAACACTCCATTTGTTCAACTTTTGTGTGCATAAACAGCTGTTACTCTGTGGTTGCTCTCTCTGTTTTGGAAAAGAAAATCATTGCTGGCATTTACGGTATTATAACTAGTTTATGCTCTCATCTGGAGTAACTAAAAGCAATGTTTCCCATTTACTTGAGGTCTTTGTGGGAGTTTTTTGTTGTTCTCGATACTAATAAACCTGACTTTACTTCTTCAGCACAAATTTACCAGCCAGTCTATTTGAGCCTGCATTCATCTGGCACTCTAGCCTCCTGGCTGACGCTCAGTGATCAGCTACCTGAAGTTTGTCAATCAGTAACTCTAAAAATAGAAGATCTGAGTCTGTAAGAGTGTTCCAAAATGAGGAATTAAGCTATATGCTGTCCTTCAAAACATTTCAAAACAAGCTTTGTTAGAGTGGCTGTCACTCACTGGTTAATGTCTAATTTTTTGAATGAAGCCCTCTACAAATTAGATATTTATCGGACACTCTAGACTGGAGACTGGAATGAGTGAGCAGGGCAGAGTTTCAGCGTCTTCACTCAAGACACAGTGACACGATCCGGACATGCATCAGCTGATCAGAGGATCTAATCTGTGATTTTTCTGTTACAGGACAGTCTCTCTAACCACTAGGCCATCTTGCCCATTACATCCACTGTTTAACAATCTGGACTCAACAGGAAGAGACTAAACAGGAGTTTTATGTTATATTTGAGGAGGAAATAAGATTGTCCTAAATCTCGTAGGATTTCTGTTACACTGTTTTGAAAGACGATGAGGTAAGAGAGGTTTTTGGCGTGTGTAATATCACTTTTCTGTGCAAGCCTTGATTTGAGAATATTATGGTAAAACATGAACAAGGCTTCAAAAGAGAGAGAGAGAGAGAGAGAGAGAGGCCCATGCTGTTGCTCTTTCATCCTTACCATGAATGTGTAATATAAACTGTAATGTGGGCATAAAATATAAAGAGGTAACTAAAATAATAAAAACTAACATTAAGGGCACCAAAAAGTTCAGATTGGGAATGAACATGAACCCTTTTTTTTTTTTTTTTTTTTTTTGAATGATCAAGAAGACCATCTTTCCTCTGTGTGTCGGCCTGTCTCTCTCCCTCCAGATCAAAGTAGTTGCTGTAGTCACTCCAATGCTGTTTAATGAACATATTTCCAGTCCACCCACATGCTTATTCAGAGCCGCCCACATCAAAGAACTTAGGAAGAACTTTGACTGTTGCTGTGATGGAGAGTGTATGCCCACTGCTCTGTTATTCCAGCTCTGCCTCGAGCTTCTGCTGCAGTGGCTGGGAGTTCCTCAGCTTTATATCCTTCTTCCTGACAGCGAGGAGGTCCTCGGCAATGAGCCAGAAGGAAGGCTTTTCAGAGGGCCGGGAAATGGAAAAGCAAAAATCACATCACAGTGGGTAACAACATCGAGGTCTAGCTGTATGCTTCAGCTGCTTATCTTGTAGTCTGTAGGAACGCGGGTAGTTCAGCCGGTGGGACAGCTTCCTTTTTGATCTGGGGGTCCAGGGTTCATATCGCTCTCGAACAAGGGCCTTTTGCTTTGTTCAGGCACTGATCAGGAGCCCTGTAACAACCGCCCAACCATGATGAGGTACATCTTGCAGAGATGTTAAAAGATCAAATTCACACACACAGACACACACACACAGTCATATTTTTCTTCTTCACCCTCATTTGGATGTATTAGCTAAACTACACTGTCGCTTACAGGAAGGATCACTGTTGAGTGAGGCCCAAATTGTGGAAAATGTGACAGGCTATTTAACAGTGAAAAATAAATGAATGAATGAATGAATGAATGAATGAATTAAACTGTAGAACATGTGTATTACAACAGTTTTTACATTTTTGCTGAATGTTTAAACATTAACAGTGATTCTTAAGGCATTGGGCTCTAGTTTCGCAGACCAGGCGAGGCGGGGGCGTAGCGCAGATGCGCTTCGCCAACTGGGTGCGGCCAGGTGGATTTTCCAAGTTTGGCACGCCGTTCTCGGTGGCGCAAGTACTCCGCCGTCCCTCCTACCGGCGCAAGGGAGGAGAGAAGGCGTGGAGTGGGTTTGACACAGCCGATTCACATGTAACCAATCAAATGAGCCCCTGTCCTCGCCTTTAAAATGCGCTGCGCGAAGGCGTAATGAAAGTTTACACAGCTGACATGGAGGTCTATTGCCGCAGGCGGAGCGGAGCTCAGGAGACAGGCGCGGAGCGGAGACCGGCGAGCAGTGCGCACACGTCACCAAAACCTCACAGGCAGGCTTCCGGAATGTCAGACACATGAACAATGCAATAAATACCGAAAAAAAACACTATTCAATGCTACGATCACAATCAGCACATACATATATCTCCATATCAACTGTCCCGTCACAGCTGATGTCAGATCAAAGGAGATTGGCACCGTTTGTGCTGATTGTGAGGTTTTGGTGATGTGCGCCAGGCAGCCAAACTTCCACTGCGCCGGCTCCGCTGCGCCTTGCGCTGAAAGAAGACGTGGTTTCAGATGGCGAGCTTTTGGCGCACCTCGGCGAAGCCTTTTGGCACAAAACTGTCACTGCGGCAAGCCGAATCTGTCGGCACCTCCCCCCGCTGCGCCGCCACTCCCATCTCGGCGAACCTCCGCCTGCGAAACTTGGACACTGTCCGCCTCTGCCGCTTCGCCGGTTGAAACTAGCTCTGCGCGGGGTTCGCCTCACTGCGCCACCCTGCGCTGCGCCGGGAAACTAGAGCCCCTAGTCTCTGAAACCATTCACACTTGTAGCCGCGTGTGTCAAACTGAATGCATGTTCTTTTATTTATTTATTTATTTATTTATTGAACAGGGACAGTGCATAGCTCTCAGCCATACCAGAATTAGCTACTAGCTAATTTTCATCTGTAGTCCCTGAGCAGGAACAGAAAACACAAAGTGTTGAGACAGAAATCTAACAATATAGTACGGAACAGATAAACACATACAAATACAAACAAATATAAAAACATCGTTACAAAAACAGCCTTTTCAGACAACAACTGCTGTACACTCAGTTTGCAATTTAATAACACACTTCTGGCAAAACTGGAAACACTGGTTTCTACATCGTCACATTATTTTGCCATTTGCCTTTCCACATTTACACATGAGGAAACACTTTTACATAAATAATGAGTTTTCCTCACAAATCAGAGCTTGAACCACAGGGAAACATTTGGTCTGGACAACAATGGGGGCCAATGCTGGACACAGAGGAAGAGGGGTGAGGATGAGGAGGAGGAAGAAGAGGATGAGGATGTGAAGAAGTAAGAAGTCTACGTATGACCAGAGCCATAATGAGGGTGAGATATAGCCATTTTTTCTGTCCTGTTTTTCTCGCTCAAATGTTTCTGATTTCCTCTCATGTGTTTGTGTTTTTTTGCAGTCTTACAGTCGAACATTTTGAGAAAAATAATGTTTTCCCCTTATTTGCACTGATAGTGTGTTATGTTCAGAAGACACATCCATACTTTACACATTTATATACCTGTGTGTGTGTGTGTGTGTGTGTGTGTGTGTGTGTGTTTACTACATGTATGACAAAACTTTATTGCACACTGCTGCCTTGCATACAGAAAAAAATAAAACAAAAAGCAACAAGTGTTTTTCATTTCCACCATCAGTGCGTTGGTGCTTCTTGTGCTTATTCAAATTATGATGTGTGTGTGTACAGTATTGACGCAAAACCAGAAGTTTTTAAAGGAGTTTGAAGAGTTTTGCAAGAATTGTTTGCTTTTGCAAGAGACATATAATGATTTGCTGGCTTCAAATATAGTGCCTAAGCAATTAGACAAAACTGTAACACAGATACAAGCTCTGTTTGTCCACCAACACCCTTGTTAAATATGGACAACTCAGTAAGCAGCTATAGTACATTATAAGCTAACAGGGACAACAAAGCAACTTGATGTTGGCTTTGCATCATGGTCAAAACTCAGTGACAGTTAAAAGTCTGACTGCTGCAGTGTCTCTGTCTGGACTCACTGCACAAATAGAGCTGCAACAATTAGTGGAATAATCAATTACTTGCCAACTATTAAACTAATGGCCAAATATTGTGATAATCGATTAATCGTTTGAGACAGTTTTAAGGAAATCAATGTCCAAATCCTCTGATTCCAGCCTCTCAAAGGTGAATATTTTCTGGTTTATTTAGCTCTCTATGACAGTAAACCAAGTATCCTTGGGTTGGGACAAAACAAGAGACCTGAGGATTTCAACTTTGGCTGTGGGAAACTGCAATCAGCATTTTTCAACATTTTTCAGAAATTTTATGGACCAAACAACTAATCGATTAATTGAGAAAGTAATCCACAGATTAATTGGGGATGAAAGTAATGGTTGTTTGCAGCTCTAAGCACAAACACTGCCTGCTAAATTATCTAATTACTCTAATGCCTTCTGGAGATGGGTGGCGTTAGTTGCATATTTATTGATTCAGTGGCAATAATGTACGAATAGGACGGAAGGAGCATGCAGTCTAAATACTGAGGATGAATGTCCCATGTGAGACCTTCAGGAGCTTTCTTTATCAGCACGTGACCTCAACTTTATCATCTTACAGCGCTAGGAACCAAATGGGCTGTTTGCTCCGATACATTGTCAGTTGCACAGGCATCATTAGACCTTGTTAATCCGAGCATAGAGTTCACTGATATTTTTCTGTACCACATTACTTGACCATTTTACAATGCTAAATTTCATTTTCCCAATGGATGCCACCTTTGTCATCTTGTCCTTCACAGTCAGCTACACTTATTCCTCTTTAACACAAACCCTCATCTAGAATTAAAAGATACTCAGAGGGAGGCATTGTTGATACAAATCAGACTAATTTCCATCTGTGTATAAGGAATATTAACATTTTTTCTCCTCTCCAAATGATTGTCAGGAAAGAATCATTTCTGAAGTATGCCCACCCATAACAGTGTAACAAGGTCCCACTTCCTCCTAGTAACACTTTGAAAGAGCTGGAAAAAAAAAAAAAAAAAAAAAAACTCACAGCAGGCTCTAAAGTAGACACCCAACACTAGATGTGCACACCACTGAGAATGGCTTTTAAATTTTAAATCTTCCTTACTTAAGTGCTATTCTTTGTATTTTTTAAGATTTTTTTTTTTTTTTTTTTGGCATTTCCACTTTATTTGACAGTCCTAGTAGAGAGACAGGAAAGGCAGGGGATAGAGAGGGGATGACATGCAGCAAATGGCCTGAGATCAGATTTGAACCTAGGAAGCTGAGATCAGGACTCGTGTGTGTGTGTGTGTGTGTGTGTGTGTGTGTGTGTGTGTGTGTGTGTGTGTGTGTGTGTGTGTGTGTGTGTGTGTGTGTGCATGTTTTTTACCATGATTACAATGGACAGAGAGACATGCTCATATTTTAGGAAGACTCCCTGCTTATGAGGACAACACTTCCACAGATAACATGAGATTGACCTAGCTTAGACGATGCTGCTTCTATTTGAACCTGTTCACAAACTTGTTTTTAAGGGCTCACACACCACAAGTTAATGTAAATACAGACCCATGAAACTAGTGAATCAGTAATATCATCAATAATATAAATGTATTTCAGTGATGTTATGTAGTAACACACATGCATGTGTATTAGAGAGTGAAGAAGACAGATTATACATCTGTTCAAATTTCATCCCTTTACATTGAATCAGTGATATGGACTGACTGTAGAGTATTTTTCAGTGAGAAACTAAGTCTTCCTCTGCGCCCCTGGGCAGACAGCAGCAGAAAACTGTTCGAAATACCTGTCAGGAAGTGTTGGAGTCTTGTCCTGGTCCTTGTCTTGCTCTTTTTGACCTCTGAAAAGTCACAGAGCAAAGAGCAAAGTCAGTGCCTGAACTCCTCTTGATGGAAGTAACCTTCAGCTGCAGAGTGAACAGGCCTGATGACTCAGACACAAGTCAGAGAGAAGAACCTACCTGATGTGGTGTCGGGGGAGATTTCAAGCTCCATGTTGTCAGTCAGGCAAATGGTCATGTCCTCGTGACCTGGGGCTTCAGCAGGGAGGCACCAGAGGACTCCATCTCTGTGGTGGATTGTGTCCTCCTGGGCTCCTGGTGTGAACCTCCATCATGTGAGTTGGTGAAGTTCACTGCAGGGGCAGAGTCAGTTTTTAGGGTGGATGATGTGTCCTCCTCCAGGCTGAAGGAACCATCATCAGAGGAACCGTCTAGTTCCATCTAAAAAATAAGTCAAGATGTTTTAATTTTTGGAAAATGAAACAGAGATTTTTTTTTTTTTTTTTTTTTACTTTACAGTGTCTCATGCTGTTATGATTCATGTGAGTGGGTTTGCTCTGTGGTAATCAGCACTTCAGACTTTTCTGCATGATTTGGGGGCTCAAACATTGCAGACATTTTCCCCACTGTGGTGGAAACAATGCTCTTCAGCACCTTCAGCTGAAATGGTTTAGCTCACCCACCAGAACATCAGGGATGTAGCTCTGTCTGATTTTCTCCTGAATGGAGAGAGCCTTTCCATCCCTCATGTAGCAGGAGAATGGGACCTGAAGCTCCATGGATGACAGAGTGGAGGAGACCTGGCTTTTGTAACTCCTCCAGCCAGGGGGCTGAGCTGCAGGGATGGCATGATGCAGGAGAGGCTTGGTGGATGCAGCCAGAAGCCCTGCACTACTTTTGGGATGACTTCCATCACCACCTCCTGGGGCCCGAGGAGGCGGGAGCCGGGCTCCTGCTGCTTCTCCACCAGGCTCTTCATTGCTCCTGCAGCCAGCCGCTGGATGTGAGGCTCTCTGCAGAACACACACATCCAAAATAAGTTGAACACCACATGCTATCACTGTGTAGTGTGATAAATGTGACTTACTGGTAACAGTGACTGTCAGCCCCTGGTGAACTGAGCTCCATTCGGGCTTCAGATTCAATGTCCCTCATCTTCAATGCAGAGGTTCACCTGCCAACACAAATGAGATTCATTCAGATTTGAGCTTTTTACAGGATGAATCTATTATTATATGATAATTTACTTCAAACTTATCATGGTAATGGTCTTGCCAGCATGAGGACAGGCTGAACGATCTCTGCATTGTGGTCCTCAAGTGAGAACCTCCACCAGCTTCAAACAGAAAACAAACAGAAAGGTTGTCTTTACTTTTGCTCTATTGCCTGCTCATTAGAAACAGAATGAGTCAACATGAGCAGTGTGCGTATGTCTCACCACTCCCTGAGAATCTTCTTGCCCTGCTCCACCCGCCAGTCGATCATGTCTTCACTCGTCAGCTGAGACAGGAGCTGGTTTTGCCGCTGAGGCCTCAGCATCTCCTCCATCATTATTTTTCTACAAGAAAGTAGAAGAAATCAGAGGGTTTCATGCATAAACACAACCATAAAGACTCACGTGACCACAATTCATCAGGTCTTTTATTTTTTTGGTGTGAGTCTGAAATAAAAAGTGATTCTTACCTGTGAAAGATAATATTTCTTCTCCTAGGAGATCTCTATGGTCTATTTGTAGACTGCTTAAAAGGAAATCAGAGCATGTCATAAGTAACTTTTTTACTCAGTGTTTTAAATACTATACAAAATATCTTCGATTTAACTGCAATATATATATAAAAAAAACTCACATAACTCAGTGGGCCTAGAGATGGTCCTGCCTTCTTTCCAGTCCATTGATATTTTATTGTAGAACAATTCAAAACTACGGCAGCAACAGAAACAAATCAAATTTCCAGCAAAATGATCACAACCACAGAGGAGTCAAAAGAGCAGCCAAACACAGTTGAGCCGGTTGATCTAAATGCACATTCTCTGCTTTACACTCAATTTGCAATTTAAAAACACACTTCTAGCAACATTGGAAACACTGGTCTCTATATCACTGCACTATTTTGCCAACTGCCTTTCCACATTTACAGTTTTGTCTGTTTGCTTAGGCACTATCTTTGAAACTATAAGCTGTTTCTGTAAAACTCCACACACCAACCACAAAACCTTACACCAAACCAGCAAAACAATGTACATCTCTACTCTCATCTCTACTTTGTGGGTCTGGACATTAGACTTCATCTACTTTTTCACCTCCTCATCCTCTTCTTCTTCCTCCTTGTCCTCCTCCTCTGGTGATAAAGGTTTCTTACTGATAACAGACATTTATTTATGTAAAAGCGTTTTCACAATTCCGCATTTTTTTCTGAATGTTTAAGCATTAACAGCGATTCTTGACGCTCTGTCTCTGAAACCATTCCGATGCATTTACCAAGTGTGTCAAAATGAATGCACATTCTCTGCTGTACACTCAGTTTGTTATTTTATAACACATTTTGCAAACCTATAAACACAACTCACTGTGTTACACTCATTTTGCAATTGAATAACACACTTCTAGCAAAACTGGAATCACTGGTTTCTACATCGTCACATTATTTTGCCATTTGCCTTTCCACATTTACACATGAGGAAACACTTTTACATAAATAATGAGTTCACTTACAAATCAGAGCTTGAGCCACAGGGAAACATTTGGTTTGGACAGAGAGGAAGAGGGGTGAGGATGAGGATAAGGTGTGTGTGTGTGTGTGTGTGTGCGTTTGCTACATGTATGCCCATAATTTATTACAAACTGCTGCCCTGCATACAGAAAAAAAGCAACAAGTGGGTTTCATTTCTACTGTCAGTGCGTAGTTTGTACTTTGTGTACTTACTCAAATGATTGTGTGTGTGTGTGTGTGTGTGTGTGTGTCATGTATTGACGCAAAAACACAAGTTTTTAAAAGAGTTTGTAGAGTTTTGCAAAAATTGTTTGCCTTTGCAAGAGATATATAATTCTTTTCTGGTTTGGTGTAAGCTTTTGTGGTTGGTGTGTAGTGTTTTAAAAGATAGTTTCAAAGGTAGTGCCTAAGCAATCAAAAAAAAACAGAAAAAACAAACAAAAAAAAACTGTACTGTTACATGTGCTGTACTTTTGTTTCTTTATCATAATTCCATCATTCCATTGTTTTTTCCACCTTTCCATGAATGCTTTTTCACTTCTGCTCCTCTTGTTCCTTGACTTTTCAAATAGACACCATACCTCACATGGAACATAAACAAAGACTAGGTAATATGTACATACCTCTTATGTTTACACCCCTCACATCCTCTGAGGTTAAGGCAAAATTAGCTCACTACTTATTTACAGTTGTATGTGTCAACACTTTACTACTACCACCCTTCTCTCTAATTTTCCAGTCTTAACCTTTAAGTGCCAGCTAAAGGTTATTCAAAACATTCCTTTCTGCTTATTACGAGTACACCTTTCAGTTTCTCTCTCTCTCTCTCACTCTCTCTGTGCTCGTCTCTTCCTGTCTCTCTACACTACCTCGTCTCGCTGGAACAGATTTGTTGATGAAAAAAATATAGTTAAATGAAAAGTGTTAAAATTACATGAAAAGGTAGCTGATCAGTAACCACTGCTGATTTATGCTGAGGCTTTAAGACGTTAAGACAGGGCTTCTCAAAGTTTGGATGTCTAAGGGCCAATTTATTGACCCAACACTGAATTGAGGGTCACCCAAGAAAAATCAGCACACTAAATAATAAAACAAAACAAATATTTTATTTTTCTAGACTATTTTCATTTTCTAGACTAAAACCTATGCCAACTGTGAATCATGTGAGAAATGTTTGTTATGTTGTGTTGTGTGAGGGAGGAAAACCCCAGTTGTCCATTTGTAGATATTTTAATGTAATGTTTTTCAGCCAGTAATGTAAAATAAAGGCAATTTGTAGTTAATGAGGCTAAAACAGGTTTCTGAAAACTGACTAATATGCAGTTGAGCCTCTTTGAAACTGTTCACGCTTAATGGTGCACTCCTTGTCTGTGAACTTGCCGTAGTTGCCAAGTTGCCATGCAACCATTCCTAACACTTAGCCAAGCACTGTGTGATGTAGGTTGGTGTAAAACTGAATTGTAACCGCACCAACCGTAACGCATGCACTTCATCATGTCACCTTAATTAATCACAGGCCACCAGGAACATTTCCAGGAACACGTCTTGCGTTTTACACAAGGGAAACATTAATTTCTGTCATAAAACACAACACATCATATAACGTGTTTCATATACCTTCGGGGACGTCACTGCACGCCAGCCACACGACCCACTCTAGCGGCACAACACACAGTCACTGGGACATAATTTTCATCAAAAAATAAGCTTGTTTTTCACCATTCACACCTACAATTTGAACCAAACATACACATACCACCAAAATGCTCAGCGTCTTCTGCTGAATCAAGCTATACCACAGTGTCAAACAATACCAGGTAATTACAAGTGTAAAACAATACCTGACAGAACAATACACACAAAAAAAAAAAAAACAGGAAGAAAGAAAAAGGGTGAAAAGAAAGAAATAAGAAAGACAAACGAAACAAAACAGAAAGCAGAGGCAAGTAAAGCTGGTGTGTCTTTGAGGGGGAGGAAGTTCGAATGAGAGATGGTAGTGAGCATAAATTTAAAGGTGTGATGTGTGAAAGTGTGTGTGGTGGAAGGTGCCACCAGGGGAAGAGGCTGTGGAAGGGAGTGGGATGGGTGGGGTGAGGGGGTAGTGGATAGATCGAGGGACACTGCGGCCCGGCGAGTGACACCTCCACGCCATCAGGAAGGGAAGGGGCCAAGAATGAGGCCAAGACCAGCGGCGATGGTGGCCACGGCCGAGTAAAGCAGACAAAGTGTATTGGAGAAAAAGGAGGATGGTCAAAGGCTTGGTCTGACTCTCTGGCTGGGCCTGACTGGCAGCCACCAGAGTCTGGGGAGGGAGCTTACCCACTGCAGGATGCTCTGTCTCAATATGCACTCAGATATCACACCATTACACGACAATTTCTGACTTCTCAAGTTGACGAGGACCACCCAAACAAAATATTGTTGAGCAGTGATTGCCAAAATGAGTGAATGGTTAAATCAAAAGCAGAATGAACACTGGCATGGCCTTTCCAAGATGAAAAGAACTGAAAGATGCGACAGAGGAGATGTACAGTAAAAGTGGCTCTTACCAAGCTCAAGTCGCTCTGAATTAACTCAGCTACTTAACTAAAAATGTAAAGCATTATCCCAAAGGTCAACTCTGTTTCATTCCATCAGTTTGACTGAGTCTTTGAATATGCACCAGTCACTCTAAATAATACATGCTCATCAGTTATTTTGAAAAAGTTTTGCTTACTGGCTGATTTTCTATAGTAGTTAACAAAATTTTTCTTTTAACACCATTTGTCAGGCATCCGGCTTCACTCATAATGCTATGAAATGCCTTGCTCAAAGACACTTAGTAGTAGAGGGTGGTTGCTGTTTCTTGTTCACTTTCCCCAGCCTGTTTCCCAGCACATGCAGGATCTGAAGTGGCACCTTTCTCGTCATGAGCCTGCTTCTCTAACCTCTAGGCTTCACATGTAAATCAGACACTATTCAGCGTGTGGCGCACTGTTTTGACACAAAGACAACACGTCGGATCTAACACTTGCTTGCGTTCCGTCACATCAGTTCTGCAGCCTGATAATAAGATGGGATGAATACATTTTCTGTGGCAGTAACTGCTGTGACAGTCAGGTTACCATACCATGTTCTGAGCTGTGGCAAAGGTGACAGCCTAAGAAATTATTCTGCTAATTAAATGTTGCATAGTCAATGCATACAATGCTGGTGTTTATGCCTAGTTTGGTGCAATGTTCTTGACATAATGACTGTCAGAGCTTTTAGGTGCATTGCTCTGGGTTTTAAGAGAGGGAAGTGATGGGAAAATGCTTCTAAAGAAACTGTCAGGGTTAGCACTGATTTCAGAAATAGAGGTATTATACTGTTTTGTCTGCCACACCAGATGGGCTGGCAGAACCAAAAAACCCACAGATGCCACACAACTGATATGGTTCTCTATGTTTAAAAATCAGGAAAACCTTACATAAAGAAAAGACCATTTGGTGGACACTACCCAAACTCCCCTACAGTAACATGCTTGCATACAGTTAACATAGGTTGTCCCAGTAAGGATCTCACCCCTATTCCTGGGAATGCCTGTGTATTGCAAATTATAGTTAGGAATAATAATGATGCCTCATTATGCCCTGTAGTATAATTGCCTCCCCTCCCCCGCCACAGGGAGGTCAGAGGTCAGGATCAGCCACAGATGCAGGTCAGCAGCTTTAGAGGTGGTGCTCAAGGGCACTTCAGTCAGGTGAACACTGACATGAGCTTGAATCTGAGCTCTTCTCACCTGTCTGTCTGCCCAATGGTCTGCCCTCCTCTGTGTGTCTAACCATCTGTCTATCAGTTTGTCGGTCTGTATGTCTCTCTGTTCACCTCCCAGGCTGTGTTTCTGCCTCAGCACCAGTCTGTCTGCTGGTCTGTCTCCCTCTCAGTCTGTCAGGAGCCAGACTTAGCGTGGAATATGGATCCTTGGTTGGTCTGAGTCACTGTAGTTATGTAAGAAACAGGCTGGGAATTGAATGCAGAGGAGGAGCAGGGGAAGGAAGGAAGGAGCACGTGCTCTTGCCAGGCCGACAGAGGAAGGATGAAACCATTCAGGTGATGTAACAAACCCTCTAGTGGTCACACTGTGTTGTTTTTAACTGGAAACTATTGTCAGCTTGTCAGCTAGCTGACAATATTTGGTTAGTTAATTACCTTCACTGTCTTGATGGAGGCACATCTCATTTGCACACTAATAATAGAAAGTAGAGAGTAGTAGTTTTAATTTTCTAATTTAATTTGCTCACTTGTTAGCTAGCTAAGAGAGCCAAAATAGCAGTTTGTTCATGTTGATGGAGCTGAATAGAGCTCCTTTCAAATTCTGGAGGAGAATCTAGGACTAAAAACATGACAGTTTACTGTGCCACAGTGAGCTACATTTGGAAACAAATGGACCTTAATGGACTCTATACTTTTGCTTGTTACTGAATGGGGCCAATGTGATGGACAAGCCACCTGTCCAAGGTCTCCCTGTCTTCTAACCAATGCATGCTGGGATAAGCCCAGTCCCTTACAACCCTAAATAGCTTTATTTGGGGGGAGAATGAATAATTGCTTAACTGACCTACACCCACACCACAGCCATCGTTTGCAGCTACCTCTCTTTTGCTGCTTAGTTGTTAGATATTTAGTCATTATTTGTGCATCAGTGGACCTGATTTGTGATACAACTGAAAGCCTCTGGGGAACATAATGAATGTATTTAGCCTTTACATAAATTTTGAGCTACAGCTAATGTAGATGCATTTGACAGAATATGTGGAGTTTGGGTCAGTGGCCATGTGTTTACACTGCCATGTTGACAGACGACTAAACAAAAGTTTAATTCATGGCCCGTGCAAAAAAGAAAATACCAATACCAAAATTTTTACATGGTTGTATGTGCAAGTTATGCTAAAAATATACTAGTATAGAACTCTGCAGATAAAGTCTGTATTTCCTTTCTTTTGTCTGAGAGTGTAAAGTAATGCCATTCTTCTCTTGTAACCACTGAAAAGCCCTCTGCAAGTGTTCTGTGACAAGCCTCTTCTAATTTGCGTGGGAGCCTCTTCATGTTCAGATCTGTCCTCCCACCTTGCCTCTTAGAAGAATAGCATCATCAGTGGCAGAGGCTGACTCGGGTCATGGCAATGCCCTCTACCAAACAATCTCAACAAACTGCAGCAACATTTCCTCATTATGGAAACTGCAATTGGGATTATATTGTATCCTGTGGTCCTTTGTGAATCGATGGGCAGAGCAAGGCAGTAACTCACTTCCCTCTTGGGCCACCAATACTAAAATGTAAATGTACTCAGGGCACTGAGCAGTGATTTTGTGGTGAATTAATTTTCATAGAGCAAAAACAAAACAACAACAAAAGAAAACAATAAACACACACACACACACACACACACACACACACACACACACACACAAAAATAACACTGGTCGTGAAATTTTGATGTACTTGTGTGTCTTTTGTTGTCATTATCGCTTGTTTCGTCCTCTCTTTGTCTGTACGTGCATCTTTTGTTTTCAGTAAAGCGCTATATGACAAAGCCGTTTAAGTGTTTTTATAAATGCATTCTGCTTGGTTTAACATCCTTTAGTCAAACCAAGAGCAACATTAAAAAAACATTCCTCCGCTGACGTTTTGTAAAGTTGTGTCAACCCAAAGGCGCTGTTTCAGCTGGTGTACTGGCAGGCCAGTTTTAAATGACTTAATCAGATGGTTACGTTTTTTTTTTTGTTTTTTTTTTCGGCAAGGCAAAGGGCTGACAGAAACACAGACTGCGAACAAAGAGAGTAACTAAAGTCAAGGTTAACAGAACCTGTGACTTATTCTTTCCCACTGCAATTAAACACTGCACTGATATTCTCTAGCCTGTTGAGCTTGCACAAGATATTAAATGGAGCTGACAAACAAGATGTCTTATATCAATCAACGAATATCAGACAGTAAAAAATTTACTTGTGAGCAGTGTGTCTTCCAAAACTAGACCACTGATGCAGGAAAAAAAACATAGTAGGATGGATTATTTGATGTCATTGCTTTAAGTCAACAGTGTGCAGCCAGGTTAAGTTGATTTTACCATCTCCGTGACCAGATGGGCTTTGGCTTTAGATTCTACATTTGTTTACACAATTAAGCAAAGTGCCTGGAGGTGTGCTTTGTGTATGTCAGCGTGTGAATCCATCACGGTATAAGTTGGTCGCCTACAGTACTTTTTGCTACGCATTCAATCAGATGCACCATTTACGTACATGCGTATTTTGTACTGTGCATGTGTGTGTGTGTGTGTGTGTGTGTGTGTGTGTGTGTGTGTTGCCTGATTAGCGTCTGCATTCACTTGCTTTGCAGCCTTGCAAAGCAACTTGTTGGGAACTTCAAACCATTTCAGCCTTTAGACAGATGGCATCTGATAGTGCTGGCAGTCCTCTGCTGGCCTTGGATATTAGTGGCTGAGCTGATAGCATCCCTCCGCACAGTCACCATGACCCAAGTAATGACATTCACAAAAAGCCAAGACCTCTGCACTTCCCCTAGACTTATCAGTCGTGCATTAAAGCAGTTTCCAAGTACTTTTCAATGATGGTGCAAATTGGAGCTGTGAGGTCTGTATGTGTGAGTCAGCAGTGCTGCGGCGAACTTTAGCCCAAGCCAGACCCACTGAGTTGGCTGCCATACAATCCCTCCTAATATAATAGAAACCAATTAACTGAGTGGGTGGCTTTACCCAAATCTTGATTTAAAATGGAGCTTTATTAAAAAGAGTTACAATGTGGCGGCATGCTTAACCTGACTGGTGGCAGAGATATGATAAGGAATGTAATCCCTGAGGCGAGAGCTGATTAGCTTATCCAGTCAGAGTCAGAGCTGCTGCAGATTGAAAATGGCTGCCGTCTTGGGAGAAAAAAAAAATCAGTTATTAAAAGTTTTGACTCTCAGAAAATAAATATATATAATAAAAACAAATATAAAATAAAACGTAAAATCAACCATCCGTATTGTTGTTTCCGGCAGGAGAGAGCAAGACAGGCACAGAGACAGACAGACAGACAGACAGGGATTGACACAGATAGAGTGTCCACTCGATCCATTTTACGGAGGATACAGTAATTCAGTCTCAAAATCATTGCCCACAGTGATTTTTACCTGGTTTCATAACTGCACAGCGGCATCCTGCTTTTAAATGTGCATGTGGTTTTCTTCACTTTTGGATCGAGCAGATCGACCCTGTTCTGACTGAGCTGCCCAGACGCTCACTGAGGCTAACCTGGAGTCTTGCTGATTGGCTGAGATGTTAACGATATATTAATGAGCTATCAATTAGATATTAATGCACCAAGCTGTCCAGGGATCAGCACATCCACACCACTGCATACCCTTCCCTGTGTAACAGCTATAGCCCACCATCTATCTATCTATGCATCTTTTGCCTTTGAGTGTCTGTGAATTAGCCAAGTTATGTTTAATATATACTAATCCATAATGCATTATGTTTGTTGCTATGAAACATGCCCCTGCTTGTCACACAGTGTAGGCCTGTATTTTATCCTTGCCAGAATCCCTCAGTGTCAATCAAACGGTGAATATAAAATGTAATGTAAATGGAGCTTTGGTAGCAACCTCCAGCTGGCTTGTTTGCCTTGGCTGGCCAGCCTTGTGTATTGTAGGTACAGCCATCTTTTACTCCCACAGGCTTCCTGTTTGCCCGCTCCTTGTCAGTGTTTATCTATGGATTACACCTTGTCTGCTCGTCTGCATGTCGCACTCCAATTGCTGCCTCGTCTTCTTGCTGAACAAGCATCTCTCTTGGATTGGCACTGCAGTACAAATGAGGCAACAGCATCTTTTTACACAGGACAGGATTTATGGGATAGGTGTTTTGGATTCAGTCCCTGTTATTTTCGAGAAAAATAACTGTGTTGTCCAAAATTGGTAGTATTACCTTGACCTTAACCTATTCCTTCAAACTTCAAATTAAAATGGGAATACTGTATGTGGCACATTTTGCAGCATGCAGATTGCCATCATAAATATTAGAGCAACAGGATGCCTTTTGCTCACTAACCTGTAGGCCTCAGGGTCAATCCCTGCAATAATATCCATCAACATCTGCTCACTCATTTTTAGTTAGCCCTGGATATCAGCATTTTAGTCCCACTGCGCAGTAAAACTTCATACACTGGTGTAATGTTTTCCTAAAATTTGCGATCCGCCTCACAAACGTTCCGTTTTTGCAAAGAACTTGTGACAGAAGCAGCACAGAGATGTGGGCTGCAACTTTGGGCTTGAAGAGCAGAACAATTCGGCTAAAGATCAACTTTTCTCAGCTTGATCAGCGCAGGAGAGAATGTGAGCTGTCTGGCAGCAACTGGCACAGGCGGAAACTACACCTCTCCATAGGAAATAATGGTATTTTTGCAGAAAATACTTGCAGAAAATGCCTCCTTGTAACTATACAGTGGGATGAAATATTTCTAAAAATGATTCTTCATGTCTTCAATGACATATTCCTGTCATTTGAAAAACTTGAATTTCTGGTATTTTTTAACATTTCTTTATTTATTCATATTTCTTAAAACATTTGTCATACTTATATAGAATATATAAAGCATAGATGTATCCAGGGAGGCTTCTACATTGCATTTATCCTCTGTTAATACTGAAAAATCTTCTTGAACACTATGCACTATTGAACAGTAATATTTAGTCTGTTGCTTAGTGCTGATTACAGGGGCGCCGCCAGGAATTTTGGGGCCCATGAAAAAAAAAAAAAAATCTATTTACTCGATGATGGTTTAATAATATTATATTACTCTTTACCTATTTTTGGGGGCCCTTGTCAGGCAAGGGCCCTTGGAATTGTCCTAACTTTTCCCCCATATACGGCGCCCCTGGCTGATTATCATCCCCGACGGAGAAATCGTGTCACAATTGACACATTTATACATACAGACAATTATACGTGTGAAAACTTCAACATCACAGCATAAATACAGTTAATGACATGGTTAGTCTGCTAGATTCTTTTGTGTTTCCACCATCTGCAGCTGAAGGCAGTCACAGTGTGTTAGGTTGGTGGTTACTGTTATGAGAGACACAACCACCAAATGACAACACACACACAGACTTGACAAAACAAAGAAAATGCCTCATGTCTGGTGTTCACATTTAGCAGGAACACGGGGGGAAAGACAGGTTTTTATCAGGCAGGAAGTGGCGATAATGTTGGAATCTTTGATTTTGTGTCGCTCCTCCAACGCGATCGCATATTCCCTGTAAGTGTTGGTAACTACTCTCCAAACACTGTGTGACAGACCACTATTAAACTCTAATATCTATTATCTCTAAAAAGAGGCCCTGTCACATCTGAAGGCCATACAAATTCCACCCGACTTTTTCATTCTCACACTGTAATTTCTATTATTTCTTTTCATTCCACTTGGTTCCGGTCAATCTCATTTACTGCAGAAAACTACACAGAAAACCGGTGCCGGATAACTGATCATTGTTTGATGTAGTGCTGTATTAATAGGTCTGGTGACAGTATGAGGACAGATATTAATCAGTCTTTTGTCATGGAGATTTTTTTGGATGTCTCCACAATACACAAATTTTCTGGCAACAATTTTCTAAGGTTACCTTGTTGGTGAAAAAAAGACTGTCCTAAAAAAAAAAAAAAAAAAAGGCTAGACTTACTCAGAATCACACTGAGGCAAATAATAGTTTGCATTATTAGATTGACAGGCTATGCCTTGAGGGAACATCTCGTCTGACAGCCTGTATTGTTGCCGACATGCACCTCAATGCACAGGGGGCTAATTGCAAGCAATGGTAGTGGAACAAGGTGTGACACCACCAGCTGCGATGCAAGCATTCAGCGCTATACCAGCTCCAGCCTGCTGCAGATATCAGCTGAGAGAGAACCAGGTCACTGGTACATTTCACCACCTTCACAGTCTCACAGGCGTGCATTCAGTTGCAGATTGGCAGTCTTGTTTTTGTTAGTAAAATTGCTTAATTCAGATGTGGAGGAAAAACATTTCAGTTTCCATTTCAGGCATTTAGCTGATATATTAAATAACCATCAGTGGAGCGTTGACCTGACAGTCTTGTCCAGAATGATTTACAATCAGTGCAACAGTAAAAAAGCAGAAGAAGCTCTGACATCTAGATCATCTACATCACAGGAAGCCACAATGTGAGGTGAAAGGGAAAAGAAGCCTTTTTCTTTAATAGATGGGAGAAAAATCTCTATATTTCTGGTATGGTCATCTATCATAGAAGCACAAGGAAAAAGTAATGGAGTTATAAAGTGTTTAAGAAGGTGGCAGAGGAAATTTTTGGGGGTATCTCATTGGGATCTTGCACATTTCAGTTTCAAAAATATGTATGTCGATACACCACCAACGATCCAATACATTAAAGATACATAAGCAGCAACCACCGATGTGATACGATGTGATTCACCCCCCCAATAGCAATGTACTGCAATTTAACAAATTGATTCAACACAATGAGATTCGGAGCAATACGACGATGTAAAGCAATGACGCAGTGCAAGTCAATGAGTTTAGTTATTTTTTTAACCAAAGACAATCATGACCTTTCACAAATGGGCCTTGTTTCACAAGTCACAAGTCATGTCCAAGTGTTTTCTGTCTTTTTCAAGGTGAAAGTGCAGTACACTTTTATAACATGGCTGCTGGCTGTTAGCCAGGGGGGCCACTCTTGGGGCTGTTAACTTGAGATGAATCTGAACAGGAGGCATCATGGCACCATGTCACTGTCTCAAGTGTGTAATAAGGTTAGTTCTGCGTGAGCGTTTGTTCCACCTCAGCCATCCTCAGCACATATGAGTTTGTTGTGACACCCCTAACCCCTGTTGCTCAGCAGCAGTCGGCATCCGCTCTGTAACATAAGGTAACATAGGAGAAATAGTCCATAATATCAAATTATTGGATGGATAATGTTTCTATATGAAGGAATAGAGCATCTTTGAATGTTTGCATTGATTTAATTGATGCAAAGATGCATAAACCCGATGCATTTTGATTTCATCCCAAAATCGTATCCGCTGGCGGCTGCTCTGCTGATGCACTCGTATTGTGCCCATGCGTGTTCGTGTATTGATATGAATCGGTTAATCTTCCAATCCCTACTTAGCAGGGATGTGAATGCCTTGAGGTGCCTTGAGACATGGGGCTGTGAACAAAAAGTCATCAGCTCAAATTCCATGTTGACTGAAAAAATTGTCTCTCAGAGCTGCCTTTGAGCAAGGCACTTAACCTTCAACCTGTCTGATGAAGCTGCTCAATGACCAACAGTATAAGAAGGTGTTCAATATGTAACAGCTACGATTGAAGGAGCCGCTGTGGGTCAGCAGACATAAAATATGGCAGCATGTCATGTTTGTGTTAAGATTTGTACCTCCCGCACTGGTCAGAATAATCCCCCTTTTGCTGATTAAAAATGAGAGATCTGAACTTCATTATGATGACTCTCAACAGTTTAGTTCAACCGTGGTTCAATTTTTTTTTTTTTTTTTACCTACTTCCAGTGAGCAATTACATTGGCTTGAATTGAGTGGGACTGAAATACAATGAATGAAGTGGAACTGACTTTGATAATATGATTTACTGCCAAGCAATAATTTCAGTCGAATGAGTTAAAATTATAGTATAATTCAACCACTTTTTATTAACACGAGCACACATGTGCCACTTTGAGCCATGCAGGCTAATTTTGACCCGCAGTTCTTGGCAGGTTGATGGCTTATGAAAAAACATTTAAAGAAAACATACAAAAACATAAGCACTCACAAATAGTATAACTGTGAAAGAATGGGCTGGGAACAAGCAGTCATTAGCACATAAGAGCACATTAAAGCAGAAATAAAGACCCTGGCATCCAGTAATCAAACATTCACAGCTCAAACATTCATAGCACAGCAACACCCAAAGCATAGCATAAACACATGAACACGTTTAGGTGGAGTCATACACCTCAGTATCAGATTACTAACAAAGTATTAAGACAGAAGTAATATCAAACACAAACAAACTGTCTGATATCAATTGTTAATATGAATAATTTGTCTTTTGTTATGGATTTATTTTTTTATTCTTATTTTTTTTATGTCTCCACTATACTTTTTGGCAACATTATGCTCTCACAATGACATAACCACTTCTCCAGATTATGGAAGCGTATCTGATTGTCCAGAAACCACCGTTTTACAGCCTAAATTTGGAGAGAGAGCTGAAAGATGTGATGTTGCTTAGTTTTCTCTGAGTCTTCTCGCTCACATTCCAGGCAGAAGGTTGTCCTGACAGAATTGCTTCTTTGTTCATTGCCTACAACATGTTTCTCCAACATCTCTCAGCAGGCCTTCACCCCCATACTGCAATTTCCCTGACTGATTTCTGGGCATGAAGACAACCATTAGCGACACAATTCAGAATATTTCATTATATTATGGATATAGAGAGCAGTGTGTATTCAATTTTCACTTTTTACTGCATGCTTTATGAGCAATGGTTGACAGTAGACTACGCACTGTTGACATTCTACCAAGTGTAATTTTCAGTTATTGAGTTTGTTTTACATGTTAGAATTTTTTAATTAAAATTCATTTCATATTAAAATGGTTGGTTTAGTGAATGTGAATGTAGTGAATGGGGAAAAAAAATGTTTTATTTATTGTATCTTATTTGTTTATTCATAAATTAATCCTTGGCTATAACATTTCAAAGACCGCTTACTGCTGCTGGACACAAAAAAGAAGCATTTCGCTCTGAAACATCTTGTGGCCATTTGTGTAGTGTTTCTACACAATGTTCATTCGTCAAGACAAAAATAAAGGTCATTTTTATAACCTAAAGTGATCCTACCTTGGAAGCATGAGTCTTAAAAAAAAATCTTTAAAAAATAAAGCAAGCAATCATTCTTTGAGAGGAGGTGATATTTATAAATTGGCAGACATCTTATTTTGGAATAACTGTCTTACAATGCAAAACTCCCTATACTCCCCGGTTTGCCCTGTCAGCTGCTGTGTGTTGAAGTGTAGTGAGGGTGACAGAAACCACATTCCTACCTCTACGCTTGTCTGGCTAACAGCATGGGGGGGCTGCTTTTACACACTGGATGTCTTCTTCTTCGCTGTCCTTCTAGTGGTTCTTCCTGCTGTTGCATTCTAGGAGAGCGTGTCACTTTGCCACCACAGAAGCTCCTCTGTTTACTAAATGTTTGCAGAGCTGCTACTCCACTGTGGCTCTACCCCCTGGGGAAAATAGAATTTGGCTCTCAAGCTTGTCGGCTGCCACACCGCAAGTCAGAGGACGCCCTACAAAGCCCCCTTGGGAAAATTTTGAAAAAAATGAAGTGGGAGGAAGTGGAGAAGTTGATTTATTATTCCTTATCCTGGGACAAACCTTGCAACATTTTTGGTGTTATACTAATCCATAGGGATGTTATGTTACTTTTTGGGGAATGTCATGACCCTTTTGGGTCATGGGGATTGAAAAGTTGTCCACTTCGTCCTTGATTCATGACCAACATTCCCATCATATTTGGTGGAAATCAAGTTATGCCACTGTGTGATGAACAGATTAACAGAAGCACACTGATTCATAGTCCCTCCCTTGGATTTCTTCAGGTGAGGGACAGTACCTGTACACACACACACACACACACACACACACACACACAAAGTCACACACACGTGTGTGCACACATACTGCCAGACCCCAAACCCATGCCTATAGCCAATTTTTTTACCCTCTGAAACAGGAAGGAGCCTATTCTGTGTCTTTGGCCTTTATAATGCTCCCTCTCATCTCTCCACAGTGCTGTTTGTCCTCTCAGCTGCCTTCCTGCCAGTGAGCGCCGCCTGCTCCACTCCTCCACTCCTCCTCCAATTTTGGCCAAGCTGAGCCACTGTCCAGCATGCCATGTCTCGTAGATGAGTGAACAAAGCTCGGAGGGAGCAGGGGAGAAAACGGACCTCTTAAGTGAGTCGGAACCAGTCAGGCGGGACGGCTGGAAATGTCCTCTCCTTTGATTCCCTGGGGAACAGTGAGGCAAAACAAATGAAGTCTGACTCCCTTATTTTCTCCAGGTCCTGGAAGTGACCCGCCACTGCTGTGGAACAGGGGCTGCAGAGCTGATGTCCAAGGCCTGGCCGCCTGGCTGTCCAGTGGCCTGTCAGCCCTACACAATGGACCAGCCACCCCCCCTCCATCCCGCACACACCATCCCCATTCAATCCCAGGCACAGACCGCGGCACAACCCATTCAGTGGCACAGCTGACAACTCAGTCAGCCTGCTCACACGGCAAGTCCTTGGCAAAGACCGGGTGAGTAATTGGTCGATAGAAGTTGGTAGGCATCAACTTGTGTAGTGTCGCAGGCAGTGATGAGTCATAGTGTCTCCGCACCCGCTCGCCGTTCCCTGGAAACCTCACAGCATGACATTAAAATGTCAATGCAGAGAAAAACGTAAGGATGAAACTCATAAGTAAAAAATATGTAATGAATAATTAAGGTAACAATAAAGGCACACATGCGCTGTCATTTATCTAATTATTCCACAGTGTGTACAAAATCAGAATATTATCAGTATGTAGCGTGGCTGCCAGCAGGCTCGGTCCACTTGGCTAGAACTTAACAGAGGAGTTTGGCTTGCAGTTATCGAGTGCTGCATCTCAGCAACTGGATAGCTGATTCTGGCACATGAATACAGGATTTCCATTTCAACACATCAGAGCATTAACTCTGAATTCAGTGTCGTGTTAATGATCTGAGATCCTGAGAGAGAGAGAGAGAGAGAGAGAGAGAGAGAGAGAGAGAGAGAGAGAGAGAGAGAGATGATGCAGGAAATGATTCATACATGGTTTAACTTCTTTCAGACATATGAACATGCTCAATCAGAGTGTACGCACATGTGCACAAACACAGTCCCATGCAAACATATGCACACATTCATATTTCATACAGAACACAAAATCAAACATGCACAATCTCACATGTGTTGCAGGATAGGATTAGCTGTGCGTGTCGCTGATTATTCCCTCATGGCTGTCGGGTTTGACACTATAGATCCAGTATTCTTGTATTCTGCCATCTAAAAACAAACACCAGTCTGAGCTTCCACCAACCAAATGGAGTCGAGACTTTTACACTTGCAGTTTAGAAAATGAGACACAACATCTGATGCACTGAGAACATTGAGAATACTGACAGAAAAACACAAATGGTGTTTCATAACGCCAATAGCCAGGTTTCTGAATGCACCAAATGAGCTCTGTGTAGCCACCACAGTCTCACACAGTTTTACGAAATGACCACAAACTCTTAGAAACAGATTAGGAGTTGTGGACATGAATTATGAAGATTACATTCCACAAAGAGTACATTCTTCCATTGTTAATTGGATTATGTGGCAACAGAGTTTGACATGCTATTTTCACCTGCTTGTTAAACGAGGTTAGAACTTTGGCAAGCAAAACAACCCTGGTGAAGGTTAATCAATTAAAACAACAAACAGATAAATAACAAAACCTGTGTGCTTAAAGGTACACTATGCAGTTTTATGTCTTTTTATGTAAGTTTTAATAATAATAATAATAATAATAATAATAATAATAATAACTTAGATTTATATAGCGCCTTTCAAAACACCCAAGGACACTTTACAAAACAAAGAACAGATCAGATGAAAACAACAGACAGAAAGAACAAACATCACAAGAAGAGCCATAAGAGAAACTAGCCTTGTTTTAAGACTCAAATGGTGGGGAAGTACAAGCTAAATAGAACTTCATTCATTAAAATCCCTGAAGATCCAATTCCAAAAGAAAAGTCAATTCCCGCACCCATTTTTATTTTTTATTTTTTTTTCTGCATTCATTTATTTCAAGGAGTTATGTTTTGGTTGCAAGAACCTTTCTCAAGGATTTTCTAAGGGTCTTCTCAAGTCTCTGGCAAAGTCCTTGTAACTGAAACGTTGAGCAACTACCTGGAATAAATCAATGCAGAGGTGAAAAAGTTTGTGCAGGAATTTACTTTCTTCGTTGGAACAAGTTGTAATACATAAATTAGCAACAACAAGTTGGATGAGCGTAAAGGACAAAACAGTACCAGTGTTTGGCTAACAGTTTAGCTAAACAAGGCATTACGTTGCTCACCTGAACAACAAACGTAATATTTAATCGCTCCATGGATGTGGTTAGTTTGCCATGATAATATTATTTTAAATTGCCCGAACATTTCTTGGCATTCAAAGACTTGAAATGCATGTGTGTTAACCTGGCTAACACCATTTCCCACAAACTAACAAAGAAAACAATCTGTAACAAACAACAAGGTGTTTTTTTTTTTTTTTTTTTTTTTTTTTTTGTCAGAGCTCAAAATGCCAGTAAGAGTTCTTCCTACACAAGGGGAAAGTATTTATACATTTGAAGGCATTTAACAGGTAGATGTCCTGTGTCTGGTTCAAGGATACCTTGATGAGACATATGGCAGGTAATTGGCAGTAACTGGTTGTCGAGGGTATTGTGAACGCATCACCTTATGGTCAGGAGATTGTGTCTTTGGCCAGTTTTTGTGAAGTGTATACTCAATGTAGTCACTGTTGGAATGTAGCTCCAGTCTTCACTGTCTGTCGCCAGGATTGTGAAGAAATGGATTGATGTTTCAACACAACATCAGACTTACCTTTATGTTTGTTTGTCATGCAAATGAGTTGCCAAGTGGTATTTTTTTTTATTTTTTTATGTGACCTTTATTTATCCAGTGGAAGGCTGACTTCATCTCCCAGCCACTCACACCTTGTGACTACCCAGTGTAGACAGTCTTCTCCTGTTCCGTTGGCTGGACTGAGCTGCTTCACACCAACAGCTAGGGGCTGACTGCTTTGCTCAGTGGCACTTCAACAGGAGATGAGGTTAGGTAAAGCATTTCTCACTCAACATCCCCTGTCAACATCATCATTCAGCTGGTCATGAATTACAACCGAATACCTCAAGGTCAGCAGCTTGCTTCTTTACACCATCTCAGGGGGCTCACAGTTCACACGTCACTCCAACCATACAGCTATTGAGCCACTCGCCCTCTAGAAATCACAAGTATTCATTGTGAGCTCAAGCCTTCAGGCTGGAAACTTGAGAGGAGTGAGACTCCTGCAGAGATGGGAAGGGGAGAGGACAGCAGAGAGTGGAGAAAGTTATTTGACTGAGTGTCAGCCAGAGTTAAACCTGTCTTGGTCCATTACAAACAGGTGGTATCTCATGCACGTCTTCTCCTTGGAGAGTAAATATTTTGGAAATTCAAGGACAGAATTTCAAAAATTAGAGTTTTGTTGTGCAATTTTCAAAATTCTGCTCCATCTTCTAGGCAGTGGCTGTTGCAGCATTAGTGGCAGGAGAAATTCAGTAGTTGAGACTTTAATTTTTTATTTAATAAATTAAATAAAAAGATAAATTCTTATTTATTTTTGATGGGCACAACTATTCAAGCTAGCATACTTGAGTTTATTTGCATAAATGATAAAAACACTGGGGAAAAAAAGAGAAGGAACATACAAATAGGTGAGAGAAACCTTCCCCAAGGAACATGTAAGATATTTGAGAGAAGATGTCAAGTCAACAGAAAGAGACACAACAGAACATAATGAGGAGAATGGATAAAATGAATGAATAAATAAAATAATAAAAAATACATAAAAGTGCAAGTGTTTTGCTGTGTTTGCTTGTGTGCACATGTGTTTGTATGACACGTTGTAAAGGCGGACCGAAATAACTAAAAATTTAACTGCACCAAAGAATAAATTTGGATGGCAGCAGTGTTTTTTCTGCAGTATGAGGTGAATGGTCACATTCATGAACACAGCAATTATCATGTTTACAA
The DNA here is from genome assembly GCF_902150065.1 of Myripristis murdjan. NCBI lineage: Eukaryota > Metazoa > Chordata > Actinopteri > Holocentriformes > Holocentridae > Myripristis > Myripristis murdjan. Next base: position 17,758,889 of record NC_043982.1, read on the forward strand.
GCCCCTCTCCTCTGACAGTGTGCCACCCTGTCTGAGGCTCGATATGCAGTTTTCTGTTTCTCACAGACTCTGAGGCAGCCCGGCGAGGACATGGCTGCCATCGCCAGCTGAGACAGAGTGAACGAAGCTGCGGTGTCAGGACTCTGCTAATTTGAAACATCTAAAAACCTTTGTGCCTTGTTCAAATCTATCAAACGGCCATGATTTAATTACGTTTTAAACAGACTTGAGTGATAAATTGAATCTCTCCACTGTTCCTGCCCTTAATCAAAACTTGATTAATCCATTTTTAATCAACTGGTGGCAGTGAGATGCCTTGATGTTTCATTTAACTGAGGCTGACAGTGAAGACAGCCGTGTCTCTGCCTGTTGTGCCCCGTTCAGTGTTGAGACCACAGGTTGGAATGATAAGCCACAGACGAGAGGAAAGGCCACAGATTTGCAAGCATGTATGGGTGTGGTGAGTGGCAAAAGAATCTGGCCTCTTTCAAAAACACAGCTGATACACCACCCTTACTTTTAAGAATTTCAATTTTACAGCTCACCCATTTTTGTCCCTGTGGAGACACTGTATCCTTACAGGCAGCTTTGCCGAGGTAGCTGTGGTGGGGGTGGGGGTGTGTGTTTGTGTGAATTGGTGGCGGTGGTGGTGGTGGTGGGGACATCCATCCTGCTGTATAACCAAGCAGGCTGGCTTGTGTAGATCTTGAAGTATGATCACTATAAACTAGCCCAGTCTGCTCCTCTGAGTTACTGCTTGTGGGTGAGATACTGTACAAATCCAGCTGCTTACAGATGGCAGTTATCTCCCTCCTCCCAGTGGCCATGCTGGGAAAAGGTGAACTTTGACAACATTGTGATCATGACCCTGTCATATTTCAAAACAACAAAAAAAGCTGTGTCAATTCAATTTGACACCCAGCGACATAAAGCATACATAGAAATAGATGCAGCCAAGGTCACTTTACCGCTAAAGTGCAATGTGAAGTTAGCTCCACCAATCAGAGGTCATGAAATACTAGCCTGGGGTCGAGTCTTAAGGTTAATATATTACTACTGTCAGGAGTAATATATTAACCTTAAGACTCTTAACAATGCTTGTAAGTGCTGTTGCATAAATAATTTGTGTTCATGATGCATAATTAATGAGTGAGATTTCATAATTTCATGCAATAAATAAATTAATGAATAATTCCTCTGATCTATGATTAAAGCTTAAATATGATGTGATTTATTTTAAAATGTGTTACAGTTACAATAATAAGGCCCACTCAGGTGAAAGGGCAGCCTGGAATACATCTGAGTCCTTTCTCAAAAGCCCAGGCAGTGTTGCAGGTTCCTCTGTACGGCATTAAGTCTTGCTTTTTGACATCTGAAGCCCAAGCAGACAGGCCTGGATCTGAAAGACTCTCATGGACTCAAGATCCTCTTTTCATGACAAGCAGCCAACGAGGTGCATTGTTTTACTTTGTTTTTGCACTTTGTTTTATGCTCATGCTAAGCGCCATTTGTATTTCATTTGTTTTCATGCTGTGATGTGCTGTATGATTTGTTGATGTAAATTACCCCGTGTTCGTTCACAAATATCGTTCTCGCGGCGTGATGGAGGCTTGACTAAGGTGTGGATGCATCGGAGAAACAAGACTGCGCTGTCAAAGAACTGACCTGTGTCTGTGTTGTTGTGAAGAGAGAGACAATGCTCACATGGAGAGTCTCAAAATTATATTATGTACTGAATTTATGTTGAAAGTGTGCCACCACAGCAGAAAATGGCATTTTGAACTGGTCAACCATTCAACCACCAGTCATATTTTGATTTTCTTAAAACTATAGTTTAATAAATTGTAATTCATTCATCTTATACCACACACACACACACACACACACACACACACACACACACACACACACACACTAATGGCTTAATTTAGCATCTCAGTTGTCATTTTCTTAAAATGAGGTACTCTTTATATGCAAACACCCCATTTTCCTTTTAAAATGTAGAGAGTTTGAGAGAGAGACCAAATATTATTTTTTTTTTTTTTCATAAAAATAGCTGGTATTTTACAAATGAACTATATTGTTTTTAGAAGATTTACAAAAAAAACTAAACAAAACCAATAAACAAAAAATAACTATTCGAACTCATCCATCGAACTGACAAGAGAATCTGCAATCAGATTTGAGCCATTGACCAATAAATAAATAATAATAATAAAAATAAACTAACGTACAAATATGCACATTTCTGGGGGAAATTAATTTCCACACACCTGTGCTGCCTTAGTGCTCTTTGCTGGCTATTTACTCCATGAGAAATCAAAATCGTTGCATTTGTGCTGATGAACCCAACCCTGTTAACATTGCTGAAATTTTCTCAGAGAACATCTACAGGCGGTCAACAGTGCCATACGATGGGTTGCGTGTGTCACATCAGTCTGTCACACGCTCGCTTGTCTCTGGTTGTTCCTGGAATTGCCCTGCATCGATTTGTTCACCTCGGCTGGCCTCCGCAGTAGGTCCTCCTGGATTCCAGGGCTCCTCAGATATTATTGTGTCAGTGAATATGGAAAAATTACACTGATGAAAAGCCTTTAGAGCGAAACATGTGTTTTGTCTTTTTTTATTTATTTATTTATTTTCTCACAAATCACACATTGCAGACATTCCAGTTCTTTAAATCTTGTTTTTCAGACATCACCAGCCTGACACAGTTTTCATCAGTGTGGCTTGCAGGCCTCTCTCCCTGGCCTTAATGTTGCACACTTTGAATACAGTGGCTTGTGCTTGTATTGCTGTCATCACTCGAGATACTGTGCGGTGCTTGTCACTGTTCACTGAATTACATTTTTTAGTGGCTGGTGCTTTTTCCTCTTTGGGTTGGTATTGACCTGACAAAGGCTGCTTTTATGTTTTATGCTTTACATACTTGGAGCCAGTTGTAGTTAACTCTGAAAGTGTCACGGGATTCATTGATTGTAATTCAGAGATCTGATGAGGAGCACAATCAGCTTGAGATATTAACATTTCAATTTCCACCACTCAACATCTTCCTTTTAGCTTCTCGAGCTAGAAGGAAATGAGTCCCGGCTCCAGTGGCTTGCTCAGATTGTGAAATGAATTACAAATGTGAAATCCTAAACGCCGTCAAATCTTTATGGTGTAGCTGAATTAAAAAAATGAATGAATGAATAAATAAAGAAAAGGAGGTCATTACCTCCCTGTTGTAGAGGCCAGTTTTTTATTTACTGTCCATTTGTTTTTAACACATAAAACTGTGACACAATGCCTTAACCCTCACACCTGAGTTTTGTCTGCAGCGATTTAGATAATCTGTTATAAGGACTAAAGTCGGCCTACATCAGTGCAACATGAATAGTCTTCAATGATGCTATTGCACACAGAGAAAAAAAAACATGATGTTCACCAATTCATGGCAAGAAACAAGAATCTCTTATCATCACAGAGGGGATTACATCCTTCTTCTGCACCGTTGGAGCCACTGTGGGTTTAATACTCGGGTCACGATCGTAATGTGTAATCCACCTTGACTAATTGACTGTAGCATTCTGAATGGCAGAAGCTGAATGCATGTGAAAGCAGAGAAAGTGTAGGACTTGTCATGCAGGGAGGGGCGGGGGTGTGGGTGCGTTTGGTTTCTGGACCGTTGGGTGCGTTGGCTGCATCCTGAGCAGCGCTGGAGTGGCTGGAGAATCTCAATAGTGGACGAGTCCAAACGAACAAAACCTCAATCTCAGTAGATACAAGCTCTCTGTCACACTTCCTCACACCGTGTCACTGTAGAGCCTCCTGACTCCTCTCTCCTCCCAACACCCCCCCCCCCCACCCCTCCCCCGCCCCTTTCCTTCCATCTCCTCTGTTTTCCTCCTTCTCTCTTCCTCATCAGCTCTCCTCTTATTTTCTCCTCTCCTCTTGTCTGTGCACATTTTTTTCACTTTCTTCCTTCTCTCCTGTCCTGTTTGCTCCTTTTCTTCCTTCCCTCAACCTCCACTCTCTTCCCCACTTTTCACAGACTGAAATTACAATTTGAATTTTAATTCCAATCATCGCAATAACTAGGACAGAATAATCTTGTTTGTATTTGGAAGAATACAGCCAGCAAACAAGCAATTATCAAACACATGAACATTTACAAATCTAGCCAAAATACTGTATAATAATATAATATTACTGTCTGACAGCATGTTATACATGCTCATATCCATACAGGTAGCTTTACAATATATAATGAAATACGAATCATTAATCACTGATCTAATCACTCTTCTTGTGGAGGCAGGCAGCGATCTTAGATTTTAAAAGAGCACAGGCACAAACTGTCCTTCACAAAAGGACCAACATAAAACATAAGTGTACTGTTTGGAGAAGCCTCATATCTGTGATTATAATGGGAGAGAGGCATTATATATTTTGTTCATGTACCATTAAAATGATAAGATGCAAAATTACATGGTGCCTGGATGAGTTGATTAAAATGCTGCTGTTCTATGTTTGGGTGTGCTCTCCTTTCATTTTGAGGATTCGTTAGCCAAGATACAATGGAGTGGAAGACAACAGGAACTGAATGAATAAAGCAAGACTGTGACAGCTTGTCGACAAATCACTTAACCAAAAAGCGAGGTGAGAGGACAGTTTGCCTCTCACAGGAGCTGAAACATTTAAAATCAAATGCTGCTTTGCCATGTGCATAGATTAGACTTTGTAATGACTGACTGTGATGAGTTTCTCCATTAGCCTTGACTCACAGAAAGGAAAATGGATCCTTGAAACTTTTTAAACAAATTACAATTCTAATAATGAAGTATTTAAACAAACTATACTTTTCCATGAATTCTAATAACAAAGCCTGTGTGTGTGTAAATGAACTTAACTTTTGCAGACTGGACTGTTTCCCCAAGGGTTGACCAGATGGGACTGCGACCTACTTCTTGATGAACAAAAGGTCAAATATCCATCAGTGAGAGTGTGCACCAGTGAAGCAACAAAATTCTGCCCAGCACACCTTGGGGTCTTCATCCACTTTAAACTGTTTGTTTTGCCACAGCTTGCTTTTTAGGCTGCGTAACTGCGCCACCTCTCGATCTCTCAGTGTAATGGGATGAGTGACGGGCTGACTCCACCTTGTTGAAAAACGTGCTGAGTACGCGATCTTGACCAGTAGGTGGTGTCGTCAGTGCAAACTCTTTAAATACACAAACTGTGTACATGTTCTACTGTTGTCAGCCACGTGAAAACCAAAAAACCAAAAGTGATGATGGGAACTTTAACTCTCACAAGGCTTCCATTGGCGTATTTGGATTAGTTGGCCTCTGAGCTTCCGTTTGAAAATGTGGCGATAAGTGCAGACTCAGCTACAAGGTAAGTTCTGAATGAACTGTTTGTGTTGCTTCATTGCTGAATTATGAGGCTTTTTGTTTGTTCGGGGCTTGGTCAAGCAATTTTAACATGTGACAGGGAGAGACCTGTGCGATTCCCAGACCAACCGCCAGGTAATGGGCAGCATGAGGCACACCTGTGTCTAATTCCCCTCATATACAATCAGTGGCAACTTTATTAGGACCACCTGTACAATCTAATACAATCAAATACTACTGTTCTGCAATAAAGTTTACTTTTATGATGCCTATAATGCTCAGGTTTTATTTTTGTCACAGTAATAGAGGTGTTTATTCAATTATATGTTTGGCATTGAGCTCACAGTCAGTGCTGCTGTTGTACTGGACTGCATTTTGTTGAGAGGTGTTTCTACTATTCTGTCCCTCTCATGTTTATAAATAGGGAGGACAAAAAATTAGAAACCCGTCTTAATATAATGTTGTCCAAGACGAGACCTCTGTAAACTATAGCCTCAATAATTAACATATACATTTACATATTCTCCACAATGTCAACAACAACTGATTATAAACTTTCTTAAAAGGTAGAATTTATGGCAGAGCTGTTGCATTGAACTGCATTATATTGTACAGATGGACCTGTTGAAGGGGCCACTGAGTGTAGATCTTGAGAACAGTGTGGGACAGGCTGTTCTGGTGGTAAATAATGGACATCATTTGTAGCCCAAATGTTTGATGCCTGTAGCTTTTTGCCTCTCAGTCTACGGCTGAGCAAGAAGTAAGGTAGTGAGACTTACCTGTTTCAGTCTCATTCTTTTGTTGGTTCCATTTGTCCAGCATTGCTGAGAAATAATTATCCTCAAATAGGAGTGACCGTCCAGTGAAGAGCGTCCCAAGGCAGTCACAGCACACTCCACAGGGGCACAGGGAAGACAGAGCCCTTTGGTACAAGGTGGTGTTTGATGTGCTCAAAGGGGTTTCCCTTTTTATTTTTTACTTTACGTCATACATCTGACTCAATATTACACCTGTAATTGTTTCTTTTATAGGTTGCTACTACTGCTGGAGGTAGTTTGGTGCCATTACTTCAGCAGTTCCTGCAAGCTAATCTTTTGATTCCTGAGTAACAGTGGGTTCTTCTTTTGTTTTTGTATGTATGTCATGTCATCGATTTTGACAAACCAACTGTAGCAAGCAGTCAAGAGGACCCCATCAGGTCCTCTTGTGGAGCTAGAGGAGGTGCAGCAGCTCTGTCGGATGGGAAACAGCAGTAAGGGAGTACTCTTCAGTGTGTGTGTGTGTGTGTGTGTGTGTGTGTGTGTGTGAGTGTGTGTGTGATGTGGGCAGAAGCATGTGGTATGGTGCAAGTGGTGGTGACTGGCCTCATCTAGTGATCCCCTCCCCCTGCCATCGGTCTCCCCCTCATTCTTCCACATAATGTTAATGTAAGTTTCGCTCTTTAGTGGAATTTTGTATTTTTGTTGCTCCATGGTTTCAAACGTAAAAATGTAAAATATATTAAAATTTGTGCTTGTTCATAAAATTGTTAATAAAACTCTCACCTTCACAGCAGCCTCCAGTATCAGTGGATGGGACACTTTAGGCTTACCTAATGACGGAGGTCAGTTCCTCAGCTCTGTCGGTGTTCACTGTTATATCTGGCACAAACTCTTACCTGCCGGCCTGGGAAAGCTACGTTTGAAATGTGTTCTATTACACACTATTGATGGGACACATGCTCAGCATACGCCGTGGTTTTGCACAGTTTCATGCTTGTTAATTATCCAGGGAAGGTTAACCGAGCCCTATTAGCAACCCTGTCCCCTGCCTCTCATTCATACAGTTCACTGGGAGCTGCCCACTACAAGCAAAGTCTTCTACTGTCAGCCACAGAGCACCTCCTCTGGATCAGCTGAAGGTTAACCCCTTGTAGACTATTGTTGCAAATTCGCCTCAAACCACTTCCAGTCTTAATGCAGCCGAGGTGGTGTATGTATCCCACTGATGCTATTGATTCATATTTCATACATACCAAGAATTGTATTGGAAGCACTCTACCATCAATAATTTAGCATCTGCTTGAAGGCAAAAATACAAACAATTTATTTTTGTAGATAATTGTAAAGAAATTCAGGCAGTAAGGGGTTAAAAGGACAGGAAACTAAAATATGTATGGCCTCATTAAAATGATTTTTACTGTCATCACTGTGTGTAAAAAAAAAAAAAAAAAAAAAAAAAAATCATTAGCAGATCATGTATTTCAGACCTAGGCCATCAGTGAGCATCTCCCTCCAAGCTACCTTGAAATTAGCCAACCATATCACTGAAATACTTTGCCCACAGCCACATTTGATAGCTAACAAGCACGCAAGCATGCACCTCCCAGCTGGACCGCCAGGGAAAAATAATAACATGTTCATTTGATGCCTTGGAATGTTATGAATATAAAGAAAATGAATGCATGAACTCACTGAGGCTGTTTATTGAAAAAAATAAATCCATCCTTCTTTCCTTCTGAATGACGCAGACAATTACATGGCTGTAAGAGAAGTCCAAGGCTTTTAATTTCAAAAGTAAGATGTTTTAAATGGATATTGATGCCTTTGCTTAACCCATTTACTGGACAGACACAAATGGAGTCTGTCCAGTTGTGTTTTGAGAGTATGTCTTGATGCATTTCAGGGGAGAAAATATGTGTCCTTTGAGGCAGTAGAAACAGGAATGATCACACATAAACATGTTAGTCTGTAAAGATGGCACATTCTTTGGTACAGTTCTTTCTGCCTCAGGAAGAGTAGGAGGTGGTAGAGCTTTTCCCTTCGAAATCTGACATAAAGTACATCACAGGCATATCTCAGTGTGTAGCCCTGGCCCATCAAAGCCTTAACTGTGATATATGATGTCAAGAATGTCACTGTCTATTTTTTTTTTTTTTTTTTTTTTTTTTATGTTGAGTGATATGTATGTGCACCTGGACTGGTGGTCTACCTGGCGCTCCTGAATCCTCAATTATCCCATCATAGCTCACACTGAATCAGACATTCTTCCTATTATATTTTCACAGAGCTCACCCACTGTGGTCAGGCAGAGCTGTGTCTTGGTCTGCAGGATTCAAAGAAGAAAATCTGCACAGAAAAATGCCACAAACGTTGACAGGAAAAGTGAAAGTCGGCCAGATGACTGATACAGCCATCAGCAATGCTAACAGTATCATCATCATATTCATTATGATGCTCTACAATATGCTCAAAAAGCTCCTTCAATGCATCTTTCTTCTCAGCCACTGTGCGGCAATCTGGAAGTAAAATTCCACCTTCTTGGTGTGACTCATGGGAGTCGCCTCTGACACATTTCATCCAGCAGTCGTGGCGCCTTTGAGGACCTGGAGAAGAATGCAACTAGTCCAGCGTGAGAGGAATATTTTACATTCTCTTATTATTCTCTTATTTTTAATCCTTGGCTTCTGTTCAAATGGTGTTCTAGCAAATGATATAGCTAATAAATCCACCACAGCATCCACCAGTTGTTCTCCTTCAGACATTTATGTACTTAGTTAAAATGATTGCTAACCAAGTTTACTGGATCAGATGCTAATTTCATTCAGTTTCACCCACATAGCCAAAGTAAAGAAAAAAGAAAAAAAAAAAAAATCAAATTGAGCCCCAACTGTTGCTCTGACTGACACAATTTCTCCTTGAATTTACCATCTTGTGATGACATTAGACAGCACTGACAAGAACAATGCAAAAATATATTAATACACCTTGTATTAAGTCATAATTTTCTTGATTCAGGGAAATAAGTCCTTGAAAGTCTTGATAGTTCACCACAGAACAAACATCATTAATCTGTGAGAATATGATGTCCTTTTCATGCAGAGAGAGGCTTATCAGTTGATATCCTCCGAGTCAAGCAACTGGTTTTGCTGGGAATTTAAAGTTACTCTCACAAGTGTTGGAGCAATGTAATCAGTACTCAACTTCACTTTTTATTCCTCTCTCCTCCATTTGATTGATAGCCTTCACCTGCACCTGTTCAGCCAGCCTCCACTAGGCATACAGCACACAGCACACCTTTTTTGTGTTGTTCCACGATATAAATTCACTGTTTTACCAACTACTTCGTTTTACAAATCCAACATTATATCAGAAGAGACAAAGGCTAGCAAAGCACTTTAATCTGATGTGGAGCTTTTACTAATAATGAAGACAGATGTGGAGCTAGTAGCGTGCAGCGCAAGTAAAGGTCTATTCACACCAAGTTCAAATTTTCAGCACAAAAATGTGCATCTCTATTGATTCATTCACACTGAGTCCAAAATATCACACAGCAACGATCCATCATTACAATTTTTTTTTCTTCTTTGGCAATACTTAAACCGTGTCTGTCCGTGTCCAGCTGCTTGTCCAATGAAACACACATGCTGCGCATTAGACGACTGGATGGGGTGTCCTCTTTGCAGGAACATTTGAGCATGTTCGGGAAGTCCTGAGCATATGGATGAATACCAGAGACTTGGATTATACAGCATGATGAGTGTGAACTGTTTGAACTGAAATGATCTTTGTGAATATGATTCTTTCCCATTTATTCACACTGGATTCGTTGTAGCTTTGACCTCAAACAGGATGTTTTCACTGCACTGGACAGTTGGTTGATGTTATCGGGTCAATAACGTTTCATCCCAACCCAACTCTGTGGCAGATTTCCCAGTCAGTCTGAGGATTTTAGCCCAACACTGCCCCCATGTATTAACTTTCCTCCTCTCAATAATGAAACCTTGCCAGCATTGAGAAACCAGGATGGATTTCATCTCTCCATAGCCAACAGCCACACATGCACCTATTCCCTCTAAATAGAGAAATACAGATACATTTTGACATCTCCTTGGATGATGGTGGGCAGGTGTTGTGGTCACTCGTCAGTGAGAGCGTCCTTTAACCAGAGTGCCACAGGAGCAACATCCACACCGGCCAGTGTGAGCATGAAAAGTGTCTAGCTGAAGTGTCCTTGAGCAACACATTGATCACTTCCCTGCTCACTCATTGTGAGTCACCTTGGTTGAAAATATGAGTTAAATGCCAAAAATGTAAAAGGAAAAGCACAAGTTCTATCTGCCAACAATAAATAAATGTTTTTCTTAAAAATTGTACAGAAGGTTGATAGATTGCAATGGTAAATCAATAATCCTTGAGAGAGCCACAAATGCCACCCTCCTTAAAATGAGGGATTCAGTGAAACAGCTTGAAAAGCCCCAGGTATTGAATGATGCTGTTTTCTTTTCTTTTTGTTATCTTTTTTTATTTTTATTTTTTGCTTTGTGGTCAGTGAGTAGAGCAAGGCATAAACACTGGAATTAAATTCCCACAGAGGTGAAAATTGTTTGCATACTTAATGCTGCAAGATGCTTTAGATAAAAGTGTTCACCCAGTGGCAGTCTCTTTGACATGATGTGAGTTTATGTTATCCTCTAAGTTCAGATGATTCACCAATCAACTTTTGGGTTGATGCAAAGCAAGTACAGCTCTTGAAAAACAAAAACTTCTAAATCTAAAAGACTGAAGAAATGAGAATAACTAGACGGGCTTCTTGGTTTTCTTCTTCATAGTGTTAGGGTTTAGGTTCGGTGTTTATGATTTAATACTACTGAGATTAAAGATCTCACTTTCAAAGGAAATGGTGCGAAGACATCAGCATTTTGAGAAACAGAAAAACTGCACATATAAATCAATGCACGTTTTCAAACCTAAAATCAAAATCACATAGAGAGCATGAGCAAAGGGCAGCCAGGTCTCTTTGTAAGTGATTGAAGGGCAGCAGCACAGTAGTCAATCCACAGGGTCAGATATCAAGTCAATACAGATCTGAGCTGCACAAAGCATAGACAGCTCACTTAGCTTATTGAGTCTCTAGTTCATAAGGCAGAGTGGATGGTCAGCAAACTGAACCACTGAGTTCATACACAAACTCTGGAAAGAACTGGAACATTGATTACTTGTGGGTCTTGAAGTTTAGGAATTGCACACAACAGTCCATAAATGTATGTTGCTAAGAGCTGGGGCCCTATCTCACACCGAGTGCAAAGCGGTGCCAAATGCGACACAAGTGTCTTTGCTGGTTTCAAAACAATGCAGTTGTCATTTTCGTGTCCAGCACCCACATTTTGTAAATAGCAAATGCACTTGCGGCCTTCTGAGTGCCCATGGGTGTGTTGGTCTTAAAATGAGGTGTGGTCAGGAGCATTGTTGGTGCATTGCTATCTTGGGGCAGTTGAAAGTGATTAACCAACAAACAGGTCTGACGTCAGTGGTACAGTTTTCATTGTTATTTTAAGGAAGCATTACGAAGATAGCAATGCGCGCCTACATAGGCACATCAGGGAGCTTTGATGGAGTCCTGCTGTTGCCGAAGACGATCTGCTTGTGCCCTGTCACTTTGTGCACAAGCAGATCCGTTTCCTCAGCAGGGAAGAGTTATTTCTTACCTGGCCAATGTATCATTATAATAGCAATTTGCCAAGGTGCAAGCGTGCACGGCTTTTAAAGAGTATGGAAGATGGTGCTCTGATTGTTGTGCTGCGTGTTACACCCAAAACACAACAATAATTAAATAAGAGACTAAGCACAGCCTTTTAAGACCACTGTGGAGTCAAGTGGACTTGGACACGCCCTAAATGCACTTTCACCATGCTCTTTAGACTGCTTGGAAGCTTGGATCGTTAAAACAGAACCCTTAATGTTGAACACAGAAACATTGTTCTACATTGTACAGAGTAATCTGCAGGTTTGAAATGTCAGTTAGACATATTTGCAAGCCATTCACCATGTATTTGATCAAACATCAAGCAAAATAATGAAGTCCATTCATCTGGAAAAAGAAGAATGAAGGACTTGTATCAGCAGGACTCATCCTACTGCTGTTTACTCACCAAGAGCTTTAGATGAAAAGATTACATTTAATGATATGCTTATATTAAGACTAAGAGCTTAAAAAAAACACATCCCAAGAAAAACTAAGACTCAAAAACTTGAGGAACATATATCTTTATCAATGGCTAGACAGCACTGGATTTTTGAAATCACCCAATAAGAGTGTGTGTATGCTAACATCTCACCAAAATTCTCAATTCACTCAAAGGGGAGCGAAGATCAGAGGGTTTCCCCAGTGTCCATCTGAAATTGTTTGAAGCTCATGTCAAACACAGCTTGATTTTACATAACATCCTTCTGACAGGATCTGAACACTGGCGTGGACAATGCTGTGATAAAGATGTATAAAAGCAACTGAATGTCACAGCAACAGAGAAATGTGTCAATGTGCAGAATTGTTTCAGACCTAGGGGAGGGTATTGATAAGAAATTATCGACGTCAATGCCATTATTGAAGTATGTTATTATGTCCCTGGGAAAGATGTATGGGAAAATAACCCATACATAACCATACTAACCCTAAACCGTTAAACAACCTTAATCCTCACATAACCACACATGACTAGCATAGCTGCCAACACTCCCGTTTTTCCCGGGTTTCTCCCGCATTTTAGACTCATCTCCTGCCACCCTCCCGTTTTGTCTTTTCTCCCGGGAATCTCCCGTAATTTACAACCCCAGCTTTGTTTGTTAATAGTAATGAGAAGCGCACAATAACAAATTTTTTATTTTGAAAGCCCAGACCGGAAGCCGCCGCAGCTCTGTTAGTTTAACAGAAGCTGAAACACATGGCAAAATGTTTTTAACTGTAAATAAAAGTGCACATTTTCCAGCCTGCGTCAGACAATGCTGAGTTTACTGACTAATTATTAAAAAACCTGGATGTGTTGTAAATCTTAACCCGCTTGGCAGGCACTAATATCCCTGTACATCTTCTGCTGCTGATTGATTTTGTCATAGCTGATACTACCTTCATTAGCAGAGCTGGCTTGCTGGCGCAGGCTGTCAAACACTCGGCACTGTTGATGTTTAACGCCGTGATTGCTATTAAGGTGTTTCAGTATATTAGACATATTTCCTCCTTTACACGTTATTTCTGCCTGGTAAAAATGGCAGGTTGCAAAATTGCTGTCTTTTTTGGTAAATTGAAGCCATACTTTCGACTGCTTTCGTCTGCTCTTGTCCATGGTAGTTCTGGTTGAAGAGGTCCTTTGTTAAATTTGCGGGACGCGGGAATATGAGGAATCATTAAAGGAACTGATAACATGTAGACACGAACGATTCCGATGGAATGAGTCATTTTGGACCGGTTCCAAATGGGAATCGGTTCTTGATTCCCAACCGTATTCAGACCATCTTATAAACTATTTTAATCTCCAAGTTCACATTGACATTTTTTTCCCTGGTCATTAATTGTTAGTTATGTTGAAACAAACAAGCAAAAATTGCCTCACTCTTGGCTGTAAACAAGACCTCTGTGCAGCACAGCCTGAAGCTACAGAGAAGTTTGCTGTGAAAGCCAATAAGTGGAAGCACGATGTACCGTGAAACCTTCAGTCGGAGACGCTGCTCCAGTTCTTTCCCCCAGTGTTGCCTTTCCCTCCTTTCTCTGGTGTATAAGAGATCTGAGAGTGCGTCGTCTTTTTTTTCCTCTTTTAAGTCGCTCTGTTTGGAAAGATTGCAGAACACTCCCTCCACTTAATTAGTCCTCAACAGCTCCCTGCTCTTCTCATGTAGCCCTTCTTCTCCTGCTAGACCCTTTGAAGGCCGTACAGAGATATTGGGTGTTCCTGATTGATTCTCGCTGACAAATTGAGCTAGAAAGGGAGGTGGATGTCACGAAAAAACAGACGTTTAAAAAAAGACTCACTGTGTGCAAGGCGGACGATCGGCCGAGGACAATAATTGATTGAGCTGGAAGAAATAAGATGGAGGCTTGGCGTCGGACTCCAGATGAGAATGGTTTGGCTTCGGCTTGGCCTTCCTAGTGAGGGAGGTGCTGACGAGGTGATAGACAGAGCGATGGCAGCCTGTTTGAAATGGTAAGTGAAGACAGCCAGATAGCCTGGGAGATTCTGAAAAGTTAAATGGAGCTCGAGACTGCGAGCTCCGCTCATTTTCATTTGACTGGAGATGGAAAGCTGACATGTGCCCGATAAGATCTTTCATGAGTTATTCAAACTTGATTAATGGAAAAAAATTTCAGAGACAAGGACAAAATAGAACTTCAAAATGGGATCGAGGGACTGGGTGGCATCTGAAGAACCAATCACATTTTGGTAGAGCTTTGGATGACTCTTAAAACAATATTCTCAGAGGCTTTTCATATCTGTTTAGTTCTTTTAAAAAAAAATGAAACTTCATCTCAGATTAGGGGAGACGGACTGTGACAGGTGGTTGTTAGCTATCAGCTGGCCTCTGCCCACAGTGACTCTTTCAGAGTGGAAAAGTAGACATTTTAAAAGGAATATTCTGATAAATATGGCTTAATCTCCAATGGCAGGAATGGGTTGCTAGTTGATGTGTTTGGACATGTAGCAATAACCTCTAGATGATGAGTTTTGTTTTATTCCCAGGCCTGTCCACAGACACGGTCGAGTACCTCAAATGTGCCTTTGGATGTGACTCTTCTTGTTTTAATTGGTATACATGCAGAAATGACTGTGCAAAAGGCAGGCTTGGGCTGTGTGGGCCACCTTGGTGTGCTAAATCCAATGATTTTCTCTTACAGTGTAGGTGGGAGCCACTGCTGAAATGATGGTGCTTTTTCAAGGAGGGAACGTCCTTCGCTTGACAAATTTCCAATATTAAAGTCATTGTATTATAATAAATATGGAACAGTCTAGATTGTTTACCCTTGTAGCAAATGTATGTCTTGTAGTACAGCAGGCCTGTGGTTTGTTTTATATAACAAGCCAAAGCTCTGGGATGCAACTGCTTTATGTCGCCCCCTGTTGCAACACTGCTGCCCCACTACTGGCTTCTCTACATAGTCATTTATTCAGCTGAAGACACTTTTTGGCATCAAATTCATTGTGTGAGCTTTTGCAATTACAAGTGACAGCATGTGACAACTACATGTATTTTGCATGTTTTTGAGCCTATAAAGGTTTGATTTAATTGGGAAAGTCTGAAAGCAGGTGACTATGTGTAGGTTAAAGTGACAGTCAAATTATAATATTTGATTTGCATGAGAAAGTATATTACTACAATTTTTTTTTTTTCTGGATGTTTAAACACTAACGGATTCTTGAGGCTCTGTCTCTGAAGCCATTCACACTTGGAGCCGATGCATTTTTGTGTCAAACTAATGCACATTCTCTGCTGTACACTCAGTTTGTTGTTTTATAACACATTTTGCAAACCTGTAAACACAACTCACTGCTTTACACTTTGCAATTTCATAACACACTTCTGGCAAAACTGGAAACACAGGTCTCTACATCACTGCACTATTTTGCCAGTTGCCTTTCCACATTTACACATGAGGAAACACTTTTACATAAATAATGAGTTCACTTACAAATCAGAGCTTGAGCCACAGGGAAACATTTGGTCTGGACAACAATGGAGGCCAGTGTTGGACAGAGAGGAAGAGGAGTGAGAATGAGGAGGAGGAAGAGGAGGATGGGAAGGAGCAGGACACAGAGGTGAAGACGTTAAATGAAGCCTTATGGTCAGACCCACAAATGCAAGATTTAGCCCTAATTTATTCTGTTCTTTTTTTTTCCCATACAAATTTTTGTTTTCTTCTACTGTGCTTCTGCTGTTTGAAGAGTTAGAGTAGCACCTTCTGAAAAAAAAAAATCCCCCTTATTTGTACTGATAGTTATGTTTGCAATACATCCGATACATACAATACTAACATGTATGGCAAAACTTCATCGCAAACTGCTGCCCTGCATACAGAAAAAGAAAAAGCCCCAAGTGTTTTTCATTTCTATTATCAATGTGTCGTCGGTGCTTCTTGTGCTTATTCAAATGATGATGTGTATGTACCGTATTGATGCAAAAAAAAAAAATTAAATGTTTGAAGAGCTTTGCTAGAATCGTCTGCCTTTGCAAGAGATGTATAATGTCTTGCTGGTTTGGTGCAAGGTTTTGTGTGTAGAATTTTACAAAAATAGCCTCTAGTTTCAAAGATAGCACCTAAGCTGTCAGAAAAAAACTGTATATTACTCATGGATTTTTTTTTTTTTTTTTTTTTTTTTTTTTTTTGCAGGATGTTTGGAAGAATCGATCATCCATTTGAACCACATCCTGTATGAGACCACTTCAGCAGTCTGAAAGGATAGTGAAAATACAAGCCAGAAAGTATGAGCAGTTGATATGTATGTATTTTTTTTCTTTTCATATGTTACACTACAAATGAAGGATATATTAAGGATTTCTTGCTTAATCAAGGCTAATTCCTGGCTCACCAACTAAATCATTAGCTGCCTGAGCACTAGCTAGAAGAAGACAGAGCTTGCCATCAGATGTTTCCTGACAGATTGTTTCTCTTTATGTAACCATAGTGTGTAGATATAATATCAGCGAGTGGTGACCATGTCATTTAATGCACCAATAGTGACACCATGAATGAGCCAATTAG
Source organism: Myripristis murdjan (assembly GCF_902150065.1). NCBI lineage: Eukaryota > Metazoa > Chordata > Actinopteri > Holocentriformes > Holocentridae > Myripristis > Myripristis murdjan. The sequence continues at coordinate 17,775,769 of NC_043982.1, forward strand.
ATGTTTAATAAATATTCTGCAACAGTGTAAAGCCCCAAAGATATTTCCACTCTATCAGGGTATCCACCAGCCGTCTGAGTCATGGTTTCTGTCCTAGTGCCATGTGAAGCCCTCACAGCATTAGATTGTAACGATACACAGATAACTCTGCGTGTAATTATTATACTCTCTGTTTGTACTGATTATGTGTAAAGCTTCTACTTTTTTCATTGTTGATAATTTTGTACTGTAACCTGTGTGTTGGCGTGCCCTCTTTTTTAGCAGCACTGAAGCTACATTGAAATTACAATGTGTGCCTGCAAATGGCAAATAAATGAATTATCAGATGTATTTAACAAAAATGTATAGCTTAGTGAATTTTTGTTAAAGGTTAAGATCAGTGTGCAGTACAGTCTTTTGGAGATTGGGGGCAGTGCTGAGCACCTGCTAAACAGCTGAATATTTTCACGCTCAGTGAGGCTAAATTCTTACAATGATCGCTAGATTTAAGTCCAGGTGTTTACAAGTAATTGAAGTGTTATTGTCATTGTATCACAGTCCAATGTTTATTATGAACACATGAGCTGATCGTCGTAAATTTGGCGATTTCATAAGATTTCCACCAGCATTTAGAGTATGTGGTGTTGACTGGTTGCATAAAAGGGAGTAAAACTTTTTTTTTTTTTTTTTTTTAAGTATATGAGAGAGCAGATTTTTCTGGAATTGTCCCATTGACTGCTGGTCTTACAGTCTGTTTAGCCCAGTTTCCGTGCTCTATATTGCCCCCTGGAGGTGGTAACTCATTGTTTTGTAGGTGGGATATCTCCCTCTAGAGTAGACTGTCTTTTGTTTCAAGGTTCCTTGTTTGTTTGGGTCCATTTTAAAGATTGAAATTCTTATTGTCATATATCGTGACCGTAAAGCAATGACAAATGTCAGCAAAGCATTTATTACAAATTAAATGGACAAACAGAAACAACATCATGGTGTGGAATGAGCATCAGTGGAATCATTCGTGTAGGTGGGTGCAGGAGTGAAGAGTGTGGTGTTGAATTCTGTGACTGTAACAGACAACAAAGAACAAAATCAAACAGGCTGGAGGCAGAGACAGGGAGAGAGAGAGAGAGAGAGAGAGAGAGAGAGAGAGAGAGAGAGAGAGAGAGAGCGAGCAAGAAGGAGAGACACAGTCCAGGCTGCTCAGCTTTTAAGCCCTTGGGAACACAGGTGTCCCCAATTAGGCCAATTCCTACTCCACCCACCAGGTAGGCAGGAAGACACACACACACACCACACACACACACACACACACACACACACACACACACACACACACACACACACACACACAAGGAGAGCGAGAGAGCAGAGGCTGTCACACATGGGATTTTGACATTTTGCATTTAGAATACCATTTAAGTGTTAAAGCCATAACTTCAGACTAGACAAGGACATAACACTTTCACCAGCCAGATCATCAGCAGTTTGATGCTCAATATTTCAGAACTGCACTCAGCCCAGACTGAACCTTGTAATTCCCAACTCATGACAGAAAACTCCTGACTTGTCAACCCATGAATTTTGAGGATCTTTCTGAATGAGATGGTGACATCATTTAGCATGGGATGCCAATTAGTGCATTACAAATCATGTTTTAAATAAAAAAACATTCATGAGCAAGAAATCTGAATAATATTTTTGTAATATTTCAACAGTGTCTTCTTAATAGCGACATGTTAGTGACCCTATTGCACTGCATTGCATATTTTGTATCGTATGAATGAAAGGGACTTGCATTGTGATAAATAAAAGATTTAAAAGATTTATCTTTACAAGAGGCTGTGTGAGGCGTATTTTAAAATTTGCCCACAGATATTGCACTTACATGAAACACACACATGCACATGTGAAACACATAGGCATGATGAAACAATTATTTTCCACAACTGTTCCATGTTTTCCGTGTTTGATGTATTTATGTCCTAGAAAACCTATAGTGCGCGTGAATGTGGCAGCAAAGTTGGAAACCAGCCTTACTTGGCCTCTGAGATATTTGTTTTATCTCCTGTGACATCACTATAATATATAGTTTGATTTTTGCCGTGACATCCGTGCTGTAGGCTGCTCTAAAATCTATTATAGGGTGAGGCTACTATAGCGGATGAAAAAAAAAATCTGGATTTCTATCTTAAAATACAATGAACTGCTTTTGTTTCAACCGTCTACATATTTTAATTGATACAGATTTTTTTTTTTATTAGCTATTATTTATTTTTCTGCAGCCTATGTTCGTATTTGGATTCGTGTAGCCTAGTTCAAATCGCTGTTGATGGCATGCAGTTTCTGCAGGTGTCAGTATGACTGTAGCCGGTAGGAGGGACTTGATGCTCCAACTTCTCATTTTCTGTCTTTCTGCTCTTCAGCCAGTCGTCCTGGTCCTGCTTGGAGAGAAACGACGACATCAGCTCGGCATTCTGGGGGAACACCATGCCTTGTAGGCTGAAAAGACGAGTGGAACCTCGCATTTCAGCGCTTGCACATTTTTGATTTCCTTTTTTTTTTTTTTTGTTTTTCCCCTTTGTACCATATCTGTGACGCGCAAGGACACTACAGCATCCATCCACAGCAGAAACCTTCACACAGAGCATCCTCCACAGACGCACCACCATCATCATCTTCGTCCTCCTCCTCTCCTATTTGATTCGAACCCAAAGGACACCAGGAGCTCTTTTCCCCGCTTGGAGACATGGATCTATGGTTTCATCCGAGCCGGATTTGCTGGTGGAGGGTTTTGTTTCTGCTGAGTGTTTTCCAGGACTATCTGAGCTCCATGCTGGACTGCCCGCCGACCTGCAGCTGCTCTCCAACAGAGATCTATTGCAATAAGTCCGACAACGGCAGGTTTTTCCCTTTACTCGCCCTGCAAGATACTGGGAGCAATGGGAGCAGTGTCGACATAGCAGAGTTATTCAAAAACATCACCTCCATGTAAGTAAATGCGATTTGTGCGGTCCTTTTTTATTTATTTATTTATTTATTTTTATTATTCTTAACTGTCACGTCCTCAATAACGCGGCTCTAGGCTTCGCATCTCTGGTACTTTCTCTCACTTGATCGATTCGAGTTATTCCCCAGGTTTATTCTGACACTTGCCACTTTTTGCGCCTCTATACGTGTGTTAATTGACCTTGTCTGACTGATTTCTGCATTTTCTGCCGTCTTTGGTTATTTCTACGGAGATATGCGCATTCTGTCTTGCGTCTATCCTGAGCGCACTGAGACAAATGCCCAGCCGCCTTGGTTTGGTGCGGCAATAAAGTACTGATCTTGAACCTTGCATCTTGAATAATTCTGTGCGTCCCCAATTAAAGTTGCCTCTCTGCAGCGGCACCGCAGGCCTACATGGCCAACTGACGGATGTTGCAGAGGACCTCAGCTTGCCCACTCACTCAGTTGATTTAGCCGTCATCTACAGAAAACGGTCCAACAGATTGCACTTAAGCAAAAAGAGATAAATCAGGCGGTAAAGACAAACACATAACCTTTCAGCCTCCGTCCTCAGAGACCGATGCGACCCGACAAACTTTATTATCGCCGGATGATGGAGGACTGGAGGAGTGTGTGGGGGTGAAAACGTCCCTTTTTTGACATTTAGACAGGGAGCACCGTGCGGCAGGACGCTGGGTTTGGATGTTTTAGAGCACCGATTGTTAGTAAAGGGTTTGGTCAAAGCAGACGAGCTACAGCAATGATGACGGCACGACTCTGTGAGCCCCCCCACCCGAGAAGTACATTTTCATTCTGCATCCCATCTCATCTCTCTCTCTCTCTCTCTCTCTCTCTCTCTCTCTCTCTCTCTCTCTCTCTCTCTCTCTCACACACACACACACACACACACACACACACACACACACACACACACACACACACACACTCACACACACACACACACACACACACCATCCTCTCTCATCTCTCTCTCCCCTCCCTGGCATCGATCCTTCCTAACAACATCAAAGGTTTCTTTCTTGAAAAGTCAGAAAAGGCGAATCTCGGGCCTTAAAATAAGACCTTTGGTACAAATGAGGCTGATTTGCATATAAAGTAAAAAATCTCCCAAACGGGACTCTGCGTGGCTCCCCCTCCACCTTCTTATGGCGCAAAAGACTTTTCCCCTCCCATCAGTTTTGGTTTCCCATTTACCCTTTATCCGTTTTAGGAAGACAACAACTTATTTTGTGAGATGGTTCAGCGCTTTCTTGTGCCACTAGAGGGTAGCCTGCTCCAAACACTGGGAATGAAGTACAATTCACATTTACATTTTAGACATCGACTTGACTGGCTTAAACAGAGAGGTTTCCAGTGAGGTCAGCTGTAGAATAAGCTTCAGTTCCTGCATCACCAACATTAGATTCTACTAATGGTAAGCAGGTCAAGGGTCAGAGGCTGCAGTGGCCAAACAGTGATCATGTATGACCAAAAAGTTAAAAAAAAAGCTTTCTTCTTTGTATAACCTGCTTCATTCACATCACCATTCTAGACATGTATCTAACTGTTCTTCCAGACTGACTTATGGTGAGGTCAGCTCTAGAATGGGCTTCAAAAACAACAAAAATACATCTGCAATAAGCACAAAATCACTTATTGAATTGCCTTTTTGCCTTTGAGAAATCCTAATGCAATTGACCCAAGACTAATTGCGCCTTTGATGGCTCCTTGCCAGCAGCCTTGTTGTTTTCCCGCTGCTCAGCATGGACAGCAACCTCTACACTACAGCACAACCGCTGTTCAATGACTGTTTATCAGAGACAACGCTGCTCGGTGTCGATGCCATTGTATTTGAATGTAATTTATACATCTCGACCATAACAAGTCGATTAATTATTTGTACAACTTGTACAACGGTGCCGTGCTTAGTCACCAATATTTGAAAAATCTTAATTATTGGGTTTCAAAGCATGCACTGTAAATAGCACATAATCACCAGTGGCTACACAAGCAATTCATTTTCTGTCTTAAAACATGAGGTGGAACATAATCACTGATAGCTATAATAGCTATTAATTATTTTGGCTTGAAAGCATGTACTGGCGACTGTATAATAGCAGAGAAACACCAGAATCTCTCATGCTGAACAATCCGAAATTCAGGTGCATGCTTTTTGCTAACATTTGCCTATTTCATTCATCATGAGAGACACAGAGAGATGGGGACAATTTTCCGAGATGGAAACTAGTGCCAGGGCTCCTAGCAGGAACTAGTGGAAGGACTGGCCAGCCACAGAAATCTGCCAAGTCCAGATAATAGTTTTCCAGTCCTCTCACGTTAGAGATTCATCACAAGAAGCATCACTGTTTGAAGTGGATAAGATAAGGCCTTGCTGTGATAGCTAAAGAAAAAAAAACCCTACAGTTTTCTGAGTGCAGCTGAAGTATTTGACATTCAGCTGAAGGTTTGTGTAAGTGTGACTCCGACTGCAGGTGTGGGTTTGTTTGCTGAGTCCAATCAGCATCTCCACCTCTGATGGCGACATTCAGCCTCTTGTCTATTATCACTGTTGAGAGGAGAGACTGATTCCTGAAGTGTCGGAACCAGCTATATATCTTCACTGAATGGCATCAATTACGCCTCCAAAAGTGTATTTAGATTACAAGAAAAAAATGGCAACCCCTACCTCCCTCCACACTGAAGTGCTTGTTTTAGTTCAGCTCTTATAATTTTTTAGACTGGCAATGACTGGAGCTGCTACTGGAGGGAAGGACTGAACTGGGAGGAAAAATCAATTGGCCAAAGTCAATAGTGAGTTTATAGTAACAACAGATGTTTCCCTTGGTATTGCTACAATATTTCCATAATAATCCTTAAGGAGGATTTGTCTGTGATACTCAGTAATGATTTTATAATGGCTACTTGTAATGACTAATGTTTTTTTTAAAATCCCCTATGCCATACTAGACTGTTTGTACCATTATAAGATCTATGTACTCTTATAAGATCATTTATATGTAGTTTTTTAGTTTTGCCCCGATATGTTATCCCTCTCAAATTTCTAATTGAATTGCTGTAGTTTTCTTGGGAAACTTGGGAAGCTGAGTGCTATGAAAATCTGGCATGTGGTGGTTTGTTTTTCCTAAGGCAGTCATCAAGGAGACATTATTCCTTTTAAATGTGAATGGGAAAATCAGAAGTCCTCTATTTGCCTTTGAAAGGCTGAGAAAGCTCTTCCGAAAGTATCATAGTTTTGACATTTTTTATGTCAAGCCTATCTTCTATCAAAGGGATTTATGTGGACTTGTAAAATTGCCATCTGTTTATCTGCAAACAAACCAAGCGCTCTCCTCCAAAAGGGTTTACTGATTATCTGCTTTGCCAAAGAAATAACTACTTGAACTTTATCGTTCAATATCTCTTAACAAAAAAGGATCCAATCTGTAAAAGTGTTCCTACTTCCAAGGACTTGAGCAACACATAAAAATATGTATATTATTCTTCTTATTATTTTTGCAGTATTGCTACCATTTACTCATAAGTAGGGGTCCATTTCTTCAAGCAGATTTCTCCTTCTGGAATGAACCAGTGTAAACCAAAGAAGCTAATACATATAGGATCAGGTTTCTTGTCATACTGACATTTTTTTCTGACTTGGGGTATGCATGGCTGCCAAGATGGTGTTACATAAGACGCTTTACACCCAGATACACCTAAGGACAGCATGGTGGTCCCTGTGGTCAGACAGACTGTCCGCCATCATCTGCTCTGCTGAAGGCAGCGAATCCCTGCCAGCAGACCCTGATCTCTGATCTCACTGGGGTGTGTTATCTCTAGGTGAAGAAAATCAAAGCTGTCACGTCAGATGTCCTGCTACCTGCATCAGTGACTGAATATCTCCCTCGTCATGACATGAAATGACATGAAAAATTAATTTTCCATCAATCTGGTTTAGAGCACTTTCTCAAAAAGTTGTTCAAGAAGTTGTTTTGTTTTTGTTTTATTATTTAAACCGTCTTAGCTCTGCTTGGAATTATTGATCTCTGGACACCTTCAGCAACACATTTTACATAAAATCTGCTAGCTGGAGCTAAGACTGCCAAAGGAACCTGTTTCATACAGAAATGTTTCTAAAGTCCACTTAGATGACTTGCGTGGGCTGCAAGTTTCCTCCGGCTCAGACAGTACAGTATTACTGTATTACATAAATTCAGTGTTTTCCCTACCTCTTTAACTGCTATGCAGCCCACATACGTATTCTACTGTGGCCATATAAATAGAAACTCCTCATATGTGATGCAAATTATCTGATATCCAATCATTGCATAAGGCTTCTGAATGGGATTTCATATTCTGAGAGATGACACTCTGTGCTGTCAAAAGTGTAACATTCACTGATATACACTTGTGTACAAGTGGAATCTGCAGTGAAAAGGATCTTCCACATTGTGTGTGTGTAGTTGTATTTAGTAGACTAAGCCGTCAGTCTACAAGAATGTATACTCTGGTGAAGGTGTTGTAGACTGAAAGCCTAGCGTAATAAATGTGAAGTGCATGGATCTAATTGTGTGCGGGATCTTTTTTGGTAAATTTGCTGTAAAATATGTTTATTCCACCCCATAGGACACTTTTAAGGAGCATTCATCATATAAATACTTTAATTGCTGAATACAACCAATGTTCTGGAATTTGGCAGGGACATAAAGAGATTTAGTCCAAAAAGAGATACCCAGCATTTGAAAGAAAAAAGAGATGCCTATGAGTCACAGTACAGAAGCCTTTTTTCTCAATTTAAAAAAAAAAGATAGAGGGCCATATAAGTCATTGCTGTACTAACTGATAACACGCATGCAGATCATGTAGACTGGATGTATTGAATGATGACCTTCAGATTAATAGCGTTCTGTAAAGAAACTCTTCAACTTCAGAGTTTCTGTGGCTTGTTCAGTCACAGTGTGGTCAGAGGGGGCTGTCCTGCCCCCTAGTCTGGCATGTGTGATGGATGTACAGCTCCACAGATGGAATTTGGTGGAGGCTGGAGCACGGCGCTGTTACAGTTGTAGCCACGGACATTTTCTACCACAGGGCGACACTGTCTTCTCTGTAAGTGACACAAATATTATGACACATATAACATGAGGGATGAAGGCAGAGAAATGCTCTCTGTCTCTCTTTATCTTTGAACACACAAACACACACACAGACACACACACACACACACACACACACACACATAAACACACACACCTCTCACCTCATCTTCCCTCTCACTAAAACACCCCCGACAAGTGATACATGGTATAGCTATCCTCACCTCCCATTCTGGCTTTCTGTTGCCCACTTCACTTGTACCTTCTTGTTGAGATGTTTTTTTTTTTTTTTTTTTACAAGTCCCTTGGGGGACTTTCTCTGTGTTTTATGCACAGTTTGTATTTCTTCTTTCTTTTTAGTTTGTATCCCATGAATACGCAAATACACTATACCTAAAAGTTACATGAGCATCACATGAGTCCATGTCAGCTTCCCATGGAGTAGCTCAAGGCTTTACATCTGTCTGACATCACAGTCTTGGTTGTTTGCTTTATATTTACATAGACTTAGTGTAAGTCCCGCTCTCTGCTGCTGCACTGTTGCTCCACTTGTGAGAGGAATTCTTTGGAAACTTACAGTTGTATCCTCTTTTCTGTATTTAGAAGTTGTTAAGACTGAAAGTAGCAAGATTAGGGGTTTGTGTTACAATCTGCCCCGTCAGCTACATCTACAACTCATTTGAGAGAGTAGGCTGCAGTGGCTGCTGCTGTACTATAGGAAGCTAGTTGCAGATAGATGCAAGAGGGGAGATAGTTATTCAGATTCATTCATTAATTATTGGTCTATGCCACAAAAATGACTTAATTAAGTGTTACCCTTGAAGTTTGGACCTGATAGGTTCAGATTGAGCTTGACAGTCTTGAAACTCTCATTCTCTTTAAAAACCCGTGCTGTTGGTGTCGTCCCAAACGAAGGCTTCTAACACAGCGCTAACATGAGTTCTGCCGTATGGTCCCAACCACAGAGACCCAGTGCTCCCTCTGTGCTGCATGGCTCACCTCGGGTGCTGCATGTCGGGCTCCTCTGTTATAAGCATATCATCAAGTTTGCATGAGCCTGTCTTTGTGGAAAGTAGGTCACGGCCGCCATCTGAGAATTAGGAGGAGAGAGAGCGGTGGCTCGTTCAGATCCCCTGCATGCAGAGATGCCATGAAAAGTCCTGACCATGTGACTGACCCAGCTTCTCCCACGTACCCCCCCCCCCCCCCCCCAACCCCCGCATCTGCAGACAGCCCTTGCGCTTTAAAGATGCATACTAATGAAGCACCTTCTCCCCTTAACAATCAAAAGATGCATTGAAAAACACTGAAGGCTCTGCTGTTTCAGCTAGGATTAGAAAAACCCTTTAAAGCCACGCAGTGGCATTCCAGTGGCTTTATGTTGACATTTAGCTTAGCTTCTGGTTTTATACAAGAGATTATGTGTTACTGCTGCTAGTGTGTGCAACAGTTGATCGTGTCAAATTAGGGAGATTGAAGGGAGTGGAAAATCATGCATCTGCCTTTTTAAACTCTTTTTCTTTCTTTTCTTTCTTGGATGCAAGAAAAATGTTAAATAAATCACATGGAAATGACTCCTATGTGAATAGGTAATCCATTTACATCTATTTACATGCAGTCTATGTACACGGCCTCTGTGTTCCCTTTGTTTTTTTTTTTTTTTTCTATAATGCACTATGTGTTTTATCAATAGCAACAAGCAGTGATGGAGGAGGAAGAAACACTTGATATAACATATCTACTGGCAAGCACAAGCCATGTAGAAACAGTATTAAGGCTAATTTGAAGTAGCATAAGCTGTACTGAAACTTTATTAGAGCTAATTCTGTTGATACATGGTATCTTTTGGTGCACTGAAGCCACACTGAAGCATCATTACAGCTAATTCCCTCTGCTGTATAATATTGATGGCTGATTCATAAGGCTTTGGTGTAGTGGCTTGAAAATGCTCCCCCGCTCTCTGTCACATCTCGTCCCCTCCCTCTCTTTCTCTGTGGCGGGCTGTCTCTCTCTGTCTCACTGCTAATTTCCTCAGAGATAACCTCTTCCCAGGTGAGGATGTATAGTTGACCTCCAAAATGTCCGTCACTACAGCCGTCAACTCCCATCAGACGTCACCAACGTGAACCTCCCTCCTTCTTCCTGGTCTAATGGAGCCCTGATTATTATTCATGTGGGATATTTTGTGAAAAACATCAATCATGATGTATTATCAAGTCGGATGAGTCACCTCCTTCCCTGTCCTCCATGTCAGCAACGACTGCCAGAACAGTTTGAACAGCACAGCTCTCTCAGGTCTCGCTAAAGTTCAGCCATGATCTGCTACTCGGCATGCATGTTGATCGATGCTATTTGATGATGCTCTCCCTCCTTGTCCTCGGGGTGAGAGCGACAGCTTTTCCTTTACTAAAAGAACACTTTTTTCCCCACACACTGAGGCCAGACCAGAGTGCTGCTCCAGATATTAATTGTTTATTCCAGTTCATTTCATGTTTATTTCATTAATCTGCTGTTCCTGTGTTGCCAGCTTGTGACAAAATGTCGGTTTCAGTGTGTCCCAGCGTGACCTTGACTGGATTTTGAATCTGTGTCCTTACATACCTGACAATAATAATGTTTATTATTATTATTATTGTTGTTGTTATTCTCTCCTGCTTTAGTCTATGAGCAGCTCTGGACTAGAATAACAATTTCTTTCATTAATGGGTTATTTATTAGTGATGTACGTTATTTTTTTTGTTCTTTTCTTTGGGAAAAGCAAAACAGCACAATTGAAGGATAAGGGCACTGTATGCTATGTCCAGCCACATCTCCTCATTCCTTTGTCATCTGCACAGTGCAGGTATGCTCTATTTTTGTGGCGATATGGGTACTGATGCAGTGAAAAACCAGTTATGGTGGTCAACTGTCATGACGCACTAATGGTTCTACAGTCCTATTAAGGTTTTACTGCCAGCAATGGCGAGGACAGGATAAACCATCGCAGCACAAATGCACCTTCATATTTTCCTAGCAGGGAGATATATATTGGCCCTGACCATCTAAGCAGCCTCTATCTATTGATTTCCTTTGATGGTTTGATATCTGTATTTGCTCTGTTCTGTGGAGATTGGTGCGTTTTGTACTACATCAACACATTATGAACCTGGCAGGCCATTCAACCATACTCACCGATCATTTTCTGTGAGTCAGTGGGCCCTCAGCATCCATACAAGAGACCATATAAGAGAGGAGGTTTTTTTTTTCAAGATCTTGACAGCGCTTTGTGTGGAGGCAGATGAGAACACATTACAAGTGAATGGCCCACTGGGACTCCACTCTCCTCCCTACTGGCTCCCCAGTGGTGGGATGACCTTCCTACTTCAGTCGGAACAGCAGAGTCACTCTTCATTTACCTTCATAGGCTGAAAACTCATCTTTTCAAGAAGTACCTGACACCACCCTCTCCCCACTGAATCACATCCTCTTCTCCTTTATCTCCCTCCTCTACCCTAATATGCTCTTATGTGGGGAAAAAAAATACATTAGCTCTTATTTGTCACATTCCCTTCCTAGCACTTCTGTTCTTTCATGATTCTGAGGTTGCAGGAATGCTGCCCTGCTTGTTATTTGGTCTTTGTAATGTTTATAATCGAGGAGTTGAAGCTTGTTCTCTTTCTGCATTCATTGTAAGTCACTCTGCATAACAGCCTCAGCTAAATCCCTAAAATGTAATGTGAAATAGACGAGCGTGGAGTTTGTTTTGATAAAACTGAAAGAGCAGATTGTTTTAGCTGCAAGTCATTGCTTCACTGTCCCTGCAGGGAGGAAGGAGGTTTGGGAAGGCTTAGACGTAAGGAAGTTTGTCAGAAGTTTGAGACCATAGTCCTGTTTGCATCACACTATTACCTGGGGATTTGTATTAACTGCAGAGATTGTTCAGCGATTTTAATCCTGCAAGAATCTGTCATGTCTGTAATTTGTAGTAAAAATACAACTCATACTATGCATTGTACTGTGGTGAAGAGAGAGGTCATCTGTTAATACTTATCCTCTGTGAAAAGGACTCTTGTAATTTGCTTCTGCTTGCCTTTTTGTCTAGAATGCTGCCGTCTTCCTGTGATGAAGACTTGATAGAAATAGAAAAGGACAATTTTGAATGCGTCTTCAGCAGAGGCTTTTACTATAGCTGTGCTTTACTAAATCAGGAAGTAACAAATTGTAAAAATCTTGACCCCATACAGCTGTGATTTCAGTGAATTTCATCATCCCATGTGAATATGTTTCTTGTAACTCAGAGGTTGTTGTGTTATTCATTAATCACAAGCTTCTCACACAATGTCACACATATTGTAGTACTAGTCCCCAGCGAACAGAGTGAGTAAGTCTAAACAACAACTATGAGCGCATACATAACTAGCTTGAGCAGCTTGGCAGGAGTCAAACTAATATGCTGTGGCAAAATTAGTTTTTATCGGGTAACCTGGTATCTCTGCTTTGATGACTTTGATAGAGAAACTGCTTTGTCTGTCAGTCAAGAACAGTGACTAGCGGCGGCAGCTGTCTGTGTTTGACATGTGAACTGTAGAGCCTTCTTATTTCAGAGGAAGCCATCACCTGTCAAGCATCGCTAATGTGTTGATTGTTACTGGAAAGATGAACATGTTCCCTTCTGGTTATTTAGAGGAGAGACAGGAGTGTCAGCGAATGAATGTTGGATTACCGTTATGTAGAAATGATGTGTCTGAAAAAACAAACCCCAAAAAATATATGTATGTATATATTTCTATAAATTTACTGATTCCTTTTTCCTTATTATTTTCGGAGACTTTGCAGCTGTCATATCTATAATCTATTTTGCAGTCCTCAAAATAATTCATAAAATTATGTTTCTTAAGGGGGGTGGGGTTAACATGTAACTTGTGTCACAGCCCTGGGAGTCTTTTCATCAACAGATCGTCTTATTTAGAGAAATGTACAACCTGTCTTGCAATTTGGAAATTTGCTGAGTTCCAGATAAAATGACTATTTCAGGAGCCATCAGAAAATGATTAGGAGACAAACAAGGCAATATACAGTATACATATCAAGAAGCACTGTAACTGTAACACCGGCACACCCCCTTTATATTTCATGTAATCTTATTTTTTGTCAGTCTGCCATTCAGGTTTGACAAATGCACTTGTTTTCAACACAGTGTAATTTTCTTTAGGCCTGAGGGGTCATGATGGATGTTTTTTGCAGTATATGGCTGTATAATGATTCATCTAATCATTTAGTATTGAAAAAAAAAAAAAAAAAAAAACATTCAGAGAGAAGCGTCCGGCCAACTGCCAAGGCTTTTTGTCTTGAGGTGGAGAGACACAAAGACAGGACATGTCCTCAGGTTACCCTGTCTGGCTGGATGGATTAGGAATGCGTTAGGGATGCTCAGTTTGATGAAAAACTCTGTGTGTGTGTGTGTGTGTGTGTGTGTGTGTGTGTTTGAGAGAGAGAGAGAGAGAGAGAGAGAGAGAGAGAGAGAGAGAGAGAGAGAGTAGTTGTGCAGATGGAAGACGGAAGACATTGAACGAGAAAAAATAGCAAAACAAATCAAATATTAAGCCATCTTGAGCATCTACTCTTCCCCATTCTTTCTTTCTTCCTGAGGGTAATTGGTTGACATGGTACAGTTCTATGAGAATAGCATGTGAAAATAAACTCTACTGCATTGCACAGCTCAGAGAACAAGGAGACAAATTTGCGAGCAATTTAATAAGAAGCACAATCTGCTTTCCCGCATTGTTTTTACCATAATGCGTTTCTCACATGTCCCTATCTGCCTGTGTTTCACCAAATCTGAGAGAGCTGATGTTCATTGATTTGCCCCGAGAGACTGAATTGTAGATGTGTTCTTCAGTGAGTTTCCATTGCAACAGTTGTCTGTCTTGTAAATGAACTGAAAAGATCCCACAGCCAAACACTGACTGTGTCAACTGCCTCTACTCTGCAGTCCACCTTTCTGTATCGCAGGTCCTCTCTCCCTGTGGTGACGAATAGAACAAATTAAATTCTTGGGGGAGAAAAAAAGAAGAAAACAAACATCTCTGATCCTGCTTTTGGAGGAGATGATAATGCTGATGTCGTGGCATCTCTCTTCTCCTCCATTACAATGTACAGCAGTAATGGATGCTTCCAGTGCTGGAAATGGATAGATTTCACTGGGGGGGCTTTACACTGAGATCTCATGTATCATCATTCTGAAAACCAGTGCTTATGAGCAATGTAATGAAAATGAATCACACAATTTCTGTGTGTAGAATATGATGTCCCCTGTTTACTGAACTCTGAGGAACATCATGGTTTGTCTTGAGTAGATTTTCTGCTGGAAATATAACAGTTCAGTGTTACTTTTCTGCATAAAATCACTAGCAGGATACACACCCATGCACACACCTGTAATTTTCTATCGGTTCATTGCAGGATCAACTTGTATTTTCTTACATTTTCAAGTTGTGTGTGGTACACAGTGTGTCAGCCTGAGCGAAGGCACTGGCTGGCGACCGGCCAGCAGTAAAGGGTTACATTGCCTGGGAAACGAGTCAAACATTGATTTCTGAGGTTCCACCTGAACAGCGAGATTTTTTTCAATGTTCATAGCCCGGAAGAAATCAATATAAATCACATTAATTTTAACATCAAACACAGACAAGATCTTAAAACTGTTGCACACTTTTTCTACAAAATGACTGCAAAGAGGATCAGTTGTGAGGACAGCAGCCTCATTTGAGATAATGCAGTTGAACCACCATGCCATTTTTTTAAAACTTGCAAAAATAATTATATGCAGCAGTTAAATGATCATAGAGATGCCCTACTTTCTGCATTGTAAGAGTGAAAATGATTGTGATTTACCTTGATTTTTGTAAGCTGCTGCAACCAGAAACTCTTCCGTAGCCTGATTTTTGGTGCAACCTCTTGGTTTGGCTGAGAAATGTTTAAATTATTCATTAAATTTGGAAGTGCTTTAGAAATTTGCTACTCAGAAAACTAAACAAAGTTATGATTTGCTGATTACTCCATCTGAAAGGCCTGAAATAACCATCTGTTACTTTGACATCTGTTGAAATATCACCAGTGCTGAAACTAATCGCAGCTTTAAAGCTCATCCCTTTACTACATGTGTACATTCTTCCGGTCAGTGTTCACAACAACATGGAACAACATGCTAATTATCAGGAGCTCAAATGAGCAACAGTGGTTCAGAAGAAGGATTGTTACACAGATGAATCAGTTAACCTTTGGCTTTGATTTCCCTTAAGTCTTCTCACAGGAAAACAAACCTGAGTGGCATCGTAGTGAATAGAACAAAATTGTCTCCTCAAACTAACAAAACAAACTTTATTTATTCAGGGATGGTTGAATGACCTTATTTCTATTTCACACATTGTTCAGACATTATCATGTTCACTTCCTTTGCCCATGGTGTCCCGGCGTATCTGGGATTTGAATGACTGCTAATCTCCAGACTGCTGTCTGTAAAACTACAGCTAAAGCATACAGTATATGTTGTGAAACCAGTTTTGTGTGGTTGAATGGTCCCTCTCCTCTCCTCTCAGCATTGCTGTAATCCCTCTGTCCTGCTGGAAGACAAATTGAACTGATGTCTCTTCTTTCACAAACTGAAAACTCTTGAAGAAACACTTCAGGCATTCCTCTCCTCCCTGAACCACATCTTGTTCCATATCTCCCTCCTCTACTCACTCTTATCTGCTCTTGAGCTAAAATCATTAAAGAAAAACATTTCAAATATTTCCTTCTCAGCTCTAATTCCCTTTCTTAGCATTTCTTCATATATATGATTATTCAGTACTTTCATCTTTAAACTGGTCGCTTTGACCTCAGACCCATGACCTCATTACTAGTTGTGGCTTGCAATGGTCACAACCTAGGAAATGGCATTTTTCTACTGTTAGGTTGTTAAAAATATCTCTTTGTAAGACTTTTCTAAGTGCTTAGACATAGAAGGTAAGTAAATGGTTTGGTTTGAGCTGATTGCTGTATCACTCCATCTCAGTGTTGTTCCTACAAGCAGGCGTGAGTGCTCGATGTTGTAGAATACAGTTTTACACAGCACCAGCCTGTGAGGCAAGAATTAGGTAGTGCAATTAATTTTTGTCCTCAGTCTTCTCCTACAAACTGAGGGAAAGAAATTATAATATTTTAATGAATCAATTATAGTCATAAAATCCTTGGGGATGCAAGGCGATGTTGGTGAGGAGCTGCACAAGTGGGCACTGAACAGTCGATGAAAAAATAAGGCCATTCATCATAAATTCACTGGGATATCATATTTTAATGAGAATATAATTGCAATCACAGTGGGATGTGTACATTTTACATTTTAGGCATGTAGCTGGTGCACTTATCCTGAGAAAATTAGAAGGAGTACAAATAAATAAGCTTCAGTTCCTAGATCTCAAGTGTTACAAACCGCCAACAGAAAGGAGAAAAGGGACTTTTAATTTTCTTTAAAACTTATAAGAGCAGATGCTGATGTGTTGAGCTTTCAGGTTACATTGGAAGACAGGGAGTGACTCTGCTGTCTTGACTGGAATGGAGTGCAGCAGAGTGTAACTTAACCCCAACCCAGTAATTACAGCTGCTTCACCTAATGGGATTGACTGGATAAGAAGAGTGGGAGATTTGGTCAAATATCACTTTTATTAAAGGGCTTAAATGTCCAGAATTTATGACAAAATGGGGTTTCTGCATTCAAGAAAGATACCCAAAGTTGTAGACTCTACAAAAGTAGTTCGTTCTTATTTGAGCAGGGAATAGCGTACCAAAGGTTATATAGTATAAAGCACTGACAATGCCTTGCATGCTGAAATGTTGGTTGCACTATTCCTCTTTGCAGGTAAAGGTTAGACATTATACATTATTGTATGATGTTGTTCTGTAACCTTTATGTCTTATGTGATCCTCCTTTTTTTTTTTTTTACCCATGTCTCTGTTGAGAAAAGTGTACTGAATTTCAATAGGCCTAACCTTGTTAAATAAAGGCGAAATAAAAACAATAAACATGCAGAAACAGCAACTATGGACATCACGTCACATTTGAGTTGTGACGTGAATTCTGGAGCGACATGCTTGGTATTACACACCAGTCTGGGTCCAGAGTTGACTGAATACAGATGCACTTGAGAGGTCTTGACAGTTAGCCGTTTTTAATTGTGGTAATTTCACCCTTTCATACCAGGGATGATAGTAGTGCCTTTGTCACGTAATCTCATAATGGAGATTCCTATCAGATGCTATTAAACCTAATTACGGTATTTATATCCGCGCAATTAGGTACATCCTTGAGACTCACTTTCAGGTTTGTGAACTGAACTCAAGTTTCATTTGCAAATGTAGACATGAATAGAATGTATTTATATAATGCCTCCAGCCCTGCTGCAAAAACTCATACTACTATTATTGCTACTAATATATTGTATTACTATACTGGATAGCACTATTTTACTATTGATAATACACAGAAATAATAATAATAATGATGCACTTTCAGTTTAGTTTTTAAACTCTATACATGCTTAAAAGTTATAAAGACATAGTGTAGTGTATGTAAATACTATATAGTATAATGTATCATGTATTGGGTCATAAAGACTGTTTTGGTATGTGGAGCAAGCTGTAGGCAGTGTCAACTTAGAGAAATGTTTTGCAAAGACAACAGACATGGTGGTGTATTAATGAATGTATCCATCTCCCCTAGACAGTAAGCAGACAGATCATTCAGAGCACATTTACCTGGTAATTGAGAGGTGAAGTAATTACACTTGGTAGAGTTATTGATTGCGGACATGGGCCAAAGGATCCGTCAGCTCTGCCAGGTTTGAAAAGATCACAAAGTTCCTTAAAGGTTATCTCAACACTTTGACAGGTGTCTGCAGCATGGAGGCACATCCGAGGCCCTGAGTCTAAACCTTCACTCATATTTCAAGCCGATTCTGAGTTTCAAACTTCCACCCCATCCATCTACAATGACTCCCAGCCCTTTGACTGGGACTTTAAAAAAGAGGATGAACTCTGAGCTTGGTTTGTCAAATCAATCTAGTCACGGTGGAGGAACGGCGGGGTTCATTACTGGAAGGGCTGAGGAGCACTCCGATCAACTCTCTAATATCGCTGTGATCCTCTCCTCTTTTCTTACCTAATTGAATTCTCCAGGAGAGATGCCCCTCAGCTGGCGATTTATCATATCCTGAAATTGGAGGAGACTAGCTCCATGAAGGACGTGTGCAGAACATTTAATCCACTCCTTATGCTGTAAGACTGGTGCCGTGGTCTCTGCTGGGATTTGAGTTATCCCAGTGTGGACCACCGGCCTTGGGAAATGCATCGTTATGCAGTGCTGGGAGCAGCAGTAGGAACCTGCATGCATCCCAATTCAAACACACTGCCTGTCATGTACAGTTAGACCATCCTTCACAACAGATGGTGTTGTAATCTGTAATCAAAGTCCCTCAAATGCACAAACTAAATGCACAGTATGTCTTTCTGTACCTCAATCTATCTATCTATTTATCTGCCTGTGTTATTTACTTTTTCTGTCTCTTCAAAAAGGGGAGGAAAGACTCATCTTCAGGATGGTGAGATTTGGAACATTTGCAAACCTCTACAAATAAATTCTACCTAGAGAGCTAAATTCCCACCACAACCTTAGCTAAGAAAAATGAACCTTATTTGACATACAATCAAAAGTTATAAAAACCCAACTGACCTCATAATAACTCCAGATTAATTGGCACAGAAACTAAAAATTTTAAAATGTAAAAAGGCTTGTGGGCCTGGTGTAGAGGTTAAATGCTTAAAAACAACTGAGGTGCACAGAGCTTTACTCAAATTATTCAGTCATTCAGTTCAGGCAAATTTCAAAACATCTGGAGCCAGGTGCTTGTCACCCCAATCTTCAAAAGTGGACCCAAATAATGTCCTCTATATCTTGTATAAGGATGTTTTCACACATACGGTGTTTAGGTCGACCTAACTGTCTAGGCTGGCCTAACTGGTGCGGTGCGGGTATTGTGAATGCAACTAGCCGCACCCAAGGTCGACCTAAACAGCCGTACCGGCTGGAAGGGGTGGTCTCGGAGCGGCGCACCAAGCCCTTTAGTGCGGTGCGATGCACCAAACTAGTGGTGTGAACGTGCAGCGAACCCGGAGTCGGCCCAAGCCTGGTGTACTCCACAAGTTTGGGCTACGTAGGCTCCTGTAGTTAGCTGGGCTGGGGAAGAGGAAAACATTGTTATATTACAACCATTCGCATTCGCCGTCTCCAGTGCAAGAAAACATTGTTCTCCACACGCAGCCGTGCCTCGTTTTCAAACAATATAACTTCCCGACACTGAACGATTGCCAAAAGCAGTAACGTTAGGCAGTGGCGATTCTGCCTATGTTGCCGCCCTAGGTGAAATTACTGGCTTGCGCCCTTTCATGTTACTACTCCAACCCCCTCCCGCCCCCGCGGCACCAGTTGGCTGTGGCACCGGGGCACCATCAGTCGGCATCAGGCGGCACCATCAGCCGGCATCAGGCCGCTCACCTGTCAGATCCAGCAGACCTGACTGGGTGGGCGTGGTACCGTCCGGCGCTGCGGCTGGCTCACCTGACGCCGGCCGGTGGCTTTTTTATTCAAACAAGATTTTGTCCATATAAAAAGTATTTTTCCAAAAAAGGGTCTTGAAAAAAACGGGTCGTCTTAAAATCAGGGTCGTCTTTTATGCGGGTCAATATGGTAGTCTAGAAAACTGGCGATTTTTTTTTTTTTTGTCGTGCGCCCCCAAGTAGATTGCGCCCTGGGTGGTTGCCCACACTGCCCATAGCAAATACCGTCCCTGACATTAGGCATATCAGACGGCATTGCTGTTGAGTCTCCATCGTTCACGTGTGTTCTGTATCTTGAGACTTCATTTCAACCTTCTTTTCTGGATGGAATGGTGATACACACGCCATTTCCGTCTGGTTGCCATGGATACATGAAGCTACATTCTGTAGAATGGTGAACTTGGTACGGCGATAAAAAGCATATGTGAAACCAAGCCGCTCCAGTTGAAAATTGATACATTGTATATTGGGTCGATCCAAATGTGTCACTGGGTCGACCCAAATATGTGTGAAAACACCCTAAATATCAAATACAGTGTCATGAGTAAAGGTCAAACTGGCTTCCTACCAAACCATCACACCATCAACCACATTTGCACGTATACACATCCTAATTAATAAGCACGTAAATCAAAATAAAAATCCAAAGACATTTGCATGTTTCATTGTTTTGCAAAAAAAAAAAAAAAAAGCTTTTGACTCAGTTTGGCAGAAAGATTACATTGCAAACTGTTACAAAGTGGTATAGGAGTTAAAATGTATAGCATAATTTAAACTAGCAACAAAATGTAGAGCATTCTTCGCTCAAAGTAAGGTCAGACAAGGCAGCACCCTCAGTCCAATACTGTTCAACTCACTGTTCAGTATTTATATCAACAAAGTAGCAGGGGAGCTTGAACAGTGTGCAGCGGACTGCCTCACATTACAAGACGCAGGGCTCTTTTTTCCCGGCGCAGTGCAGGGTGGCGCAGTGAGGCGCACCCTGCGCAGAGCTATTTTCGACCAGCGCAACCCGTGGGGCACACAGTTTCGGATTTTCACAGACCGAGGTGCGCTGAGATGGGAGTGGCCGTGCAGCAGGGGGAGGTGTCAACAGATTCAGCTTAGCACAGTGACATTTTTGTGCCAAAAAGCTTCGCCGAGATGCGCCAAAAGCTCGCCATCTGAAACCACGTCTACTTTTGGCGCAAGGCGCAGCGGGCCGGCGCAGTGGAATTTTGGCTGACCGGCGGGCAGTGCGCACACGTCACCACAACCTCACAGATTGTCAGGCACAGTAACAATGCAATAAATACCCACAAAAAACACTATTCAATGCTATAATCTCAATCAGCACATAAATGTATCTCCATATCGACTGTCCCGTCACAACTGATGTCAGATCAAAGGAGATTGGCACCGTTTGGCAGCGTAATGAAAACCCAACCTGATCACCTGTCAGTCAAACAATGTGTCCGGTATGGTGATGTCTTTTTTCCAGTCATGGTGTCTGGCGCTGCTCGTGTTAACTACACAGTTCTTCTTCCATATGTATAAATATTCCACAGTGGGTTTCCGTTATCCGGAAATCACCGAACTATGACTGGTAAAATCTGCCAAAGTCCGGTAATTTTTAAATGTCCGGTGAAAATATTCCCTCTAAGTACAATTTGAATTTTATTAAAACAGCCAATTTTCACGTCATTTTATTTATTTATTTAAAAAAAAAAAAAAAAAAAAAAAAAAGCCTGCGTGATCCCTGTCTCCAGGGTACCAGAGAGAGAGAGAGAGAGAGAGGTTTTTCTCTGCAGAACCGGATCAAAACAGCGCAGCGAAGTCGCCTGGGCAGGGGCGTGTGGTCCATTAAGGGCACTGGGGCACCGCCCCTCTTGCAATTCCAACCGTAAAATGCATAATTTAATTAAAAATTGTTTTTGTTGTTGTTGTGTTGTATGTGTGTGTACATTTCTGTTGTTACTCTCAGATAAATCATATGTAATCACAGAAACATCTAATAACTAATACAAAAGCGCTGCCGACAATCTTTCTGTGTGCCAAAGGGCGTACTTCTCTCCGACCGACGGTGTGTGTATGGAATGCGTTGGCTTTTCTGGTAGCCCCTGATTGGCTGACACCATACGCCGAAAATAACTGGATCTTTCGGGCGGTGAATTTTACGCCCAGGAAATGTTGCCACATTGGGCGATTTTCTGCTTAATTCGGTGGCATTACAGTGGATCGTGTCGCTAAACATGAGCTTGGGTGGGTTGAAAAAATGTTGGCCTAGTTCAGGTTACAGACGTTTTAATAAGGCTATTATTATTTCAATGTTTGGTCATATTCTTTTCCGGTAATAATTCAAGTTTTTTAATCAACCTGGCAACCCTGCTCAAGTGCGCCGTCTGCCTTCTAGCTGGTCAGACGGATAGCAACAAGAGCTAACGTTAAAATAGATGTACACTTTGCTGAAAACAGTATTGATTCACTACTCAAAAATCCATTTAGCCGGAGGACATTATCGGGCCCTGTGATGGACTGGCGACCTGTCCAGGGTGTTTCACTGCCTTCGCCCTATGTGCGCTGGGATAGGCTCCAGCAACCCCCCGCGACCCTAGTGAGGATAAGCGGTTTAGAAGATGAATGAATGAATGAATGAATGAATGACATTATCGGAAAAACTCACAGTGAAAAATCTTGGACCAGACCAGCCGAAGGACCTGAATATCCAGCAGCCTTCTGGACGTGATCGAGGGAAATTCTACATTCGGAGTTTTGCTAGCGAGTGGTATCAACACAAACTGTGGTTTTCTGGTTGTACCAAAAGGCGTGCTCTTTTTTGTTTCCGATACCTCCTGTTTCGGATGTCCACATCTGACAAAACGTGGACAGAAACGGGAGTGACAGATTTGAAGCATCTTTCAGAAAAATGTAAAAAAAAACATGAAGAAAGCAAGTATCATATTGATAACGCAATGAAACTGGCTATGTTTGGAAAAGCAAACATTGCTAGCCAGATTAGCGACAGCTATCGGGTTGGCATAGCTAAGCACAATGAAGAGCTCGGAAGGAACCGAGCCGTTCTTTCAAGGATTATTGACTCAAATTTTGTGGTGCATATGAACTTGCATTACTTGGCCACGATGAGACCTATTACACGGTGAACCCTGGGATTTTTAAGTGGATTTTGCAGCTGAATTGGACAGTGTTGAAACACCATTTGGAAACGGCCACGGTGTTTAAAGGTGCGTCCAATACAATACAGCATTTATCCCCTGAAAGCAGGCAAGGGGTACACGGATCTTTGTTTGTGATACTGTGATAATAATCGTAAAGTGAAAGCAGCAGGCCAAATATATCTTTTTTTTTTTTTTTTTTTTGTAAGTTATAGAAACCACTAGCCTAGCCGTTAGCCACAAGCAGCTGGCTTTCTGCTACCTTTAAGGTGCATGAGAGGTGCCAGAATACGTGGAGGCTCAGAGAAACCTTGGTCCATAGCCCCACCTAGTGGAAAAGTCACGCCACGCCACTGCGCCTGGGGGAGAACAAGGTGACAAGACTGATGCGCATTGCAAGTTGCGGAGAGACACTTGAGACTTTTGATTTTAATTCAGCTGCTGAATTAAGTTTTTATTGCATCTATTTGATTTCAAGTTGGCAACACGCCGCATTATTAAAATGGTATGAGCCAGTTTTTTTTTTTTGTTTGCAAATTGTAGTTGCAATTGTTTGCAATTGTATGCAATGTTCATGTTAAAAGAGCACAGGCTTGAGCAATATTTATTTATTTATTTTAGAAGTTACGCACGTGAGTCAATTGACGGCACTCATTTTATTTGATATAGCCTACTTTTCAATAAAAGATTACGCTATAAATTGACATGCCTTGATATCATTCTTATATAGTCTGCATATAATTTTAAGCTCAATAAATTCAGATAATATTTTACCGTAATTTCAAACATTTGTCCGGTAAATTGAAAACCTGCCGGTCACGTTGTCCGGTGCCAATTCTTTCTAACGGAAACCCTGATTCCACACATATTGAAAATGTAAAATGCATCAGTTCCTTGCCAGACTCTGGACGTTTAGAACAGCAAATGTAAAAGCTTTCATGAACCGGATTTTGTTTTAATCTCTAGTGTGTTGTTGCATCAGTAGGTGATGGAGTCGAAAGTTGCAAAACAAACATGTAGGCTATCTATATGAAGATGGTGAGGATTATCCTTTGAGGTAAAAACATTCATTAAAATGGGGGCTTCACAGTTAAATTTATATTTGCTCGTAAAAATCAATAACTTTAACAGATGGTGACAGAGCTGGAAAAAAAAGATGCGAGGCAGGTAGGTAATGGAAAGACAGGGGACTGAGGAAGACGAATGTAAGGATAGATGCATGGATGGATGGATGGACAGATGGATGGCAGGTAGCTCCAGCATCATTCCAGCAGCCAAGACTGGCCTCATTCTCCTGAGTGTGTGTTGTGGCTGCTCTCTTCTTCCACGTCAGTTGTGTGAACGTTCATTACGCCTTCACGCAGCG
Organism: Myripristis murdjan; assembly: GCF_902150065.1. Taxonomy (NCBI): domain Eukaryota; kingdom Metazoa; phylum Chordata; class Actinopteri; order Holocentriformes; family Holocentridae; genus Myripristis; species Myripristis murdjan. Next base: position 17,799,972 of record NC_043982.1, read on the forward strand.
CATTTTAAAGGCGAGGACAGGGGCTCATTTGATTGGTTTAAAGTGAATCGGCTGTGTCAAACCCACTCCACGCCTTCTCTCCTCCCTTGCGCCGGTAGGAGGAACGGCACAGTAGTTGCGCCATGGTGCACGGCGTGCCAAAATTGCGAAATCCACTTGGCCACACCCAGTTGGCGCAGCGCAGCTGTGCTGCGCCTATCTCTAAAATGATTGGATAACCTTTGTAGGGTGCTGCTCAAAACACATAAGCATAAATCAGGTCATCAAAATATGCAAAAACAGCTATCTGAACCATCGAAAGTATCACTGAATGTCATTGCAACCTGAAAACAGAATATAGTTTAGAGAACTATCACCTGAACTGTCAGAGATAGGACGCATCAACAGATCCTCAGTAAGGCCAAGCTTGGTCTTGCTGACCTCAGGCTGGACATAAACAGGCTAGACATAGGAAAACCTGGGAAAACCCTAATTTATCAACCATGGAAGCATGGATTGGTGCTTAAACCATTCGTACAATTGTTTCCACGCAAAGTATGTATGTATTTATCAATTTGTACTTATACTTGAGAATGTGGGTAAATTTATTCTGTCCGTGTGTATGCACACCACCTTGTGGTAGAAAAGGAGTATGAATGTATATAGTCTGTGTATTTATTTCTGATATACACACTACAGGCTATATAACTTTTTCATTCATAATTCTGTCTTAGAGAGTGATTTGGGCCGCATTTTTTTAAATTTCAGTAACTGTTCTGCTTTCTGATTATGTAGAATTTACAGTTTCTTCAACCTTTTCCCACACTGTATTTTTCCTTTTGCTGGTCAGTCCAGTGCCAAGAGTACCTCCGCTTCCATGACCAAAACTTCTTAGTCATTGTAAGTAAAGTTATTTTTCTTCCTCTTTGACTTCTCTATGGTAAATCTGATCAGTGGCGTTCCCTGGTAGCATTTAAAGGGATTGTGTGTTACTGTAAATAGTCATTTGGAGGCGTAAGTATGGGCGTGTGGGTGATTTAGAACATGTTGGATTTATCAAGGCACATCACTTACTTGTGTCTGCAAGAACATTTGATACCAATTTTCTTGTACTTATGAACTTTGTAAATTTTGTTTGTAGTAGTGAATTTAGAAGCTTTTCTAGGTGAGGAGGGTTAAGCAACTTACACTGGCCTTTTTATATCTTTGCTGTGTGCAGAGTATCTAGGTTGTTGGATGAGCGTTTGAATTTGAGCACAAAGAAAGTGCTTTAGATCTAATGTTTGACTTCTTCAAAATGAGGTGGCCTCTTGCAAGTGTGTGTGCAAATATGTGCTTGTGTGTCCAAGACATTTTGCTGTGGCTTCTTGCTAGATCATAGTGAGATCATGGGTGGTAGTTGAATTCTTTGGTGTGATCAGAAGAGGTACATGGTCCAAAAAGTTGGACCACCTCTGGTGTAAACATGAACGTGCAAAACCTCAATTTTTTCTCTTTTTTCCTATTTCAAATCTGTGTTTGAATCTGTATTTCCAACATACATCCTGCTAGTCACCTCTACCTTATTGTGAATGAAGAGATACAGCCTGACTACTAGTATGTCAAGTTTGGGAGCTCACTGACCTTCTGCTATGAATCCACATGAGCTTAGATTTAAGCAGACTCATAAGGATTGGCTTTGTTTTTCATCTCTTTTTATTAAGGGGATGTATAGAAATATGGATCAAATTGCCCAGTAGTGCAGCAGAATATTTTTAGACAAGCATCAGTTTCAAAGACCCCAGGGATGTTAAAAACATTGTTGTATTTTGCTCCACCTCCAGTAGGAGTATCTCAGAATTTTGGGGTCTTTCCCACTCGCCTATTAAGTTTCAAGTTTTATGCATCGCCGTTGTAAATGGTTTTAACATGAAGACAGGTTACAAAGGAGGATTACTTTTAAAGTTACACTGCATTTTACTTTGCTAAACTATTCAACACTATACTATATTACATTATACTACATTATACTACACTATATTCTAGACTATATTGTATTATACATTACTGTACTACACTAAATTCTTTACTATGCTATACTATACTGTACTGTACAGTACTGTACTGTACTGTACTGTGCTATAATACAGATATATTTCCGTCACCACTAAGAAAAAATACAACATCCTCCATACTACAGTATACCAATATTCCTGTTTTGGGACTCTTTCTGGTGTGTGGAGGATGGGCCATTTGGGCAGGATAGGAAGTATATCACCCCAGTAATTATTCATATCTCCAGATGGGATGTCTTTTAAACACATTGCGTATCACTGTGCTAAAGGTCTGTCAGATTTGCATGCAGGATGGCATTTTTGGCAGAAATCCAGTGCAGTACTATCTCTTATTTGATTGAAATTCACTGTGCTGTGCAGGACAGTGGTGCTTTAAGCAGAGTCCAGATGTAACTCCTCATTAGTCTTGTTAAGGTTTGGTTTAGTTGTGAATGGGAAGATCTGCCCTCTGTCATCTAGCCAGGTTTTCATGGTCAGTGGACCCAAAACAATACTAACACTAACCAGAGATATAGGGATTACTGTGATTTTTGTTATATGAAACATATTTCCCTTCTTTGCTAATGTTTGGATTTCCTTCTCTGTTTTGTTTACTAAGCCATTAAGGCAATCATTCTCTCAAGATTCATATTTCATTTTCTGTTTTTGACAGACAGTTCAACAACAAACATATCGTGCATGCATGTAAAGAAACACCAAGATTAATGGGGCAATAAAATTACAATATAGATTTAACTGAACCCTGGTCCTGTTGTTTCATTACTGGAAACAGATAAAAACTGATGACTGTTACTGGTTTTTGTATTAGATAGTTGACATTGTTGTCTTTTGACACAAGTGATCCAAAATGCCAGAGAGATTCATTAAATTTGATTGAATGTGTTGGTTAATGAATAAACAATTAGATTCATTCCATAATGAGATATTCACTGTTTGTGAATAGATTACCACATATTTTTATAAACTGCCTAACAGCACAAAATTTAAATTAATTGTAATGCATTTTAAGGCATCATAATGCCTGGTACCTTAAGTCTTTGGCTGGCAGGAAGACAACATTTTTACAAATGGTCGCCTCAAGATTTTATACAAATTAATGATGACATTAAAGTAATGTTTATTCCAGAATGGATCTATAACATTTTGGAAAAAGTACTTAAGTCTCAGAGCATTTAATGGTCTGATGACAACTGTGGTTACTCAGCTGTCTTGCTTGACATAGCATCTAAGTGCTCTGCTTGTTTTCCTGTGCAGATGGAGGTCTATAGTGTTGACTGTGACATCCGTCGATGTGCAGATCCATTGCCTCCTGAGCCACTGTTGAGTAACTCCAGTATGGAGTCAGTTGAATCCAGAGAGGATCATAGTCTGATGACACTTGGCAAAATGGCACACTAATTATAGCCATTTTCATTTTGGGCAGGAATGCTTGAGCTTAGTCATGTGTGAAGCGTTGATACCTTTCAGAGCACGGACCGTTGCTCCCACGACGTTTAGCCCTGCCAAATCTCTGCTGTAGACTGGCTGAGCCTGCAGCGAGCAGTGACACTCAGAGGCTTAGGCAGTTTCCACCGAAGGCTGGATCGGCAAACCGGTGACACGGAACAGTTTGGGGCCAGCCATGGGACGGCATCCTGGCTGGGAATATTAGTAGCATTAAAATACTTTGAGCCAATAGCCCTGGCTTGGCCTCAGAAACAACACACCTCTCAGATACATAACAAATGTGTTATTGTGACTATTTTAGCTTTTCAGTGTAGGATTTAAAGGTAAATTTGTTCAAATTTGTTTATTTTCAATCTGCATAGAGCTGCAGATATAGAGTATAGTGTTGCAAATTACTACTGTTGGTGTGGAATTAGTAATATTCTTGAGTGAGTGTCCGTTTCCCCATGAATCATTTTCAGCCAAAACACCCAAGTTAATGTTGCAGACTCATGGTACCTCACAAATTCAGAGTGCTTTGCACTAGAGTATAAGAAATGTAAGATAAACTTTATTGATCCCTGAGGGGAATTGGGTCAATACATCAGCAAAGAAAAGAGTTTCAGTTGGAGAATAAGGAGTAACAATGGCAATAAAGGATGTGGCTAAGTATGATAAAGTAAAGAATATGTTAATGCTATAGTGTCTTCAAAGAGCTTCTGCTGGCTAAAATGAATTCAGTTTGGTGGCTACTTGCAGATGTATTGTTTTACAGATGTCAGCAGTTTACAGATGTACAAATTTACAACCCAGTGCCAAGAGCATTTCTGGAGGATGTGGAGATATGCATCATTATCTATGCACAGAATGATTAATATAACTACCCACACAGTCCACCTTTTAGTGCCACTGTATTCAGATCACATCAGATTTAGAAAGGAATTCATCTTTTTCCAGGATCACTTGAAGTGATAGACCAGTGATAGGCCAGCACTTAGTCAGTGCCAACTGTTTGTCTTGTCAGTTGGTGTTCTGGGCCATCCCTCCGCTGGAGGAAAGATCCCTGGGAAACCTCTGATTACTAAAGCAATCAAATGCAATTTCATTCATGCTATTTTTTCATTGTGCTTTGTATTGATCTGAAGTCCTTTGTTGGGCTGCTTTCCCTCCGATTGTCTGTCCCCATGGATTTTTCAGCTGCAGTTGCTGGAAAATTTTGGCATTATCCTAAGTGCTGAATCCATCGTTTCTGTGCAGGAGAATCATTTTTAATATAGCTCTAATTTGGTCAATTTTGTCTGTCACTTTTATATCGATGTCATACTCTCCAGCTCACAGTCTCTGCTGTTAATGTAATTGAGACAAATTGTCACAATTTGCTGTTGCTGGGTTTTTGTATTTTTCCAGTGAAAGTGCTGTGGAGAGAATGGTGGGCCCATTTATTTATATGATGCCTTTATCTGCCAGTGTGAACACTGAATATTTATATATATCTATATATATCTATATATATATATATATATATATATATATACAGTACAGGCCAAAAGTTTGGACACACCTTCTCATTCAATGCGTTTTCTTTATTTTCATGACTATTTACATTGTAGATTCTCACTGAAGGAATCGAGAGAATGCCAAGAGTGTGCAAAGCAGTAATCAGCGCAAAGGGTGGCTATTTTGAAGAAACTAGAATATAAAACATGTTTTCAATTATTTCACCTTTTTTTGTTAAGTACATAACTCCACATGTGTTCATTCATAGTTTTGATGCCTTCAGTGAAAATCTACAATGTAAATAGTCATGAAAATAAAGAAAACGCATTGAATGAGAAGGTGTGTCCAAACTTTTGGCCTGTACTGTATATATATATGCATATTAATCTTTATTCATCCAGGGGAGATTGATTGAGCATACATGGCCTTTTCATTTCTTATGAGCAGTCATTTCTTTCTTGTGGTCATTTGTTGTGTGCCAGGAATTTTTTGCCAATAAATCAACAATTATCTTTTTTTTTTTTTTTTTTTTTTTTTTTTTTTTTTTTTTTGAGGTTAAGAATCCAAATTAGGTTAATGTTTTGAAAAAGTATTTTAGTTAAATTCTATGAAGTTAAATTTATAAGATAGTTGTCTTCCCAATCTCTCCTCTTCCTCCTCCTCTGATGCTGTCTCTGCCCAATGCATTTCAGTGGGGGAGGCGGAGAGTGACTCAAACTGGTTTTTACCATCATGTTTTAACTACCAACTGTTCCAAAAAAGCAGCTCACTGGCAGACAGCAGGAGAGTGTGATCGTCCCGGGTACCCCATGAGGAACTCCACAAATGTGATGCAGGGTGTGGCTCAGGCAAATAAAGCTTAAAAAAAAACAAACAAAAAAAAAAAAACAGTGAATGGACATCCCAGTTGGCCTTTTTATATTAGTGCTCATGTTGGAAGCCATTTTATAAACCCAATTCTCACCAACAGATGGAAGGTAGCTATAATTTCATAGGCTCATACATTAGGAAAGAAGCCGGTGCATCTGTCTGCCTGTGTGTGATTGCATTTGCATAGAGGCAACAGGCGTGGGTTTGTCTCAGTGAGCGAAACTGCAGAGATTGGTGTAATACTTGATTCCCATTTACAAGCTGTGAATGCCAAATGTACCTCATGATTGGTTTGGAGGATGACTTGTTCCAGCATACCAGTCGGAGTAACTGATGAAGGAAATAGCCTCCTTTCCGCTATGGCTGCTGTCTTTGTGTCCTCTCCACACATGTGTGGCAGCTTCATCTTTACAATGCGGCTTACGGCTCCAGCAAATAAAAGAAGAGGAAAGAAAAAAACAAAAAGCGGTTATCTGATTGATGTTAGTCGTGTGCTTTAATCTGGAGGAGAGCCACTCCGCCGCTGCCTCCCTACTCTGAAGTGTTGGGGCTATGCTAAAGTGGTGCTCTGCCTCCATGAAAACAGAGAGGGAGGCAGAATGTAGATCAATATCCCAGGAACACACCAGAGACATTCTATTTTATTAAACATTTTCCCATTAAGGCGGCGGTGCGAGTGTTGTAGATCATCTCAACAAAGTCGTAAATCACACAGAGACAGCGGTATTGGAAATAATGGGCAGGATCACTGAAGATTACCAACAGACAGAAGATAGTCAGTGTTTGTGTTGAGATGTGCCTGCACCCTGCACTGCTTGAGACCCTCACTTTTCTTATTGCCATATGAATATGGATTCTGAGGGAATGGCTTTCTGATAATGTAGAAACAGATTATAATCATATTCATGGCGCAGCACAACAATATCACAGGCGCCAATACAACAGGACATTAGCTGTGGCTTTCATTTGGCTACAGTCACCTGATAATGATAACCACCTGTTGATAATTATCATTTTAATTAATATAATTAATCACCTGTTGTTAGCCTCAGAATCAGTGAGCTCCATGCTCCATTCTCAGTATCATAATCACACCTGGGAGCGGTCCAGCACAACTGCAGTTTTGAGTCGACCTCAGTAGTCGGTGGTAGTTGCTAAGCTTTCTCTCATAGTATCCTGTTTATTTCCTGTGTACTCACACAGTCATTAATCAGGTCCAGGTGAATTTATTTACAGGGCACTTAAAGCAAGCAGGTTTGTCTCAAAGTGCTCCTCAGTGGCTCCCTCCAAACCTCCTGGCAACCTGTTCTTCTGTAACCTCCACCTCTAGACTGCACTATATTTGACCACTAAGGTTTGAATTGATCGATCAGCGATCCAGTATCATCGATGCAGAGTGACAGCATCGATCCATATAATTTTGAAGATAACATTACGCCTTAATTTTGGAAATCCCATGCCACATCTGTGTGATCGTGTCTGTCCAAGTGCGGTTCATTCCATCAAACTGTGCGAGTGCCAGGCGGATCATGCAGCAGCCAAGAAAAAAAAAAAAAAAAGGAAAAAGGAAATTTACAGCCCTCTGCAATAAATCAGCAGTTTGGAAATATTTCAGGATCAACAGATGAAGCAAATAATAACTTTAAAAAAATAATAAAGCCAAGTTGGAGGAGCATAAATGTGCATTGTTTATGTTCATGATTGAAGAGTCATTCAGGGTTCTTGAACTTAACTGAACATTTGCATATGAACATGAGAAATATAAAAATGTTAAAAAGAGTTGTTTTTAGTTTAAAATGTCTGGAGGAACTCATTAACAAAAACATTCAAATCATGCTTTTTGTGAGTGAATAGAAATGTAACATAATGTGTGAAATGATATCGTCTCATATCGATCGTGGGCTGCTGAACCGAATTGAAATGAAAGGCTTTGTCATATCAGCAAAGATGTTGTTATTCAGAAAAAAAGAATACCATGATAAAATGTGTACATGAATGCCGGCGTTAGATGCCATTTTCCAATCGATTGTTAGGAGAATAGTTATTTATTTGTTGCCTCAATTGATTAGAAATTCAATTCAATTACTGTATTGATCATCTAAAAAAAAAAAAAGAGGAATGCATCACCCTGACTTTATCTTGACTCGATATGAAATGGCTTGAATTGATTAATTCACAATTCTTAAAAAAGAGTTAATGTGGTAAATCTGTGGTAAACAGAATACTACAAATTGCAATTTTTTTTTCAAAAAAGTATGTTTAAATAATAATGTTAAAGCAAGAATGAATGAGTTTGTGTATTTTATATACTTCAGAAGAAAAGGAATAATCATACATGTTTTTTTTTAAATAATTTTATAAAATTAAATATAAAACATATCAAATTAAATATGTAACAGTACCGAATCATTGTCTTGAATTGTGTTTTAAAAATTAGAATCAAATTGAATTGTTCCAAAACACAAAAATCTTCTTAAATTAAATGGCCAACTATTGAACCATGAATCAATTGGCTTGCACTTCAGATATCTGCTGATAGTGTAATACCTGTGAATAATGTAATAAAATCAATAGTATACATAGCAAATGTGGGTTTAGAAATCCATATCAGCAGACAGAAATTCACCACCTCTGATTTGTGGGACCTTTGTGTTAAAGAACCGTAGTACAGACAGAAGACGAACAACTTCTCTCATACATAGTGTATTTATTAGACAGCAGAATATAAACTTGTGCAAAATACGATTAAACGAGATATATAGTGGACAATAGCGATAACACACATCCTGCCGGTGGAAATCAACCTGTGCTGAAACAACATTCAGATATGTGATCAGTGACTGAGCCAACACAGATGGAATAATTCAGACTTCAATAATGTTCACTCAGATTTACAGATCAACGATCAGGCTAATGAAGAACGCCCCACTCGACAGTACAGCACAGACACCTCTGCTGAACTGGAGCTCAGCAGACACGCTGGCTGACGGCTGGCTGCTCTGTCTCTGCAGGCTGGGAGCAGGTCGGGTGGTCTCGGTGTAGTGCAGGTCACTTGGGCAGCTCAGTTCGGTACCGGATGCTCAGTTGGTGTGGGCTGCAGGTGACAAAGATGTAGAAGGCCGTCTCGGACAAATCCACATCGTAGAGTTTGGTGGAAACTAACTCTTTTCATGCTGTCACCGGCAATGGAGCTGTTTATTTGGTTGCCAGGCAACAGGACTCGTGCTTGGGCAGGAGGACATCGTCAGGGGAAAGAGAAACAAGACCAGCTTGTCTCTCTGTCAGGATCTCTGCAGCAGATGAAGCTTGTTGAATTGAATCTCTGGCCAGGCGATTCAATCCAAATTGCCACAAGGCACAATTTTGAGCAGTTCCTCATAGCAGGATGAAGGTATGATTCTTCTTCTCCTCCTCTGCTCTTTTCCTGCTCAGTACACAGAATCATCTGTACAAAGGGCCAAAGTGTCTCTTGGAAAGGGGTGTTTCCAAGAGGCTGGTCGTTTTAAAAAGGTGCTAAGTTGTGAGGCCAGCATTCATTTGAAGGTCCAATACATAACCAGTCAGTTATAACTATAGCAGGTACATGGTTGATGGTGACGTGTTTCCAACCCAGTCTTAGATCTACTGCTTATCACTATATCACTGATTATACATGTTATAAACACCAGTAAAACACGTATTCCTAAGGAAGCTGGCAAATCTGTCTGAACAGTTTGCTCTGTCAACATCCGGTTCATTTCCAACATACTCACCCATCATAACTTTAGCCAAGTCAAGGCAAATTTATGTAGAAAGCGCTTTTAGCAAATAGGTTTGTCTCACAGTGCTGTGCAGAGAACAAATGACCCAAAGGCAGATAAAAACAAGAGGGAACAAACACGTCACAAAGATATGGAACCAGAGATCTTTGTGTGTGTGTGTGTGTGTGCTTGTTGTAATATTCACTTACTTTTCACCAGGCTCACCGGAAATAATATCTCTTCAACAACAATTTCAACATTCTCATCTCTCGTCTTCCAGGTCTTAACCAGTGGTTGTCTGTAATTTTGACATTGTAGTGGTTTAAATTGATTGCGCTGTTTGACTCGGTGCAAGTCTGGCCTGCATTGTCTAGTTAAACACCTAAAATGCAAACTGTTAGATTCTCTATTACTTTTCACATTATGTTAATTTTTGTACCATTTTGTTTGTGCCTCCTTCAAGGATCTAGAAATAATAGAGGGCAGAGAGACTGAATGGCAGCTTTGTTATTCATATTCATCTTTACTTCTGCAGTCTAATCCACATACATATTCAGCATTCTGTGGACAATCAGAGGTTTTGAAGAGACAACATGCTCGGGTCTTCAGGGAGGTGTTGCCTGCTTTCTCTGCACTGTTTATTGAATATGGCTCGATGAAATCGGGGAAAGTACTAAACTGTATTGCAAATCACAAAGCAATGCTGCAGATCCAAACACATTAGGCACGTATAAATTATGTACTAGAAACTATCAATTTTGTTATGTACTTGAAGCTATCAATTTTTTGTCAGCGTTTTTTGCAGAGACGTGATTTTAGTGAGATATGGTTAAAACAAGTGTGTTATATTGAATGTAGATGCCCCACACTGAAAGTATTTATTCAGTCCAGATGTGTAAAGATTCCTTCACAAAATTTCACGACAGTGCAAAAAACAAAAAACATACAAATCTTATTGAGATACTAGTGTTCCGTATTAACAATTTGGCCTGCTGGTGGCATTAGAGGACTCAAGACTCCCTGGAAGAAGAGACATTGTGTCTCATTGGGACCTTCCTGGTAAAATAAAGGATAAATACATAGAGGAAGGGTCATAGTGTCACCGCAATTGGCAGTTTTCATCCTCTAGCCAACATAAATATTGTCCCCAAATTCATGACAATCCATCAAATACAATTTGACACATGCTGCTCCGGACCTAACTCCTGACCGACCAACACAGTGACATGCAGGCCCCTGCTTCCCACCGGAGCAATGATGTTCCAGTGATGTAAGCTGATCATATTGACTTCTTCAGAGGATTGTGTCAGCCAAAGTCCTGCTTTGGTGTTCACAATGAGACCACAACGAGCCAAAAACAAGCTTTAATGAAACAAAATTTCAGACATGGTACAAGATATTTGATCATTTTATTTCCAACATCATCCAGCTCCATGCAACTGTCAAAAAGATACAGAAGCCATCTTTTTAATTTCTTTAATTTCTAACTTCTGTTAATGCTAGTCTACTCACAAGGGTTAAAGGGACAATAAGTGAAATTTCTGCCCCATAGCACAAAATTACCATAGCATACAGTATTTGCTGGGGAATGATAGGGCCGTTGATCAGTGCCAAGGATTCAAGGATTGCTTGCCTCTGTGCTGAGATTTTCAGACTTTTTCTCTGGCTCTTTTTGGAACAAAAAGTCCCCACCCATTAAATTTTCAATAGTTCCCCACCACACACACACACAGACACACACACACACACACACACACACACAGACACACACACACACACACACACATACACTCCTCTCATTTTTATCTGCTCAGCGATGGAGGATGGTGCTGCGAGGAAGGGACTGACGTTACAAGACATTGCAGCTGTAAATGCTAATAACCCTCCATCTCAAGCCAAAAAGCAAAGGACAAATGAGTATTAGTATTCCAGTATTTTCCACGGTGCTATATCATCCCCTCACTAGACATTTCCATTGAATCTTGGCTTTAATTAGCTAGCTTATTCCTCTCAACCATAAAACTGTGACTTTACTGTAGGCCACCGTAGCACAAGGATGAGAGAGGTGAGATGTGGGGGCTGTTGATGTTGTTGCAGTTCATCCTGGTTTCCAACAGAGGTCGATAGAAGTCATATATTAGACTACTTACTGCCCCTTTAAATATCAAGCATAATAGGGTAATTTAATAGAAAATGTAACATAAATGACTCCATGTTAATAAATATGATGCCTTGAGCATTTTCAATTACCGCTGTATACGATAGTGTTGGAATACCATCCAACTGCGTTCCATGGATGAGATCCCAGTGTTAGGGCTTCATTTCCTCTAAGCCAGCCCTCCCTCTCTGTCACTGGGCATCTTCAGGGAAATCAACGGTAGCCCGCCAGTGTTGTGAGAAAGCAGAGCATTGTGAGGGCAAAACGTCATATCAGCCGGCAGGTCACATTAGCCGCTCAGCTCCTCGCCTGGAGAATCAGCTGCCTTCAATAACGCTCATCTGAACATCAACAACACTGCTCTGTCATTGAGAAGCTGCTCACGGCGGCCAGGCTGCTGCAACATACACACGCACACATACACACACACACACACACACACACACACACACACACACACGCACGCACACACGCATGCACATACATTTACCTAACAGGAGGAGGTGGTTGCCTATCAGCACTGCCATAGAGATAGTTTATAACAGTTTATTCCTGTGTATGAGTGTGTGTATCAGTATCTATATGTGAGTATTTATGAGAGTGTGTGTCTGTATGAGTTTGTCTCTCTGTATGTGAGTGTTTTTATGTGTGTAGGTATGTGCCTTGGTGTACGTGTATGTCTATGTGGCTGTGTGTGTGGGTGTATGCTTCTGTTGTTGTGTGTGTGTGCATATATGCATAAGTGTGTATTTGTGTATATTTGTGTGGGTGCATGATACACATATGGATCTCTGTGACTATGCTTGTATGTACTTTATTTGTTTGGTCACATGTATATGTATGAGTGTATCCATCTGTGGGTGTCATTGTGTGGGGGCATACAGAACACTGTTTGTGTGACTGTGTATTTGTGTAAGCGGGGGTTGGGTGTACGTGTGTTGGCTGTAGCAGCTTCCTCCTGAACAGCCAATCAGTTGTCATCCTGCTGTGTGGAAAAAAAGGTGTCACCTCAGTGTTTGATGGATTAAAGATGCTGATTTGTGATATTTGAGATGACGACGCCACTGATTAAGCAAGCCTTTTTCAGCTTTACATCATAAAATCCTCTTTCCAATAAAGCCTTCACCATGTCCTCATTTGCCCAGCTTAATTGAAGCCTGCGTGCCCTCTGCAATGCCCATTTCAGCGCTATCTCATAACCATAACAAACAAGTAATTTACAAATGCTCTTTTACCTTAAAGCTAATTTGGAGGCGCTGGCTTTGGTGCTTTTATCCCCTGACACTGAACTCTGTGTCTCTCCCTGGGAGCCTGCTAGTCTTTAGTAGAAGTAAAGTCATCTGCAGCGTTTATTTAGTCTGTCTCCCACCCTCCTCCTCTTCCCCTCACATAGATTAAGCTTCCGAAGCAGCCTCTTGGCAATTAAATCTATCAGAGGGCAACAGAGAGCGCTCTGTCAGAACTGTTCCAATAATTGCAATTTAAATGAATATGGATTCAAAAACTTTGACAACATGCAGCCAGTTATTTTGCAACTTGGCACTGAAAAAAAGACTGGGATATACGGGGCTATCTGAAAATGCTTGAGGCGTTGTATTTAAACTCCCCCTGCCCCCAACCCTGCTAAGCCTCTTGCTTTGTTTTACCTCTCTCTGCAGATGAATAAGAACCTCTCATTTAGCATTCTCTTTCTTTCTTTTTGCAGACACATAGAGAACTGGACAGGACTGCAGACTCTGAGAGACGTCGATATGGAGCTCTACACCGGACTGCAGAGACTGTGAGTGTTGATGTTGCCATCTGATGTGGAAGGACAGGGAACCCTGTAGATACTGCAGAGCATTTCTCTACAGTGGTGCAGATCTGGGAAGGAACAGTGTAACCTGTACTGCTGCTAATCCCTGTTTTCCATCAACACTGCCTGCTTGCCTGCCTGCTCCACAGAGGGAAATGGTTTTCTCCTGGAGAGGAGAGCAGTGATACAGCTTGGAGCATGAGTGGCTGCAGCTGTTACATCACTAGCAAGACATCGGGATTTAATGTCCGATACCTCCCTGAACGTGACACAATCCCAGCTAATTCTCTGAGGAGATGACAAGGTGTTAGTCGGGTTGCGGAGAGAGAAGAGGGAGTGAAGGGTGTGTTACTGATCCTAACACAAGCTGATCTTTAAACAAGCTTTTAATTCTCGACAGTCACACGCCGGTGGAACATCCCCCTCGCTTTGCTCAGCCACTGATCAAATAATGCTAAAAAGCAGCAGAGAAAATTGAATTAGGGGCCCCTGCTGTAGCCTTGTGATTTTTTTCTCTTTCCCGTCTCTTCCACTCTTAAAGCGATGGTACGCTCCTTTCCTGCTTTGCTGCCCGCAATATGAGGCCATATCCTCTTCATTCCCCTTCTTCCTCACCACTCCTCTCTATGCCCCCGCCTCCCCACCCCCACCTCCTCCTCTTTTTTTCCCTTCTCAGAGAACCATATTCTCCTTTGCCCTCCAAAGTCATTGCTGGCCTCTTCCGTGATCTCCTTGATCCCTCATCGGGGAGGCCAAGTGCAATATCTCCACCAGTAAATTAACATTTTTCTCATTACCACCAGCTCTGTGCTCCCGTCTTGTCTGAAGATGGGCGGCTCCTCCCCAGCCTGGAGTCCGGCGCTCACTGCCTCTGGCCCTCCTAGGGAAGGTTGTTACCTTGCACGATGCTCATTTCTGTCTCTGACTGACTGAGCTACATTTACATACTTTACATACTGACAGAGCAATGGCTGTCTGTGTTAATTCTCTCCCTGGGGCTCTTAGCAGTGTGGGCCTGAGGGCATACTTACTGTTGGATCGCTATTGGACAGCTACAGCACATAGATTCATGTGGCCTGGTTCATCATTTCATTGTGGACAACGTCACTGATTAAGTCAGCGGCTTTTGTATTTTCCTGAAAACAGAGCTGGCTGATGATCACACTAATTGTTGTTTTCCTATATCTTTCAAAGATTATAACACCATCACCATTCAAGTTACAGATGCAGAGATGCAGATTACTGTTGTTATTCGGCTCAAAACTGAGCCAGCATTTTGGATTAAAGAAACATAATGCATTGTTTACTATTCAGCATCACACAGAGGTTTTAATACCCAAGATTTCCCAAATGCAAAAAATTCCCCACCAACCCCCATTTGGTTAGATTTTGTCCCAAGGCACCCAATATTTTTTGGATTTCATATGTAATTTTCATAGATTTATATAACTGAAATTAAGTCAGTCATCTGAGTACATCATTGTGGTGATGTCTATGCAAATACATCCATATGATTTGCATTAAAAAACACATTACCTGGTGTTGGCTTAAAAAAAAAAGGCATTTCTATCAACCAAAGAGCTACACTACTCTCTATTCTTAAAAAAGCATTATGATTTCATTTAATGTTGCACTATGTGTTTTGAGTGTAGATGCCATTTTAGTGGCCTTATTTTCCACCATTCTCATAAGGTGAATATCTCATATTTGAGCAAAACACTTGTATTCAAAGAAGAGTCCTTTTTTCACCCTTCAGGCAAAGAAATAATTTATATTTCTTTTATATTTATTTTGTTTTCCATATTTTCATATTTAAATCAACTCCACTGCAGTTTGGTCATGGTGTGTAACAGCATACTGAACTGCACAACAAACCAAAACCTATTGATTTGTTACTCCACATTTACCACAGTAAGTTTGAATCCACATCCATCATGCATCGTTCATCTGTTGAAGTCCAGGTTGAAATGTGGAGACGCCCTCCCGGGGAGACTCAGTCACACCTATAATAATGCTGACTGGAGATTTGCTTTACCAGTTTCAAAATAAATAAACATTTGACCCCATTTGGTTGTTTTGTCCTAAGGCACCTGATATGAGATTTTATTTTTCATTGTTAGATATAATTATGTATGAAATTGTCATTATCATGGGTGGTGTGATAAGCCAGTCACAACAGTCATCCTGGTATGTCATTGTGCTAACCTCTACGGAATGAAATTGTGAAATTAAACTGTTTCCTCATTTTGCTGGAGACCTTGTGAAAGTAGCTCAAGCACCCCTGGATGAACCCCAGAACAACACTTTGAGAAGCAGGGGTTGTATAATGAAACATCCACATCCCAGTGAGACACCACAGAGATGTGATCAGAGCTCTAGAATATAATTGGCACCAACAGCTGGGTGTAATCAGCACACTGCGTTATGAGGTGCCCACTGATGATGTCAATGACTTCTTTGGGAAGAGACATCTGTGATTACAAGATTAGAAGTCATTACCATTGTAGCCTAACACAGCGGTTCCCAAAGTGGGGTGCAGGGTATCCCAGGGGTCCATGAGAGGATTCCAGGGGGTTCCCAGCAAAATGAGGATTAGCTTGAATTCACAGTTTCTTCCCTATCTAGGAGTTAACACAATGAGGGAAGGTATGCCTATGCCACTCAGAGGTTTCAATTTCTTCTACTGATGAGACAGCCAACATAAGTCTTGTTTCCTGGGAAGAACCTTTGCCGAATGGAGGTGTGTGCTCCAAAGTATTCCTAATTTGTGGCCCTTGACATGAAAAGGTTTTGGAACTAGAGTTGTCACAATAACTTAAATTTTAATGCCGGCTAAGAGTGAATTCCAAACTGAATTTAATAAATCATTAGTACTTTCGCCAGAGGGATTCTGTGAGCTTAAATTCCATTTTCAGCAACACATCCGGAGCGTCCACGTGCAGATAAGAGTAGTTATTCTGTGCTGCACTCCGAGCACCCCAGACACTCTTCATCTGTATATGTTCATATACGTATGTATGCTGCTTCAAGTAATTTGCAATCCTCCGTGAGTTCAGAATTGGAAATTTCATATTCTTTTATTTAGCCAGTGTTTCTATTTCTCACTTTCTTTATTGCCATTGATACATAGAGCCACGCATGACTGCTACAGTTTTGTATCATCTTCGGCTGAAATGTCCAATGCGTTCTTGCTGCACATACAAATTCTGGGTTTTGTTCGGCATTACTTTTGCTGAAGTAGGTAGGCTATCCAAAAAGGACCACTGATAAAATAAAACCAACCTATGGCTTCCATAAGCATCCAGTATGATCCAGTAGCACCTAATTGTTACATTATCATGAAACCATAGTTATGCAGACCCAGTGAGATCATCATGATACTGTAGGGAAAGTGAGACTGTGGCACAGTGTGTTTCCCAGGAAACAGAAATCAAGTAGTGAAGAAATGTCTCTGTTGTGTCAGTTTGGTGACAGTTTGCTGTGTATTCTACTGTTCTGTGTTTCAGAACAATCATGAACTGCAACCTGAAGATAATCCAGGCTCGCGCCTTCGCTCAGAACCAACACCTGCGCTACATGTGAGTAAATACTGTATCTCTGACAACTCTCTTTGCTGTTGAAAGACAGCTGTGACTCCATATACACCCTCTTGGTTTTTTTTTTTTTTTTATCTGTCAACTTCACAACATTCAGTATGATTTTTGGTATTTGACTTAGGTTGGAGTACATGGCTGCAGATAAGTTAGTACTGAACAGATGATGATGCCACTGATAGGGACTGGCATGTAGAAAATTGCGGCACTGCTATTACTGTTGCAGCAGCCTCACATCTTAAATGAGACATCCATTATTTGCCTTGGATAATTGGATTCCTATCTGCCCTGGTTCTTTGTGCTTCGGTAGAGCAACATGCCGAAGATGCAGCTCCATTTAGTCTGTACTCGCCAAATGGACAATTTGTCCAGGAGGCCAAGCATCAGAGAGCTAGGGGAAGAGCAAAGTAATTTCTTTAACAAAGGCTGATGTGTCACTATATGACAGCCTGTTATTCCCCAATTTTCCAGGAGTAAACACGGCGAGGAACTCAGTCACAGTCTCTTACCTGAACACACTGCCATTTGCAATTTCAGTTGTTGGCTGAGAGGCAGTTGGTGTCTCTTTTCTAGTGTGGATGACCTCTGTAAGGCTTGACTGGCTGCATCTTGCACTCCACTGTATAATGTTTTTTTTTTTTTTGTTTGTTTTTCCCAGCAGGGCGATGGAAGATTTAATTGACTTACATTCATTCTCTACAGACTTTCCCTTGTATTAGCCGTAATCAGCACATGCCTAACCCTAACATTAACCTTAACCAATATGTGACCAAAATGTGAAAAATCCCGTTGCCATGCTGGAAATAATAATAATAAAAATAAAATAAAATAAATAAATAAATAAATTGCACACTGTGTATGTAATACATGTACCTTCGGATCAGTCTTTTTTGGATGTGAAGCACCTCTTTGAGCTCTAATAGCACTCACTCACTCACTCACTCATTCACTCACTCACTCACTTACTCACTCACTGGACCACAGTAAACTATAGTCACACTCCATTCGGATGTACCAAACTACCACTTCTTATGATGCATCAAGGGTGGAGCTAACTGTTTCAAAGGGCTGTGGGTTGCAGCTGTAGCAGCTAGTGGCTGGTACGCAAATTGTGTAACAGTAGCTGTGAAAACAAACAATAAATTACCCATTATTGGCTCTTAATCAAAGCCAAATTTAAAAATCATATTTGTGCTTCTGCAAGCATTTTGATGGTAATCCAATGACAATTTCACCATCATTTAACTATAATGGGTGCCGTGGAGTCAGGTCGGCAAAACAGGCATGAGCCAGTTGGATTTTGGAGCGCACTCAATCATTCGGGAAGCAAGCTTAATGTGATCTACATCTATAATACAGCTAAAACTGTGCTATTAGCTGACCACATGCAGAGGTATTAATTTATCTTATATCAGTTATCTGTTCAGTTACAGTCTACGATCTTATATTGAATCACACTAACCAGTGACTGTGGCTCCCCACCAAGTTCAAATATTTGACAGTGCAAAATACACATTTCCAAAAATAATAGATGCCTGGGAGTCAGTCCCATTTTACATGTAATTCCAAATGTCATTTCACATGCAGACATTACCATTAAATAGTAGCCTAGTACATAAATGGCAGCCTAGACCGGAATTAAATAATCTTACTTCAGTTACTATGGATGCACATGTGTACTCATTTGCCTCACCTGGATAATGATATGGACAAGAGTGTCTCTCTTATCTCTTCCAATATAATTGCATCTTATATGAAATATGAAAAAAAAAGTCATCAGTCTGATAACTCATTTCCATTTTTTCTCATCTTAATTTCATTTCATTTTTTCCTGATGTACTCATTTTTATGTGGTGGTTTGTATATTATTTCTATGTAGGCTATTTTTAGGTTTTAGGCTTTTTTTGCTGGATGCATTTATTATATCTTTACTCTCGGATGTTGTATGTTAACATTATTGTGTGATGTATTAAATGTTATTAGTTATTAGTTATTTATAGTTAATTCCACTGGTCTCTAATAATATAGTATGTTATAGATAAGAGGTTATCTCTCAACAAAGTTCGCACAAAAAAGCAGAGTAATTGCTTTTCTGTGTTATTGGCTCACAGTAGAAAAAAACAATGGCATAGCTTTGGTTTTAACTGTTAAAAAGCAAAAGGGAAAAGGCAATCAAATGGTGAATTTGCTTTTCCGTTTTACTGGCTCACAACAGAAAAAAGAATTTAATAGCTTTTTGTTTCACTGTTGTTAAATAGAAAAATGATTGATCCAAAGGTAGAGGCGTGTGTGTGCATGTGTTTGTGTGTGTGTTTGTGTGTGTGTGTGTACACTCAAAGTGGTTGTTGCTGTTTTCTTGTCTATATGAGCTAATGGAGCTCATCAACATTTTAAAGACAAGTTCACCAAAAAAAAAAAAGAAGAAGAATATAAAAAGTAAAAACCCCACCTACTCCCACTGCAATTCATAATTCCATGTAATTTCTGTGTGATTTGGTGAGAGCCTGCCCTGTCTCCCAGCACCTGGATGGGTATTCATTTGTGGGACTGTCAAACTGTCAAAAATGTACATGTGGAAATTCAACAGCCATAGCTCTTTCTTCAAACACCAACATGGATACTCGGCATAATCCACAGCCTGGATAGGTGAAGATTCTCAGTCATCCAGGTCATATTATATCAAGAAGCAGCAAGTCAAACGAAACTGTTTGTCTTGAAGACATTTGATGACTCTTCCAAGAGTCTTCATCAGTGACAGTCCCAGGCATATAACCCTTTGAGGGTCATTCACATATCAAGACACATGAGGCTCATTTCAGTCAGCAACCCACAAATGACCCTCAAAGTCCAGTTGCCTTCTGATACTTCTTAATACTTCATAGGCAATGTGTTTCATTGAATGCTGGCAAACTGTGTCTATCTGCCTCCATCCAAAATAAAGAGGGGATGGATACAGACTGTCATTGTTCTGCAGCAGGAAATAGTTCCCAACTAAACTCCCTGCCTCCAAGGGCTGTAGATTATGCTGCATGTAAGTGTCACTGTCTTTGGAAAGAGATGTTGCTCCTAAGTTTTTAACATGTCCATTTTTGATAGTTTGAACTATCACTGATTCTTGGGAATTTGGATAAAACAGGTTTTAATTTTGAAAAAAAAAAAAAGTGTGTTAAATTACAAAATCTGAAGGTATATCATTATAGGCCAAGGTCTTGGCTGTTCAGCAATATACCGGTGCAACCTCCACATTTAGCATTTTTTTCATAAAATAGGTTTTTCCAGTTATTAGGCTACTTTGTTTTTGTCAACACCGTCACCGTGATGTTTTTTTTTAATTTGAAAAACATATTTTTGTATTAAAGAGACTATTACTTTAATAACTCAACAGCACCAAAGAAACATATTGTAAACATATTCATTTAAAACCAATATAACTGCCTCTGACGGTGGTGACACTAATCTGACGGTGGTGACAGTTGCCTCATTAAAACATACATTTCCAAAATTTATACCACTCAAGTCAATGGCTTCTTGCTTAACAACTTTATTTAACTATTTGGTACAAAAAATAACAATCCTGAGCACTGTTATAAGCATTTTTCAGACTTCAGTCATCACCGTCAGACAGAAAACCTGACGGTGGTGACGTCTGACGGTGGTGACAAAAAACTACTCTTTCACATGATAAGCATGAGTTGTTCACATTAGCCAGCTTGTTTCCCCCCTGTTGCTACCTACATCAGACCTCTTCTTAAAAAGTATACATTTATTCCATAATCTAATTTAATATTTTTTATACAGAAGTGACGGTGTTGACAATTTATGGTTGTGACAGTAGCAGTGTCCCAAAATATCAAGAGATTTAAGAGAAAATGGAAAACTTCCAGGAGCCTGAGTGGTCTTGAAGCATGCAGTAGAGCTGAAGGTTTGAAAAGGGGTCCTCAGGAATGTAATTGACCTTGTAGTTTTTTTATTATTATTTTTTAAATAAATATCTGACGGTGGTGACGAATATCTGGGACACATTTTGAGCAACCACAAAATAATAGTAAATATTGTTCAAAACCCATCGTTTGTAGTTTTTAATACATATTATGATGTACTCTTTCATGTGGTAAAGATATTATTCAGTGAAATTATTACTTTTTGTTGTTTTAATCAAGTTGAAATGATTATCTCCTATCCGAGGACAACTGGATTTGTAGGGCATGGGCCAACATATAATCATTAAATTCATACAAATTAAAAATAAACCTATGAAAAAACCTTACAAATGTGCAAAGGACCCCCTGATGATGCCCTTGATTCTTTTTATTCATTAAAATGTTGTAAATTTCCAGCAGAAATAGCATTTTTCTTAGTGGGACATGATTTATCCAAATTCTCAAGAATCAGTGCTATACAAAACAATAGCCATAAAACCCCGTTGCCTTGGGGTGAAGGGAGATCACAGCTCACTGGAAACCCCACCCAATCACACAGACATTGGATGGGTAGATTTTAATTGGAGAAAGTGGGAATTTTTTGTGCATTAGTGTTTTGGGTGAACTGCTCCGTTAACAAGTGGAATGAAAGTTAGAAATGTTGTCTTTTCACTGCATTTGTATTTCTGGACATGGTCGCCAGCAGAGGACGGGCCACCATGTTGGAAACCTAACAACAAATAAAAGATTGTAATTGACATTGGCAGTGTAATACTCTGCTCCATTGTGGTAAACAAAAAGCATTATAGACTCATCAGCTCAAGTTTGTGATCATTAGAAGTCATTCACAACCACCAGTAGAAGCAGAAGTATCCCATCCTCTACAGTAACCTACCTCAATTTGATGCCACTCACAGAATCTCACATCATAAAGATTTATTATTAGACTAAAAATGTGGTAGACTCTTTTGTGCAAGAAAAAGGTGGAGGCATCATAACTGGTGGAAAATCCTCTCCAAACAGTCCATGACAGGCCTTTATTGTGGACTCATTAATGCAGGCGGATGGTTGCTGAGTGACAAAGAGGATGATGATGTCAAACCAGATTAATTATTATGTCTAACCCTTATCCTCAGAAGACCAGCCTCATTGATGTCTATGTCAGACAGGTCTAGTCAAAGCCTAGCCCATCAGAGAGTCCTGAACTGGGGAGAATTTAATCCAATCCCTTCATCACCGGTTCAGGCCACCACAGGCTAAATCAAACAGATTAAAGATCTCATTTATCCCATGTGCCGTAGCCCTGATAACTGCAATTAACACTCCACCCCAATCACCCCCCAAATTCCTCGCTCTTCTCATCATGATCATCTTCTCACTTTTTCTGGTCTTTGGTTTATGAAGTGTTATATTTGTTTCTATATGAAAGAGCTTGTATGGTGTCACATGCCTCGACTCGACAACAACAAAAGGCGGAGTTCCCAGTATTCTGGATGATTTAAGTAACATACATAATTTTTGTGTAATTAAACCAAACCAAAGTGTATTTATATAACAAATTTTACAGTCAGCTGCATTGCAGTGGGCTTTACAGTCAAACAAAACAGTATTTCAAAGAAAACAAGAGAAACCTATAAAATGGATTGTAGCATAAATAAAAGTCCATTGTGCCGCTCTCTATATAACTCAACAGTGATTTAATCTGAAACCAGTTTGTGAAAGCTTTTACATTTTCTGCTCTAAACACCTGGTGCCTGGTATGTCTGTTAATGGAAATATCATGATCAGTAATGGTCTCGATATTTACCGCTTTACTGGGAAATGCTGCTAATATAAAACATAATGACACAAGATGAAACTCACAACCTTGTGAAAATTCCTCTCAGCTTGGGGGTTTAGAAAATTCACTTTGCTGTTAGTTGACATCCACAGTTAAAGAGGAGATCATGTTAGCAAATTAATATAAATGGTTTTGTGTGGTAGGCGTCGGTATGCAGGAATAGAATGGAAATGTGGTTTTTGGCACTAACCAACCTGACAGATTATGTTGACATGTCAGTTCCACCGGTCGATAGATTGTGTTTTTCTGTCTTGTATATCTGTATGGTGCATGGAGGTCTGCTGACAAGCTCTACCACACAGAATATCCCAACATAATCAGCTTGTTTCAGGGCCTGATAGAAAGGACACAGCTATGGCTATAATTTTGTAGCCTGCTTTACTTTCACACTGGCCCCTGTCAAAACATCACTGTTGTTATTATTCGATGACCTTGATCAGTCAAGTGTATTTTATTATAGTGTATAATAACAAGCCAGAGTACCTGGTAGTGATCAGCTGGACATTACAGACGGTTCAATCTGTGCAGAAACCCAATGTGTCCATCATCAAACATGTGTCCTGCCGACATGTCCTTGTGCAAGACCCTGAGCATCTAACTGTTAGGTAGGATGACTATCGGCTGAGTCAAATGTAAATGTAAACATGCAACTCAATACGAAGCTCTAAACTTTGGATCTGATTAACTCTCCAGCACTCAATTTGTTTAGCATAAAGAATAACCAGGCACCTCACACGCAAATATTTGATCACCACTCTGAATTAATGTGCTTGCAAGATGCAAATGGGAAACAAACATCAACCTCTTATAGTATTTACATTTTCAGCATCTTGTTGATGCCTTTATCCACAGCGACTTACAGTGAGTATAAAAGGTTCAGCTTCCAGGGAACCAATATTAGAAGCAATCAACAGCGAGAAGATCCAGGGTCAGAAGTCACTGACCTGACCATTGTTGGGTAAAAAAAACAAAAAAAAACTTCAACCCTAAAATTGCTATGGATGATAGAGAAGCTTGTGAGAGATTCTTTTTTTCCATTGCCCTATATGTGAACGCTCTTCTCCATCAAAACATTAGAAGGTAGCCTTTATTTCACATCACATTGCTTAGTTCGTTAGGAGTGACTACCACTTACTGTTGATGCAGTGTGCAGGCTTTATGAGAGAAAGCATCACTGTTCGGTGGTCTGGGTCAGGTGGAATGGAGTCACCTAATTTCAGTGTAATGGAGGAGGTGCAAGGTCTAATTAAAGTAGGTGTTTATCACTTCTGATGAACATTAGTAACTGCTGTGTTGCTTAAAATGATTTCTCTCTCTCTCTCTCTCTCTCTCTCTCTCTCTCTCTTTCTCTCACTATATCAATAATTGACATAAGTTAATAGACATTAACAGAAGACCAGTTTTGATTACAAAAATAAATACGAATAAATCAAACTGTAAAAATATCACAGTAAACAAATTAGTTCAAATCAACCTACCCGTACTACTGCATTAATTATAATGTGATCTCTCTAATACATTTATACATTTATATTTCATCTGTAACAATGTTTTCATTCATTTATAGTCGTGAATAGTAGTGACATAGTTTTTTTTTTTTTTTTTTTTTTTTTTCAAAATTGCAAACAATTTGGAAACATTACATGTCCTTTACTGAAGCATTGATCAGATCCTACTAGACACCATACAGCAAATGTTAAAGCTTTTCATAAACTGGCTTTAATCACTACTCTGTTATGTCAATCAGCAATAGCAAGATGCAAAATGGACATTTATTGATAATAATAAAAAAAAAAAAATGCTGGCAATTATTGCCCTAATTTTGCTGTCTTAGTGCAATTTGAAGCCTTTTCTCCATCTCCTAGCTGCACGACTGGAGACCTTCTGCTGATGTATGGCAGGTCCAAATCTCAGATGTCTTTGTAGTTTTTACGGAGAGCAGAAAATGACTGGAATGGGAACACTGCTTGCTCTTCCTCTCTGTCACTGTCTCTCTCTCTTTTTCTCACCCCTGTTTGAGTTTCTGCTTCAACTGCAGTCCCCCTCACCAAACACACACTCACTCACACACACACACACACAACACACACACACACACACACACACACAGCACTACAAGACAGAAAAAGCCTCGATGAAGAGGGAGATGTCAACACAGCGAGGAGGTGAGAGGTGTGCATTGATGCTAAATAATTGAAAGGAAACTTTAGGTTTGGCAAAATGAATTCCTGGTTGGATCTGCACATTGTTATTACAGTTGGGCTGAATGTGACAGTGAAAGAACAACTTTGCTTCTCCACAAGTTTAGCTTGGGATCTCTTTTATAGTAGTGGGTGGGTGAAAAAATATGCAAAAGTTAAATTTCCCTCCCTGACAGTATATTTGGCTCATGGATAGAAAGATAATGAGAACCAATGCGAAATTAAAGACCTCTTCCACTCAAAAATGTGTTTTTCTTAAGTTTAAATCCCTTAAAAGGTCTGACCTTGACCATGCTGACTTGCGTCTGTGCAAAGTTTGTCACAAGATCTAACCTGAAATTTACACAGACCCTGGGCTCGCCAGATTTGGCACGTCACAAATCCCACAGCCCATCCTGTCAGCTATTGGGGTGGTGCTACACCAGCTCTGTTGGTCACGGTGCGGGACTGCTGGTCGTGTTTTATTTTCAAAAAAACAACAAACAACAACACCAACTCAAAAGGGTTACTTCACATGAACAATATTAGTGTTTTTTTTATTTTTTTTATTTTGTGGTAGATTATGAAATACGGCACAATTTCCGTGTGTTACAGGATCGGACTTCTTTGTTCTGGTTACAAGCCAGTGTGCTCTTAGATGTGCACATTTCTAATGAGGGCACGGTTAAGAGTTAAATTTTTATTGTTTTTTATTGTACTGTTTTATGGCGTTAAGGAATGTTTTTTTTTTCTTGGAAAAAAAACGTCTAATTATGTATTATATGTATTGATGAACAGAGGTTAAGTTTTAGGGGCTTAATAAGTGGGGCTTTCCCACAGGCTGATCACTGCCTGTTTTGTGATTGTGATCTTATGGTTCTTGTTCTTCACGCTGGCAGCACAGGCTCAGCTCCCGCTACAGGCAGGCAGCAGCGTGGCACAGTGAACTGCTGTAGCATCTTGACCACAGAATGTTAATGGTTGTATAGCTAATTATTCCCTTCAAGATATTCTTTACTGAGATTATACATACCCATCTGGTGCTGCTGATGCTTCTGTGCTGCACCTGCTGCCGATTGCGTAGGCACCCAGTAATCACAGCAAAGGACACCCTATTGTGTAATTTTGCTATAATGATTTATTCTATATGGTTGAATTGTTTTGTCTCAGCATGGCGAAGGGACTGTACTGGCTTATTGTCATTATTATTACAGTAAATCATCATTGTTTATTGCTCATGGTAGTCTGCTGTGTTTCTCTCTCTCGCACGCCTGGGGGGCTGGAAGAAGGGAGCTGGCACATCATTTAAAACTGGTCATACAACGCTGGATTGCACAGCGGCATATTGCACTCACCTGAGGAAAAAAAACACGTTTCAAATGATGTTTTCATAATCTCTGAAAAGATGTTATATTTCTGACATAATTTTGAAAAAAAGATCACATAATTCTGAGACAGTGATGTCAGTAAATGTTTGTCCATTTTTATTTCTGTCTTGGTTTGAGACATAAGGAGACACCAGCATCTTTGGGGTAATATACTGTAGATGGAACTGTCATTACTGTGTCAAGTTTGCTCGCTTTAGGGTTTTTCAAACAGAGAGCCCCTTCTCACCTGATTGACAAAAGCAGTATTGCCAGCTCTTTACCAAGGAAAGTAACCATTAGCTGCTCAAAAAGTTTCAAGACGTCACCAGAAAACATTATCAATGTGGCAAAATTACGAATAATCATGAAAAATAGAGGGTGAATGTGTCACAAAGGGCAGCAGCCATATAAAATACTGACTAAACTGAATACAGCAAAGGCACTTTTTATTGCCACTGCACATATACAGCATGTCAAAACATCTTTGGGTATGAAGTTACTGCTATTTTGGGCTGTTTTAACTTAAAGCTTGAGGCACTTAAATGCTAATTTGTGGAGCTTATGTTGACTAAAACAACATGATTAGAACAGGCATTATCATAAAAATGTACTGATTGTATTGCAAAATCATTTGTATGATATTTGAGTGATGTGGATTTGTAGAAGTGATGTTTTTATCCTGGAACTGATTGGACCAGAAGTCTTATTCTAGCTCTGGCTGGCAGAACACAAGCCTTGACATTGCTGTATTTGTCCAGGATCAGTTGAGCCAATATAGAATGCCTCATGGATATCAGGTTATCCATGTGAAATATATTCACATATGTTGTTGGGGTGATGACAGTCAAGCAGTCAAGTAGTGCATTGGTTTTATTTTTCATGTTTCCTATTGATTAAAAGTGCATTGAGATGTGCATTATAAAAATTAATTAAATCCATTCTGCAATCTTTTATACAACATTCAGTTTGAATTCAGTGTATTGTTTAGTAATGTACTGTACACTCTCAAAGTACATGCTCAAAGCTTCAGATTAAAGACCCTATGTCTGACATGGCCCACTTTGGCTTGACTTGTCTTGGACATTATGATTTGCTTGGGACTTCAGAAAGGGAGACTTGGGCCTGTCTCTCATTAATACTTTAGGACAATAGCCATCTGCTGGCTGGGTGGAAACCCATCATCAGCCACTTCCTGTTCCCCTGTCCTCCACCTAGCCTCCCTTTGATCCCTTCATGTGTCTGGGTACAAACACCCGGCATTCATGCCGTGCCACTGTGGCATTCATCCGCCGCACAAAGCACCTGATGGAAATGAACTGTGTCAACAAAGGCACCACAAGAAGGTTGTGGGCTTTCAACTCATTTGTGCCGATGGTGGGTCCCTTCTTCCATTTGATGCTGCTAGTTGGCCAGGCATCGTGCGTCCTGCTTTTCCTAGCCTGTGTCAAATTAAAGGTCAGTGTCTGGATGGTGAGGCAACTCTTCTCTTTATTCCCATGCAGCCAAGGGAGAGGCCCAATAAATCTGGAGGGAACGTTGTCACTAGGGAGTTGGAAAGGTCACTCCCCACAAGGAAAAGGAAGTGGAGAGACTCTCTCATTAAATCTTCTCGCCTACATGTTTTTTTCTTTCTTTTTTGGGGGGATTTTTTTTTTTTTTTTTTAAATTTCAAAATGTCACTTTCACACTAGGGTCAGTCTGCTGGCTGGCCTGAAACTGCCTTTAATTAGAAGTCCAATTATTCTATGTTTACTCAGTCAAGGCTTTTAAACCCTCCACTTCCTCTTCAGCATTCCTTTAAAATAGACCTCCTTCATCTCTTCAGTGTCATTTTGAAAGAGTTACCTCTGCAGGTCTTGAGATATTAACTTTGAACCGTCAGTGACTGGGAAATGAAACAGTTGGCCAGGTGATACTTGCAGTGTCGGTGCTGTTCCGCCTGGCGCTTTTATAGGCACATAAAAATAGAGAGGTGATCTCCAAGGTATAAATGAATGCTAAACTCTGTGTGATATACTGTCGGTGTCTTACATTCACATCGTAGGCGGTTAGCTGACACTCTTATCTGGCTTACAGTGAGAGAGCAGGAGGGTTTGGTGTATTGCTTGAGGTCATCTCGACAGAACACATGACTGCTGATGGGCTCCTTGGCTGTTGCAGGGATTGAGCTTATGATCTTTGATTTCTGAGGCAGACTCTGTAACCATGAGGCCACCTCGACTGGTGTAGGCCGATGAATTGTCAAGTCTGCATTTAACATTTCTCTTTACCTGGTCTCAAACAGAAATACAGGTTTGTGTGTCAGAGAGCTTTTTCACATTGTGTGGTGACTCTAGCGGCTCTTCATATCGAGTGATACATACTGCATAAAATTGGGGCGTCAGTCACATCATAGATACAGAAGTGAACTTTAAACATTGGAGCCCTGCCAATTCAAATCCCAGACTGGCTGGTGAGATTTGGAAGGGACGACATGTACAAGGCACAGTCTCCCTTAACCCCTGCACTGCTTCATTAGCGTGCTCAGTGGCCAGCAGTGGAGCACTGTGGTGGTGTTGGAGAAGCTCCCTGTGTGTGAAAACATGTAACAGTATGACCGTGAAGTGAGCTGTTGCCAAGAAGAACATCTGTGCTCAGCAAATCTTTCCTGATTAAATAAAGAATAAGAATAGATACCTGCACCAGGAAAAATTGTCATGTCTTTAGACTTTTTGTCTTCCCTCTAGCAAAAAGAATGTATTTGATGATGGTAGTGAAAATGTTTGTTTTCGGCAATCTTGGAATATTTGTAGAACTTTAATTTAACATTTAGAGTGATTAATGTTAACAAATCCTTGCTTTGATAAAACACCTACGTAGGTGTCCAAAATGTACTGAAGTTTAAATTTAGTTTTGTAATTTGAACAGTTGATCTTGTTTGATAGATGCCAGACATAAGCATCTGTCAGGCAGTTATTGGTTGTTATTCATTACAGGGATAGTAAACCCAGTTAAAGTGATGATTTTCTTCTTTAATATCATTCTTGAATATTGTCATTCATCATCCCCCATATGTTACATTTTGCCTTACATTTTGAAGATTTGATGTGAGAAAGTCTGCTTTGCTAGCCCTCGCCTCTTCTAATATAATGTTATATTGGTCAAATAATCCTTGTTATGTTGTGCTAACAAGCCAGCAGTTACTGTTACTAACATTTGTTGAGGCAAGTGGAATATATCAGGTGCAACTGAAGCGTCAGCTGGGGGCGGGAGGAATCAAAACTCTAGGCATGCTCTGATTGGATTAACCCCGCTCTTACCTGTCTGTATATGAACAATCTGTGTGCCTACACATGGCTCTGATAGAGCCTGACAGTAAACTGGTGACATGAAAGCAACAAAGAAAATGTAGCTGTATTCACAGATAAAACAGCTTCTGAGACTGCTTTTTTATGTCTCTAGGGGATTTTTTTTTACTCAAGCAATAATAAACAAACTTATTTCAATGACATTTAAGTATTCTATCCAGTTATGACTGGATTGTAGAAGTGCTGGATCCAGGATCTGGTCGGATCTCAAAATTGTGGATCCCATTCATCCCTAAACAAAACGGCAAAAAACAGCCTGTTTGCATGACATTACCTTTCTATAGAAGTTACAGTGACGGACGAATGCTGCAGTGGATGCCTAAGACCAGCTGGAATGAATTTTCATCATCTGTATGTTTGGCCATCCTTTCTGTAGAACAGCACTCATCCAACTGCTGTATTCAAAGCCGTTCTCCTTCAACACCACCCTATCTAGGCTCTGTGCAGTCTATTCACGAGGGTCTGGCTAGCCACAGAGCTCATTCTATAGATAACACAAGTAGTATAAGCCTAGAGCCTGGGCTGGCACTCTCCATTCACTACCAGTGAGCGTCCCAGTGGCCAGGCTGTGACAGATAGTCAGTCCGCGCAGGCAGCAGATAGCATGCTCCATGACACTGGTATCAGAGGGTGGCAAGCCTTCCTGTTTGTGTTTACAGTGAGATTAGCGACGCGCACATCCAAGCACACCCGAATGAGGATGGAATGTAAATTTGAACTCAGTATGAATTTATGAATGTGCTGATTCAATTTGAACTGCTTGTTTGCTCTCCAAAACCTCCACGTCTGGGAAATATGCCTTGCTATATGCCCTGTTTAACTGCTGCGACTAATCTGCTTTTCTTTGTTGTTGAGCTGCAGTTTATCCTTTTTATAACGTAAGTCTTTTTATTTATTTATTTATTTATTTATTCATTTATTTATTTATTTTTATTTTCTTTGTATTGAAAAAATCTATCACCCCCAAAAAAGCAAACTACAGAGGCAGTCTGCTGTATCAAAGTCCGGTTTGGTTAACCTACAGTAGCAGCACAGTAGCAGGCACACTAACAACAGAACCAATGGTCCATTTCCACACTGAAGAGTGATTTCATGTTGTGCATTGTGGGTGTTGAGGTTTTGTAAAACGGCGGGGGCGGCCTACTATCAAGTCTATCATTAGAGGGAGATCCTGAAGCACCCTTCACCCCCCACCAGCTATCTCCCACAGCCACATGGCTGCAGCCCAGGCAGAGCAGAGCGGCAGGCTGGTTTGTGGGAGGAAATCAGGTCCGCACAACCTTTACCCACAGAGAAACGCCAACTTCCAATTTAATCCACTAGGAAAGCAGGATATCGCCCACACAGAGCACACTGGGTATGAACTGTGAGAGTGAGATCTCAGGTGAATCACTGTGGAAATGGAGTGCAGTGCAAGTGTTTGCATACCTTTCCATGGCATTCATTCTAAGTAATCATGTCTCATGTATTCTCTGACTGAATTGAAATCTCCATTACTGCAGTGCTCACTGCAATGTAATGAACAGTTTGGCCTCCAAAGACTGCAGCTTCAGTGTAGGAGGAACTCCTCCTGAGCAATGCTAAATTAAGCAAGGACAGGCTATGGAAAAAATAAATAAATAAATAAACGAAAAAAAAAAAAAAAAAAACACCCGCTATGCATTTCTTGAAAGATCAAAATGTCATGCATTGACTCCCACAGTAGCAAAACATCTACAAGTGCCCACATGATGCTGGATTCACTATTACAGCTTTTTTTTTTTTTTTTAACAGAATTGAATAGTTAATCCAATATATTGTACATTGCGACAGCCTCAGATATCCAAGCAGAGAGACATAAATGTTTTTCCTTTGAGGGTTTACGGCTTTTTTTTGTTGTTTTTAACCATGACGAGCTCTGTATCCAGCAAACCTTCAACATCCTTTGTTCCATAATACAGCATGTCTTTACTGGGGGACACAGTTAAATTAAAAGGATGGTAATAAAAAAAAAATTTTTGATTAAAATGTAAAATGCACATACTGTATAAGGATCTGAAGTCTTCTCTATGGAGAGAGAGGTTTATCAGCTGATTTGTCTGGAGTCAAACGTTTGGTTGCTGCAAGGCATTCAAACTTACTTTCACACGAAACGTAAATTCACATCCTATGCAGTCCAACCCAGTAGCAACGAATGGCTGGCCACTGGCCACAGATAATAAACACTCTGTTTTTGGAATCAAGACAGATCTGGAGCCACTGGAAATGGTTTGATCCCTTTGGATCCAGATTCTGGGTCCGGTCCTTAGTCTTCTTAACCATTTACAAACAGTTACAAAACTAGTCAAGTAACAAGTCGTTTTAAGAGAGATTTTAAGAGAGACTTTTGTCTTCCAATGTATTTGGTTCTTTTTGTGCAATATTCAGTATTCATTCATCTGTTCAACTAATGCAGAATGAGTGCAGGATAAATGCATGAAGGACTTCTACAATAGCTACAATGGTTGTCCTCTTTGAGGCTGAGTTATTGGATAGAGGGAAGCTGTCAGTGTGTGTGTATTACTCAGAGCTGCTTTAGGGTTTTAATTACTTTCCATGCCTCACTCAGTCAATGTCTTGACAAAATGATGTGGGAGTGATGCATGGCTATGAAAATGCCTTGGCATACTTTGCATGACTGTGGTGCAATAATGCATTGCATAAGAAACACTGTCCTCTCTGACAGTCAGCTATTCTACACCCAATCACTCTTTGATACAAGATAGCGAGTTAGTGAGAGAATGTAAGACACACACAGGAGAAAAATGTGGTCAGAAGACAGAGGGAGAGAGAGACCAGCTCAAACCAGGCATGCGAACAGAGATTGAGAAAGAGAGAGACACAGATGATGAGGAAGAAAGAGAAAGAGAGAAATTAGGCGTGAAAGTGCTACTAAGGGAGAGGGAGGCCTTCACCCAGCAGCCCAGTCAGGAAGATAGAGAGTAGCCAGGCTATGCTGGCAATCTTTACATCTATGATCATAGTGCTCTGACAGAGCCAAATGCTTTATGACGGCCATTCTGGCTCTGAGACAGCGGTGGGTGGTTGCGGGTAGCGGGGAGGTGTCAGGATAATGGCTTCAGTTACTCTGCGGTACAGGGCTTCCAGTCTCAAGGGACTCCATGTCAACTGGTGTGACATCGGCTCTGGATCGATAGCATCTGTAACACTGAGCTGTATCCTGCCGCCTCAAGTTCAGACCTCCTACTGACAGTTCACCGCACCCTCACCTTGTTGGCTGTGCTTTCTCTATGTCGCTTTTGAATTTTTAGTGTTCGACAACCGAAGGGGATGGAGGTGGGGGGGTGTTGATCGAGGCAAGACAACGCACATCCTCAACCTGAACTGACATAGCAACCAAAAATAGCTGCTTTCATCTCAGCAAAGCATTGCTCTTGGCTGTATGCAGAAGCTCGTCTACCCGCTCCGTCCTAGTAACTGTGATGCTGGATCGCTTTTAAGTTGCTGGTTGGAGTGGTGGGGGTTGGAGGTGGGGGTCGAACACACACTGACATCACACTTTGCTCTCACAGTGTAAGCTAGCTGGCTGCCTGTCTGCTGCTGAAGCTAAACAGTGCAACACTGGCAGCTCTCTTCTCTGAGGCAGCCTTCTCCCATAGTCCAGATGAGGCTCTCCCATTCCTGAGGCAGCACTTTGCACCAGCCTTCCCCCACCCCCCATCCCCCCTTTTTCCATTCTCAGTCGTCCATCCTCGCCCATCACCCCCAACTCCACATTCTGTGTGCTGACAGACAGTTGTCTGGCTGCGGCCTGACATTCAGTGTACACAGCGCCAAGCCCTCCGACACAGGCACTGTCAATCAAACGACACAGGCGAGGAACATCCAGATGTGTTTGGACAAGAGGATGAGGATTTCAGCCGTGCAGATTGCTGTTTACTGTGCCAGAGGGGAGAGGACCGGACCATTTTGCCCAGGCCTCTGGCTCTGCCATCCGCCTGGCCTCTGGATGGAGCCTTTGGCCTCTCACACACTGATGGTGTGTGTGATGCTGTGTGATTGTGGCAGTGGGCTGATTTCTCTGTGACAGAGACAGATAGAGGAGACCAACTTTGATAATGTGAGAAAGGAAAGAGATTTTTCCCCTTTCTGTGAATTCAGGGAGGCCAAGATGGCTATGTGAAGAGTGGTAAGCGTTCTCTGTTTTGCAGGACTGACAGAAGCTTAGACTTCAGCTTTAATGACACCTTTAATTAATTCATTTAATTTATCACACCCAATATGGTTTAAAATATTCAACATATTGATTTAAAAGTATGCTGTAAAATAACATTTCTCACATAATCTGTGATGAATAACTGTTATCTCAGTATTAAACAAAACGGTTAGGATTATTGTCATGCACATTATGAAATCTGAAATCTTTCTTTGAGCTAAGTGGATGGCAGTATAATATATCAGTCTGCACTGCCCTTTCAGTTTGTTAAATATTGATTCATATGTATTCATATCTTACTATAACGGCTAAATTTCCAGTGCTGATCAAGTCAGGCATCCCTTCAAAGTCACCAGAGCGTATATGGATTATTGAGAATGACCTATTATATGGTTATGGTCTAGATAGCTATTGATATTTCAAAATAGCTTGTTCACTGAAGAAATTATTTGAGCCTCATATCCCAGCAACAGTGGCAGGCAGGATCACAATTGTGTGATAATTGTCAGAAGTGCTAGCTTTCTCCAAATGCCGAAAAAGCTCTGAAGTGATGCTGGCACAGTTGAAGACACACTGAAGCTTTTGATAATCAGTGAACGCTTCCCTCATAAATGTCACCATGTACCAATGTACTGTACCACACTCACACACACGCACGCACGCACACACACACACACACACACACACACACACACACATGAATACACTTCCTCTCACTACGACGTTGCCACTTCTCATCTGATGTCATTATCATTGTCTCCATCAAGGCTTGTTAATTTATTTCCCTTTGTTCTTTCTGCATTTTTCACACTTTTGTTTTAAGTTTTATTATTATTTGGCTTCTGTTGTTCAGTCCACTCTCATCTATTTGCCATGTGGATATTTTTTTCTGTCTTTTACTTTCTGCTTAAGATGGGTTTTATGGGCCACTTAGACATTTTTTTGACTCAGCCGCACAATTTATATCTTGTGTTATTCGTTTTTATCACTTGAAAGTGCAAATAAACTCAATCTAAACCAAAGTGTGGGGGGCAGTCTGCCGCACTGCCTCTCCTTGACAAACTGCTCCCTCTTTGTGCAAGTTTTGATAGGCGACCAAGTTTTCCAGGTGCAGATTTAATGCAAACCATTCGGCTCTGGCTGTAATTAAATCTGTTCTGCTAATGATCCAATTAAATCTGAAGAAGTTAAAGAAAGGCTATGGCACTTTAATTAAGTCATGTCAGAGGAGAGTAAAACATTGGCATAGCCTTCCCTGGCTCAGCTCTTGGCTTGCTGGCTACATGTGACTGGAAAGTGCTGCTCTGGCCTCTGGTTTTAATGGTGTTCCTGTGTGATAATAAACAGCAACTTCAGACGTCCTCCTGTACGGCCTGAGGCAGCTCGCCTCTGTGCTCCTTTCTCTAATCCTATATATGCCCAACACTTTAATCCTTTTTCACCAGCTTCTTTTTTTTGACACCATGAAGGCTCAGTTATGGCTTATCTCCAAGAAAAAAAAAGAAAAAGAAAACATGTTTGAAGTGGGAAACGAGTAAGGAATAAATGGAGCAATATAGGTCAGTCTGAGGCCACAGTGGGGGAATATGGCTGGGAGGTGGAAATGGGGTTGGGTGTTGGATGTTAGATATTGAATGCTCCTCTCCTCTTAATTGGCCTGTTTTCCTCATTTTCTCTGATTATTGACCCCAGAGAAAAGGGGGAAGTAATGTGGGCTTGACCTGCCTGCTCTGCGCACCTATTAACAGCAATTACACAAAGTAAATAACAGGAAGGAAAAAGCAAAAACTATTTAAAGTCAAAAAAGGTGTTCGTAAATGCTTTGGCAGAGCATAGTGCAGGTTTCAAATGTGCATATTTTAGAAAAACAATGTATCTATTCCAACATATTATGTAGACATAAGTATGTACATGTTATGTAGTTAAATCAATGATTAAACAAAATGATCATTAAAAAAAAATTCCAGTTTATTTTGAGGGACTAAAGTTACCTCACATTTTATTTATTTATTTATTTATTTTGCTTTTTTTTTTCATGTCTCTCAGGCTCCCTGTGTCCTTCTCTATCTCTGATGTCCTCCTTCATCAAAGAGCTCATTTGTAAGGTTAGCCATCAGGTTATTGCACTTAGTGCCACTGAATGTGAGGTCCGCCAAGATTTACGAAAATGTTCCTGATAGTGTGTTTGACAGAGCGCCAGCCAATGACCTGGGGGCTGCTGGGAGGCCGGGCTGTCTGAGCTGTCTCCACCAGGCCTGGATCAGCGTGGCCCCCGGCCCTCTGTCTCCAGTGGGGTGATGGGAATTAAGATTTGGCAGTCCTGGCTGGGTCAAGGTGGCTTCCTGCTGTCTGAGACTCACAGGGATACCCGGCTTGATGCCAGCCACGTCACCCCTGCCAGTTTTACAGTACCATCTGCCCCTGCTACTCCTTCCGCTCAGCCAGCCTCGTCAAAACAAGTCAAGATGGCAGCCCCAGGTGGCTGCGTATGACAGCTACAGCAGAGGGGGATACTGGGAGATGCTGAGAGCTGCTGTGCGGCAGTGGCAATCATCCAGGCAGGCCCAGGCCTGGTGTTACTGTATAACCACCCCCAATCCCCTCTCAGCAGCGAGACAGGTACAGGCACAATGTAGCAACCTGCTCCTGTCTCCCTCTCTGCTAGACAGACCCCAGCTGGGGATTACAAGTTAGGTTTGGATCAGCTCAGAGGGCTGGCAGACTGCCTGCGCTGTACAACATGAGGGCCGCCACCGTTTGTTTTCCAAGCTGCTGTTTCTCTTTCTTTCAGTTCTGTTTGCTCTGTACAAAGTTCTGGAAAAAACTTAAATGGGCACTGCAGTTGTTTTGTGTATCAGTGGTTCTCAACCTGGAGGCTGCAAACATTTGGGTCATTGTCAGAGGAGGGGCGTCGTAGTGGGGGGAAAGCGGGACTGATTACCCAGGGCCACAATGGGGGAGGGGGCCCTCGAAAGGCCTGAAATAAAAAGTTTTGCCTATTGGTCGGCTATACAAGGGCCCAATAAGATTTCTTTTCATGGGGCCCAAAATCCCTGGTGGTGCCCCTGATTATGAGGTTCAGGAGATAGAACACGTATATTCTGAATGTATGCAGCCTTTAGGCCTCCTCCAGTGAGTAATAAAAGCAAAATAGTCTAACCGTAAGCTAAATGCGATTATTTATTTATTTATTTTTTGAAAAGTAAAACAACTGTCATACATACAGTATACTGTTATAACAGGGAATGAAAATGAGCTAGTTTGACAACTGTCTGGACAGCTGCTGTAACAGTCATAGAGGTCATGTTGTCATTTTTAGACTTCTGCATCAAAAAATGTCTATGACGGAATGCGGTTTTCCTAATTCCTCCCAAACAATTTATGCAATTTGGACATTTTTTTTATAGATGAAAAAAAATTTTTATAATTTTTATAAATCACCTGTGATGACCTGTCACGCATTGTAGTGATTCTCTCTCCTAATACTTTTGTCATCCTTGAAACCAGACAGCTGATCAGCCAAAGAAGTAGGCATGGTGGCTAGCTAAGCAGGTATTATGTCTTTATAGCAAGCTGGTAAGAGTCTAGTCATAAATCTTGTGAGCAAAGCCAGTTGCAGAACAGCCATCTGTGTATTTAACATGCACAGCAGTGTTAGCTTTTTGTTACGTTATGACAGGCGCTACATGATAGGCCAGCACCCCTTCTCACTCTCCTCTCGCTTGGGATAATTTTCGAGCAGTGATCACCTGGTTTCAGCTCGTGATGTGATTATCTCTTCTTCTTTTCGTCTTTAAACCATAACTCATTACTGGAAACGCTGAGGAGCAGCCACTCGGCCAAAAGGAGCCCTGATGTGTGACGTGCGGTGAGGTGATAGTGTTATTGTTGCAGGAGTGCAGCGTGATGAAAGGATAAATAGATCCTCCAGGCTAATGGAGGGAGGCGGCCTGATCTGCAGCCTACTGAGTGGAGCCAGCTGTAACTGAGCTAGGATGAATACCTCCAGCCAGGTGGCAGAGGCGTTTTTCATGTTCTGAATGTTGCTGTGCTCATTTCTGCCAGCGGAGAGCGGCAATGATTTGGATGTCACCTGCTAGGGTTATGTTCCTGAAACATGAGGTCCATCTCTCTGAATTCATCACTGTCATTCAGCTCACAGACACTGTGCCTTATTCCCGCCGCAGACAGGCCGCCGGCAGTGCAGATGTTAGATGTGACAACTCAGGTTGACTCGACAAACAGCTGCTGTTCACTAAACTTCTGGTCATATTTACTGATCATTAAGACGAATTCACTTGCTCTGTATTGTTGTTTACTCACTGCAACACATAGAGATACACTTTGTAGCGAAGCTTGACATTTTTATTCCCTGCCATTTTTAGCAATAATCTGTACTAAACATTCACTTTAATCTATAATAGACACATGCTGTCCTGATTCCACTGTGAGCTACTGAAGTCCCTTAAACCCCAATGGCTGTCACTGACTGAGTGAGTGATGAAGTTATACCATTAGTCGGTTGAGTGTTGGACTTTCCCCATTGACCGTTACTCTTTCAAAATGAATCAGTGCAAACAGTTCCCTGTCATCCCCTCGGGGGTGTTTCGTTTACTGCAGCTCACGCCAAATTTATCGCACGGTAAGATGACAAGATCAACTCGAAATGGCTGCGTCACTTGCACAATATAAGCATAACTTAGTGAAGAGATTCACTGGGAAAAAAAATGTAGATTATCAACTATGATACAAGTTATACAAGTCTTGTTTTAGCATTTCCTGCTGACACATAGCTTGCAATGTTGTCACCTTTTAGTAGAACCAGATACCAGAAAAAGGACCTGGTAGTACCCTCAACTTTAGTCTAATGGAAAACCAAAAAAGGTGAGAGTTGAGTCACGTTGAGCTGTACCATGAGGTGGAAAAGTGGCTTATTTCATAAAAAAAAAAAAATTGTATTATTTTACTGTAACTTCATCACTGGGTTGGCACCTACTGCACCCGTGTCTGGCTAGGAAGGGGTCTCCTCTCTGTGTCGTGATTTCTTCCAGCCTGGGGGAGTTTTTTCGTGTCGACTATGAGGATTAAGTCAGAGGTTCTGTTTGTTGCAAACTTGCATGCATGTGAAGCCCTTTGAGACTGTAAACAGTGGTATTGGGCTTTAAATAAATGTGAACTTGAACTTGAACTTATAAGTAATCGTGGTTTGAAAACTGCTGTCCAGTACAGCTGCTTTTTAAATGTACTTAAGGCCCAGACATATACCAGGTTTTGACCTAGTCTTGTTTATATTTCTGTTGGCATCATGCAGGATATGGTTTGCCTGGAATATAAAGTCGTCTCCACAACTTTAATCTGCTTTTATTATGCTTTTATGAGCAATTGTCAGCATAATTGTGTGAGTTGGTCAAGTAATTACTTTCAAATGACTGCTGCTGGAATATTACTCATTTTGATGCGGTTTCTGGTTGAATGTTAGAAAATGCCTCCTGTTGGATTATTATGATTGCTTCTTTTAAATAGTATTCCAGCAGTGCTGTCTTGCTTGAAATAATTTTACATGTTTTCAGCCAAAGTTGTTTTGTACCCCGCAGTGGCCTTGGTTCACAACTGGCTTTTGCTTGCCTGTTCACTTATTATCAGTAACAGTTTGTTTAATTAGTTACACTGTTTATTCAAGAATCCATCAGCTTCCAAACAGTTTGTTCTCATGTGGGTGACCTCTGACCTTGGTTGTGGGGTTTTTAACAAATACTGCTGAAGCTGATGTGGCCTTTCTGTATATGATGTGCATCACGAGCCCATGTCATGTGTATGCAGTAGCTGTTAAGGTGAGGTTAGCAAGCCGTCACCTCAAGATAACACACACTCTGAAGATATTTAGACAATAAATCTTTCTTGCCCACATCTTTACCTACATTTCCATAAATTTACATGGTTGTTGTGTTAGCTGGTGATGTGTTGGAAAGTTGAATGTCCTTGAGGCCAGTGTTGTTGTGCTGTCAAGGAGAAACTGTACTCCAGTTTGAATTCGACTTTTTTAATGAAACAGGAAGGAGTGCCAGCTCAACAGAAGACTGAGCAGAGTCTTCCCTCATTTGATGTATCAGGATTGTTAAAATACCTGGAGGCGCTTCGGTCTTGTCAAAAGCCAACTGAGGGCTGAATTGTGGACTAACTTGACACTCTAGCCCAATTTTACCAGCACTTGTGTGCTTGTATATTGTATGCAGTGTACGTTGGGCTATGGGGATTATAAATTATGTGCAGACAGAGCATCTACTTCAGCTAAACATATTCAACTTTAAGTAAATACTATATACCCATTGTAGTATATGAAAACTGTGCAAGACTGGCATACTAACTGCTAATAATTGTTTTTTCTCTGTCTGTCTCTGCCTGCCTGCCAGAAATTAGTATATATATTTTTTTAATCTCCTGGCGCTGCTTCAACAAATTTAATTAAAACAACACAGGTATATATCACTATTTGTTGAAGGTAAAATGTTCATCTACTGGTTTCCACAGTGATACACACAGGGAATCTAGAGATACACTTTGAAATCAATAAAAGCTGCTCTACTGCATGTGAAGTGCTGACATTAGGCTTCCTGGTCTTGCACTGTGTCGGATGGACGCTACAAAACCCAAAAATCAGCATGATTATCGTCTTAATGGTTGATGCTCGCAGTCCTCCACATATAGTGCATTAAAATAATGAAAAATAAAGGTAATAGTTGTTGTGTGTTGACTCTTGTAGAAACAAAAAAAATCCAGCCGCATGGACGTAATGGTCAATTAAATGGGCCCTGTACCAGAGACACTTAGTGTCACACAATAAAATAATCACTGCTAATTTAAT
Organism: Myripristis murdjan; assembly: GCF_902150065.1. Lineage (NCBI taxonomy): Eukaryota > Metazoa > Chordata > Actinopteri > Holocentriformes > Holocentridae > Myripristis > Myripristis murdjan. The sequence goes on from NC_043982.1 coordinate 17,840,794, forward strand.
GGTAATGTATGGGTCTGTGCCAACCCATATGGAAATCTAGTATATGACCATCTATGCACCTATACCCGGTAAAACAGACGCAATCGTATTTATATCCCTCTTGCAATGAGTTAAGGGACATCTGGCAGTCTTTATAAATTGAGCATGAGGTGTTGCACAAACAAACTTATTTTTAAACCTCCTCAGCTTGTCTCTCTTCAACTTGATCCATGTTGTCATTATTTTCACTGGAAATCATCTGGAAACACCTCAGAGGATGTACCAAGCAGCCAATCACATTTCTTGGGATCTTGTGTTACTCTATGTACAGTTTCTTTTTGGAGAGCTGCATGTAAACCACAACAGCAATCTCTGTGGGCTGTGCCAGCATCGCAGACACCTACGACATAGCTATGGCTGCATTTTAAATAAGAACCATAAGTAGGCTTTGACTCTTACAGTGCAAAAATGAACATTTTGCCAGTGTTTCTGCGAGCCAACAATTTTAGAAGGATTTAAACAGGAGCCCCAGAACCCTATCAGCTCCATACGTGGACTAACAGTTCTCTCATCAACACACAGCGAGGCCAGATAATTGTCACTGAAGAATCAACACTTAACAATACTGGCAAATTTACAGTTAATGATATTAGCTTTGTTTGCCTTTACATGATATGTTGCAGGCTACTACTACTACTACAATTGAAATTATTATTATTATTATTATTATTATTATTATTATTATTGTTATTGTAGTTGTAGTCGTTGTTGTGTTGTTGGAGCCATTGTAAGTAGGTTTGGATAACATTCTCAGTTTACCATCTGAAATGTAAATGTAAATCTAAAATAGACAGTATAGTAATTCATTGTCCTCTTCCATGATTTCATTAGCATCAGACAAGCTGTTTTTTATCGTAGTGACATTTTCACCGTGCCGCAATTAATGATAACATGACGGTGGGAAAATAGCAACAACAACCAGACAGCTGCTGGTCATGTTTACAGTTAGTCCACCCTGCACCACCAGCCACTGTGGCTGGTAGTCACAAAGTTTCTTAGCTTGATGGTGGCTTCCCCGCTCTGTGCATCTATTGCCCTCTTTAACTGCAAACTTCTTCTTTGAATATTGTATGCTAGAACTAAACAAACTTAACACTCTAGTGTCTCTGAATCAACTGCCAGACCATTCCAGGTAACTCTCAGTTGCTCAAAAACAAACAAATTTTTTTTCAAACCATTCCTCTCGGGGATGGAGCCAAAGTCCAGCAGCAACTCAGCCAGTCTGCAATAAAAAGTGGGATTTCAACAAATGCTCCATATGTGTAGCATCTGACAGCGGCACAGGATTCCCCAGCTTCACATCGAGTCGATAAGAGTTTTGATTGCATAAGCCTTCAGTGCTGAAAAGACTTGTGTCCATTTTCTGTGTGACTCCTCCTGCTCCTACGGCTATTGTCTGTGTTAATGGTAGGGAGAAAAACTCATTGTGTCAAAGACAAAAACTAGGGCTGGGCCTCTGGGTCAGTAGTAATGTTTTAATTAGCCAAAACAATGTTTAATCCAGTCCTCAGGACAGTGCAAGTAAGAATGGGCACAACAGAAGCCCTGATGTTGCATTCTGGTTGGGCCATGTATCGGCTCCAGGCAGCAGATTTGGATGTAGGTCTGCTTGGTGTAAGAGCCATGATCACTTCCCTGAAACCTCTGGATTATGACAAAAAAGCACTCGGCTGGCCAGGCTCATGCCAGGGGATTTATGGGGACCTGCTTCAGGGAAAGGTGCCAAAGACACACAGTCAATTTCATCAGCTTTCCACTTCCTGCCATCCTGGCACTTCCCCCCTGACTACTTTAAGGTCTTTATTTTCTGGATGGATATTGTTGGAAGCCATTGTTGTTTGGGCGCCATAACCAAATTCCAGGAAGGGGATCTTATTAGCTGGTCATGCTCTTCAGGTTCATGATTACTTTCATCTGAAGCCACGGAAGAGTGCTTCTCAGAGCCTTGCTTCCTTTATTGAATTTGAAGTGTTACAATCTTGCAAAGAAAGAGAAATACATCCATTTATTTACAATATCATGGTTGACTTGCTTTCTCAGGAGGCAACAGAGAGCAAGAATAGAAAGATTTTCTCACAGTTGTCTGAAGGAGAACACTCCTGGGTGTCTTTATTGGTGTTTTAATCAACTCCAGCATTTTATCGATTTCTACAAGAGGAATTTCATAAAGGAACAGGTCAGAACAGGCAGGTAGTGTGTACCTTCAGCCGAAAAATGACCCAGCTCTTCTCCAAGGAAACCCAGAGTCCCAGCCCAGCTTCAGACGATATGAAACTATACCTCAGCCTGCTACTGCTTTTCTGCCTCCTGTTTACTTAGCTTTAAAACCATTTTCACTGCATCACTTCTTCAGCTCAGTGCTTATTTTAACTCCATAATTAATATTTACAAATGCAATCAGAATTATGCCTAAAAGCCTGTAGACTACCTGTGGTTACGCCGCCAGCCCACTCTCGGCTCTGTCTCTTGCTGTTGCATTTAATTGACGATGATTTTCATTACATCACTCACTCTTAACATCTCCATCTCTATCGCAAAAGTAATAATCAGAATCATGGCTCAGAGGTTTCATACTACATTTGGCAGACTCTTTTATCCTAAGCGACGTACATTTGAGATTTTTCTACAGCACAAGCAAAGATCTATTCAGGGGAGGCCGACAACATCAAGTGCCATAAAGCTCTGGTTCTGGTCCAAAGGACAGAGGAGCTACAAGGCAGTGCAAGGGGGGAATGCAGATAGGAAGGAAGAAAGCATAGATACTCTTGTGTCTTGAAATGTTGACTCATGGCTCTCGTTTGCAGTCAGCTGTCTAGATTCATGACTGTGCACAGTGTTGTCTTGCTTTAATTACACTGGCTAACTGAGACCCCAAATGTCATTAAGAGGCTATAGTTAAGCCAGGCACTAATCTTAACCATGATAGCCCTGATATGACGTAATGCTCCAGTGGGTTATGGTGTTCTCCATGGTGCTGTGGGTTTGATGCCTTTGCTGTCTCCTTTTTCTCCCAATTTCCTCATCGTTCCTACCTCATAATGCAGAAATAACACAATAACATTGTGCAGAGATTAGAAACAGCCAAACAATGCTGCAACAAGGAGACTAATTTGTTGGTTTTATTATGTTGATGGCAGGATTCATGGAAGATATCGGAAATGGTGAGATTGAGGTTAGAGAGATGTCCTTTATTTAAAAATAATCAACAAACTTGCTGGGATGAAAGTAAAGGATGTTATGTCTTATTATTGCAGTTATGAATCATCATAAAGGCTTTGCGGACACAATGGCCACAGGATTAGTGATAAAGTCTGTTATTGAAATATTGACTGACTCATCTCAGGTAGCAATTTGTTGTTTCCCCAGAATGGAGAGATAGCATTTTTGAATGGCTCTCATCATGTTCGGGTGTTATTTTTAACCTTCATTTCTTCAGGAAAGTTTCTAGGCTTAACTTTAATCCAATTCCTCATATTCACCTTGGCAGATGCCCAGCACAACTTCTTTCCTTTGGCTGCAGGGCAACTCTGGTGGAGCAGTAGGCTATGTGCCTTGCTTCGGAGCACTTTGACAGCGGATCCAAAGTCACATACTGGATAGTGTTTGACCCAGTTGGATGGTTGAGGTGGGAACAAACAGCTTTAAAGGCGGATGAGAAGGTTTCTGCTGCTAGATTTGCACTACACATGCACTCATACCACAACCAGAGGATTTTTTTTCCTGAGATTAAAGAATTCCCTATTTTTACACCTCTTCCCCAGAGCCAACCTTACCTATGCTTGATGCAGATTTAGAGTGAATAATATTCTCTATTATAATGAAGCGGTGGCTGTTTGAAGTTTCTCCTTGGCTGTTTTGATGAAATGAATTCCATACGGTACATCCAACACAATTTATGGAAGTTACTCCCCCATTTTGTATTTCAAGTGATTGAATTGCCCAAGGTGGGGGATTTTAATCAGATTTATTCTTATTCCTTTATCAATAACATTGCAAAAGTGCTGTCTCGCAGAAGCACCTTTATCAGTATATCATAAGATGTGTTTGATCCTTTGAAGAATCTTCTTCATAGATGATTTACATATTGGTTCTATGGAGGCTGGGTGGATTGGTGGTAAACTGGTCTGTGATGTTTTGATATCAGAGAACACCTAAAACAGAAGGTAATTATAATTACTTACTTCAGTGAACCAGAGGGCAAGCACTGACAATGGATTTTTTTAAAGAGCGTACATCCCACTCAATTTTACTATTGTTACACACACGCACACACACACACACATGCGCGCACATACACACATGCATGCACCCACGCACACACATGCACCTACACAAAAAATGATTTCTGGTGCTTTCCTTTCATTTTTATGAGTCAGCATCCGTGATATTTATGGCCTTAAAGGTGCTATGTGTAGCATTTGAACATAAATAAATCATTAATGCATTAATTCTGTGATATTGTGCTTAAGATGGAGCATTTGACAGATGTCTTACGACTTTTGTTCTCTGTAGTTATTTCTGTAGTAATTGTACTTACTGGTGTTAATTATCACTCAACCATGTATCGTTAATGTCTTGCCTTTTAAAGTATTATTTTACTGTTTACATGTAAATTGTACAGTTTTGCCACCAGGATAATGTAAGTACTGGGCATCTTATGCATTTGTGTTTCTGAGGATTAAAAGTGGATGTCTCTTACTTGCTTACTACTGAATACAGATTGTCTGAAAATTATTAATTAGGTTGTAAACATTTTATAAATTATGAATAAACAGTTATAAACAAGTTGCAAGATGCAAGACTATACACTACAGGAAGTCTTTCCTGCCAGCCGCCATCAAACTTTTTAATACTCTTTCACTTTACTACTCTGTCACTTTTAGCATCTCAGCACTTAAGCGTAATTTTATTTTAACAATTTGTATTTTTATTAACATTTTGATAGTCTGTGATAGATCTGTTTTTATTCTTGTTGTTGCCTGAGTGTGAGAAATGAATGAATGCACTGCTGCTGTAACAATTGCAATTTCCTGTGAAGGATCATTAAAGTATCTATCTATCTATCTATCTATCTATCTATCTATCTATCTATCTATCTATCTATCTATCTATCTATCTATCTATCGCAGTGTACAAACACTGATATAGGCTCGGCATATGGCAAGATAAGTAAAGTACGCAGCAGCAGCAGTAACTTGATCTTGCCAAATAGTGAGCCTGCATCGATCTTATGAAAACTGAGATATAACTTGTTTATTTTTGCCTATTGTTGATATCCCTGAGCAGCACTTAAGCCTATTTGTTCAGTCACTACAATATCCAGCCCACTCCAATAGTTTTCTATCATGTGCTGTTCAGTTTTGCATTCCAGTCAAAAGCTCTCCAGACACTTGAGTCATGATGGGACCTGGCCAGCTCACTGTCCTCCTTTATGACTAGCTTCTATATGAATTATTCTGTGTTTTTGTACTTTTTTTTCCTCTTGATGATTGTTCATCTACTGGTGGTGGAGAAGCTCAGTTGTTGGTATTATTATTTTTCAGCACAGTGCAGATTGATAGGTGAGTGTGAGGCGGGTTCAAGGTGTGGGTGTGTATGTCTGTGAACAGGAATAACATGTTGCCTTCCCGCACAGGGTCCAGGGAGCAGATATTGTAGCCAGTAATACTGAACAAATAAAGGACAAGGGGATGGGGAGAGTGGAGAAAAGTGCCACAAAGGTGGTTTTAAATGCATTAGATGAAGTGTTTGTGTATTTCATGGATTGGAGCAGGAAAACGTGAGGAACGGTGTTGCCTTGAAAGACAGGAAATCAGAATGTTCACCTTGGGAAATAAACAGACTCTTGCCAAAAATCAATATAGTTTTCATCTGAATATTTTGGATTCACAATCACATTTTTGGGATTAACACAGCTCTCCGGAATCATTTAAGTGCAAGTGAAGCCAATAAACTTGGGTTCTTAATTCCCTAATAAAACAAGCAACCAACTGTAAGGAGGTCAGACCACAGCCACAGCAACCAAACTGAATCGCTGACACCACAAAATAATAATCTGAGCAAAGTGCTGGGAAAAGAAACAAAGGATAACATTTAAGGAGAGAAAAAAGGGAATTCTTTCTGTGATCTTGAGCAGAGGGGAGAAGATGTAATGCAAAGACGGTGATGTGAGATAAGTTATTAAAAAGATGTATGCAGCTTATGGCTGGGGCGGAAGGATGGGAAACACAGCTGCTGTGGCTGGACTCTGAATTTAAATATCACTCTACACATACATTCAGTATTCTGTCACCATTTGCATTTGGACAGGCTGGTATGCAGCAGGCTTCAGCTATGGAGAGGGATTGGTGCATTGGACCAGTGGACCATGAGATAGTTATTCTGAGTGAGTAGGATGAAAAGCATGAAATAAGTTCTGTGCATTATCAGGCGCGCACATGCAGCATGGCACCTGAGGCAGGAGTGGCGCAGACCTGTACACATAGTATTAGTAGCATCTTCTTACTGTGCAAGCACCTAAACTTTCCACTGCACTATGTCGCATTATTATTAAATTGGATCATCAAACTGAACTCAAATTTTATTCATATATATCAGATTTCATACATTAAAAGCCCTGCGGGGCACATGGGAGATGTCAAAAATAAAAAAGCGACAAAATGCAGAAAAAAATATCAATAAAAACCAGGCAATAAAAACAAACCAAAAAAAAAATGGACTAGAATGTTAAGAAATAACTAAGTGACAGGAAAAATGAAAGAAAATTAACATGAAATAGAGAGAACTGGGAGCAAAATGGCTAAAAGTAAACTCTCAGGAGGAGTGAGACTGTGTGTGGGGCAACCTTTGCAAATCCCTTCGATCCACACTGCAGCTACTTTTACAAGATTCTTCTTTGATTTTCTTTCTCTCTTTCTCTCTGGTAGAAGAATGCATGTGTATACGACTGTTCCTTTTGAAAGTACGCCGTGCGTCAACTCTGTACTTAGGCCTGAGACTGTGTAGGATATGGATTACCTTTGTGAATCTACACCGTGTCTACTTTTCCCATCATTTTTCACTTTTTGTATGCCTTTTCCCCTGGTGCGCTCCCTCTCTTTCGCTCAGGCAGTAGAATTCAACTACCTATGCGAGCGGCCCCAGAGAACATTTGTGTCGGCTCGTCGACTGATGTTTGTATGTATGGTATGCTGTGGCGATTTACTGTTTTCCATGTTCATTTTCATCAGGTGCTCTTTATTGCAAAGCATTCCAGCAAGCAATATTCCCCTTCCACATGGACTTAAAACAGCATTTTACTTGTTATGGACACTAGAGGTTAGAGGATAATTCTGGTATTTTTCACCCCAAAAGGTAGAAAGGGTTGGGGTTTTTGGAATTACATCACATAAAAGTTCTCCCACTGACAGAACCAGCGTTTGGCAACATTTTGGAAAGCATCCCTACATAGGTAGACCTGTGTACCACCTTAACAGATGCTGAACTCAAGGAGATGTCTCTGAAATCTTGAGTGAGGTGAGTTGTTGCAGGTCAACAGCAATAGAAACATGAGAGAGGAGTCACCAGGAAGAGTTTGATGTTCTGGAGAAAGTGAGAAACTGTAACTTAGTGTCATCTAAAAGTAAAAAAAAAGAGCTTTCATAGATTACCTTTGTCAGATTGGGACATTAAACTTGTGATTTCTTCTCTCTAACCAGGTTATTCTGTTGTCTAACAACAGTAGAGAGATTCTAGTTGGTTCCATAAATGGTAGAGATCAGCAGTAAAACCAAAGGAAGCACTTTAAAACTGTGATGGCTAAGCTGTACTAAGCATAAAACACCATCAAGTCCTTAAGTATCCTTAATTGCATCCAAGGACAAGCTTTCTAACTAGTTCCCTGATTAAAACAAGAGATATCTCAGCTCAAACTAGTTGTGTTATTTTATAAATTGCAAAGTGCTGCTGCCAAACTTCCCCACTCAAAAATGTCAGCGCTTCAGGACTGAAGAAAAACAGCTTTCTTGACATGACGTCCATGATATTTTTCAGCTTGACATCACATTTTGAATGGTGTGTTTGGTACTTACAGTCAAGTCCAGAGAAGCATTATTATTTGTGTAACAGCTATAATTGCACAGCACTTTTCTTAACCAATCTCCAAAGGCATAAAGTCCCACAAAATATATCAAACGAAAGCAAGCATATCAACAAGCAATCAGTTCAGGTTACTGCAGCAAAGGTTGCACCTCCTCATCAGCCTGACAGATGAAGACTAGATTTCACAACATCCATATTGCTGATCCGTTGCGACACTTTGCTCAGCGGCTGTTTGGTTCTCCACTGTGTGGTGCTGAATGTTAATCTGTACAGCTCCACTACTCTCAGACAGTTACTACCAGTGGTACTGCGCTAATTAGCCAACCCTCTTGAGTAGCAAGCTTCCCCAATGGCATCTGTGCAAAACAGAATTATTAAAGAAGGAGGGAGGAGTTGTGCCTTCTCTGCAGAGGAGCAAACACCGAGAGTTCAGTTTAGTATTCACCCTGTTGCCCTCTGGCTGGGGAGCCAGCTCTGTCATCAATATTAACACCTAGATGCAAACGACGGTGTAATGCACTTCTTCTTTTTTTTTTTTTTTACCGTGAACCAATGAAATTTTTATTTGAATCACATAATTATAGTTGCTTATTCAAATGAGGAGTGGGTGTCGGGCTGGGATGATTTGTGGCTCTTCAGTTGAGATGCTGTATGTGGCCATATCCGCTTTGCAGTTCAGACAAAGTGGTGGTGTCTGGAGGGGAGGGGTTGGAGTGTAGGGATGGGGGGGCGGTGGGGGGGTGGTTGAGGGTGGGGTTATGTCCTTTCAAGCCTGCAAACAGAGCTGCCCTGCTTATAAATAGATTAATTTTCTACACCGCTAATTTTTTAATTTAATAATCATTGGCCCCCCTCTCCACACCACTTGGCTTGCCTCACCTCCTGTCTTGTGGCATCCCGTTGGTTTGATGGCTTATTTGCTGATTTGTTTATATATTTATTAATTCATTTACCACCCCCCCCAATCCAATTTTAGCTGACATTTCTCGTCGTGATGCAAAGGATGACCTTTGAAAACAGAACACTTCCTGCCAGAGATGTGAAAGAGGTCCCACCGTCTGCACAGAAAGACTCAGCAACCTTCTCTCCTCTCCTCTCCTCTCCTCTCCTCTCCTCTGCTCTCCTCTCCTCTCCTCTCCTCTCCTCTCCTCTCCTCTCCTCTCCTCTCCGCTCCCCTCCTCTCCTGTCTGTCTCTCTGCTCCTCTTGCTCAGCAATGCGGGTATTTGGTTAGGTGTCAAAGCCAGATCTGTATGCACAGTACAATTTACATTTCCTCTTATTTTAATTGAGTAGCTTTTTTTGTGTATTTGTCCTTTTTTGAGTATATTCAGGGCAAGCATGTTTACTTTTATTTAAGTGTGCTTTAACTCAAGTATTCAATACAGAGGATGGATTTTATAGCTTCTACACAAGCACTGCAGCAGAAACTGGCATAATGGAAAATTACAACTGAACCTGCACAAGTGCGTGCTTATTGGATATTGATTTTATTTTATTTTTGTGTCGTCTTGCTAGTCTGCTAGTGCCATCAAAACATCAGTGTGGTGACGTTATTGAATAATACAAGCGGCCATTTTCTTTACTTTTATTATCACAGGTTGTATAAAGAAAGATTATTATTTTTACAAAGCTCAACAAAGTCTTTATCAGTGTACAGGGTCACACACTGACCCTGTCTCACATCCAGTTTACATGGCAAGGAACAGATGTGAAACAATGTCTGCTTTATGTAAAGTAACTCAATAAGTTTTACGCTTAGTACATTTTTTTTTTTTTTACTGTTACTTACTATTACTTGTGCAGTTACTAAGACTTTATTTTTCTACATAGGAAAAATCTCAGCAGGGTAGCATCTCCTATAGCAGGAGGTTTTAATGCTCTTTCAGGGTTGTCTGTATCACAGTTGAAGGTTAGCATTGCTAACTTCTGCTAGATCTGCATCAGATTCTCCTCCTTTAATCATCAAAAGCATGAGGCATTTGCGACAGATCTGTGAACCTAATTTGAGACAACACACATTTTTGTTGGATTTCAGCACAACACAAGAGTAGATAAGATGAAATTTCATTTGATCCCGAGAGGGAAATTGGTTCATTGCAGCAGCAAATTCCCTAGTAAGAAGATACATGAACACTAGAACATGAAAAAGAAAACCATGAATGAAGATATGAAAAGATACAGATTGCAGCTTTAAAGGGCATTAGGAACTGCAACAGCTCTGGCAAGTCTCTTGCTTGCTGAAGACCAAACAGAGGAACAGACACTGAAGTCATGGCTGTTAAGCTCAACAGCAGGGTGCAGGCTCCTTGTGCGGGTCCATTGTAAGGACCTTTGGGGCTCCTTGAGGAGATTCTGGGAGTCCTTGAGGCAGTTCCAGGTCTCCTTGAAGGGATTCCAGGGGTCTTTGAGGTAGTTCCAGAGCTTTCTGAGAGGGTTTCCATGGATCTTTGAGGGGGTTCCAGGGGTTTTGAATGGGCTTCCAGGGGGTCTGCAGCAAAATGTGGACTTCATTCAAAATGCAGTTGAAATTCACCAGAAATGATCCAAATTAGGGAATGACAGCTGGCTGTATTATAACACTCACTGCTATTATCTTGTCACCTATATAGTGTATAGGCGGTTCTACAGTTCAGTAGTAAATCAGCACTAAAATCCAGGTGTCTGTGTATTTGGTGGTTGCCATGGCAGCGCGCATAGACACAGCGGCTACAGCTCTCCACTCTCGGTGCCGTATTATATGTTTTTGTATGTGTGAACGGTTGTGTTTTTAGCTTAAAACACCACCTTATGTTGGGCAATGTACGCGTACAGTCGTCAGCACCTTTTGAGCTTGGGATTGTGCTGCGAGGTACCAATTTCGCCTGACTTTCATCGCTACCAGGACATTCCGGAGGATGCCGTTAGAACACCGGGGTCTCCGTGGATAGTTCTTCCCAGCGACAAGTCCAGGAGGAAACGTAAACAAGCAAAGGAAACAACAGTTATCAGGACCTTTTGAGCTTGGGATTGTGCTGCGGGATGCCAATTTCACCGGACTTTCATCGCTGCCAGGACATTCTGGAGGACGCCGAGGCTGCAGGGCCGGTGCGTTGACACGGCTGAAAGGACAGCCCTTTGGGCCGCCGCCTCCCAGCTTTTTCCAGCGCCAGGTCCATGGCGAACACGGGATGACGAACTGTGCTTGCACATCCAACAAGTGTTTCCGTGACTGTTGAATTTTTTTCTGATATCAGAGACGTGGCTGCAGCCATCTATTACTGGACTTAGCTATTCAACTAGCAAGATGCACGATGCTCTCTATTCTCCCCTGCACCGAAAGGACTGAGCCCTAATTTCGTTGCATTATTATACGTATATGATTGTGCAATGACAATAAAAATCTATCTATCTATCTAATTGAATCTGATCAGTTGAGGGTCTGTGTTCTGTAAAGTGTGTCATTTTGGGGGTCTGAGGTCTAAATTTGGTCCAGAAACTTCAAGAGGCCCCGCTCTGCATCAACTAATAAGCTGCTGTTTGCCTCCGTGCCTTCTTTCTCTCCCTCGCTGTAATGTATTTTGCATGAAGAAAAAAAAAAAAAAAAAACTTTAGCTCCTGTGGGACTACAGGATTTCTTGGTGAGGTAAAATTTCTTGCAGCATCTTCATATATTCACATAGATTCCATCAACTGACATGCAATGCATTCTCACTAACATGCTCATTCCAACCTGACAGTGTTTCCGCATTATAACTGATGTGTGTGTGTGTGTGTGTGTGTGTATGTGTGGTATCACATCAAATAAGAAAGGCCTTCAACATCCATATGCCCATGTTGCCATGGTGACTGCTGCTGGTTACAGGAGTATCTAATAGTTAAATGTCTACACAGGTCTTCCACACAAATTAACCTGCTGTCATGTCTGTGTGTGTGTATGTGTGTGTGTGTGTGTGTGTGTGTGTGTGTGTGTGTGTGTGTGTGTGTGTGTGTGTGTGTGTGTGCTGGAAGAGTGTTTTGGGGAAAGTATAGATACATGAAAGATCATTCAGGCAGGCTGGGGTGGCTCTGTGTTCAGGATCAGCTGATCTTTATGAGCTGATTGCCTTCACCAGTTGTGCAGCCTGTTTACATCGTCTGACTCACCCGTTTATTCTCTGCTGCTGCTTGTCCTGCTGCCATTATCACTGCTGGTGCTGCCTGGCAGCTCACACACCCCGCCACTACCCAGCATCCACCTGTGGACTCCTCTGTCTCTTCATGGCTCCCCAAGGGGGGTTTGCATTGATCTCTCCCTGCTCTCGCTTTTGCTGACTTTAAATTATGCTTTGCAGGGAGTCATACAAAACGCAGCCTTGATGTCAAAAATTAAATCTACATCTATATTTCAGTAAGGAATTATGAAGTCGGAAGTATAAAGAAGATATTTATAATGAATTTCATAGACATTTCATGATTAGGTGCTATTATAAAAAAAAAGCATCTTCACAGAACGAGACATCTGATGATACAGGAGATCAATCAGGATCGCTCAGAGTCTCGACGCTGGTGGTGGTGATACGACTGGTGAAGAAGCCCTGTTGACTGAACAGTCTGACGACCTTATTATAGTTTTTGATGGGGGAGGAGTTGGGTCATGCACTGCTCAGTGACTGTGACACCAGAATGACAGAATGAGCTGTGACCTTTAAAACTGAGCATCCTCCAACCAATTGGACAGCTAAGTGTTTATAGAATGCTGATTGGATAACTATGGTGGTGCTTGCAATTAAGTGAATGAGACAGGCTGTGCTATGAGAGTGTGGGAAAATCAAAAATGATGGTGGCGCTTAGACATTACAGAAAGGTATCAGTAGGAAATAGTACATAATAGGACATAGTAAACAATTGAAAATGATAAATGAAAAGGAATGCAAGAAAAAAAAAAAGATCTTCCCATCTTCCTTATTGAACTTTCACATAAGCTTCTTTTATTTTGAATCAAATGTTCCCGTTCAATATGTCAGGTCACCGACTTAAATGATAACAAGCACAAAATTGCACAGAACCACAGTATGTACTGTGCATTCATCCATGAGTGAGTTTCTTTGAGTCCTTCGGTACGGCCCTGCTGAACGTGATCAATTCCTATAAACCACCCTGCCCTGCCGGTTGCTTGTGGCCTAGTTTTGCTCCATTCTGTACCTGCCACCACACAAGTGTTTTATTGTTTTGTATTGTCCTAATTTTTAGTATTTTTTCCCTTCATGTCAGTAAATTTTGCTTCCATTTTGCACACACACACACACACACACACACACACACACACACTCAAACCTACCTTCATCCGGATTTCTTTCATACTTTAATTCACATGTCCTGGCATTGAAATTGTCAAGTGCATTATGTTTACACACCATCTGCTGTGTTCTAATCTATATACCATTTATCAATTACTTTTTCCAGTGGCTCAGTGTCCCAGTGTTAAAGTGTTACCTTATATTGACTGTATTTACCGTTGATGTGATTGTGATTTCAGTTGACTGCACCTAGATACTGACACTGAGCTGTGTTATTTGGTTGTGGGTTCAAAATGAAAATAATGTGCAAAGCATATGAGTCATTAATTGGGTACTAGAGACCATATCCACCCACAGCCCAGAAACCACATTATCTGATTGAATGTTTCACTGTATCCTAATTGAGTTGATGCCGTATGGGCTGATGATGGGTTTTAATGGTGCACCCTATGACAAACTGCTGTGTTAATGCTCTCAGGGAGACTCTGGATTGCTAGATGACTGTATGGATGTGTGCCTGATGTTCATATTTAAACTGATTTGAGGGTTCTGGTCAAGTCACTTGTGCGTTTCTGGCCATTCGCTATTGAATTTAGTGGCTTTCTAGCCCGGAGGGGTTCCTTAAGTCAACTGAATTATTTATCCTGAAAGCGGTCAACTTTCTGTTATTGAGTTGGTTGAGCCCTAAAGCTCCTCTCACTGATGCCAGTTTCCCTTGTTTTGTTTAGAGCACTTTGCCTCCACAAATGCACACTCAAGGATGGTATGTCCGTTTCCTCTACTTGTCATGTTTAGTTTAGTTCAGTTGTACATTCAAAAGATTACACTCTGAGAAGGAGAGAAATACTGTACAAACAGAGAAAACAAAAAAAAAGAAAATGACATAGCAAAATGTCAAAGATAGAAACTGGTAAACTCAGCAACAGAAACTGAGGGACAATAAAACTCCAAACTGAATGGTACAAAACAGAAATTGCATGAAGTGGAGAAAATACAATAATTTGAATTTGTTTTCTCTCTGTGCTTGTTTCTAACTCTGTCTTTGTTTTCTTCATGTTTTTCTCTGTGCAGAAACTTGTCGAAGAACCCTCTCACCACGCTGTCATGGCAGCTCTTCCAGAACCTCCAACTCTCTGAGCTGTAAGTCCTCTTCCCTTGTCTGACTTCGCCCGCTGAGCCTCAACGCTCACAACGGCTTTGTTTGTATTAGATTAGAGCAATTTATCATCGTTCCCTGCATACTATCTGCCTCAATAGAACTTGTCTTCGCTGCATGCCATTATAATTCCTGCCCGTGTTATACAAAACCTCTAATTTGTTTGAATACAAGCAAGAAGGCAAAACGACTCTGACTGAACCTAAAGGCGGTATAGTGGCACTGTGATCTTAGAAGCCATTTGCTGACTTAATTAACACACAGAGGAAATGTAATGGTCTGGTAGGAGGAGGGGATCTGACCTCATTTTCTTGTTTGTTATGAATATTTGAGCGATCGACATGTTTATGAAATGAGTTTGCTCTTTCACCACCAGGGAGAACATTGCAGTGCAGACCGGCTTGTAATTTACACATCATTACGGCTGTCAGAACTGTCCATCATGTGAACCTGCGCTTCTCTCCGAGCGCAGACACTCCTTCCTGCGGCTCCTGCTAGAGAAAGCTGAGGTATAGCCGGATGATGGGCTGCAGGAATGCGAGAGAAGACACAACTATTTAAAGCAGGCCTCCTTATTGTGCTATTTTCAGAGGTAGAAGCGGGGCAGATCCTCTGAGAGTACGGCACAATGCTGATCTGGGGTAGTCCTGCCTCAACACGCTGCAGAGTGGAGGGAAAGCCCTGTGCACATCAACAGTATATATTTTACATTTTAGGCATTTAGCTGGCTCCGGAGCAACTTACATCCCTTTCACACACAAGACCCGTGAATGTGAGCGCATGCTGATCCCCGTCCATCCTGTGTAGGAAGCTATTCACACCAGAGCCCAGACAGACCCACGTTACGCAAGTGTAACCTCTAACTGGGCCGTTACCCTGTGTCATTGGAGGCCAGATGGGTTTCTGTGCCACTCGCTGTGCCTATTATTTAGTCGTGAATTTCTTATTCGCTGCACAAAGAAAAAAAAAATCATCTTAAGAGGTCATTTAGTCTCATGTATAGTCTTAAAATCATGTATTTTCTACAATTGGGAAAAAAAATCTGCCAGTAGGATGAGATAATCCCAATTGATTCCAGTGCTTGTTTCCAGAATTTTCTTGAGTCCTGTATTGTTTTCCTGATACTACTAAATAAAAATCTGGAAACAAGTGGGATTGTCAGATTTTTTCCACTTGATTTGACAAACACAAGATTTAGTCTTTAACATCACATTTGTATGCAGGAAAAACAAGAAACCAAAGTAAGGAGCACTTACGCATCTTGTCCCATCCAAATCACCTCTCCAGCTTGTGGATCATGATTTGCTCCGATGTGCAATCCTATCGCTTCCTAAGCAACCGTCTTAGATGTGTACAAATGGTGTCTTTGTTGTTCTACATGGAAAGCACGGCCAGGGTAACGCCAGTGTTTCCTTGTGAATGCTGATGAGGAGTGAGGGTTTGTGTCTATTCCATTTGGTGTGTTTGGTTAAGAGGTGTCAGTTGGAGTGGCGTGGCGGCACAGACGTGGGCCGGGGCTTTATGTAAGAAGGAAGCCATGTGGAATCAGGCCTCGCTAATAGGAAATGAGTCACTCTATCATGGGCAGAGCCAGAGACGTGGCCCTGACATCATTACTCTCCTCACTGTGTCTGTGTGCTCTCCCAAACCATATTATCCTGCTAAGTCAATCATGCCAAATGAAGCACACTCACCAGGTGGCTATTGCATTTAATCTGTAATTATTAGAATAATGCACAATGCAGTGTCAATGACAAGAGCCTGCTCGTGCTGCTAAACAACAGTGATATTATGTAAATAGGAGGAAGATCAAACCAGCTGAAATAATTACCATTTCATGTGACGAATAGAGAGTATGGCCTTTTGCCACAAAGCTGTTGCTACACCATGTTATCTCAATCACCGTACTAGGCATTGTTAGTCTATTCTTTCATGTTTGGAGTTTATATTGTAAGTGTCTCGATTTCAAATCTGTATCGCAGTGAAGGTGACCTACAAAGATCTGGAAATTTACTGTTTTTTGAATCCTGAAATCACAATTTAGACATGTTGCCAAGCATAATAAATAAGGTTGTTTACACTGATTAATTAATGAAATCCTTTATTTAGGTACATTGTTCTCTTTCAGCTCATAGGTCTTGAGGATCACTGTAACTTAAAACCACTTTCTAGTTGTCTCACAACTCTTCACTCTTCAAATTAAAATAACAGTGCTGAATTGATGTTGGTGTATGTCGCACATTAAATTATACACATCCAGCAACCTGACCTGGTGGTTGATAGAAAAGGAAACACAAGAAAATGAAGAAAAAAATCCAATCATTCTGGTGTATTCGACACTGAATTACAAGTAGCTTTAACAAAGCAGTCTGTCTCCTTCATTTTGCATCACAACTTTACATATATTTTGCATTTTAAAATAGTAATTCACCGATTTAACAGGATTCTACATGTTTCACTCAAGAAGTGCAGTTGCTATCATATTGGACGCTTGGCTAGCAGTAAAGGCTTAATCTCTAAAGGGTAGATTCCTTGATTCAACAAGTTTGAGAGATGGAATTGGCGCTTAGCCAAGGTTTCAGCCTGTCGAGTTGACTCTTGGTATCTTGGTATCTGTCAGTTCTGCTTTTTTGACCAATGAGTTTTTGTCTGGGTGCAAAAAAACTGAGATTTTGATGAGGGTCACACTCGTTTGACCACACACACCACTTGATCTTCATCTGCCTCAATAAAAGGTTGGGATGTCTCTATTTACCTCAAGAGAGCAGGCATCACGTGTAGTGCAGTGATCTCAAGTGTAGCTTTCATTTGTTTAATCTGTAGTTAATACCAGGGACTCATTTACACCATCAGAGTTGCAATCAACAGTCATGCACCAGTACGCTTGGCCACCCGCAGGAGAAGACAACAGTTGAAATTTTGGAGGAAAAAGAAAGCTCCTCTCTGTCACACTCATTAAATCTGTTTTTCTCCTTATCGGGCGCTCCTTATCAAAACCAGTAAAGTGTAACAGCAAAACAGTTGCTTTGTTTCGCAGATTGGTTGCACAGATATTTCACACTCTCAGCAATATCTTAATATCAGTGACAATGACAATATTATCAGTGAAATCTCAATAATCTCAAGTCTTTTGTGGCTCCTATGAAAAGGCCCCAACATCACGTTGAGGCTGCACAATAGGAGAGTGCTGTGTGCTGCCTCTGGAAGAGACACAGATAATCGGCTCTGCCTCTTTGTCTGTGTGCCCTTTAGCCAAAGGACCGGAGCTACTGCAGTGTGGTGCACAGCCCAGCCAATCACAAGCCTGAGAACAGCAGCAGGGTGAAGGGGCGGCTAAATGCTAAATCTGCTGTCGTGGCTTCCAGGGTGATATGATTGGAGATTATTTGAAGTCGAGCTAGAGGCAGTCACCAACACCGCCGTCTTCGAGGAAGCTCAGTCTATCTGTTCCTCAAAAAGAGAAAATATTCTCCTTCTTTAGCAACTAAAGCCATCTGCCTGAGGCAATGTGCATCCCAATCCCTTTATTCTGTTAGTGCTTCTTTAATCCCAGCTCTCTGGGAAGCAGGGGCTGCTGCAAAGTCAAACATTTACGCCTCTCGTTGCAAAATGGATTTTTACTTTGAATATGAATAGATCAAACCTGTAATCTTCTGATATGAGTGCCAGTGGATTAGAATGAATTAGACATTAAATTTCAAAGGGCTGTATGACAGGTAAATTACTAAATTTGAACCTTCATTTTATTAGGGACAAATTGCAGTTAGGGCAAACTCTCATTGACTTATAAAGTGTAAAAAGGAATATTAAAATATTGGATATAAAAGTAGAGACAGCACTGGGGGAAGTGGTTGCCTTGAGATTGGAGAAGTCACCAGCTTGACTAAGAGAAAGAAAGAGAAAATGAAAAAGAAATGCTCTCCCTCCACTGACAGCTGCTGCCAAGGTGCCTGTGAGCAAGGCATTGAACACCCACAGACTCAGGTGGAAGTCAGCCAGAAGACATTCTGGGCAACCAGGGGTTTTACTGAATCTGGATAAAACAAGGAGGCAAAATTGCAAGTGGGGTTGGAGAAATGTAGAAAATGAACAATTCACCCTTAGCTAAGCCCCACCCTCGAACACAGACTGGTCAGTCATAGCTTATACTATACGGTTGTGCTTCTTTCATGGAATTGTTTCAGATTTTCATCATTTTTAGGCTGGTTTTGTGGATTTCGAGCTAGTCATGGTTAAACGTTGTGCCTGGGGCATGTGTAATAGTGATACTTGTTACCTGGAGAGGTTGGAAGGAGATTTGCGTTTCTTCCCCTTTCCAAAACCAGAATGAAACCCCAAAAAGTGTTGGCTGTGGATAAAGCTATGTGGAACTAAGTACTTGTATGCTATGACATCTATATGCACATGCTGCTTTTGCTTTTTAATGAGTGTAATGGTGAATAAAGGCCCTCCCTGCTTTACAGGAACAGTGTTGCTCCATAATTTCACTGTGCTATGTCTTGATCGCCAGGTGATGTTGTGGTTCACTTTTACACCGTTACCTAGGCTTTGGCCTCCGTCTTTATCTTTTTAACATGTTTTTGCCTCTGAGTCAGTTTGACATCCTGGATATATCCTTCAGATGCATATTGTCGAACCATATGTCTGCTTCTCTCTGGAATCGCTTTTTTGTTTTTCCAAAAATTAGATAATCTTTCCTCAGGGAGTGCAGTTGGTGACAGAGTGTGTCTGTGGGCTCCATGCTGGCTCAAACAGCATAAGGTAGTAGCAACAACAAAGGGGTGGGGCTTAGCCGATGGTGGATTGGGTATTCTTTGGGTGTGTGTAGCCAGCAAGGTGATAATGGAGCAGAAACCATAATCAGTTGTTTATGTACTTTGGCAGTTTATGTCAGATTTATCTGAAGCATAATCACTTTATTCACCAAAGTGTAATAAATGTATGAGAATTCATCTTGTTGACACTGGTACAGGGACAACAAGGCCTCACATATGGTGCAGAAAGAGAACACTACTAAACATAAGTCAGCCTACATGTAGACTGCTGGTTATGAATGGCTCATTGCATTATAAATGTAATAAATTTCACAATAATTTTCTGAAAAATAATGTTTTTTACGCATTAGTTACATAACACATTAGTTATTTTTTGCATTACATGGATTGTGCAAGAATACTTACTTGCATTCATTAGGCCAATAAATATTGTAGAGCTCATGCTACCAGCAGAAGTAGTCTAAATAAAGACAGACACATAATCCTTATTATTTAAGGTGTTTCAGTAAAGATACTGTACCAGCACCATTAAATTCCTTCTCTCCAAGTTGCATTTACTTTTTTTTTTTTTTTTTTTTTTTTTTTTTTTTTTTTAAATCATGTGCTATTTTGGTAACATAATGCTGTAACATTAGCAATGAGCTTCTTTTTATATCAGTAACCGCAATGTAATTTTGATACTGGAACACAAATATGTTAATTTACTCTGTTACAACAAAAAGTAACTGCATTAAGGCTTTACTTTACAATGAATTGCCCCCCACACTGCTTGCATCTAAAAATAACCTTGCAAAGTATCTGAAGAGTCCCAGTGAAAATCTCCTTACTCTGAAGAATAAACTTGCTGTAAGCTCACTTTGTCCATTTTTTCTGCCTGAATCCTTCCCTGACCTGACTCGGGTGTCCCCTCTCTTCCAAATGATTGCAGTGCAGGTGGTGTTGTCGATAAGCCAAAGTCAGGTCTGGCTCTTCAGACAAATTATGCTATAGTGGTTTTAAAAAGCCAGCCAGTGAGAGAGCCTGCAGGGCTGCTGACTTGCCAGGCGGCCCCAACCTTAGAGAGAAGCAACGATAGGACAAAATGTAGATTTATTTATGCACAGTTGACAGTTGAATACCTTATCCGTGACATAAGCATTAGGTACAGCACGGTAAGGATGCAGCCAGCCCAACAACAACCAACAGTGTGTTAAAACAATGATACAGACATTGTATTTTGTGGCAAAAGCAACTGTGTAGGCAATTGGTAGGGATCAGGGGAAAATGCTTATGCTGTAAAAGCTCTGACAAGAAGGGTATTAGAGTGACTGTACATGAGTAGTGGCCACCCTGAATTTATCCTGCATCCATTCCCCACTAGTACCTCAAAAGCTTATACAGCCTTTTTTTCCCCTCAAATGCTGTAAATAAGGGGAACCTGATCTCTGTCTAGCCAGCTGTTTGATAGACTATACACTGTACCTTCTGGAGACTTAAAATTGGACATTTTTTTTTTTTAATCTTAATTTTCAAAAGATTTTCTTTCAGAGTTACAGCAACAGTGCAGCGAGCATGCAGTAAGATGTGAGAGCTGTACATTCAGTCTGTTGTCGAACACTGCTAGGCATGGATGTCAAACAGGCATTCGGCTACCTCCAAGCTTCTTGAAGCTAAGGAGATGGTGTGAGAATATTATCACTTCCATTTTATGGTAATAACCCTCAGCATTCTCATATTCAAGTCTATTTTGCTGCGCTCCGTCACTGGATTGAAGCAGCACTGCAGTGATTCAACTTATAGAGTATTCATGAAAGCTTTTATATTTGCTTTTCTAAACACCCAGTGTCAGGTGCATCTTTCCCAGGAAAAAAATCATCTGGCACAGTGGAAATGATGTTTTTACATTTCTGGGAGCAGCAACAATGTTTTGTTTGGAATAAACAGAGGGAGAACTGGGTAGTTAACATAAACATAAACATAAACTGACCAGGCAAAGAAAAGAAAAGAGCACCACCTATAGACAGTCAAACATCATCAGCAGCAAATGCAAGGAAAAAAAATGCTGTACTGGACAAACTGTTTGACTGAGAAATGATTTCTTGAGAGTGAGTCACAAAAACACCACAGCAAGGAACGCTTAGCAGCTCAGAGGTCAACTAAATAAACAAAATAAAACAAAAAAGAGGATATTGCAGATTACTACTTAAAATTTCTGTTTAATCCATTCATCATGATAAAAGTGTGAGGTGAAATGATAACAAATGGTAATAAAATACAATGCTTAGTATAAAGAAGTAAAGAGAGAGATGAAATGTGTGCAGGTGAGCTAAGGAAACCCCAAGGGGCTTAACATGCAGACCTACTCTAATAGAAATGACATGAACAAACTGACAAGCAGAGCACCTAGAGCAAATAGCTAGGCTGTGCTGATTCAGGGTCGCAGGAAATATAACACACCACCACCCCAAGATCAATGTCGCTGCGGTAGAATTAAGGAGATTTATAAAATACGGAAAATTTCAAAACCAAAAATTATCCTTGACAACAGCATAAGCAGAGGGAGAAGTGTGTTCAAGCTGAGATCAAAGCATGCAAGCAACAATGTAGTATATATTATTCTATTCTTGTGTGCTATCTGTGGTTCCTCAGCTAAAGCACCTGTGTGTACATTTCCCAGCAAAACAGCCTCTGGCGGTGATCATTACCTCCTCTCTGGAGTAGCAGCGTGGATCATTAGCCAGCTTCAAGGAAACATCATGCTGCTAGCTCTTTGTATCCAGGGTCACACTGCTGTTTGCTTTTGTTCTTTTCTAAGTCTAATCTGCTCACCTCTAGACATTTATCAACTCCCAGCTGTCAGTTTGCTGTGTTTCTCATGTTGTCTTATTGCTTGTTGCGATGGCATTGCTGTAAAAGCCCTGCCATGTTACAGGCTGGACTCCCGTTTTAAATCCATGGATGCGGGTTTCATATCAGAGAATGTCCTGAGTTTTTTCAGCCAGCAGTGGCAGCAGCATATTGGCCCATATCAGCACTGCCCTGGGGAGTAGTGGGTAATGTATGGAGGTGGTAGCTCTTATTAACAATTATCATAATTATAAGGAGGGAAAGCCCAGGCCGCCCTGCTCTGGTGAGCTCAGATCCCTCATGTGATTCAGCTGGCTCAGCGTTTAATGAAAACCGTTAGCAGTGCGATTCCCTTCAGCCCTGGCATGTAGAGAGCTACCTGTTAGGAAGCAGTCTGTGTAGAGCATGTCTGCACGGATACAGCTTCATATCGCTTTTTCATGTACATTATGTTTCATTCTTATTTTCATTTGCATACAATGTTATTGTTACATCCTGCATACATGCTCATATATTTCATACTTTTGTTGTAATGTTCAGTTTGATAATGTTTACATACTCTGTTTGCTTTATTCTTGTTTATGTAATACATTTACCACTGCAATGACCCAACTTCTTATCTTATCTTATCTTATAGCCTTATTTTATCTTCTTTTTTTAAACTTGTCTTATTTGATCTCATCTCATCTCATGCCTCATAAATACCGATGTAAGGTTTTGATTGGGGAACTGTCTGTTGGGAACTTGTCTAAAAATCACAGCGGAAACCCTGTTGCCAGCTTCACTGAGAATGATGCTTGCTGGTGGGTCTCACGGCTTGCGAGACTCTTTTGCAGTCAACCTCCAAATCAAGCCTAAGTCAAGCTGCCCACCCTCTGCCTATTCCCCAGACAAGGAGGACACATGAGTGGCGGGTCAGCTGTTTGCCTTGAAGGCTCCATTTGCAGTGGCCTGAAGAACTTGGGTGTAGAGAGTGGTGGGACAACATTGTTAAAGCGAGATGGACATGGATCAGGAGAGTGGAGTGAGAAGTTGGGACTTGGTCTGGTTCCAAGTGAATCATGGTACAGTTCATCTCAAGTGAGAACGCAATCCAACCTAAACTACAGGAACTGAATTATAACCAATAGGTGATTTGAGGGGGCATGCCTTACCCCTTGTTTGCAAAACGACCAAAATGCATCCCCTTTGTTGACCGGCCGTTCCCCTGTCCTTCCCCTAATAACAGTGAGAGTGCAGGGGCAGAGGGTTTGTTTAGTTGAATATGTTTGTCTAGTCTGCCTGACTCGTTGATCCTTTATCTGATTGACGTTTCTGTAATTTAGAATCTATGGCCCCAACCATGACACTGAAATATCAACAGCCTAACTGTGCAGTGTGTTGATAATGGTAGTTGCAGAGGAGCAAGACGATCATAGGGACATATTCCTGCATGTAGTATTCCTGTAATATTCCTTTAATATTGCTATGATCACTCAGTGCAGTCTGTGTCCAGACCAAGCCACCTCTATGACAAAATATTTGATTGGAGACACAATTACAAAAAAATCAAGTGGGGTCATGTCGGTTATATAACTTAAAATGGCCCTGCTGGTAGTGTATTGTGAAATATATGAGGAAAGCTTAGTCCAAAAAGATTCATAATGTCTATACTTTACATAGATAGTGGAGTTTCTTTTGTGTCCGATATCCACTATCTATGAGGAAAGCTTGCCTGAACAAACTCCTAAAATTTAAAGGTGTATTTTCTTATTTCTTTAATACACAGCTATAAAAAAAAGACAATTGGAGTAGGGAGAGAAGGATGATAACTGGGCAAAATGGAATTGTATAATTAGAGGTCTCACCGTTATGTCCTTGGGCTATTGGGCCATTTCTTGTTAAAAAGTAAATCATCTACTAACGATAGCATTGCATGAAATACACAGCTGAAATATACAGGCATGTACACATACGAATATGAATCCATACTAAACTGTCAAATAAACAACTTACTTTACTTCTGTGTAGTAAGTGAGCGGTGTATATACTATAGTAAGGCTGAGCAATTTTATCGATTCTGCGATATATATCGATATTTTGTTTCCCCAGAAAGTAGCGATTTTTCAGCCGTGAGTATCGATACATTAAGCCCCATTCAAATCCCCCGTGTTCCGTCTGGCATTCTGTTCGCTGCCCATTTCCCCCGTTCGCGTTGCAGGAAGAGCAATTAGGTCAGACAGCCGCTAGTGTCGCTGTAGAGCATTTCTAGCAAGTTACCCGTTTAGATACTCTCTTTACACAGACTCCAACGTCTTTTTCTTCCTGTTTACGCAGTCAGCGCTAAGAGATTCAGGAGAATATAAATCCAGCACCTTCATATTTAAAAGCAGATGTGTGGGAGCACTTAGGGTTTAAAAAGAAGAAGGACAGGGACGATTTAGATAAAAGTCTGGCGGTTTGCAAGTTGTGTCCAGGGCTCTCAAGTCTCACGCATTGGGCGTGAGACACACACATTTCAACCCGTTCACACACTCACACGCCACACACAAGCTGTAGACTCTCTGTCCAGTTAGAGCCATATATTGTGTAATTGATCGATGCGTTCAGTTTTCAGTTCAATTAATTCAATCCAAGTCAATGGAACACTCACAAGATGTCACCAAAATCATTCTGTCCCTTTAAAATCTTTCAGAAAATGATAATAATAATAATAATAATAATAATAATAATAATTGTTTTCCATCACTATGCGTTGTTGATCCATTGTTCTGCTATTGCTTGGTCGTTGCACATGCTGTTGTTTCTGGACCTGGAGAGTCTTTCGAAAAAAGTTCTGTCCAATACATAAAAGACCCATGAGACCATATGCCATTTGATTACAAATTTTAGTGTGGTTAACACAGGGCCGTGCGGACACTGACCTAACCAACTGAAAAACGCAGCTAACAACTTCACGCCTGAATCGGACCAAGGAGGCAGACTATCAGGTGCAAAAGCACTCGCAGATGCCTTGGCCAAAAATGTTGCTGTACACTTTCCCTCCTACATCTTAACCCTCCAGGGTGAGACTGAAGCAGCTGTCAGTAATTCAGCCCTAGACTACACTGCAGTGCCATGATAGAGTTGACTCATTTGCTGGCAGTGGACAGTGCCTCAGAACTGACGATCATTTTTACAAGTGAACAGAGAGCTGTATACAATGTCTGGTCTGGCCCAGCCTCTCAGTGTTTGGCTTCTAAGTGGGACAAACTCATGCATGCAGGATTGCTTGCAGACGTTCTGCACAATTCACTATTTTATGCCCAAAGTGAATTTATTGGGTTTTTAGATGTGGTATGGAGAGAGTGTCGTTGACCCATTAAATTGTCGAACTGGATCCATTCTCTCCTTTCTCAAACACCTGCTAGAGAGGGGGTTGATGAAATCTGCTATCAAGGTGTATGCATCGGTGGTCTGGTCATGTCATGATGGGTTCGGAGAGAGGTCAGTGTTCAGTCTCTCTTGTAACACTTCCTGCAGGGAATTAGGAGAAAACATCCAGTGATACATTCCGCTACCCCCAGACAGAATTGCCTTTGGTCTTTGACCTCCTCTCACAGGAGCCCACTGAGCCCATTACACCAGCCTCGTTTATATCCTAGTCAGCTAAGACAACACTGCCACTTGCTTTGACTTCGGCTAAAATTGAATGATTTGTACATGTTTTTTTTTTTTTTTGTTTTGTTTGTTTTGGTTCACCCCAGCTCTCTACTGATAAGAAGAGAGTGCTACACTTTGGAAACATCCATCCCTCGCGCCTAGGAAATTTACTTTAGGTCAAGGACAATCCAGGTTCTGAATGAATGAATGAATTCTGGCCTCCCCATGATGGAGAAAGAGAGGAAATTCACCTCTTATGTCCAGTGCATGCTTTGGCCCCCTATATAGAACACATGGCTGTACACAGCAGTGGTTTGTGTGCCATGGAGACAGAGTAACTGGAAATCCTCTAAGCACATACTTGCTCACTATCTTTTGTTGCAGTATATTACACATCTGTGTGATAGAGGGCAAGGACCCTCCTACAACTATTTGTGCACACTCCACACAGAGTCTGCCAGTGTTGTCAACAGCCTTGTTTGTCTGGAGGACATCTGTGTGGCGTCATGGTCCATGGCTTAACTCTGATCCACCTATGAGTAGTAAAACATGTAGTGATGGAGCCTTAAAGTGCTAGGGTACTTTTGAGACTATTGATCAGACGGCTGGTACTGGCTCCTGTGTTAAACACTGATGAGCATTTTGCTGTTTCACCCCCTACCTCTGTGTGGCATGTGGAAGAAGGGCAAACCATGTCTGGCTTACTTACTGAACAGTGGCTCACAGGCAGTCAGGCTCGTCATGTGGTATGTTGTTGACAAGTCAGTGTCACAGCAGGGGGTGGAGTAATCAGGTTTCACCCCCTAAGCCAGCAGAGCCCCGTTACAGAGCAATGCCTGTGTGAAGTAGAATGATAGTCTGGCATGTAGGAACACATACAACTTTTGCAAAGGTGAAAAAGGCCCTAGACCTCTCACCTATTTTTGTAGCTGATTTTTACCATCAAACTTAATAAATGAAAAGAGTGCATTCATACAGAACATAAAACTAAAATCTGTGGAACAATTAAAGAGAAAAGAATCATATAATGGATGGTTACAGGTTGTGCAGTGTAAGGAAAGAGGCCGCTCAAGCTATAAAATCCTTAAAGCATCTGAATATGAGTGAGATTCACCTAAAGCAATCTATTGTCATTACTTTGGATGGTGTGGTGAACGTACTGCATACATTATTCATGTTTTCAGCAATGTAATATTGACCCCTGACAAGGACATTTGGACAGGCATTCATCTTGACAAAATTGGCCAATCACAGCCACCGACCTGTATATATGCAAAATGTGGAGGCGGGTTCACAGTATTGAATTATGTGGCTTGGTATTATGCAGAGTGCTGTTTGAATGTACACAGGGGCCTGATGATACTTTCCTGTCCCTGAGACTGATCACCACATTCACCACAGACCCTCCAGCATTTGAATTCCACAGGGCAAGCATTCATTTTTTTGCTTTTCTTTTCTGTTGAATTCAATAAATCCAACTTTTATTCAATGTAGTCATACATCTGTGGTTATTAGCACGCATGCCATGTTGTCATATATCAGCTGCTGGTGTTTCTGATACTGCTGTCATTAATAATGTTGATAATTTTTACTGTGGTTATTGGTAATGCTGATAATGACCTGGTTGAGAATGTCAGTGTTGTTGTTCTTGATAATGTTGATTGTTAATGTTATTGTTGTGTTGTTTTGTGCTGTTTTTAATGGTGGTGGTGAAGGACTTGCACAATTTGGTGTAAACCCAATTGCCTGAAATAGTCATCTTCCCCCCATAGTGGTTGTCACAGTGAATGCTAATTAATTAATTAATTGATTGATTGATGAATTTTCTTCATGTTGAATAATGTTGTAGAAGGACGTAATTCTGTGGTTATTACGGTTGCTGTTATAATGTGCATTGCCGCTGTTAGGTTAGATTATATTAATGTTGTTACTGTTATAGCCCTTATGTGTGGAATATTAACCTGGTGGTATATTATTCTTACATTAATTTTGATACCATTCTATATTGGCCATTGAAAACTCAGATCCATCATGGTAAAAATCAATTTACTGTCTGTTGCTTTCTATGTGTTTACTCTGTGTATCCCATAGTACGATAGGCCACAAAATATGATAGGTCTGACATATTTACTTAACATAGGAGGACATCAACGATACCAGTGAGAAGATTCTGTTTACTTGTTTTCAGCTTGGAAGTATTGTATTATATAACAGACAAATGTATGGACAAGATGCTATCCTGTCCCACATAGTTAAGAAGCTGACGTTTCTTAGGTGCCATAATAATCAGGACAGTCGTATTTTTAACAAAGTATATTGTGAAAATTAAAACTGATCCACTCCACAACAGTACAAACTCCATCTATACATATGCAGCAAAACTGACTGGCTAGCTTATAGTAGTTGTGTATAAAATATTTACCAAAGGTAATCTCTTACAAACACACACCGATGCACACACCAGGACGAGCAAGCATTAGTGAATGTGGGATCAGCAACTGCTTTGTCATTAGCACTGGGCAAATTTAGTCAAAGTCCAAGTCTATATATAATTTTTTAACTTAGTATCATTGTAAATAAAAGATGTGCTGGTTAAAGCATATTTTATCACATATGGATTAACCAAATTTACAGAAACACCACAATTGTTCAGTTTGCGTAGTAACAATTTCACATTGCTTGTGTGTAGATGCCCTCTCTCTGTTGTCTGTGTTAGTGATGGTAATGCTGGTGGTGGGCGCCTCTCTTTGTGACAGCTGACATAAATGAGTACCAATATAGACCTTAAGGTAGAGACCGTTCAGAAAGGAGAGAGCTCACTGTATCTGTGTTTTGAGTTTTTTTTAGAATAGAATAGAATATCTTTATTGTTCATTGTACAATGTACAACAAATTAAAAAGCTGCCCCGCCCTTTTAGTCCAGAGACTAGCAGCTGTGAATTTTCACTCCAATGGGCGAAGTGATTATTGTAGCCCCATAGTCGGCTAACTAAATATTGGACCCATTTTTCATAAGCCACATATCTTACAAACATTCCAGCACTAAAATGGCATTTTTTAGACTAAAAATGCCATTTTATTGCTCTTTCCCTCTGCTGTTTCTGAACTGCCTCTGGTTTCACTGTGGGGCTGCTGATGTCACTTCCCAACGAGATGAACAGAAATTTAACCAGACCTACATGTGAAACTGTGAATTAATAGTTAAAACTGAAAAAGGAACTTGTGTTTCTTTGCTTAATAATATATTTAAATGTTTTTTTTTCAGGGGAAAAAGAAAATATTATTACTTGTATGAAACTGTAATGGCTATCAGATCTTGAGGCTTTAATGGATATCAGCTAGCAGATAAAAACAAGTGGCAAAATAAGGCACACACATTAAATTATAGAGACCTTTTTGACAACAGTCATTTTGACAGGAAATAGTCGGAGGTTCAGTTCGATTTCAGTGTAGCAGAGTCTTTCCCGTGAGGCAGCATGCCCAACACCAAGACTCGGCTCTGTGAGACCTACATGGAGCAGAGCTTTTATTAAAGTCATTAGTAACACATGTGTTTACCTGCTGTGTCAAAATGGCTGCTGTGAAAAAGGCCTGTTTTACTGACAGAACTGATGCCTATATTGCTTATTATTATGCTTATTTTTGTTGTTGTCAGTGATGTTTTTACTGTTGTTTGTGGTGTTAAATTGGTCATTGATGTGTATATTGTTATTGAATAAAATGAACTGGATGGAGTTTCTTGCTGTAGTTATATTTTAGTAATATTGCTGTTGCTGTTGTTTTGTATATTTGTATCCGGATGGCTGGGTTGTATGGAAAGTAGCCGGTGTTGTTTTAGCTGTTGTTCATGCCTCAGGCCAGCTGGATGGCATGATGTTAGCTGTTTTTGATGTTGCTGTTGTTTGTGTCTCCAGTTAGCTGGAAGGTGTGGTGTTTGTTGTTGATGCTATTGTTGTTCTTGATGTCTCCTGGCAGCTTGACGGTGCAGTGTTGTGTCACTATTGGTGATTTTGCTGTTTTTTGTTTTTTTGTGTGCGTGTGTGTCTGTAGGCGATTGGACGGTGTGGTGTTTGACTGCGGTTGTGATATCCGATGGATCCAACTGTGGCAGCAGAGAGGAGAGGCTGGACTCCACACACAGCAGCTGTACTGCAGGAATGGAGCCTCTAAGATACGACTGCATAACATGTACATCCACAACTGTGGTAAGAGAAGGAGGACTGGAGGAGAGGAGAAGGGAATAGATAGGAGTGAGGGAATGGGGGAGATAGAGGAGGGAAATAAGAAGGTGGAGGGAGAAGGGGAGGAAGAGGAGATCAGGAAGGCAGGTAGGGAGGTAGGAAAAGGGAGCAGGAAGACATTGAACTGGGAAGGAGGAGTGAGGAGGGGGACGAGGGCACAGAAGGGAGGAAAGAGAAGGGTGGAGCATTGAATGGAGGAAAGCTGAGGGAAGTAGGAGGGAAGGAGGAAGGACAAGGGAGCAAGAGAAAGGGGAGAGGAGAGAAGGCAGAGAAGAAAGGAGGATGAGAGGGAGGAGGGGAGGAAGAAGAGATGAGTCAAAGGCAGGATGTAGGAGGAGGTGTAAATGAGTTCAGAGGGTAAATCTGATGTGAGCAGTTTGCGTTGATTGTGACAGAAGAACTGTAGACTACAGTTTTAGCTCTGGGTGGTGACTCATCTGTGTGTGTGTGTGTGTGTGTGTGTGTGTGTGTGTGTGTGAGTGAGAGAGAAAGAGAGTGAGAGAGCAAGTGTGAACACCATCAGTTACATTCTTCATGCTAAATTTACTCTAAATTTATTAAATTTATGAAAAGTACTTGATTTAGTGTCAAACATGTGTATTTATATACTCTATATTCTCTCTCTCTCTCTCTCTCTCTCTCTCTCTCTCTATACATATATATACACACACATACATATATATGTATATATACATATACTTATATATGTGTGTGTGTGTGTGTGTGTGTGTGTTTCAGACTTACCAGAGATCAGTGTGAGCCACAGTAGTGTGTTGGTGCTGGAGGGTGACAACGTGACAGTGAGCTGCAACGGATCAGGGGCGCCGCTTCCTGAAGTGGACTGGACCGTCACTGGGCTGCACTCCATCAACACACATCTGGTTAGACACATACACACACAAACACTAACACACCTTAATACTTAACATGTTGGATGCATTCATGTTAATCACGTAGCTGGTATTGGTCATTGAGTTTCACAGCACCAGCTGATCTTCACTACGGCCCCACACTTTTGCATCTTTAATTTTATAAAGATAACAGTCAGTATATATTATCACTGCTTCCATACAGCTTGTGTGTGCATGCCCACATGCTGCCTCCTGTGCGTGAAGTTGGGGACATGGACCACTGCATTGAAACATAGCTTCTGGAGCAATTGATGCATCAATGGAAATAGGCGTATCATCAGCAAAATGGGCAGATTGGTTGCCACTCAAGATCTTTTTGCTTTATTGCTTCATTTCATGGTTATGGTCACATCTGGTTTTGCCCTGGAAGCCATCTTCATTTTTCATGACTATCCAAGACATGATTTCACGTTGTAAAAGGATGGTCATTTCAGGAAAGTGCCACTCTTATGGGGTTAGCGGACATCTTGGCGTTAAGTTAACTTAGGCATCATGCTTTGTATGAATGATTTCTTGGGTGAGGGGGATGTTGCTGACTGAGAGGTCAGACACAATCTACAGTTTTTTTTTTTTTTTATTTATTTATTGGAACTGACCGATGAAAACTTCATGAAAACAGAGATCATGTCTCAATGATCCACCCATTCCTGGTACAATGCTCACCTCCAGACATGTGCCAGTAACACAGTTACTCATACTTGCTGGTTGTGGCTATCAAGGTGAGGAAAGCTTTAACAAAAGAAAGAACAGCAAATTGAAAGGTGCATCAAATAGTGAACATTGGGAATTTAAAATATTTATTTATTTATTTATTTATTTATTTTTGGCAGATTGCCTGTATTCACTGTGTTTTTGACACCTGCAGTGGGCAGATGTCCTTTCAAGGTAGACAGCTCATCAAGATGAGTGACAAGTAATGGGATGTGAACTTGACCAAGTGAGGGGAAAGAGTGCAGGTCTAGCATTTTGCTGTCTGAAGGAGAAAAGTTGCATGATGTACTTTAAATTATACAACTGTTCATCATAACTTTTTTATTGAAGTCATATTCAATTATCAGTCAGCCTTTGTGCTCTTTGGTTAGATATCTCATGAAACTGATTGATGATAAATTTAGATCACTGTCACGATTCCCATGTCTACAGCACAATTCCCATGTCAACCTCTGAGTGTTTTCAGAGCCACTCTAAAGTGCAGTGTCATATAGAAAGGTTTATAACTGGAGCCAGTTATGTAAACCTAACTGCCTAAACATCCTTGCAGGTACAGTGTCGCTCCACAACAGTGGAAATAACTCAAATCACAGCTGTTTTATTTGTTGGATTTCTCATTTTCTTGCTCTGTCTGTTTCTGTGTCTCCAGTCTAATGTGTACTGGCCAAACATCCACTCTATCAACCTGACTCTCTTCAACATCAGCCGAGATGACAACAACTTCCTGCTCACCTGCATCGCAGAGAACGTGGTGGGAATGACCAACTCTTCCATTCAGCTCAACGTGCAGTGTGAGTTTGGGTTTTCCAGCATCTTTAGGGTAGATTGTCCTTCAACTGGACATGCACTGCAAAAGCAACAGGACTGAGACAAGGCAGTAGACTGGATTCAGACCCATAATGTCCCAAGGACACAGTATGCATGATAGTCTGATGAGTGTGCAATGTGACACATTTGGGTTTTTTCAAAAATTAAACAAGATAGTCTAGCCCAAGGTGTGCATATACTGTAGAATAAAGCAGTGTTTTGCTTATAGAATACCATACTGCATCAACTGTAACATAACTAAAAACAACACACATCCAATCTATTGTCTCTAATGACAGACATGTATCTTGTTGTAATATTACAATATTAAAAATAGTTTTATTTGTACACAAAGTGCCTCCCATAGACCACATAAAAGCACAACCACATTAGGGTATATAAAACTAAGGCACAAGAACAGCAATTTAATTTTAATTTAACTGAATTGTGGGACAACTAAATTGTGCTGGATAAGAGTATTGGCTAAATGTGTAATAATCCTCTGTTGTTGAAGGTGCTAATCGGTGAAAGCAGCTGGTGTGGTGATTGGTTGGATGGCTCTTGACAACACATGGTTGGAGACCATTGACCTAATGGCTTGTCCCCATTAGCTGTCTTCCTGTGGTACGGTTTGGTTTTGTGTCTCCACTCGCCAAGTAACAGCAGGATGTGAAAATAATGACGTTTAGTTTCTGGACTAGAGTGACATAGAGTTGACAGCTGCATTGTTAGTCAGTTTTTTTGTGAGTGTTTTTTTTTTTTTTTTTTGTGAACCAGATATCAACACTCTACTGCTAACCACTGTTGCAGAGAAAGTGTTTTGATTATTATTATTATTATTATTTATTTATTTATTTTTTTTTGGTAAAGAGTGATTAGTTTACATTAATACACATTTGTTAATACACATTTGTTTTATTGATAAATGTGCTCAGTTGTTAGTAATTTCTCAAACCTGCATTTCGTTACTTTTATTTTGTTATCAAGTGGTCGAAGTTTTAGATATTGCACATTTAAAAAGAAACAAAATTAATATATTGCACTGCATGATATTATTACAACCAGATCATGCATTAGGCCACAGCTGGTGCATAATGCAGGCTTGAAAGTTACG
Source organism: Myripristis murdjan (assembly GCF_902150065.1). Classification (NCBI taxonomy): domain Eukaryota; kingdom Metazoa; phylum Chordata; class Actinopteri; order Holocentriformes; family Holocentridae; genus Myripristis; species Myripristis murdjan. The sequence goes on from NC_043982.1 coordinate 17,874,330, forward strand.
ACTATCTTTCAGAATGGACACAAGCAATAAACTTCAGAAGTTGGAAACAATTGCATCTCTTTGAAATGACAAAGTATGTATTGCCAACGTATTGTGAGCACCATCTGCTGTTAATTTTAGATTCAGTTCGATTAGATTTACTTTATTGATCCCAAACTGGGAAATTATTGAAAAAAAAAAAAAAATTGAGACCAGACACGATCAGTTGAGGCTATTTTGCCTGTCAGAGGTTTATGTTTTCTTTAGATGGCAGCAGGCTGCATACTTAGTGATGATTTCTGTACAATAAAGGCTAATTTATACTCTGTGAGACAAATGTCTTACAACACATTTTCTGTCTAATTTTCACCATCACTGCTGATATTAACTGTGTAACTAGATGCCCAGGGTTGGTGGCAGAATTGGCCTGGCTCTGAAAACAGTAGATACTGGCTGTGACCTAGACTGATGGATCAGCAGGCAGACATTCAGACCTAAAGTCAGCAGTTAAATACTGGAAAATGTAAAAGTTGATTCCACTGCTGTCTTATGCTTAGTTTAGCAGCTAATTCTAAATACATGGGAGTCGCAGGGGTAACATGGACTTGTGTCAAGGCCATATCACAATCAAGCACTATAAATCAACAAAATCAACCACAACTTTGCGTTTCACTTAGTTAAGATGATGATGATGATGATGATGACGAATATTAGATTACAGTAGGTTGGTAGAGATGGCAGACAAAAGAAGAACCCAAAAGGCAAGGAAAGCATTTAAATTTTAAAGCCTTTTTGAATCCAGCAGGTATGAATTCATGTTGCAGAAAAGCTATTGAAATCCTGGTGATATTCTTTTACATGATTTAAGATGGCGGCTTTGATGGACTTGTTAGAGGATGTTGGGAACTGAAATATATCTTGTATTAAGGCATTGACAGTCTCAGAGAATAATTTACAGCCCGACAAAAGATGAAAAAAAAATTCTCCATTATCAGGCAGAACGGCCAAATTATGCAGGTACATTTAGAATGCAATGAGGTGTTGCACAGTTACAAACCAAGTGAAATTGATGTATCTAATTAGCAAGAATACACCCTGCAGCCCAGATGAAAGCTCAGAGCCTTGATCTAGGTGGAAAGAGAAGGGGAGCAAAAAAACCTACAGCAGCATAAAAGCAATGATAAAGCAATGATTTGATTGCCATCAAAGGCCATGTTCCTCCAATGCCCCAAACATGAATTATAGACTTCGACTCTTACATAAGTATAGCTCTTGGATTGGCCCGACACAGATTTGGGACAGACTATGTTCAGAGCCAATATTTATCAAAGGTGCTCAACGTTTTTTTCTTTGTAGCTCGCTATTGTAGAGCACAATCTATTGTGGCTCTTTCTAATGCATCAAACCACAGGACAGGAGAGATTTGTCACCAATTCAAACACTCCCTGCCAGAGCAGAGCTGCTAAGGACCATGGTAGAATGACAGATTGGCTCCACAACGTCTAGTCTTCAGGGCTTCCTCCAGACGGACACTCTATGGATGTACATCTCCAGGCATTTTTTTTTCTGTTGACACTCTCTGCTGGTGCTGCAAATTAACTTATTAATTTTTCACCACATGCTCTGATGGTAATTACATTTCCTCCCCAGTGCAGCCTATTGTCTCTGGAAATGTCATAAAATAGCTTAAACTGCTGCTCTGATTAGGGAGTAATCTGATTGACAGCGAAATTACCAGCCGTCAAGTGACATTCTCTGCATTCAAAGATGAGTTCCCTTCTTTAGCGAATCTGTAATTAACCACAATGCAACTTCTGCAGATCCATTGTTCTGCTCCTGTATGCACAATAGCTGTTCTACAGCACTGTGGACATGAATTAACATGAGGCTTTCCCTTAGTCCTATAGGTACAAAGCACTAACATAGCAGTGGTTAAGGATTTAGTTGCCTGTGTATGTGCAATAGGTAAATAATGGCATTAAAGGATAATTATGGCATTTTTCAACTTGGGCTCTATTATTCCAAATGACTGATTGGGACAAAATTTTTGAAACTCGGTGTTTTTTGAGCAAGATCACTTTAGTCAGCAGCTGCGAATTAAATTACATCCACTAAAACTGCATGTTTTTGCGACTTACAGGTTCAGATTGATATTAAGTGCCTGACAATGTTATGGAACAGCTCCATACAGAGCCAGACATGTGTACCACCTGGTGGTAAAATACAGCTCAGATTGAAAAGTGCTATCCTTTAACATTGCCATTACATTTGACTTCCTAACATATAATAAGGTGAATTATGTCCTTCTGTGTGCTTTCCATGACGAATGTGATCTGAACATAGTGATACACAGCTGATTTCTTCCACTGTGGCTGGAAACCGTGTTGTCCATCTGCGGGTTGTATGTGACATCACTGTGACATAATTCACCTAATTCCTTGCATGATAAGATCAAAATCTTAATCCCACTGTGGTGGGACCTGGAGCGGGTATCATCTGGCAACTCTTCCACACAAAACTGATTCCCTCTTCTGTCGCTGGCAGCCATGATATGCTATCTCTCATCTGGCTGGAACATGGCATTTGAAAGGTGCCACCAGTGTAACCATTAGATAACATTGCAAAACTAGGCTTGTATACAGTGTCCCCACTGATCAAAGGCATGTAGTTATCAAAGCTTGTCATCTGTGCGAACGCCATGAGGACACCATGTTGCTGTACACCAGTATGGAGCGCTGTAATAACTTGTATTGTATTGAATGGGACCGGGCTGACAGCTGCACTGAGAGGAAAATGGATTGGTCCCTGACTGTCCATCAGCTAGACTATTTTGTCCCCCCACCCCACCCCCCTTTCTCTTTAAGCTACACTGCTATACACTGCCCTCGCTTCATGCCTCTTTTCTTCCCTCCTCTGTTTCTTTCATCTCTATCTTTTCTCTTTCTCCTTGTGCTCCAATTTTAAAAGAAAATCACAGCTCTGCTTACACCCCCACACACAGGCACACATTCACATGCGGGCATCCTTGTACTGACACACACCCACTCGCTCTTTCAGTTCATTTGACTGGCTTTATTGTCACAATTGTCTTGAAGAAACAATATGACCAAATCAGTTTATGAAATGACAGTTTTCAGAAACCAGTAAGTGGTTTATATGTTCAAACATTATTGACATGTTTATTAGGGGTCCAAGCACAAAATGCTGGAACCCTGTCATTTTTGCTTGGACAATTGACTCTTTCTTTCTATTTTTCTCTGGATTTTTGAAATCATAACAGCAAAAGTCACAAACTTTGCAATAAATTGGAAATCTCATTCAGTACTCAGGCACAAAAATTATACCAATTGGGCCAGATGGTGGCGCTGTAATAACATATTTACATTTCACTTTGTAACATTATTTTTTTCCAAAGCCGTTTTTTCGCTACTCCTCCCACAAATTTGATTCAAATTTCACCAAATTTTACACGTATCATATCTGGACCAGTCAACACAAAGTTACCCTTCTGGAGTTTTGATATGCAATACTGTTTCCATGAAATTTGCCTTTAAAAATTTCAAACTTCATCAAAGTATTTGACAATATACCTGAAACCAGCACAATGATTCTTGATTTTTCTTTCTTTTTTTTCAGAATTTTATCACCAACATTTTGGCTGTTGTAAGTGTTGTAAGTTTAAACAAAATACTCCAGTCTGGCACTCTAAGAAGGTGTGTGGGAACCATGTTTCCCCAGTTGATGCATCCCCAGATTCCAAGTCCAACAGTGTGGCAATTTATGTATGTGGAAATTCTTCTGAAGGTCATATTGAGTCAAAGACTGCCTTTTTATGCTTGGACCCCCTCATTGCCGTTTGCAGCTATATTTTTGTTTGAAATTGTATGCTACACATCAGGCAATTGACAATATCTGTACCATTATTTAAAAAAGTAATATACAGTTATACATAATCATCTCTCTCTCTCTCTGTCTCTCTCTCTCTCTCTCTCTCTCTCTCTATGTCTTACACACACACACACACACACACACACACACACAAACACACACAAATAATTCTGCCAGGGATGGCACTGCAGACAAGGATTCCCTGGGGCAGCTGTAGGGGCGTGTGAATGACAGGCCAGAGTACAGCTGCTAGAGCATGCTGATGATGCACACACACACACACACACACACACACACACACACACACACATATACATATGCACCTCATATACTGGTTCTGTAGGTACAATTGATCACACATGGATAAATAATGCAGGCTCTATTAAAAGTTAGAGACAAAACAACAGCATAGTACCAGAGGGGCATTTGGGATGCAGAGCAGACAGAGGCTGCCAGGTAATGCTGGGTGCCAAATATTTCCTTTTGATGATGTAGCTGCAAGAGTGACTCATCGCAAAGACAAATCAGTGGATGAATTGTTTATGAAATGTATCTGATGGTATTAAAGTGATAAATTGCCTCTCATCTTGTGGATTCGAAGGTGTGTGTTGCATGTCAGGAGTGAGAGGCTGTGAGGTTGTTTATGCAGCGGAGACTCCTCACTCTGTACAGCAGACTGGATTAGAGGGGGATCTATTTCAAGCAAGAGGAGTCCCAGTATCTGATTGTTTTCCTAACAGCCCCAGTATTTTTCTGGCAGTACGTAAGACACGGCAAAAGGCTCACCGCCGCCATCTGGCAAACAAACAAACAAACAAACAAAAATGTCAAGGATGACTTTTTTTCAAAGTGGTTTTGAAAGGGTTTTAACCCGAGGTATGGTCCATTTTACCAACCCATGGAGTAAAACCATTAAAATAACCCAAACTAGTAACATTTCCACAGGATGACAGCATCATGAATACCAGACAGCAGCTCACTGAGATGTGACAATTTGACTTTTTTTGTTGATGCAGGAATTGAAGCTTATTCCGCTGTTGCACTCGTTGTAAGTCGCTCTGGATGCAACATCAGCGAAATGCCTGAAACATTCTTGTCATGTAAATGACAGCATTTTTTTCCTGTCACATTGCAGTTCCACCAGTCATCCTGAGGCTAGCTGAACCTGAGCGGCGCCATGACACTTGCATTGAGTTCACAGTTCGGGGATACCCACACCCCAAGCTGCGTTGGTTCCACGGGCAGAAGGAAATTCTCCAGAGCCAATACATCCGAACTGAGATGGCCTTCTACCAGGACTATCTGGAGGGTTGTCTGACTTTCCAGAACCCCACACACATTAACAATGGCAACTACACCCTGGAGGCCAGCAACCCTCTTGGAACCGTCACCAAGACAGTTTATGGACACTTCCTCATGGCCCCGGACACCGGTGTAGATGGTGAGTGGCTTATTTCTGCTTGTTGAAAGATGGTGTGAATATTCCAGCAGGGACCTGTGAAGGACACTAAGTAGTGTAGACACACATAGGAATATCCATGCAGATATTGCAGCTGGTAGTACAGCTGGTAGTACCACAGACAGTATTCTGCACTGATTATGGGTGATGAGTGATGCATTTCTGGCATCTGGCAGCAATAAAATCCCCATAATCACATTTTCACAGGTATTATGGTTTTTATACAATGATTGCCAAAACATTTTCTGCTGTCTGAAAAGTTTTCTTCTCTGCACTGTACTTACATAAGAGAGAAAACACAGGAGACAGCAAAAAATGGTGCTAAGTCACTCCCGGATTCCCACAAGAATGAGCATGGCAACTAAACCCTTTATTGGGAATTATCATCACAGTCAGGACAGGTCTTTTACCAATTGGATTATTTGGGTTAAACTACCTGTTGGTAGTATCGGTAAATACCAAATGGTTCAAAACAACAAAATCAAATGGGAGCCTTTTCCTAGGAGTTTCTTTATTATTATTTTTATTAAAATCTCCCTTCACACGGTGTAGGGTTCAGGGCTGATCCCCACACATTGGAAAGCAGCCAGGGTTCATCCACAGTTCAGTCAGGTAGATTGTTCACTTACAGTTCATCTTGAGTTCACAGGGAGGGGTGATAAACCCACAAAGGCTGGCAAATTCCTCCCTGTGGTCAATATTCCAAGGTTAATATCTTCTGTCAGTTTATTGACTAAGCATGACGTTCTCTCTGTCTTCTCTTTTGCAGAACTAGTGGAATATGGTGAGTATTTCTATATCTATTTTCATTGTTTTTTGTCTCTGCTTTTGTGTGCTTGTTTGTTTGTGATTGTTCCAACCAATTACAGCCCAATCTATCAGAGCTGGGGTTCTTCAGGAAAACCACACACACAACATCTAATTGTGGATTTCCATCCAAAGCACATCATTTTACATCAGACACTGCTGATCGCTCTGATTACTGCCATGCTTTTAATAAATCAAGGCTATTTTTCCTGGGAGTGCTGGTATTGATCCTAGCGTACAGTTACAAAGAGAGGCTAGTAGCATTGCCAGATGGGCCCTGTGAGTTGCATTAATTTCCAGGAGGCCTTTGCAGAGCATATATGCTCTTTTTAGTCCCCTCCTGCTCCACATTTGTGCAATTGACACCTACAAACTGCCCAGAGCACAGTCTCAATCCTCTAGTGTTGGTCATGTAAAAGTGTTACTGCTGAAACAAATGGACGCCGTGCTGAAAGGCACCTCAAGCTGTAGGAGGAAAGGAGACTAGGGGAGAATTTCACCTTTTTAGATTGGATCACACTGCACACTGGCCAGACAGAGGATTCAAGCTGGCAACATCCTGGTCACAAACCTGTTTCTGTGACCTTGTTAACACTGTGTATTAACATCCATCTCAATTGACCCAATCACAAGTGGAAAGCCCTGACAAATTGGCATCCACACATGATCATGTGTCTCAAAGTGGTCCTCAGTGATTGCTTGTGATCACATTTTGTGAGTACATACACACATAATATATTCCATGCTGGAACTACAGTGTACTTATCTTATCTATCTGTCTATCTTACCAATGTCCCACAATCATCATATTCTCCATCTCTGCCTCATATGGGAAGAAGTTGTGCCCACCACTATTAGAATAACCAAATAACATCCAGGAAAATACTGATGCTGACAGTCATACTGATGTATCCCAGAGACAAATTTGTTTTTTCTTTCTTTATTCTTTTCATTGTTCTTTTCAATCTTTTAAACGGAGCCAGTTACTGTCTCTGTTTGTGATCAGATCAGATTATGTGAATACATACATATATTCCATGCAAATGCCAAATGGTTCAAAACCACAAAATCAAATGGAAGCTTTTGAAAACAATAATGCATAGAAAAAGAAGAAAGACAAACAAAGTTGCCTCTGGAGTGCATCCACCTCCCTGTTTGCTATTGACTTGAGTTGCACCCACTCTGCTTCTCATTCAGATTTTTTTTTTCTGCATGAGGGACACTTTCATTGATTATCTTATGAAGACCCATCTCACCGCAAAAACAAACTTTGTTCAAAATGAATTTTTTTTTAATGAATTTAGTATACACAGTAGTGTGGCCAATGTGGCCCTTACCACGTTTGAAGGTGGTTTGAGTGATCAAATCACAATGCAGCCTGTTCACACCTGTACTACTGACCATTTGTGATCAGCTCACCCAAGACACATGTTAAAACCAAGTGGGAATGGGGTCTCTAACCTCCCGAATATCTTCAGCCTGTGTGGGTCTATGCCCATTCTATTCAGGAAGAGCTGAGTCTTTCCACTGTATGGTGTTTTACACCTGACCTCTTGGCATCCACACCAGTTACAGATCATTACAAAATGGTAGCAAGCAGGGCCAGAGCCTTTCACTTTCAGCTGCAGGGTTTCCATGGTTCCATGGTTCCATGGTTTCCAAAATTCACCAGCCACTTCAAGTGGTTGGCTGTATAGTAGGTGGAAAAAAAATACTCAAAACGATGGTTGGAATTGTGCTAAACTGGTTTTATTGGTTTTTTTTTGTTTTGAATTATTCATTATTTCACCTTCATCAAACTGTTTGAGCATGCTTAGTGTTTTTTTCCAGCCATGCCCTGGCTCACATTCACACTGGGAGCTGCCCAGTACAACCAGAGTCCTCTACTTTTGGTTACTGAGCAGCTCCACTAGACCTTTTTCAGGCTTAGTGCGTTGTTATTCAAAAATGGCTGGGATGGGAGTGTCTCTCTCTATACCCACCTACATTATCCCTGATGGTTGGGGGATTTAAATCTATGACTTAAACAAGCTTGTGCTTTACCATTAGTGAAGCACAAGCTTGTCACCAGAAAGCAGCCGCAGTGTAAACATGCTCGCATTTGTGTGGCGGTAGTTTCCCATCCTGGTAGGCAGCGACCTATAATGTAAAGTGATAAGGGCAGTGATTTTGTTGGAACGATGCTTTGGTCTGCTCCCACAGTGCATCATAAATCTCCTGTGTGTGATGTGTAGTTTGGCCTCAGGCTGTTCTGCCAGCCTCAGTTAACAAAGTGGGCTGGTCTGATCTCTGACCTTCATCAGAGTCTTCCTCCATCTCCATATGAGGCTATTCTTTCTAATCAGCCATGGATTATAAAGCTGCTGTGTGGCTGTGGATGGAGATGGATGGACACTGTATTACTGGCTGCATTAGGGAGACAGCTCACGCACACACACACACACACACACACACACACACACACACACACACACACACACACGCAGATTGTGTGAGGGAAGGGGGTGATGAAGAGGTGGTTAGGTGGTGAGAGTGTGAAACATTATAGTGGCAGTATGTGAGGGAGTTCGGCCACAGAAGTGAGACTGACACGCTCAATGCTATTATGTAATACAGCTGAGAGAGGAGAGAGGAAGGGGACAGAGAGAAGAGACGAGAGGGAGAACAGTGGAGACTGAAGGTTGAGGGAGAGCAGAAGTCATAGAGGGAAGGAGGGATGGAAAGAGAGAAGGAGGAAGAGGAAGGGAGGAGGAGGAGAGGGATGGAGGTAGAAAGAGAGGGGGTGGAAGATAGGACAGGAGGGAAAGGGGAGAGGGTAGTTAGGACTCTCACATACACAGACACTCACAGACGCACTAATACACACACAGTAATGCGCTCCAGTGTACTGTGTGTCTGAGCCAGTGGCAGCCAGTCTACCATGCGGCCATTAATTTGCCCACAATTACTCTCTGATGTCCTGGCTGGAGGCCTCAGACTGGAGTTTCCCCGACACCAGTTCATTTCATTTCATGGCTCTGTCTCCATCCTCCTCCAGTCCTCTCTCCTGTCCACCTGCCAAAACACCATCCTTTCTTTTGCCAAAATTGCTGTTGTTAAAGGTGCATCATGACACATTTTAACATCTTGAAAATATTGCAATTTTTACCTTTGAGACATTAGTAGCCTTTAACTACCACAAATTAACATAGCCATGGCTGAGGAGACTGGCAGCTTCCACACTATATTTAACATTTTCTGCCACTGGGTCAGATTTGGCAGAAAACCTGCAGGATTATGTTACAACATTAAGGGATATTGCTTTATGGCACAAAAAAACAGAGATAAGGCATTGTTCTTTCTCATTGCATCAGGAAGAAATACGATTTATGGGAAATGTGGTCTTATTTGAGAGCCGTACCGCCTAGGCTACCAATCATCTCAACCACGGTCTGATTTGTTTATGGTAATTATGTCAAGGTACCACAAGTAATTTGACATGATGTATTGTTTAAAATGCAACACGTAGTAGTCTTCAAAGGGATATTGGATTCAAACGCTCCCTGGATGAGGGGAATATTGCTACACATGAAGAGTAAATTCATTTAATTTAACCTTTATTTAATACTGGGAAAAAAAACAAAAAAAACATTGAGGAACAATCTTTCTGGATTTACATGTAAGGAAGAGAGTAAAGGAGAGCAAAACACAAACAATGTTATTACTTATTAATTAAACTTTTCACCAAGCTTTAATTGAAACATTCATCAATCATTTGGTTGTGCAGAGACAATTAGTGTAATATGTACTCAGTGAAGTCCACTGGGGAACACTTTAGTTGGCCTTATTCTAGTCTATTAACCTGCATATTAACCTGTGGAGAAGTGTTTTACATACACAGTGATATTATGTATTTAACGAAAACAGGGTCATACATAGGTTAACGCCCTAGAACAAGAAAAAAATATATAGTTTGTTTTGTGTATTTATTCACTGTTGTTTGTAATTTAGTTACTTTCCTACAGGTTAATAGACTAAAAATATGCTATTTTTGTGAATTCTGCTTACTGGTTAGTGCAGTACACCAGTTAATAGTTTACAGTGCCCTTCTGCTAGCAAAGTGGATGTGTGTTATCCTATGGAAATGCATTTATAAGTATAGTGCAATACTCTGCCAGTTGTTTGGTAACATAGTTTAAGACAGGTCAGTACAAGACCACAGTAGAGTGACAATAAGTTCATATAAAAACTGTTGGTGTGGTTGACTGAGTAACACTTTACAATGGCTTATTCCAGTGAGAGGCATGCTGCAATGACATTATAAAAGTGTTGCTATACACAGTTGTGAAATATACTCATTAGGTTATGATATCTTTAGTGTAATAAGCTGTTTGTGTAAACTACAAGATAGGAAAGTTTTATTACTCTGGCAGCCACTAATGTTGGTTTTGTGTGTTTGTGTTCCAGTTACTTCAACGCCATCAGACAGCGACTCGAGCCGACCAGATGAGGATACGTTCGGGGTGAGTTTTCTCCTTAATGATGTTGATGAAACAGCTTCTAAAGACGTTGCGCCTGGAGTCACTACAGAGCTGTGTGTTTCAAATCAAATCTAACTGGTTTGCCGAAGGACCCCAGTTGGAGTTTATGCAGTGTGTTGACATGCGATGCTGAAGCACAGAGACTAGAACACACAAAACAGTGTCAAAAACATTCTTTTAGTGCTGCATGTTTGGACACTAATGATATTTATGATGGTAATGCTATGCTACAGTGGGTGATGTTGTTTTCTAATGTCATGTAATGGGACGTGGAGATGCTGTACAGTATTTGAAACCAAAGCCGGGGAGTTGATCTGATTTAGGGCAGAGCAAGGCTACATCTCCACCACTGTTGCATAAATGAATAATGGATGGCAGGGTTACTGCAACCTCATTACAAGTAATTTGTAATTAGATAATTTTGATTATTCCTACATGCTTTATAGGTAATTACTATTTGGATTACTCAGAAACATGTCCGATTATTGGCATAAACATCATTTTACACAACTTGAAATTACAGCGACTCATGCGAGTCACCATTATTTGATTTTCATTTATTGAGTCTCATTTATTGAGTCTGAAATATGGATGGGGGTGATCATAAGAGACAATCAAATTATACTTTGTAAATGGAAATTGGCTGTCAGTTTTTCCATCTGTTATTTAACCTTCACTTATCCAGATAACTTCCACTGAGATCAAGAATATCTTTTTCAAGGGAAACCTGGTTATGTACAGTAATGATAAGATTGAATCGTGTCACTATAAAGTTGGTGGTACATTTTGTTATTTGTAATCTAAGTATTTCTGTTTCATTGCTGATACTGCACTCATAATAAATCTGGGAACATTGCAAATACTTAAAACCAACACAGACACAACACAACACATTTTACTCTCCTTTCCTTGCAGATTGGAGTAATCATCAAGAAAGCAATAGCTATTAGATTGCATCGCTCAAACGGTACCAGCCACAGGATTGTACTAAATCAGCCAGTGACAGCATTCCTCAGGTTGATCAGGTGATCAGTAACCTGGAAAAGATTTCCTCCCATCGCTGCCTGCCTCTGACCCTATGTTTCTTCCTCAGGTCTCCATCGCTGTGGGCTTGGCGGGCTTTGCTTGTGTTCTCCTCCTCGTCCTCTTTGTTCTCATCAACAAATATGGCCGTCGCTCCAAATTTGGTATGAAAGGTACGTCTACACAAACAGACAGACAGGCAGACAGTCTAGCAGTGTGAGGTTAGCTTTGTCTTCCCCTTTCTGCCAGTTGCATCATCACACAGACCCCGTACTCCCGTCACCCCCAAGCTAATCCTCTCCTCAAAACCATTTTTTTTTCTTTTTACCAGAAAATGTACATATAAAGCCAATGTAGAAGTGGCACTTTTTATTCCTTGTTTACTGATCTACTGTTGAACTTTAGTCAAGGTTATTTTTTTTTAACCTTTTATCTCTTGGTAGGGACAGTACATGATCTGGGAGCTGGAGAATCGTGTTACAACATACTAATTTGGTCCTATACCATTCAACAGAGATTTTTTTCTGCAGTTCCAGTGCAGTACAAATGTAGGAAAAATGCATAATGGCACAAAGGGGAACATTTACAATGGCTACATGCCACCATGCACAAATGCATGTATGTGCAGTGTAGAGCAATCAGAAGGGTTCCTGAATTAATTAGTGGACTTGATGCTGTCGATCAGACTGAGGAATTCAATAGGATTAATATGGATTTTGGGCATGCTGAGCTTTCATTTTGGGCCAGCTCCAGGTTCTGCTTATCTGTCCTGGCGTTGGCATTTTGGAATGGCACGATCCGTTGTAGTGCTGATGTGGGAAGGGAGAAAAGAGGAGACAGGAGAGGACGATAGCAACGGAGGTCTTGTCATTCAGGCTAAGTGTCCAGTCACCCTGGTGCTAACTACAGCTCCTATCAGGTTGCGGGCTGGGTGTTGGTATCTGCTTCCACTTGTCGATTTACTTGGCAGTGTGCTCGTTTCTTTGATTGTCTGGATTGTTCTTACTGCTAGAAAATTGTTGTTATTGTTATTATTATCAATGATAATTTTAATGAAATTATATTGTAGTATCAGGCTGTCAACCCCCCCCCCCCCCCCCCCCCCCACCCCCAAATCATACATGTTCCTCATTTCAAACTGCTAGCATGGTGTAAAGCAGTATTAGCCACCGCCACCCCTTAATTAGGTACTTAGGAGGATTAGGGTGTGTTACTTACCTCGGTAAAGAACTCTCTGCCGTAATTATTTAGGGGTGGCAATTATTGCATCGCCCTAAAGCTGGCTCTAATGAAGGATGAGTCTTCTTGTTAATGAGGCTTTGCAAACCTGTTGGTGAAGTCATGGCAAGTCAAATAAATTTGTAAAGCACTCCCAATGAACAGGTTGGTACTGTGCAGGAAATCCAGATAAAAACTAGACTCACTTGAAAAAGTGGAAGAGGAAAAAATCATCCACATAATGCATTCTGAGAGCAAAGCAGGAGAAGCCCTTGAATGGGTCACAATGCAAGGCTTGGACTTATATGATAAATGACGTCGGCAGGTTCAATATAGCCACTAACCGGTTCAGGTTCAAAGGGCAAGCAGAAGAGAAATGTATATGGTATCTGCAAAATTTAGTACAGGACACAAGATATGAGTTTAACATTTGTAAATAATTGTTTTAAAGCAGAAAAAGTCAAATAGCATACTGAATCTATGCAGACTGAGAAAATATATTCCCATAAGATCTTCAATAATTCTAGACCAGTTGCTGGTAGACAAATTGAATGTCTTTAGCTGAGAAATGAGGTCTGGTGGTCATACCATTTTAACTGGGTTTTGAAGCACAGGTCTTTTTATTCTTCCGAGACCTTGTTTGACCTGCTAACTACAAGATGAAAATAAATATAAAAAGCAAAGGGATTTTAAGACAGTGTGATTCATGGTGTGGAAATTGTGGCCTTTAAAAACAATATGTGACATCTTTTAACAAAACACCTCTGAGAGCTTTTATGAGGAGAAATGATCTGAAGGGCGAAGTGATCATGATACTGCAGCCTGTGATTAAAAGGTTTTAGACCTTTAAGAGAGCTGTCCCTCAGTCAGTTTAATTGTGGCTTTACAAACATCAAATTTAGACCAGCGACAGTGTTATTGCTTAGGTTTAATGAAAATTGATCACACCTATGTTGAATATTTGACAAAGTCAAATTATTACCTCAGTTGTTGGCTGTAAATTTTGATGTACTTATATCTTTATTTAAAAAAAAAAAAAAAATAGTCATATCTAGGATGAAATTATAATGAAAAAAGCCATAGGTTTTTTCAGTGCAATCAACACATTAGATTGATTATCTTTATTTAAGCCTGTGCTCATTTATTATTAACACAGTATCCATACACACACACAAACACACATATGGCTGGTATCACTTTTTAATGCACTCATGTTGATAAAACATCTGTAATCTGAAGACAAACCCTCCCTCTCGACGTCACCGTCATCTGTAGACAGATTTCTGTCGAGGCTGGCACGTCTACAAGATGGTACAGGACGAGGATGTTCCATTTGTCTGAGAGGATTTGCCTCCTCCCTCCTTTCACTTCATCTCGTCTCAGTTGTTTCTTGTTTCCTCTGTAAAGTTTTACTGAGGAGTCAAGGATACAGGATAGACGATACAATCATCTTGTTGCACCCTTGTTGCACCCCACCAAAAAAGAGTGTTTTTAATGTCAGTGTAAAATGTTAATGACTAAAATGCACACAAATGATTTAACAACATGTTAAATTATTGTTTGTTTTAAAAATGTAGATTACTTATCAAACACACCTAACACTTCAGCTACCAATGAATGAGCAGTAGTATGCATATGATAACATAGATTGAAAAATAAGCCAAAGTGATACCTCTTCTATGAATAGACAAGCTAAGCCAGTGTGCTGCTGTTAGCCAGTGAAAATAGAGCGGAGTGGCAACTCTTCGCTTTGTTACACAATCTATGTCAGTGCACTCTGCCTTTTGGACTCGTACGGTGCCGGTGCAGTTGTTGGAATATTTTTTCTTGGTGGTGCAGGTGCAGGTGAAACGACTGGAGGGGTTGCGCCACCCAGATTTGCTTCCCTTCTCCCAATGCGTCAGACCTGAGAGCCCTGCCTCAGTTACCAAAACATAAGGCTAGCAAGCTATTGAGGCAAAACCTCCTGCACGGTGCACCGATGGAAAAAAAGACGTGCACTTGAAGACTGTACCATTTCAGGGAATGGGGGGAATATTTTTTTATTATCAACCTTAATTTTTGCGCTGTGTGTTGTCAGCGTATAGGGAGCGGCGGCCCTGATGGTCTCTCTCTAGTCAGCTCAACTTGCACACACTACGAGTATCTTTGACACGGCTGAGTGGCGAGTAAGCCTGCGCATCTAAGGGCCTACTGGCGCATTGTTGCCACCTATCTGTCTGGACATGGAACAACAGTAGATTACAAGCAAAAAGGGGAGGAAAAAAAAAAAAAAAAAGATCGGCCGGCCGCCGGTCAACTGGCAGCACCGGCCGTTCTGGTATTCTCCAGAACGTCCAGATGGCCAGTCCGCCCCTGCCTAGTAGTATTTACCCTATATCTCAGTTCAGGCCAACATTGATGCAATTCTTTCTATCAGTTTCTTTCAGCCAATTGGTTCATTCGAATCGACATAATTTAAAACTGAGTCATGGAGAATTAATCGTTACATCCGTAGAGGAGAGACATGGGAGGCCACCTGCCAAATATTTCTGCTCTATGAATGCAGCCACTTTTGGCAGAGAAAAAGAGGAAAGAAAGAAAGAAAGAAAGAAAGAAAGAAAGAAAGAAAGAAAGAAAGAATTCCGGTGGGCTCCATAATAAAAATAATAGAACTTGAATAATGCGAACAAAGGAGCAGGTACATCACAGACATTGCAAATACAAGGAGCCAGAACTTGAGCCTCTCTGTTTGTGTGTGTGTGTGTGTGTGTGTGTGTGTGTGTGTGTGTGTGTGTGTGTGTGTGTGTGTGTTTGTGTGTGTGTGTGTGTGTGTACACCAGTGTGTGTGTATGTATTAGAAACGATTTCATTGTTTACAAAGCTTCATTGCTTTATAATACAGTATCCACAGAAACTGTCATATTTGTTTGGATTTAAAGTACTTTTTATCAAGTTGGTGACAGTGTGTTGCACAGAGCAAGCAAGTTGAAAACAAAGAGAGCGGATTACAGTGGATATTTACAATATCCACTGTAAAAACAAAAGATGTTCTTTTGCAATCACATGTTTTACTAATTTTCCTTTAAGGTACAATCCAGTGTGTATAACAAAAAACAATATGTTAGCACCTCCACCCACCACAAGCAATAGCATCAGCCTATTTTCCTGCACCCACACTGACACTCAAGAAATTGTGCAAAATGGAAAAAAAAAAAATTGAAGAAAATAATCTTAAATGTAATTTTTTTCTACATCAGTTTTATGGCTACAGCACTGAATACACCCGTGCTATAGAAATATCTGGGGAAGGGGAGGAATATAATGGTGGGTTGAGAGTCTAGAAGAATCCTATTTTTTGATTCCTTGTCTTACCCAGGGAGTGGTTGGAGATAAAACTCTGGACCAGTAAGGCAGCAAGCCCTCCAGAAGTCTGTCTCCACACCGCTGCCTTATTCTTCTTATTACTCCCAAAGGAAAGGTGGTGCTGTTTCATTTTTCTGGCAGCGCTCAGAACCTAGCATGTTTTAATGCTCACAGCAGTGAGCAGCTACAGTAGGCGTTATTTCAGCTTTTAGCAAAAGATTGATTCAAATAGAGTTTCTCTAGTTTACCAGCAGGAAAGGTCAAGCCAGTGATTTATCTGCATTTTTTTTAGCTTTCCCCATGCAGCAATATCTGACTGAAGAACATGCAATTTTTTAGCAATACCTTGTTTCATACAGTACAGTGTAATGCAATTTTTATACAATTCCATTCTTTATACCTCAGAGCTGCCCAGTACAACCCCAGTGTTACTGCTGGCCACTGAGTAGCTCCCTGACACCTATCTTAGATTACCTGTTTGGCTCAAGGGCGCCTCAACGGCATTTGCTGAGGGAGGGAGGAGCATTTTTCATTCTTTTTTCTCAGCCCAAATTTCCCCTGGAGCAATTTGAGGTTAGCTGCATTGTTCAAGGCCACAAATAGTTTTATAAATTTCTGTAATAGAGCACTAAAAGGAAGCACACTGAAGGTTGAACACATTACAGCCATTACCACTATTTCAGTTTCAGACTTTTTCCTTGGTTTTTCTCCTAACGGTAGTGTTGTGGGAAGAATGTACTGCAGCCTGCGCTGTGCAGGATAAATATTCCATTCGGTTACTGCACTGGTGCAGCTTGTTGTTGCCATAACACTCAGTTCAATGCATTTTTGTAACAGCAAGAAGCTTTCATTGTAAGTGCTACCATGATTCCTCCTCACATTCCCCATTGCCCAGTCAGTGTCTTTGCACTGCCAGACTCTGGGAAGGTATGTCAGTTTGAAAGTATCCACTGTCATTGCAAGTGACTGAAGACTTGATTTCAAAAAGGGTGATGTCAGTATGGCCTCTTTCAGGATGTCATGCTGTACTGCACAAAGGCTTGATTTGTCTGATGTGTGTTTTTCCTTCTCCTCTTGTGGAGAATCAGCTGCAAGGCCTGAAGAAGTCATTACCTCTGGATGGAGCCATATTGGATTTCCACTCCACTAAATCACTGTTGCTCTTTTGGTTGTTGGAGTTTGATCACCGACCGTTTCTGGGCATCCAGTAAAAACCCTGTTGAATTTTTTTTTTTTTTTTTTTTATATATAGTTGGAATAGGTGTGTGTGTGTGTGTGTGTGTGTATTTGTGTGGTTGTACATGTGTGTCTGTGTGTGTGAGTACTATATTCAATTGATTTGCTGGCCTCTGAAGGCTCACTGCCAGATATGTCCACGAGGTAGCTTGCATTTACAGCTCTGAATGATGCACTGCCGCTCTGTTTGTGTGGGTGTAATTATGGGTTTATGAAAGATAGTTCATCTTTCTTGTATGGTGTGTGTGTGTGTGTGTGTGTGTGTGTGTGTGTGTGTGTGTGTGTGTGTGTGAGAGAGAGTGAGAGAGACAGAGAGAGAGAGAGAGAGACCCATAGCACCCATAGAAAACCTGTTGCCCTGGTCAATATGTTGTCTTCTTACATCTTCTTCATTTGAACAGCAGGCTCATTGCTCATGTTGGGATTCACTCCAGTGGGTTTTGAAGCCTCTTTACAGAGAGTTTTTTTGTCAGCAGGGAATCAGTAATTCTCGTTTGGTTGCTGATCATAGATTCAGAAAAAAAAAAAAAAAAAAAACAGTCACCATACCAGTAATCAGTATGATTTCTCTCTCTCATCTTTTCCAAAGTTCTAACAGAAAATTGCATCACCCCTGCTGCTGTAGATACAGGCAGTGTATTCCTGTATATATAATGTAAAGCCAAAAATGCACAAGCAGCGGAATGATAACGGTCGCCTTTGCCCTGCAGATTACCATCGACCTACATTCATGCAAGCAGCATTTTTATTGGTCTTGAGCGGACTGACTTTTCCTCAGTAGTATCACTCAATGGGCTGTTTTGATGCCTAAGGCTACCCTATAGACAATATTTATTAAAAGTTGGGCTGTGTGCTATTAATTCACATTTAATTTTAGGTACAGATATTTTTTTTTCATAAGTAAACTGCTTATATTGATTTTGTTATGCGTGAACACAGTAGAGTTAAGCCACAAGTTTGGTAGTACACAAAACCTACACAATCTACAGTGTCGGCTTATCACAATATATGATGTATTTTCTTGTGTTTGGTTATGTTTTTTTATGGCTTTCCGCAGTGGACGGTGAAAAATAGACGTGTGCAGGTTGCAGGATGTCTCCATGACCACGCCCATTAGCACGGGAGCTGAAACAAAGCCATCCATTCTGTGCTGGCTCCGCTTGCTGTCTGTAGCAGCCCTAAATCATTTTGTCATTTTATATGCCTCCTACTATTAAATCTCTGTGAAATAATGGTCTGATGCTGCTCACTTTTTGTAATTGATCTTTTTAACAGACCACAGTGGGCAGCAGTGTGGCTCAGTGGGTAGCACTGTCATTTCACAGTAAGAAGGGCATGGGTTCAAACCCTGGCTGGCTGGCCCTGGTCCTGGAGTTTGTGTTTTCTCCCCATGTTGGCATTCACCTGACCTGCATATCCAAAGACAGGTCAGGTGAACTGGATACTCTAAATTTCTCAGAAGTATGAATAGGTATTTGTCTGTCTATGTGTCTGCCCTGTGATGGACTGGCGACTTCCCCAGGGTTTTTCCCTGCCTTCTACCAATGAATGCTGGGATAGGGTGCAGCATCCTCGTGACCCTGATTAGGATAAGTGAATAAAGAAAATGAATGGAGTCTCGACAGTGTCCAGTGTGCAATTAAGTAGGCAGACTAAAAGTCGTATTAAAGCTAAGGAAATACTAGAGTTAAAAAAAAACAACAACAACAACAACAATGTTTTGTTAAACATGATGATTGATACCCATTAAGAAGTACCATCAACATTTGGAGAAGGGCGATCAGTAGGTTTTCCAGAGGTGTCACCGAATGCCCATTACAGTCTATGCAACTGTTAACACCCCGACAGAGTGTGAGAACTAAAAACTCCTCACACTGAAGAACAAGCTTTAACAGATTTGGCTTCTTTGTTGTACATGGGCACAGAGGAGCCGGGTATAAGGAATCACACATTCCAGTCACATGCAACACTAATTATTAACAGTTTACCACAACATTGAAATCTCAGAGCACCCAAGTTATTGCAAGACAGTACAGCACCAAGCAGCTGTAACTTGATCAATTCCGGTTTGTATTCTCATTCTCATTTCCTATTTGTCACTGCAGGTCTCTGCCAGAGATTAGTGTTGCCATCCATCACACAGAGCAGCAGTTCACCCAGATTGGAGTCTTGGAAATAAAACAAATTTGCAGTAGTTGTGGTGGTCCTGACTGGTCTGAAGCCTTCTCAGGAGATGAGAGTCTGACACTTTTTCTGCACCAGAAACGATTAACCTGATGATATCACCTTGAGAAGTGCCCTGACAGGATCCAACAGCATCAGGGTCAGAAAAATGGGAACCAGTCATCTTATAGAGTGGGAGTTTACTTATTTTGTACACTTTTCCCATCGTTTACCTTACAAAAATGAGTTAGCCCCTATCTGTCGTGAGCCAAGTTAATTACTTGATCTTAAGATTTTTGCAGTTTCCACCAATGCCTCGTGTTCATTCAGCTCCTTGTAAGTCATGCTGGAAGCATCATAGAGAGGCGGACAGCTCTCCCCTGTAAGCCTCTCTACATCCATCTCTAATCTCCCAGCTTGGACAACACATAGGTTCAATGCAGTTTCTGCTAAACCAACAGCAGTGCTTTAGAGGCTTTCTGCACATGTTATTATGGATCCCACCACAGCTCTGGGCAAGATACATCCACAAGAGCTTTGATTAGTCATGAATGTAGTTGGTCTGTTGCCCATCCGTTGCCCATAAGCCCTCATCCAACCATAACCCTAACCTTAACATTGCGGGCGTATCTCGGTCAGAGCTCTGGTGGGATTCCTAATAATGCCGATTTTTAACCCAAATTGCACCACTCACATCACTTGCAAAGTACTGGTTGCTATATATATATATATATATATATATATATATATATATATATATATTTTGTTTTTGTTTTTGCACCGCCTCTCATTTATTTTCTTGCATCACATTCAGTAAGGAGAAGCTGTGAGTCCATTACCCTGCCATGATTGCACATGTAAATTATACATACATCTCATTATTTTTTCCCACATGATATTTACAGGTATTTGTATGCATGTTATATAAACTGAGATTGTGCCCAAATTACTAACACTTTGCAACACCAACTCACACTCAACAAATTATTGTTGCAAAATTAAATAAGATCCTTTGAAAAGTTCCATAAAGGCTCTGAACAAAGACTTTGGCTGTTGAAATTGGCTGCTATCACTGCAACAAGAAACATGGGGGAAGGTTTTCAGTACTAGAATCTTAGACCAGATCAGAAAACACACTAATTATAAAGGGGCTTCAGGGTGCAAGGATGCCAGCCTTGGTGGATTCAAAATGAAGCATGCAATTTACATTTGCCATTGGCGATTAAAGGGGCTATTTTCCTGTGAATTGTTGTTTTTAAGGCTTGTTTGTGTCACAATTCGATTTGCAGAAATTTCTTGACAAAGATGTAGCTCTTGGTTCAAGCAACAGAGAAACTGGACCTTAGGCTTTAATCGTTTCTCAAAGAACTAGATACTGAGTTTTTAAAGTGATAATTTGTGAGTCTATTGCTCTTCTTGGTTTTGGTGACAGCTTTGGAGATGAGCAGTCAGTGCTGGTGTTTTAGAGCAAATATGGGTGTTGGTCCAGCACATTGTAATAATTGTCACTCATTGTAGACTTCGGCCTCTCCCTTCTACCTCCAGTTTGTTCCAAACAAACCGCCATTGTTGCTTTGATAAATATGAAACACATCACTCTCTGTGCAGGAGAGACTTTTTTTTCTAAGAAAGAGGGCAGCTCTCTCAGGAGCTCAGAACAGCAAATGAACAGTACAAGCTTCCATGACCTCACCTGATCCGACTGTTATCACACCACTGAATGGGCGGTATCAGTCGTAATCACCCGCACAGGTATGGGTTAGTAGGTCCCCACTGCACCATCTAGTTCGTTATCATATACTCATATCATCAGTCTGTTTTAACCAGTCAAATGGGAAATGCCGTGATGCAGCACAAAGACCAACAAAGTCTGTAACATAAAGAGGTGGTTGGGTGGCGGATGGGTCAATCACATAGCCCTTCACTCTGGAGCCCCAGGATTGAGTTGTGACTCAAGCCAGAACCGGGATCTTTGCTACCTTACGTTATCTAGGTAACATTATATAGCTTATGTTAATGAATGTTGCATTAAATTTCCTAACCTTAGCTATTACAACAAACCCTTTCCTAATCTTAGACCTTTTCCTAACCTTAACCAAGTAGCTAACAAAGGCTAAGCTGGTGAAAGCTAACAAACGTTATAAAGATAATGTTTGATTGGTTTAGAGTGACTAATTTTTGGAATAGATGAGATAACAGCCCACTGACCCTCTAGAGCAGCGGTTCTCAATCCCCAGTCCGTGGCCTGATACCGGTCCGTGGTATAGAAAAGGTTGGGGACCACTGCTCTAGAGGGTGCATCAGGGACCTATTAACCAGTAATCTGTGGGGCTGTTTATGCCTGATTACCTTCATTCAATGGTGTGATAATGGTCCAAGCAGGGGAATTCACTACTGTATGGTATCAATTGGTGAAAGAAAACAAGCAAAAGGGACCTTTATTTATAGGAAGAAGTTGCATATTATTACTTTAACCCCATTAATATTATTAGATCAGACACGCCAACCACTAGCGCTGAATGATCCATATCTGCTGCGACACCAAAGCTGCAGCATCAGATGAGGAGTGCAGATACGATCAGCTAATCACATTGACACTGAGCAGCAGGCTACAGGTTACTCATGGGTCAAGGTGACCAGCCACTGTTCACATTTATATCTAGTCATTTAGTTAATGCTCTTATTATGAGCGGGGTCTTGCTCAAGGATACTTAGAGGAGAAATGTTGGCTAGTGTGTGGATTCAACCTGGAGTTTGTTTGCTTTGTTTGTTTTATAAAAGGGAGAATTTCTGGTCCAGTCTTGTGAGTTTTTTTGTCTCTATTTAAATAGACAGTATTCAAGTTTGTCCACAGGACATACTGACACACATATTCATACAGATACACCCACTCACACACTGGAACACACACATAGTTGCACACACACACACACACACACACACGCACACAAAGGGCCACATCCCGCGGCGGCCTGCTAGCCTCCATGATCCAGACATGTGTGTCAGGGCAGCTTACCCTCCTCTCCGCTACATTACCTGAACGAGGCCTGGGGATGATCAGCCCACACACACACACATACACTGCAGCATTTACTGCATCACTGCCTCGCTTGGCCTCCAGTGGCTAGAGTAAGCACTGCTGCTGAGCAGTGAGACAGGTCTGCCAGCAGACAGACACTCAGCTAGGTTTCCATCCAAATGCCAAGCAAATTTGAAGCAAACTTTTGAGATGCAGCAAAAAATTCAATGTGAATTAGATATAGTTCCAGCAGTTCAGTTAAAATGAATAGACTTTTTCAATGAAGGAACATAAAAAAGAAGAAAAAAAAAATGAGTGCAAGCTGTGTCCAGTCCCACCGTGCATTAACAGTGATGACGTATTAGAAGTAATTTATGATCATTTTATTTTAATGCGCTATCATCTCTCTGGCTCCCCAGTAGATATAGTAACTAGAGGACGGTAATGCTGAGCTACATACCTTTCATTAGCAACTGAACTGCTAATGTGGCAATCATAATTTATAAGATATTACATATTACATATATACACAGAGCTACTCTTTATTGAGCCATGTGGTTTATTGAAAAATGTCAGAGTAGTACCCGTCTAATGTTCATGTTTGGCTATGTCTATCACCATACATCACTGTACTGCTACAGCCATGCACACAAACAGATGAAGAACCCAGCAGAAGATTCTCTTGTTGTGTGATGTTGTTGAAGCTTGTTTGAATGTGAACAGGATTATGGGTGATTAAAGCAAAAAATGTTGTCAAGAGTCTTTCAAGAGCTGGTAAGTACAATACCAAGTGTTATCTCACGCTTTGGATGTCCAGCCAGAAGAAAATGCACATATTCAGTGTTTTGAATATTCTAATGCACCAATGAAGGCCCATTACACTAAAATTGATAGATATTAGTGGAAAAAAACATGCTTTACATGTCTGGAGGGCTGTAGTGGACAGATATTTTACAGAAAACATTTGAGGTTGTCCAAAAGCTACTTTTCAACTATTGCGTACTGACATTGTATTTCTGTTGTTATTCATCACATCATTTATTTAATAATGAAAAACCTTCCTTTCTCAAGCAGGCATTTTTTGCTTTATAGGGGAATTTTTATGGAGACTTTCCATTTGCATTCAGCTTTTCTAATTTGATACATCATAATTCTCTTAAAAAAAATACTTGGATGGAAATGCAGCAACTGAGACATAGAGAGATACAAATCACAAACCTCTTGTCTTTCCTGCACAAATGGTGTTTACCCCTTGCTCAGTTGGTGCAGCACCAACCGTCTTAATTGGCTGTAATTCATTCCTCTCAACGCCAGCGACAGATGGGGACTGCCAAGAAAACAGCAACAGGCACACCGGGAAATGCTTTTCTCTCTCTTTTTTAAAGTGTTGCCTGTCATATCTCTTCCCAGAAACGAAGGCAGTTTCAGGAAGTAAAGTTCACCTTTTTTTTTTTTTTTTCCTCTGGAGTACCACTGCTGCTGATGCCACTAGCAGTGCTTTTAGTGAACCCTGAAAGGATTTGGACGCTGCCTGTAGCATCTCAGCGACAACATGTTTTGCGTGCCTTTCCTTACCTCTCTTTGCACCTTGTACCAAAAAAGGAAATACAAAAAAGGGCTGCTTTTACTTATTTATCTGCATAAAAGTTGCATGAGTGCCTTCCCTAGGAGCCTGCCTATGTTGTCTGTCCTTGTGATGGATATAGAATGGGGGATGGCCTGCGGGTTGTTTCTGTGGACTGGATGTTCCTGATGCAAAAAGGACCTATGCTATCTTTGTATTTTATTTTCGTCTGCCAGCAGGGCTCCTAATAGCTAAGTGCCTTCTGTTGTCTTGGCATCTTTCTGTAGAGCTGCATAGTGCTCCATGGTACCTTGCATTGTAAAGTAACCCATAGCGAAAGGCCAGGCTTGCAGAGTGTGGTCTTGTTAAATGCACTTTTGCTGGCTCTTTACATGCTCCTGACTTCTGAAGCTTTGCTATCAATAGTTCAGCAGCAATGTTCTCTCAACTGAATTTAACAATAGCTTAATGGTAAACTTTTCATCAGTATTGTATCCTTAAAATGGCAAACTACATACAGATGGAGGCTGTGTAGAAGCCCCATTTTTTTTTTTTTTTAACTGCAGGCTTTCTGAACCACTGCTACAATTTGGCTTCATCCCCAAGGGGAGCTGTTCAGAATATATCAAGTTTTGCTGTTTTTTACCACTCTAAAACATTCAAGAGAGAAAACTGTCTGCAGTGCTAATGCAGGATACATCCATGAAAATGCATGAAGGGCGACTCCCAAAATGTATTTTCATGTATAAAACAGTATTGATCTGGAAAAGACTGCACCGCTTGTTGCATAATGTTATTGTTAAATACTCTTTTTGTGTCCTGAATTGAGAAAAACGGCGCTGTGAAGATTTTTGTTTCTCTGTCAATTGACTTTAAGATAATCTCATTGGTTGTTGTATGCTTAATGCTTTTTATTTTTATATATTTATTTTTTTTGTGTGTGTATTTTTTCACACCTTTGTCAGCTGTTATTTAAAGAGCATTCTTTATACCATGCTCTTTAAGCACCACCCTGTATCCCACACCACATTTTGGCAACAGTCATGCTGGCAAGCGATGGAGGCAGTAGTGGTGGTGGTAATTTCCATTGTTTTCTGTGGTTTGTGGAGTGGTATGGTAAGTGTTCTTCAGTGGAGCTGAGAGCAGTGCACTGGTTCTGTGATGCTTGCAGTTGAACTTATTCAATTTGAGGCTGAAACGTTATGCTTGTCAGTGTCACTTCAGCATAACCTAACCAATCAAAATGGTCAGCATCTAATAAGATGGGACTTATAACATATCAGCAACGTCCAGAGTAGCAGCTGGAGTTCATCTTGATCAGCCACTTGTTACCTAATAGACAGATGGTGCAATAAGCTAAAATTGAAATTGTCTAAGTGCAGCGTTATGCTTTGCTGTTTATGCTTTCATAATGTGTGCTTGCAATGTGATCACTGCCTTATACTGTCCAGTACAACTGCTTCTTGGAAACTGGGAGCTACCCATTATAACCACTAATCCACTGTCAGCTCCAGAGCCAGTTCATTTGAGCAACGCCATAGGTTTTGCTTCAAGGCACCTTGACACTACTTAGTTTCACACTTCCTGCCCCAATCTCCCTGACTGGAATTTGAACCAGCAATCCTCCAGTCTCAGATTTGCCTCTCAAACCATTAGGCTACTGCTTCCCCATGTGAGAAGTCTAGTTTTTCTTAAGTACAGACAGCCTGAGAGAGAACCTCTATCAGCTCAATAAGTAGTCATGAACACATTTATTTTTTGCCTTGAACTCTCATTCAACCTACCGACCATATATTCAGTATCCTGGAGGACCTCACTAATGATTACTGCACTCATACTTTGAGCAATTTACATGGGGCCTTGAAATAGACTCATGCAATATAGTGCTGATGAGTCTTTTCTAAGTTAATGAACACTAAGGGACCGAGTCTTGCTAGACAGCTCTCTTGGAAAACAGGGAAGCTAGATTGGACAGCATTCTTCACATCTTGTAATGCTAGACTATTCCCTGCCAGCTATGAATTGTCAGAAGGATCCATTTTCAAGTGCTGCACTTATTGTTGCTATGGAGTGAGCTGACCATATTAAAAGTTTAGCTTGGGTAATAATTGTGAAGATGCAGATAAAGGTCTTGCTCAAATAATAAAAAAAAAAAAATGCAGAGATTTTTTTTTTTTTTTTCTGTTCAAAGCCTGGCCAGAAGGACACCTCGCTGTCATCCTACCATTAGAGAAAAACCGGCTGACTACAGAGACAACCACCTGCACTGTAAATCTAGCACTAGAAACAGGCTGAACAGAGAGATAGAGCTCAGTCACACACTTCCTGCTTGTGTAGTTCAGCCCTTAGTTCCCCTTCAGAAAGTTCTGGCAAGGCTCCATGTGTGGATTTTCTACTTGTGGAGGCCGATGCTTTGCTCATAATACCACAACAGAGAGCGTCCGCTCAGAGGTGGGAAGGTGATTTTCAGGTTCTAAAAGGATGTTGCTGGATAATTTTTCAGGACTGAAAGAGAGTAGCATGCTCTGCGGGCTTTTTAGCCCACCTCTAACCATTAACTAATTCAGTGTGAATTTTCGCCACCAGCCCAGTGAACTGCTCACATTATGTAACAGCCAAATGTAGAGAGCTGCATGCTCACTCCTACGCTGGACAGGCAGGAGACTTTTTTATACTGACAGATAAGAACTGGTACAAAATGCAAGCTACTGCACTGTATTTCATTTAATTGGTGAAACAATTATTTCTAAGTACAACACATAATACAAGCATAAACAATGTATATTCCATTTGTGGATTCTAGGTATACGTAGTATGCATGTATGCACACCAGTGGAAATGTTCTACTATAACAATGACTATATCCTACTACAATTCAAATATCATAATATCCTACTATAATTTAAGAGTGACAATTTTGTACTATAATTTAACAGTGATATTATTCTACTGTAATAGTGATAGTGTTCTACTATAGGAGTGGCAGTATTTTGCTATTTGAGTGGTAGTATTTTTCTATCAATACAACAGTGGCTATATTCCACTATATATTTAACAGTGATACTATTCTGCTGTAATTGTGATAGTATTCTGCTATAGGAGTGGCAGTATTTTACTATCAATACAACGGTGACAGTATTTTACTATAACAGTGAGAGTGTTGTACTATATGGCCGTAGGGTTCTGCTGTATCACACTGCATTTTATGTCTGTAGCAGATGCAGTATTCTGCAACATGTATGGACCCTGTCCAATGGCCCAGTAACCCTGGTTAGGGGTGTGTGTCCTTGGTTAAACATGGAGGACAGCCGTCTTCCCATCAGCTCTGACCAGTCTGCATTAACACACCTCTGGGACCAGCAGACCATGTCCTCTGTGTTTTAGACAGAGAATAACCCTCCATCTTCCAAAAGGGCTGTTAAAGTTTTAGCTCTTGAAAGTAATTGTTGTGTAATCACAACTGGGATTAATTATTCATAGACACACACACACACACACACACACACACACACACACACACACACACACACACACATGCACAGTATCTCTCTCTGAATCTCTTTCTCTGTCTCTCTCTCTGCTCTGTTTTTTTTTTTTTTAATTTATATCTCTCTTTTTCTCTCCTCACTAATGGAGTTAGTGAGCACCAAGGATGAAACAATTAAAACAAAATTCATTTGAATGAATTAAAGAGAAAAGAGCTACAGTAGCTGACAGTTTAGAGGCAGGAGGAATTATCCAGCATGACTGCTTTTGCAACACTTTACAGTGGCCTTATTCCAGTTCATTAACTTGTGCATTAACCCTTAGAAAAGTATTGTTAGTACATAATAATGCAGGATAAATGGAGGATAAATAGAGGAAGGATGACTGGTTACCACTGGGGCTTTACAGTAGACTTGAGCAGAGTTTATTATTTCCCGTAGACGATGAACAATGAATGACAGGTTAGCTGTGGCCAAGATTACCTTCTAGTTATTTCCTTGTGTGTCAACATTTTCCAGTGAGCGGTAACAGGAGATGCAGTAGCTGTAGACTACTGTAGACTGCCAGCTTGGCTTATGGATGATTTTGGAGGCTGGTAAGGAAATGCCAAGGCCATCTGTGCTGCTCTAAGAGGGTGTGAAATGAAGATGGAGTGTGTGTCACGCTGCGATGGGAGGTCATTATTGGCTCCTCAAAGGCAGCAGATTATGTCAATTTCATGGGTCACACTCTGGCAGGTCACCATGATTTTTTTTTCTTGGTTTTTCTCCTTTTCATCTCGGCAACACCTTACCATTGGTAATGGATGCACAAGAGTCTCGGGTTCAAATGTGTAAGAATCGTGAGGCTCAGGAGCAGCAGCTAAATGGATGTCGCTGGCACTGATTAGGTGCCACCAGATGGCATCAGGATGTTACGTCTTGTGCTCAGAGTTGCTGCAACAATCACTCTCTCTCTTGGCAGATTGTCATTTTATGTGTTTGTGTGAGCCTTAATGACTGAATACGTCCCGCATGTTGTACAATTTGCTAGCTCAATATAGCAGCATTTATATTTGAACAGGCACTCTTATCCAGAGCAGTTTACAAGGGCTGCTGCTGAGGATGAGCGTTCAAACTCTGTCAGCAAACATCTGTCCTGCTGAGGCATCCTTGAGCAAGGCACTGACCCTTGCTAAATGCACTGTGTGCTGTATATGTCATTATTGTCCCTACAGTCCTCTATTTAGGCTCAGTGAAGTGCATCCGCCTTTGCTCAAAACGAAGCCTGACAGCACTGCAACATGAGCAATCAGCAATGCTGCTGGTTTCGCATTGACAGTTGACAGTCTGATGTGAGGTCAGTTTGACAAACTTGACTTGAAAATTATTGCTGCATTTAGTTTGCTGTTTATAGGAATATTCAATATCAGAACTATTGACTTCTGTGTCTTTCTTAAATGGGCATCGTGTACTATGTTGTAATTTTCACTATAGCCAGTAATAGGTCAAAAGTATGTGTTTCTATTAATTGATTCCTTTAATACAGTTTAATTATTGGATAATTAAAAATTATACCAGCAACAGTTTGTCCTACTTGAAAACTTATCTTTTAGAAAATATTTTATTATAGACCCAGTTGTCAGGGAACTGTGATGGTAGCATAAAACATTAAAAGCATGTAAAGTAAATTGTTAATAATTTAGCATTATCAAGATAGATGTATTCTGATATTGATTTGAAGTCGAATGATTGAACAGTCGCCCAGCCTTACTGTAAAGATTAACACAGTGACAGAGTAGACAAGGGTTTGGGGTCCGTGACTCACGGCTGTCAGTGGTTGAACGTTGTGTGGTGGAATCAAATCCATAACCTCTCGCTTACAGGAAGCCCTCTCCATCCAATATAGGGCCCTCTGTCTTAAAATGAAAGCCTTGCCGGTCAGCTTTAACTAAAATATTTTTTTCATCTTCTCTTAAGAAAAAGGTTTTCCTCTTTCCCATTGTAAAAAAAAAAAAAAAAAAAGGCTTCAAAAAAACTTTCAAAAGCTCACAGTTGTATTTCTGCCTCTCAATGAAAACATTACCATAATATCACATTTCAGCTGTTTGGCAACGTGGCTTTATTTTGGTGTTTGTGTTTCATGGCAGCTAACTGGCGGGGGAGATAAACTCCATCCCGCCCAGGGGAGTGCAGTGATGATGAGCTAAACAAACAAGCTAACAGGCTAACAGCACAACTCAGTCTGCTGAACACAGCATGTTCCCTGCACATGGGGATGAGAGGGGGAGGAAGAGTGAGGAGAGGGGGAGGAGAGAGGGAGGAGAGAGGGAGGAGGAACATGAGGGGAAATAGAGGGAGAGGACCATGAAGGAAAGAGGAGGAAGGAAGGGAGGAAAGACAAGAAAAAGGCCAAGAGAGAGAATAGAGAAGGGAGAAGATGATGAGAAGAGGAGGCAGTACCACAAGAACTCCGTCAGCCCAGCTCAACTGGCTCTCAGCTGTGTTTCAGCTGATGGGAGGACTGGCTGCTCTGCTGACTCTCCTCTTTGACTGCCATAATGAATGTTTCACTGTTGTAGGTTCAATTCCCTTTGCCCAAGAACAGCTGAGGGTCTCCAAAGCCAGTTTCTCCAGTTCTGGTTTAGGTGATTTAGGGACCTAATGGGAAAGAGAGGAAGGCAAAGACACCAGAATCTATTTTAAACAATGAGCAAATAGTAGAAATGGGTGGATGAAAGTATGAAAGAAATATGAATTACAGCAGGAGACAGATTGTATACAGTTAACTGGATGCTGAAAAAATATAGTTAGATATTGAGGGATACATGTCAAGTTGAAATCGGGATTCTGGGGCTCATTAATGGACTTTGGTGAATTCCTTTATACACAAAAATAAAGAACCATATTTATTATTCTTTTTGGTATAGTTTCTATGGATACCAGTCTTCTATGTTTTCAGTGCCACCATACATGTGGTCTCAGTAGTGATGATTTGATATGAGTAAACATATTGTAAATCATTTTAGTTTTCAATGTCCATTTAAATCACTGACACTGGTCATTTTCCACCGGCGTCAACTAAACATTACTCTTTTAAAGTTGCTGTGGAATAATGGCTTCACATCCATCCAGTGATGTTCAAGACACTTTCTGAATGTATGCTAAAATCCATTAAAGCTGTTCCAGTGGCTTTTGAGCTTAGTCCTGTTCTGATGATTGTGGCGTTTTAGTGATGGTGGTGGAATCTTATTTTCAAATAGAGTTCACTGTGATTGAGATCTGCTGACCAAAGTGATTATAGCATATAGTTTACAGTATCAAAAATATTCATGAAATCTCATGCGGTGTGGATAGTAGAACCGTAATCTTAGAAGAGACCACTCATTTGCATAAAAACATTAGCTCCTTGCAGATGGTTGTGTATTCATGTTTGTGTAGCTGTCCTTCTAAGGCGCTGAGTGACCTCGGCCCATGACATAATTCACACCAATTCATTATACAGCACTCAGAGCCCTGTTTACAGCATGTTATGGATCACTCAGTCATTTCCTTTCATTTGTCACCCCTCTGTATGTGCAATATAATATTAGAAGAACAATGATAAAAAATATCAATATAAATGCAATATATAATAATAGAGAGTGCAAGGTTGCTGATGGTGATACATATTGAAAGTGGATAGATGCGCACAGATAGGCTTAGAATAGATATGATTTACAGCTGTAAGTAATAGAAAAATGTTCACCTATTTACTATATCAAAAACACATGATTAAGTATCTGAGTGTGTGTGTATGTGTCCTTAAGTACACGTGACACAGAAACAGTGTGCCTGAGAGTGAAAGCAATTTAGTGAAAGTGTGTGTATGTGTGTGTCTGTGTGTGTGCATGTGTGTATGTGTGGGCAAACTTGATTTAACACCACCTCCAGGAACTGAGCTCTGATTTAAGAGCATCTTCATGGTGACCACAGCAATAGGCACTTTCTGGGTCATGTGAGACCTAGCATCTGTTAGATTTATGTATATAGTGTGCATGTGTGTGTGTGTGTGTGTGTAGCGCATATACATGTGTGGATGAGTGAATGTGAATGAGCTCAAACGTGGAAAGGTGAGTGTGCAGAATGTGAGGGGAAAGGAGAAAGAAGTCAGAGAGAGAGAGGGAGAGAGAAAGAGAGAGAGAGGCAGTATTGTGGGTGTTTATTTGCATCCACTGCCTTTGCTCCATATAGTAAAGCACAGTAGAAACCCATTTCCATTGACAAAGAGGCAGCAATATGTTTTGGACCAGTGCTGCAGCTGAGATAAGATCCATGCTGCTGTGGCCACGGTCTGATCCTGCTGTTGTGCCAGAGGGCAAAATCCAATTTCCTCTCCACCATGACAAAAAAGGCAAAACCAAAAGGCAAAGCTTTTTTTTTTTTTTTTTTGTAATCAGTGATTTATGTTTTTGCGGGACATGACTATTTATCCTTTGCATATTCCAGCAGGACAAAGTGTGGCGGCTAATCTGTTGTTTCTACTTTGGGTGCATTTTTGGCAGAATAATTGTATGATAACGCCTGGCAAGTCTTTAACCTGAGCTTTTGTCTTTCCCTGGCCTTCCTCCACTGGGCCATGTTTGCCTTCTCACTACATGACATTTGGAGCACAAATTGTCTGGCCTTTCAGAGGGCTGGACTGTCTAGCTCACTCTGACAAGACAGACAAAACAGTCTCTCAGATAACTGCTCCGTCCTCAATTATTAGACCTCTTTCAGCCGAATGTTTCCCTGTGCTGTGCATGTCTATCATCTGCTTGAGATAAACAGCTCCGCCTGCAGTGCTGCTCTGCTCTCCGTTTACTAACGGACTTTGTCACTGTGTCACATTTTGCTATAGAGGGGAGAGGAAAAAACACTTGGCGATAGGCCACTATGAAGAAATCAAAACAAATCTAGATGTTTGCTGCAGAAATGCCTGTTTCAATAAGCTTTGTGGCATACATGCAGAACTGTTTGGTAAATTCAGTTGTTACAGGTTGTTGCAGTTGTAGCCGACTTATGTATTTATCATGCAGCTGCATCTATAGTTTGCAGTAGAAGCGCGGAAGAGTCTTTCTTCAGTGTATAATACAAAATAGTCTAGTGACTGTCGACTAGCCAGTTACAAGACCATCCATGCAGCCAAAGAAGATGATTAAAAGACAAAAAATGGAGTGATAGAGAGAGAGAGAGAGCAAAACTGTAATTTAAACTGTTCCCCTTGGGGTTCGAGCCAAAGTGCAGCAGCAGTTCAACAAACATGCAGCAGGAGGAGGGAGTGTTACAGTGGCATCATTTGTATGTAATCCTCTGCTGATTAGCATGTAGTGCTACTGTATTTCTCGGCTAGCCAGCTCCTCTTCCTGCCCCCAGAGTCTTAATCCTCCGCCTGTTGTGTTTCTGCTCCACTGGGGACCAATCATGCCAATTCCACTCATCGAGCTTGATAATTAGTGACAATTGTAAAAGTAATTTACAAACTCAAGCGATGCCATTGAGCAAATGGTGCCAATTAACTGGAGATGCTAATGTGGGCAGAAATGCGGAAAAGCAGCATCCGACCTCCATTACTACATGAGGAGGAGGGCCAGGAAGCTGTCCTCCGCCTGTCAGGGAGAATCGTCCAGGGAGGAGGGAGGCAAAGCACTCTGTCGGACCGGGCTCATCACCACGCTGCAGTTTTATCCGACATTACTGCTACAAGTGTAAAACCGTGACCAGGGCAACAACATTTACATTTACATTTAAAGTATTTAGCTGATGCTGTTATTCAGAGTGACTTACAACAAGGGCAACAATTCGAATATGGTTCAAATCCTAGATCACCGGAATTACAAGCAACCAGAAATAAATCCTGCAAAGGTCAGAGCCACAGTGTCTTCACACCATTCTGACTGAACAATCATTTAAAAGGGATTGCCAGAAAAAGAAAGACGACGGGGTGCTGTAGTGAGAAAAGAGAATCTTTGTAGAGCAAGAAAGAGGAAATCGAGTGACTACAAACCATTCAGTGGAATATTTTACTTCTTCAGTAGATGACAAGAACTTAACTTTTTTTGGCCTCCAGTGGCCACAGTGAGATACTAGAATGCATCAGCCGTTTTCACTTTTTCCCAGCATTCCCTATGTCTGATAGAGGTGGTTGGCAGATAACCAACCACTGGTTGTGGCTGCAGGAACTGAGCAACATATCAGCCACAGCCACAACATTTCACACTTAGCTGCTGGCTTTTATTTATTTCCCATCACAATACCAAATTGAACAGCAAATCTACCACAAAGACTGTAAGAAATGAGATGCTAATTAATGGTTGGAGCAATCCCAGGAAAAGAAGCAGGCATGAAATGACTGGGTAACCAATGCTTCCTAATTGGTCTGGTCATTACATCCTTTTGTTACAAGTGTTGGGTGTTGGGAGAGATGCTTTAAGAAAGGTGCTTGCCAAACAGACAGGAACCATTTTTCATGCTGATACTGCCAACATAAGCAACATGTAGATGTATAGAATATAATACCCACAGGCTCAGCCGTATTACAGTCTCTGGTGTGTCAGAAACTGCAAGTAGTTGATTTCACAGTCCTTTGTTAGCACTGAAATATTGTGCAACTCCCACAGGACCAAGGGAACAGTTAGTGCTGCTGTGAACTCCTGCATCCTTTTTTGCTGCAGTGATTTAAGTCAAGTTAAATTTATTTATAAAGCACTTTTATCAGATTCATCACAAAGTGTTTCACGGAGCCTCAAAGTACATAAATACAGATAGGAACATGAGATAGAACAAGGCTGAACAAACATATCACATTAAAGCTGCACTGGGCAATATTGTTATGTGAAAAATACACCCATGTTGTCAGCCTAAATCAAAAACCGGGGCTGCAGTCGCCTCCACACGCAGTCACACGCCTGCCTGTGTTACTCGTAGGATACCGTGGTCTGACTTCACCCCAGTGGTTTCAGTTTAACCCGCTTGCACTCTGTAAATGAAGAAATCTATAGGATCACTGATGTGGGAGCATAAAGATACAGTCTACAGTGTTTTAACATGGCGACGTCTTGAACAAGCACCTTAAACGAAGTCAAGCCCCTCCTGTCTAATTATGAGGATTGTAATTGTGGCTCGGCTCAGTGCTTCCAACCATCCCGCACCTGAAGAAGAGTCAGTAATCTGATAAATTCACTGTGAGCAGGACGGAGCCTCCTGGTTAATGGTACGGTTTGCCCTCTCTCTTCTTCTCTCCTCTCTTCTCCTCTCCTCTCCTCTCTTCTCCTCGCCTCTTCTCTCCTCTCCTCTCTAGGATTAAAGGTGGTGTATTCTCATTCTGTCAGTCAGAGCCACACTGCCTCCCAGGCCTCAGCCTCTATCAGTGTAAACAGAAGGGGGGATGCAGTGTTTGGTGTTTTCTCCCATCTAAAAACCTCCTTTTGGTGTCTCTTTGATCCAGGGTGCTGGAATAGTAATTGCTATCACTTACGAAACAAAATGACAAGCACTGCCAACAGCTTAGCAGCACAAATACAAAGGAGAGAACAGAGAGTTGTGGGTATACAGGGCCATGGAAAAAAAAAAAAAAAAAAAAAAAAAACAGTTCATGCAACCGGCTTTAGAGACCTTGGGCTCAAGATCCTTTTGATTGATTCTGACAGCGTCATGAGAAGATTTATGGTAGTGTTGAAAAAAATGTCTTACTTACACATCACTCTTGGTGTATGTGTGTGTGTGTGTGTGTGTGTGTGTCCATCTGTGGTGCTAAGCAGTTATTGCTGTGGTGTTTCTGCACTTCACTTCCCAGAGATCACCTGTCACCACCTATCAATCAGTTTGTCCAGCACTGAGTCATCTTTTTTTCTTGGATTTCCTGTTGATGAAGTTTGAGTGTCTGTAGGTGGCGCTATTCCCTTTGTCTGTTCACCCATGGCGGCTATCGCTGTTTACTCTAACTACCTCAGTCTTCCATTGATTCCAAACAAGCTACCGTTGCTTCTGTAATTCTTTTAAAGCAAGTGGAAACTGCCATTTTCCATGAGCATGTAAAATCTAACCTAGATTCTCATGTCTTTTTTTGTCAGACATGGGGACAGGCACACACACATATCTTCACACTTACAACTTCCAGTCTGGCTGTCAATGGAACAGTAATCACAGTAGGAGTTGGCCGTAGCATTGAGCCTGTTAGAGAACATAGAAAAGACTGTCTGTCTTATGATAAAACCCTCCAGAGCTCGATTCAGGAGAAGAGTTGGGAGCCTGGACCCCCTCCTGGGAGCAGTCCACTGGCCTTTCTGGCTTACATGAAATGGACATAGCCAAACCAGTGATGGCTGGATGGGGGTTATTGAAACAGCATGGAGAGAGAGGGAGGGAGAGAGAGAGAGAGAGAGAGAGAGAGAGAGAGAGAGAGAGAGAGAAGCTCTATGCCTCCTCTTCCCTCTGTAAAGTGGTGGAAGTGGATAAGCCTCTGGCATTATTTGCAGGCTCCGTCTGACATTTCCTGTTGATGTTTATTTAAATGACACTCAGATTGGTGTGGAAATCATCCTGTTGCGATCATCCAGCGGGACACAAAACAGCTGGACTCTGGAGGGGGTACAGAGATAGAGAGAGAGAGGGAGATGGACAGAGAGAGAACATTTTTGAAAGCATTGAGCAAATGGAAGAAAGCAAGAGAGGAAACTTCAGGGTTTTATGTAAAGGAAGGGATTTGTGTGAAATGTATTTTGTGTAATGAGACACCTTGATTCTGCTCTCTGAAATACTGCTACCTGGAGCTGGAAAATAAAAATCTTTCAGTGTGCCCGTCCCCTATGGAGCTGGCTGTTCCCAGCTTACCGGGCCTCCACTCCATTTCACCTGTTCCCACAGATTTGGTGAAATAACAGCCAAATGTAGGTGGCTGCTCAACATCAGGAGAGGTTGTCATTTCAGAGCTCCTGCTGTGAGATTGCTCTTTATTCCAAGACAGTCTTACACAGACTGTTAATAATGTAGCTTTCCATTCGCAGTACACACAAACACAGTCATCCACCGCATCGCCTGTTAATGGTATGGTCCATTTGCAGTAACCGCTGCTTTAACTTTAGAGTCTAGTCTTAAGAGGGCGTTTGTTGCCTTTGCTCTCAAGGTACTGGACTCCCATTTTGCCCTTACACCTGGGCCCAATGTTTTCTCAGTGTGATGAGCATCATTTGACAGCCCCCTGCCTCAGCATCCTCAGCATTCAGGCCCATTTACAGCTAGCTCATTCGCTTTATTGCCATTCGCTGATGGCAGCACTTTGAAGTGTTTGCTGAGGGAGGGGGGAAAGCTGGGCAAGTTTAATTGGCTGCATTAGTTGGTTTGCCTCCCTTTTTCTTTCTTGGTACCCCCCAGTCACAGTGAGCCAGATTAGGCGACCTACATTTTAGTTTTGCCTTCTTTCATCTTGATTCAATGCTAACGGTCTTCCTCATATCATGTTTAGGTTTCTCTGAAGCGTCCCAGTTCATCTCTCCCAGCTCCTCACAAAAGAAGTTTTGGTTATATGAGTTATAGAAAATTCAGACAGTGGGATTTCATCAAGCTTTACACAAAGTCCACAGTTCTCTCTGTTGATACTGACACAGATGTGTTCACAGGGGCTAGTAGGAAAGTTAAATTTAGCACCCCAATTCCAATGGAGATGGCACTGACTGACAGCCCACAGTGGGTAATGATGTGCTCAGTTTTAGAATGTGTCGCCCACAGTAGTCGCCTTCGGTGTAGTTTTGATGTTTGTTTTGTTTGAAATGTCTGTGCGCTCTTGTACATCCAGTATGACATATCCTGCAGGATGTTTGAGCAGGATGATGCTTCCATGTGGAGAAAGACAATATGACAATACAACCACAGGCTTTACCTACGCAGGAGTGGAAATCTGAAAAAGTGTGGAAAGCTAATTTAGTTATTTCAAGGTCTTGAAAAGTTGGAGAAGAAAGTAATGATAGGTTTCAGTACACACTGTATGTAGGTGTAAACCTGCTGTCATTTTTAGAGACTATGGCATGTTGTGTTAAGGTCAGCTTGAATTAATTAAGTCGCTAAAGTATCAAATATAATGCCAAGGCATTTAAAATGAAAAAAACAACTTGGAATCATGATCATCTGATTTTCTGTTGCCCTCTTTTTTTGAGTCCTTTAGTTAGAAAATGCACATTAGAACATAACATTTGATTTTCCAAAATGGGAATATAGCAACTTGTGCTTTTATTAGTTCAATAAACAGTCTCTCTAAAGTAAACAGGCCTTGGGGTAACCATTGGAGAACCCCAGATGGGTCAGCTGTAGAAATCATCAAACACCAACAGCAACCACCTGCTCTGCAGAAGTGTCCTTAAGCAAGACACTGGAGGTGCATCCCATTCACTTATTTTCCTTGTTCATGCTCCTCCGTCTTCCAGCTTGTGACCTGGAAATCGAGCTCTACCCGCTATTAACATTATGTGAGCAGCAAGGAGAGAGGAGGCTTGAGTGAGGAAACACAGGTGTAACCCACATTTGTGTCCAGGCTGAGACCAGTCCAAGTTTTCCATGAGAAAAATATCTGATTTTGCCAAGCGCAACTGAACTGTCAGTGCTGATGGACCAAATGCCAACTGAACTGCAAGTATACAAGCACCTCTTTAGTGGATAAAACACAAGCTGTCTACATGATGCCTGCTGCACTAGAAACCTCCCCTGAGTTTAGTTTTTTTTTTTTTTCTTGGCCTTGTCAGCAGTTTCTAAATTGACACACATTAGACCCACACTGAGGAAGAGTGAGACCCCCCACCTGCCTGCACATTCAAGTTAAAGTTTATTTAATTTAAAGCTGTAATGCTGCTTATCTACCACAGAGCAGAGCCCAACCCTATCAAACCCACAGGAATAATTAAATAATCAGAGCCTGAACCTGATCAGTTTGCGTTATAAACTCTTTTAAAATTTCTTTTAAAAAAATATTTTAAATTACAAACTGTTGTGTCTAGACACCTTCATCTTCCCACATATGCAGTTCTATGGATGAGTTTCAACTTTTGCTGTGTATTTTGGGCACAAACTGAAACAGAAGGCAGACAATCAGAGCCTGCAGCCCCTAGGCTATAGGGGCTTTCAGATACTGTAGATCTACATGTTACAACAACAACAACAAGA
Source organism: Myripristis murdjan (assembly GCF_902150065.1). Lineage (NCBI taxonomy): Eukaryota > Metazoa > Chordata > Actinopteri > Holocentriformes > Holocentridae > Myripristis > Myripristis murdjan. The sequence continues at coordinate 17,913,187 of NC_043982.1, forward strand.
ACAAGAACAACAACAACAATATTCACCATCATCATGTTGTTATTATTATTATTATTAGTAGCACTACTACTACTACTACTACTACTACTACTGCTAGTAGTAGTAGTAGTAGTACACAGTGCAGTTATAGAGTGCTTCACAACAAAGTGGGATGACTTATTGTATTTCTTTATTTAAAAAACCTTGAGACATCAAACTAGTAAAAGATGAACAGAAAAATAAGTTCTATCAGATTTCATATCATAAACAGTCCGGTAGGACAAATGTCTGTAGCAGCCTACAGATTTGAAACATGTCATAAATAACTGATGGTGCTTTAAAGTGAGGCTTGAGTGAACAAGGATGCATGGTTTTGTAAAGTGCCTCTTGCCTCAACTCCTCTCACTTTTCTCTCGACTCTTCCTTGCCTGCTTCACTCGCTTCTCCCATGGACTAAGATACAAAGTGGAGATAGAAGGAGGGCAAATAACTGGGCAAAATAAGGGGATGAGAAACATCCCAGGTTCCTACCAGCTCTAGGGTGTCTGTTCTGTAGCTGACCTTGACCTCTGACCTCTCTTTGGAAATGGGCAACAGGGAGGAGACTTTCCCTGCAGGAAGCCGTATAGAGGAGCTCAGTAGAAGCTTCCTCTTTATAAACAGATGAACCGAACATATTGCCGTTCCTCCAGAAACACTTCAGGGATATTTCCTGTAGAAGAAAGGAACCTAAAAATGCTGATTTGCTAACTTTGGATTTTACAATCCTTGATCAACCTGAGGCTATTAGAGTGTAAGCTCTTCCTGCTGCTGGCTGTGGTCTGGAGAGATTTCTACACAACATGAAGAAAATGGTTCTCTCAGCGTGTACCACAGCAGAACCACAGTATCTACAGAGCTCACCCCCCGTCTGCCAGACCACCACAGGCTTAATATAATCATGACCTCACCTATTTAGCCTAGCTTTTAATAGCCAAGTAACCATCATGTTTTGTATTATTTGCAGTTTTCTTTTCAATCTCATCTCTTAATATTATATTTATTGCCTTAAGCACACGTTTCAGTCTTTCATGAAAGTGCTCTGTAAATAAGGCAGGTCGTATTGATATGTGAATAAATTCTTTAATTCTATGTGGTGTTATAAAGAATCCTTGTCTATATACTAAAAAATCTTTAATAGTAATTATTAAAAACAACCAAACATGTATAGAATTTTATTAAGAAAAAGTAAATAATAAGAAGATATATAATAAGAATAATCAGTAGTTGTAGAAGAAGAAGAAGAAGAAGAAGAAGAAGTTAACATATTATAGTATATTTTTGTTAGGCTGAAATAGATAAGATAAGTTTTTTGTCTGATCTGTGTCACCAAATATTATTTGATTGAATTATTTTAGTTTGATCAATATTTGTCATCCAGGCACAAATAAGACAAAGTCCTTTAAAATGCGTTGGCATTGTATGCACAAACTGCGGACATCTAATTTGACTGTTCCAGTTTATTTTACTTATATCTGTGTAAATAATTATGCTCAAATTAGAATGACTTAATCCATTTGGATAGAAATTTGTCACACATGCTATAGCACAAACCAATGGCTCTGTATAGACCTTTTATAGTGCTGCAGAAAAAATAATTCTAATTCTAATTAATTCCGCATAAAATGTGTCAAACCAGCAATATTAAAATACCTTTTCAAGAACCATACTGGTAGAATAATGGTACTGGTTTTTCAGTACCATTACTCTGATTTACCAGTTACCATCTCCCTACTCAAAGAACCTGAGAGGAACAATGCTTTCTCTGGGTGTAGTAGAGGCTGATCTCCTTGGATGCAGGTACAAATGAAGGGCCGCTGATGTTACAGCTAACCTTGGCTGTACGCCCTGCATGGCTGCCCCTGTAAGCCATCAGTCTGCTGGGAGTCTGACTGAAATATTAAAGACCCTGTCTCCTTGCAGGCTGTAGGACCACACCAAGTAGTGCCAGGAGTGTATACCGCACTGTGTGTAATAGCTGAAGTAGATATGTAATGGGAGCAGACCGAGGTGAAATGACGCTGGGAGATTATTCTCAGTTTATTTCTGTCTGTCTATCTTTATCCATACTTATCCATCTATCAGTTCACGGTAGAATATGATTTGCTACCCGAACATACAGTAATATTTGCTATGGATTGAGCACTGTCTTTAAAAATAGTGAAATTACAAAATACATCCATTTGCTGTGAAAGTGATGCCCTCGCAGTGGTCAAAACAAGATGGAAGGCACATCTCCCTGCTGTCCATGATCTCTCAGCACACAATTCCCTGCTTGTGCTGGCTCTGACTGTGGTCATGCATTTGTATTGGCTGATAGGAGGCCTGCAGTATAACAGCCAAGTCATTTCTATACACATCACACTTGAGGAAACAGACCGCAGAGAACGTGTCTTGACTTATTTTGATCATTCAGTTCCGCTTTTCTTTTCTTTTTTTTTTTCTTTTTTTTTTTTTTTTTTGGGGGGGGGGGGGGTACCGGACAGAAATCTTTACACCAACCAGTCAGGATGTGTTACAGCTGTATCCCCTGTAAACACTCCTGTCCCATTGTGCTCTTTCTCCAGTAGGTACCATAATGAGGATGTATAGTATGGCATGGGAGTGTGAAGGTTGATTTGTGTTCATGCTTCTTAGCTACATGTGTAATTAGAACCCCCTCCCCCCATACACACTTGGACCCACACACCTCCCGGGCTAACAAATCTGTTCAATCCTGAACCTGCCAATGGAGGGAGGCAACCATGAAACGACTGAGGCAGGAACCAAGACTCCTGGGGCTGGAAATGAGAGAGAGACCAGGAGAGGGGAGGAGGGGGGCGGAAAGAGACAATAGAGGGAGCTGAAATAAAGGCAGACATAATCTTTTTAAGAAATGCTTTTAAGATATGATGAAACAGCGACTGCTTGAGTAAACCATGCTGATGGATAAATTTAGATTTTGATCAATTGTTGTTGCTGTCATTCTTTTACCATTTAATTCTTTAATCATGCTTTCATTTCGCTTTGGCAACACATGTAAAAATGTACTGACAAGCTAACTGAACTGAAATTAACTAATGAGGGACGATGGAGAGAGAATGAAAGAGAGAGAGAGAGAGAGAGAGAGAGAGAGAGATAGAGAGAGAGACAGCAAGATGGAGGGAGCTAGGCAAGAGGAGAACATTGACTACTGATTGACTGGCATCCCACAGTGGGTCAGTGATTTCATTTGTGTGTGTGTGTGTGTGTGTGCGCGCGTGTGCGTGCACGTGTGTGTGTGTTCGGTCAGTTCTGCTTATGCGCCTGCATGCTTACCAAAGCCAGCGCACAGTCAGGCATCTTGGACGATCAAAGATCCTCCCTCATCTTGCCTTCCTCATTCTTCCTCACCCTTTCCCCTTCGTCTTCCTCCTCTCACATATTTTTGGTTTTGAGAAGTGCTATTTACTTACTAATATGCCGTCAGTAGCGTCATGCAAATATGTCCAAAATTGCTCCTCTTTTTAGCTTTATAATAGAGCACAAAGATCAAGCATGATGATTCACTATGGTGGCAGATGCCAGCAGGATTGAGCTCCTCAAATTCACACACACAGCCTCTAAGATCAGCCTGTTTCAGCCCACAAAGACTTCAAAACATGTGCCGTCTCTCACACACACACACATACACACACACATGCACACACACGCACACACACACACACACGCACACACACACACTCACACACACACACACACAAAGACAAGAAAAAGACACGAACACACAACACATATGATCAAGTGATAAAACATCAATTTGTCAGCTCCTCACTCCCTCGCCAATAGAACTGACAAAAAAAAAGAAGAAAGAAAAAGAGAAGTCAGTAGATGAGCACAGGCAATGATCAAAACTTAAATTATATTATCTAGTCTTATATCCACATATTTCACCTATACCTTTACATTGGCCTCACAGTGCACCTCATAAAGATCCTTTTATTTGGGAATAAAAGCAAAAGTTTCATGCCCTCTGCCATTACAGCCCTCACCTTTTATCATATTTTATAATAATTTATCACTTTGACCAAGAGATATTGTGCCAGTGTCGGTCTCGACCAGCCCCCCACCTCCAATAATGCTTGTTGACCCGCATTACTGATGCACTCAGGGGTCAGGTTGCTTTGTGGGCTGCACTGGCTGGATTTGGCTTCTTTGTGATTTACATGTGTGCTCTGCCAGACGTTTGGCATTGGAGAATAATTTCAGATTCTAGTGCTATGACAAGAACTATAGCTGTTCAGTGTGTGGTTATTGCTGTGTATGTATGTGTGTGTGTGTGTGTGAGTGTATGAGTGAGCATATGTGTGTGAGCTCCCTCTTGACTACACCGCAGAGCTTATGATGTAAACTAGTTCCTGTAACAACCCACCACAAGCTTTTCATTTGGCCCTTTCTGATTACATTGCCATGGGAGAGGAATGAAACCCACAGCCGCGCAGAGGCTTGTATGGCTCTGAATATATTCCCAGGTCACCGTGTGTTTTGTTTTCAATTTGCGTTCCAAAGCATAACAGGTAATGAAATGCAGGTCGCTGTTTTGGTAAAAATCCTGACTTCTTTGCTGTCATGAATCGGGGAATAGACCTGGACAGCGTGGCTGCTGGATGATGTTATTTTCTGTCACTTTTCAGGCTTGTATTAAAATTGGTTTGGTTGTCTTTTGGGAGCTTACAGGGTAATGTGTTGTCAAAGATATAAACGCTGATAGGGCACTGTGGGAACAGAGACAGAATAACAATTTGAGTGTTTTATTATCATTCTGAACATCGAGACAAGAGATGTTCAGCAACACCAACTGTTATTGGTTCAGCACTGTGTCATTGCAGATAATGTTCAGTGCAGTTTAGAGGCCTGATTTTAGAGGACGCACAAGTGGCTTCAGATTCGACGACTGATAGGTTTACAGCAGGTTTCAAATGTGTGTTTATTTCTGTCTCGACTCCACTGTCCTTCCCCTCAGTGTTCAGCGTTGTTTATACCACAATAAAGAGAGTGCACATTGAGCTGTGTGGGGTGACTGTAAATTCTCGATAGCCTGCTTTGCAGAGGCCCATAAATATTGGCTGTCCTAGCTCTCACTATTTGCCACAGTCGCTCACAACCAGCTGAGGAGGAAATGGCATACAGTCCAGGGGTGTTTAGCAGCAGCGAGCCTGCTATTTGGATGCTATGAGAAATGGGGTTAGTGTGGATTTGCTGGCAGCCTGTGAGGCTGTCATATGTTCACCATGTTGGTCTATGTGAGTGAACAGGTTGAACATATTTGTCAGGAAAGCTATTTGTCTCCTTCATCACAGCAAGGGGAGTTGTCATCTGAGCCCCGCACATAACCTCAAGGCCTCTTCACATGATTGAGGCATTTGGCAATTAAATATGGCCTTCTTATAGCACTACTGCTACCCTTGCCATGTATAGTTGAACAGTGACTTTTCCCAAGCTAGCAGCTGTCCCCAGCACAACAGTTTTCAATAATCATGCAAGGTGACTAGCTGTTATCATCTGGTTTAGAGATCAGAGATGCTGCAAATGTGAGCCCTGCACTGAAGGCTCTTGATTGGAAGTGTTGGCTTCGTCAAACTCTCAGAGCCCATATGAAAAGGCAGGTGTTAAGGAGTTGTGTGATGTTTGCAGGTTTTGAGGAGAGTGATGTCAGACCGCCTCCCAGAATAACAGAAAAAAGAGGCTTTGCAGCTGCAGTACTGAGCAGCAAATTACAAGTCTCAGTAGATTTATGACAAAGCCTTGAGCACTATGACTATTGGTTGATGTCTTTACGGAGCCTAGGCATCCCCTAGTTTCCTGGAGGACCAGCGTCTTTACTGTTACAGCACCACAAGCATGATGTTTGCCTTGATTTCCCCATTTCTGACCCTTCCCACGTATGGATTTAATTTGAATTAAATCCCTATCCCATTCCTAACTAGAAGAGGGGTCCTTTCCTCACTAAGCTATCCTTCCCATGTTCGCTTGTTCATTTTACATGTCCTCAAGTTAATTCCAATCCTAATTAACTACCTTTGAAAGGAATCTGTGTGATAATTACTGCAAGGGGGGTGGAACGGAAGCAATCACACTCTGCACAATTTATTCCTGACCACAGGGAAAAGCCTCCAGAGCCACCCGTTTGCCTTTTTTCCTTTTTTTTTTTTTTTTTTTTTTTTTTTTTTGCTGAGTATCACCTTCAGCATTTTCGTTTGTAGAGAGAGAAAGTGAGAGAGACAACTTCACAGACAAACACTCCTGCCAGGTTTTTAGCTCAGACTGGTTTATTTGCACAAATAAATAAATAAATATTAAAAACACTGTGAAAAGAGAAATGAGAGAGAGAAATAAATGTAAACTGTGCAGGTGAGATGAGAAAACACCTTAGGGGCTTATAGAAATATTGCACCCAAAAAGAGAAAGACAAAAAAATTTATATCAAAACAGCAAACAGACATATTAATGACATCAAAAGTCACCAAGGAGGAGAATAGTACATAAACAAAAAAGTATAAATAGCAAGTAATCTAAATGAAATAAATGGAGTGTGGTCTTAAATTGAAATGTCTTTGTGCATGTGTTTCTCAGTAGAGGAAAGGGATTAGCTTCTTACAGTTTTCTTTTATGATTGTAGGGATTTTTTAAGGTCTTATTAAAAAGGATTCTGTATTTATCCAGGTCTGTTTTTACCCAGTATGATTATGCTTGTAAGACAGAAGCAGCAGCGTACTGAAAAACAAAGAAGTGGGCTTGTTCAAAGGTTGTTTAAAGTTCAAATTATGAGAGGAAACCTTCTTTACCCCCTCAGCAGCCATTGTCAAAACTACACTTGAGCAAGGCACTTAACCTCAGCTGTGACTGCGTTGAACTGGAACGTAACGTTTGGTGGTGTTTACTCCAATTTTCTTGAATAGGCAAATGTTAAAAATGCTCAAACCAGTTCTGTGATGCCTGATTTACCTAGATCCTATAGCTCCCCGTGCTGCTCCATTCTGTTCTATTCAGTCCTACTCTGTGGTTGATATGTCGCCCAGATCTGTAATCATACGCTCTCTTAATTCATCACTCTGGCGTATTTCTCAGATGGAGCCCCTGGCCTACTACTCCGACAATACCTTAATGAACAAGTCAATTTTCAAACCCAGAGGAGGAGAAGGCTGCTCTGTCTCTGCTCCTGTAGAATAAATTAGATTGACTTCCAAACTCTGAGAAACAGATGATGCAAATGTCACGAGTGATCAATTGATTTGGCTGTATTAGCTAATGCACCTGCGAACGGCACCTTACGTGTACATAAAACATTACCGTCAAGGAAGAGAAGGGAGTGCGGAACATTATCTGGAGTCACATGGATTCGAACGACATAGCACACCTCAGTGACTGAAGCCCTTTTCACGAGGAAATGCTGGGGTGCACTGGGCGTCCATTGAATATTTAAATGGTACTGCCTCCACCCCAATGCATGCTGTCTGCTCTGTCCCCTTTGATGATTCCTTAAAAATTGAATCGTCTGAAATGAAGCTGTATACGAGTGTATAAGGGTGGAATATGGTCAGAGAAAGGTCAGCGTGTTAAAGTGCATCCCAGGCATTCACTGAATGATTTCATTTTCAGGTTCTTATTTTTTAATGATTTCATTCATTTTCATGATATTGGTTATTGCTTTATTATTTATTTATGGTTTATTTGATCGGGACCAATGCAATCTACATAGTGTTTGTAGCAAATGCTAATTTGCAACATCCATGCCTAAAAGGGCTATTATAAAAATAAGAGATTAAAATTAAAACAATAATAATGAATAAAAAAATAAATAAATAAATAAAAATAGTAGACATGGGAACAGGTTGCTGAATTAACCAGGATGTGGTGCTCTCTAAAAAGTGATGAAGTTTGCTACAAGACTTTGCTCCTTTTTATTTATTTATTTAATCATCTATTATTTTTTTTGGTTTGTTTGTTTTTTTTTGTTTGTTTGTTTGTTTGTTGCCTGAGGACTTGTTGTCCTCAGCATTTATTAACATGCAGATATCGTGTTTTACAATATGAAACTGAAGGGTATTGCAGATAATTTGCATGATTTGATGCATACATAAAGAGGGCACAAATGGACTTGAGTCACAGTCAGAATCTGTGTATGATAATGTAAGGGTGGACATTTCAACACATGGTTTCAACTTGCAGAGGGCTGACCTAACAAACAACTGAAGCTGTTCAGTGCTCAAGTCAAATCTGAATTGGCCACAGTGTGAATTATGAGCACAACTGAAATGGGCCTTTGACATGTCAGATTGTTTGGCTGAAATTACCCGTTGTATGAACCACATTACTAGTGCAAAAGTCGTGGAGGGGCTGAGAGGTTAAAAGAAAGGAAAGGGAGGAAAGTTGGCTCAATTCATTTTTCATTTCTCTTGAATAAATCAAAGTTGGTTTAATGGACAGGAACTTTGCTCTCAGATAGACGTTCCGGGGGAAATGTACTGTCCTGAATCCCATTCAGAGCAGTGGCAGTGTCTGAGATGATAAAACCCCTCTCAGAGGCCGTTGGGCCTTTTCATCACTCAGGTAACATAAATGCAATTTTCAGGATGTTCTCAAGTCGAGAAGCTCAATCTCCCTTCACTCCTTAGAAAAACTTCTTCTTCCATGGATTCAAGTAGTATTTTTCCCCAGTTTTGTATCTGGTTTGGAGCAAGGCCAGGCCTTTCCCTGAGGCATCATCGATCTGGCGCTGGCATATGATCAGATGGGGTTTTATTCTATTTCATGTTGTATTAAAAAACAGAGCATAACACTCTGATCCTTTTGAGGTATCTTTTTCTCAATTCTGTAAAGACTGCTCCCCGTGATTCATTATGACTTTATTATGGTGATCGTATTTCAAGCGACCAAGTGTGTGCCGATGTTTCAAGGAGTATTCTCTAGTGTGTGGTGTAATATATGCTTCTGTGGAAATGTGTGTGTGCTTGGCAGAGCATCGGAGGCATCAGCAGAGGTTTAGAGCTGCAGGTTGCTTGTTGTCCCCAGTGGTTGCTAGGTAGTGGTTCAGTGAAAATACGTGCTCTGAAAGTAAGTTACCCGCCGAGCACAACCCTCTGATGAAGCAGATGCCAAGATATTACAGCCCTGCATACATGCAGCTGACATGCTCCCAAGCATGAACAGTGCATGGGAATTATTTCTTGTATGTCATTTTGTCATTTTTTTTCACACTATGAATACTTGTTTGAGGCTGGGGATGAGCTATCTGCTTTGGCTGAGGAGCTATAATTTGACATGACTGAATCCTTGATTATTATTTACTGTGTTGTCAAGGTGAGGGGGAGATTCAACTTTGTGGGTAAATAGATTGTCTGTCACCACTCCAGTAAATCAGCCACTGTTGACCCACAACTGTTGACTTCCCTCCCCTCCTCTGTTACAACACCCCCAGCACACACAGCTCTGTGTTGATTTTGACATTCTGAAATAGAAACAGGATCCAGATTACTTTGGCTTGAAAGCAAAACATACCAGGGGTGTTTTGAGGTTTGATTAAATAAAGGAAATGGCCATGTGTTGGTTATGATAGGGATTGGATGGCATGACCGGCAGTATCTCATCAGCCATGATTCACACTGGCCTAATAAAATCACCCAGTAGAGCATCAAGCTAGATGCCTGAATTCCCACAGGAATCACACAGGACCTGCACAGCTGTGCGAGACTAATTCTCAGTACTGCGGGTGGAAACATGTGATCCGAGAATCAGATGTTGAGTGTTGAGGATGTTGAGTGCTTCTTAAAAGTTTCAGTGTCACGGTCAGGGACAGGGAGCACCGCTTTAACACTCTTCAGTTCAGCACCACGCAAGTGGATAGCAAATAGGCGAGTCACACTCTTTTCAGAGGACCTAGTGTTTGAACCTGAATCAACTGTTGCCACCTTCCTTTACAACCTACTTGCAGGTGCAAGTCAGATAATGGGCAATAAACAGAAAGAAATGCACAATAGTCGTCTTTATAATGTCTCACATTACTGGGACTAAAACAAATTTTGAAAGATCTTTGGCATGTATATATCACAATTTTCTCAAAGTTTGTTATTTGCTAGAAACAGCAAAGCTAGTTCAGTCAGGAAACTGCTACTCTGTAATTGATGACTGGTCTTCTCTTTGGCACATTTTTCAGACTCAGACAACCATCATCTCTCTCCCTAAATTCTCTTCATATATTGTATCTTTTGTGTGCTTCCAGGCCCAGTAGCTGTGATCAGTGGTGAGGAAGACTCTGCCAGCCCCCTTCATCATGTAAACCATGGGATTATCACCCCCTGCACCCTGGATGCAGGTCCTGATGCAGTCGTCATAGGGATGACTCGCATCCCTGTGGTGGAGAACCCTCAGTACTTCAGACATGGACACAATTGCAATAAGCCAACCACTTGTAAGTACACCCATAGCCTTTGGACCAAAGCTGCTGGTTTTTCATTTGCTGCCTCCGTTCCATCATGGTGACATGCCCCTCATAATCATTGGTAACCATTCTGAAAAAATACTGACATTCCTCTATACAGCCACCTCATGATCCAGAGTCTATGTTATTCAAACATCTAATCACCACAGACTCTCAGATTTACTAAGATATTTTACTCAGCCATGAGCTATTTCAAGAGTAAAAAGGGGCAAATTTTGATCTCAGCCACTCTTTTAATCTCTCCATTACAGCTTAAAAAAGAGGTTCTCTCACCCTCCTGGCCTTGGGTTTGATGGGCATTCATTGAAAAGCTTGGCAGCCTAATAGTTAGAGAGACTGTTTCATAATCAAAAGCTCACTATTTTGAATCCCACAAATGCCAGTTTTATGTTCTTTTTAAGTGTCCTTGACCAAGAGACTGAACCCCTACCTGCTCACTCATTGTACACTGTTCCAGATATGAGGCGTCAAGGGTCAAACAAGGCACTGACACTGCCAGGATTAGGGGAGCTATTCCCTGCAGGGCAGCCCACACTTAAAATGAATGACCTCATGGTGCTTTCAGGCACTTTAGACAAAAACATCCATCAAACGGTATTGTATGTAAAGGAAAAACAGCAGCTGGTCAGAGAGCCAGATATGAAACAGTGAAGCTTGTTCCGATTGTTCTGTTTCCATGGAAATTTGCTGTTTAATGTTACAATGAGAAGTGCCGGGCCCCCCAGGCAATAGTATAATTTAGTGTCATCTACGTTGTCAGTGTGTTCATATGGTGTTCACATCTGGTGGCACGATTCCAGGCTCTTTATATAGGAACTATTTAGACAAAAGCTGTCTTCTGTAAACCGGCTCCTGGCGTTCAGTCAGCCTCCCTCTCTCCCTTGGGACTCATGTTCTAGGTTGGGGAAAGACAAGACCACTTTAAGGCCTAATTACTCACAATTACATCAACTGCTCAAGAGAAACAGCAGAAAACAACTGTGCCAGCAGTCAGGCGGCTGCTCCTTCTTTCCCAGACGATACCAGTCAAACCAACCGGATTTTGTCAGAGACAAGCAACTCTTCTGCTGCATGCCAATAGATGTGGCATTCCCCTGCTATTGTTGCACCATTCAGCTCAGATTGCAAATGCATTGTTTACATCTTGGCTCATTCTCAAAATGGCCGTCGGTCAGGCTACAGAGGTTGACTTTTGAGTGGGAGCCAGTGAGATGGAAGGAAATCCCATTTAGAGTTGATAAATAAATGACGGGTCTTATGTATTATGAATTGCATGAATTGTTAATGGCCAACCGGTGATTTATAACCCCTCATGCCTTGCACAGGAGATCTGATTGCGAGCTAATGAATAAATGACAGTGGGCACAAATGAAACTTTCTCCCCACCATCATGCACCTGGAATTGAAAATCAGGCTAACCATATGTGTGGGACTGAATTCTCAAGGCAACCGCTTGACATAGGCTTTACTGGATGTCTTTATTTTTTTTAATACACAGAATGGAGATTGTTGTGCTATCTTTGCATTTAATCTGCACATGAGCTTCACTGAAAAAAAGAAGAGAAAAGAGAAAAAACTGTATAGCTAGCATAGGAAATGAATCCTTCATTCTTCACAAGGTCATAATGGCCACTGCTTTCTGCTGTTGGCTGGCAAAAGAAAATGGCCCCAAAAAGTTTTCACTGTGTATGAATGTGTTCTTTACCCTAGGAAACACACACACACACACACACACACAGGGAATGGCAGTTTTTTGTGTGACTGTCCCTATGTATATATGTATACTGTTTATGTTTAGTTGTCAGCGTGTGTTTTTGTGTGTATTTTGTACATTTGCATGTTTGCCATTTGTCTGTGTAAAAGTGTTTTGGTATAGATGTGTGTGTGTGTGTGTGTGTGTGTGTGTGTGTGTGTGTGTGTGTGCTGGGATATGTTACAGGTAAATGTAGGAGATGAACTGAGGTTAATGCCCACACTTCCTTGTTTTCCTCCTCCTCTCCTTCGTTTTGATAAGTGTCTTCAATCCCTAGGGTGGCCTCAGGGCCTAGGGGTGCCGATTACCCCACTGGCCTCGCTCCCCCTGATTGTTCTGCAGCTTCACGTGTCAACCACAGAGCTTAACTCTGCAGCAGCCTGGGCTCAGATATGGCTTCATTATTGATGTTTGGCCACCGATCCATAATTTATTCATTCATTTACTTGAAAGCTTCTTATCCAAGAGAATATGTTGCTGCCATGGACACACACACACACACACACACAATTGCACACACACACACACACACATACAAATGCATACAACACACAAGCATGGGCACACCTGCATAAAAATGCACACACACATACATGTACATGTAATACAAACAAGCATGAATGCAAGGACAAACTTTGAATGGACACATAATCTGCCAGTGACTCAGTCAAATATGCAAGCGTGTGCACACACATAAACTTGCAACATAAACACTCATACATAAACATACATGCTCTCACACACACCTCTTCAGCTGTGTGCATCAGTAGTACAGTAATCTGCCTGTCAATCCCAGTGACTAATTCGCAGGGCATTTTGAAATCGGTCCCAATGACAATGAGGAGGAGCAGTGCTGCTGCTCTCTGCTACAGTTGCTTCTGTTAAAACAGCAGACATACAATGGGAAAGCGGCTGCTGTATAACTCGCTCTGTTGATTCCAGTGCGCCTTATCACATGTATTATTCATGAATCTTTGATCTTTAACTCAACCCCACCTCAAAAATACATATTTTAGTGGTGGTTAAGTATTTCTTGCCACACAAAACAGAGTTTGTGGAAAGCGGGCAGATTAAGCGCACAGTGTCTTGGCTGTCAGGTTCTGACACCTGAGAGCAGCAGAAATGCAGCTGTCATTCCTGCACTACTCTGAAATCATGTAAAATAACACAGAGTGGATGTTCAAATGTAGGCGCTTGCTTGCCTGGGCTGGCACACATTCAGTGGTCTGAGAGAGGCCTGAGAGATGAGGGCATCATGGGAACGGTGTTAGTGCAGCTGTCAATCTGACGCTTGTGTAAAAACATTGGACCGTCTTCTGGATGAACCTGTGGCCTTGACTTACTCTGTGGTAAACAAGTGAGCCATGACTGATTAGGACGTTCGTTGAGATCAGCTCTTTTCCAGGCTTAGCAGAAAAAGGCCAGTCTTGGGGAAATGTAGCCGCATTAGTGAGATAAAGGCAGAAAGGCAAAGGACAATTCTTTAGCCTAATGACAGATCCATATCGAGCCGGATCCCCTGTCTCCCAGCAAGTGGCTTTGTTTTATCGCTCAGCTTGCTATTTTAATTACGGATTTGTCACATCCCGCTGGCCAAAATTAGACAATAGCTTTTGATGTTGGAGTATAGAGCACAGCCTTTCATTATATCCTTGTTATTAGTGGGTAATATAATATGGTGGCATGGCTCGGACAGACCCCCACTCTTTCCCCTCTGCCTTTGCTCTAACAATGACATAATTATGCTCAAGGTAATGTTTTGAAGATGAATCTGTTACCAGTGGAGGCATGCGGCTGACTAATTTGGCAGTTTGAAAGCTTTGGAAATGAATGAATATGCAGAGCAGATTGATTGAAAGGCAGTTATCATGTTCCAAGGCTATGACTCTATGAATTATAGTTTGGAACAGAATAGCGCTGCAGGCTAGCTCGTCGTGAATTCAAACATCTTTCATTTGTTACACAAGAAGCCCAAGATTGGTTCTTTCAGTACAGTCAAAAGAGGAGCAGAGTAGATTTTTTTCCAGTAAAAAACAGCCCTTTTACTCCTGGTATCAACCGTTCTTGACTGTTTAAATTGTATTATAATGGAAATCCACTGAAGATCAGAGATACTCTTTTGGCCAAAATAAAACATGTAAATGCAGTTGCGTTTCGAGACCATATACAGCCATGTAAGCCAAATGAAAAAACATGTTTAATCAAAGAAAAGCTTAAATGCTTAAAATGTAAATGAAAGCTTGTGTTGATCCAACTAGGAAGCTCTTACAAAGCACAGAGGTTGCAAACAGCTCAGACAGGAAGTTAAAACTAGATAGGAGCATTTAAAATACTAAACCTCACAGCCGTTGCCTACTATTTTCCAAGTGCCTGAAACAATTTGACTTTAAACAAAATTACATGGGAAATTTTATGAGTGGAAGTATAATGTTCAACAATCTGATTTTTGTGATGAAAAGAACAACCTGATTTCAATCTGGGCACTGGAGGTGCATGTCAGTACTAGAAGTAGTAATCTAGAAAAAATCTAATCATGTGACACATTTTAAGCAGGACTATGTTACATTGTTGTGGGGGAAATATTTTACTTTCAGATTATTTGTAAGTCGCTGTAGTAAAATGTGGGTTAGACAGGAGAGAACATGACTAATTTGTGTAGATGAGATAAAAAACCCAAACAAAACAACCAGAAATGAGCATGACTGCAAGCATACAACGATAACCAACAGCATTGCATGGCTTGTTTAAAAAAAAAAAAAAAAACATTACTATGCAAGGGATAGATTTATTAAAATTCATGATGCTCCATTAATCAGTTTAGTAAACTGTTATAATCATTTTGTTGTTTCTATTCAGCATAACGTGACTCATATTGAAATCTAGGTTATTCTGCAGATTCTATAAGATGTAGCAATAACGTTTTATGATTGCTGATCTAATGCATCAGTCATGTGTTCATATAAGTATGGTCGTAAAGCATTATGAGTGCATTATAATGTACTTTGACACTGAGTGTGAAGGTTGAACTGATGCGGGAAATGAGAGAGAATGGTGTGCCGTCCGCAGTGATGTGAAGGAGCTGCAGCTTCTCAATGTTAAAGCATCCACTATGCAAAAGATTCTGGCATACTGTCAATGACCAGCCGACACGCATCGATCGACTCACACACACACACACACACACACACACACACACACACAAACATAAACACACACACACACACACACACATGCGCAGACACATGGAAGAGAGATGTCAGGTAGAAAATAGCTATGAACATATGCATTCAGGCACACACTGCGCGGCAGAAATGTATGTGAACACATAAAGGAAAGTTGGCAAGCATGCAAAAAGACAGTTACAATCATATATATGAAAAGAAATAAGAGGACACACACACATAGAGGACAGTTGGCAGGTAGTCCGGCAGAAACATGCACACACACCAACAGACAGGTATAGAACAAAGCCCTCCAAACATCTGTGCTCTCCCAGCAGCCTGACCTGACTAGCTGAGTAAATCTCAGTGCTCGTAGTCTCTTGGCCTCCAGGGAGAGTCTTTGCTGGCGACGAGGCCTCAGGTGAGCCAGGACAAATGAATGATGCTGAGCTGCGGGATAGAGATTTAATCTCAGGGCTTTTCAGCAAGCACTCTGGGTAAATAGGCTGCAGGATGCAGCCCAAGTCCACCTGCAGAGGAAACTGAAGGTTAAAATAGCACGTCCTCGCCGCTGTCGACAGGCAAGCACCATAATAGCTGGTTCGTTCTCATCACTGGCGAGCGTACATTGCCAGCGGTCATTCAGAAGCAAAACAAAGCTGGATGGAACATTTACATTCAAATAAAGAAAATGTGGCGATTGGTGTGCGATGGAAAGTTAAAAAGGTTATTGATGTCAGACCTACAGTCTAGCATTAGCGCTCAGTGGTAGCTAATGAAGAAGTCCCCTTTCACTTCCATGTATTTATCAAGTGCAAGCACTGCAGACAGCTCTCTCTGCACTGTTACACAGTAGAACTAGATAAGTACATTATAACAAATCTTTAGTTTCTCTTGACCAGCCAGTTGCCAGAACATTGCAGGCAAATCCCAAAGGCTTCAGAAGATCAAAACTGTATTTTTCCAAATGAGTCCTCTTGGGGCTGGAAGTGCAGTGCCAGTTCTTCCAGCATCCAGTACAAAGTGGACTTTAGTAGTATAAAGCACTTTGAACTGTAGCTGTATGTGATTGTAGCCAAAGTTAGGTTGACAGTTTTGTTCAGTTTCATTCATTTCAGTTTACTTCATTTTCATAGTGATAAAACTAACCAAGGGCATATATATAATGCTGGCAAAATCTGATTTTAAATTTTGAGATTTAAAAAGAAACAAAATCTATTGCGCTTATGAAAGGACCACTACAGAGAAAAACAGAAGAATAAACACAACAAAACAGAAAACCAAGACTGAAACCAGACTAAATTGTGAGAAATGGATTGAAAAATAAAGATTTTATGCTCATGCTTTTGTGATTATCTAATTAAAACTCACTCTAATAGCCCAACCTTCAAGTTTTTTTTTAATATATATATATATTTTAAGCATTTCACTGACTGTATTAAGGAGATTTATGAGTGGGTACAGCAGCACAAATTCAACACCTAAATCACCTAAATGTTACAGCATCCAACAGTAATGCCCAGGTGGCCCTTGAATAATCATGGCTGATAAAGAAGCACTGGGCAAAAAGTAAGAGACAACAAGATAATAAGAGCTAAAGAAAGAGGTAATATATGTTTTGGAGAATAGTTGCAGTACAGAGAAGAGGGGATGTAATTCAGCTGGGAGAAAATGTTGTTAGGTACCCCTCCAAATTCCAGCTTGAGAAACGTTTTTTCCACCGTTCATTTATCAGCTGGGAAAGTGTCGGAGACATTTGGCCTCCGAAATCCACTCACAACACGTTGTGAATTAAAATGCATGTGTATCGACTAAGGGTTGTTTTTCTCAACTCTTGGAAAGCAGACTTTATGGAGGGTGAAGCTTTGACAGCAGTGATGTGTACTGTGTTAGTGTCCCTGGTGGGGCTCTCACACGGCAAACTGGCTGCCAGTTTTTGCAGACACTTCTGTTCTGATCTACTTTGAAACTAGGGCATTTCTTCATATTTAACACTGATTTCAGAAATAGTGGTAATACATCGTCTGACTGAAACGCCAGAGGAGCAGGTGGCGTTTTTCATGAATCACCCTGCCGACTTGTTCGTGACCAGATGGGCTGGTGGCGCTGAAGATAAACAACAGAGGAACGGTAAAACTGAAGCTGTAACCTATGTTTATGAATCAGGAAACATTACAGACACACCATTTGGCGGATACTGCTACGCAATGCTGTAGCATGAATCCATAATGCCATGAGTTCATGCATAGTTAGCATAAGCTGTCCTTGTGGGAGTGGAGCCGCTAGCCATGGCAGTGTAAGTGCCTTGCTCTGCCCACTGAGCAGCACAGGTTTTCTACCATGAGTAACTTGTCGTAAAGAAACTCGGGGGGAAAAAGCTGCACTGACTGGCCTCTCTTATAGGGCTGCTGCAGAGCTGGAACTGACATGAGTCGTGACATTTGACAGGCCCCGGTTGTAGGCTTTTGTCTCCCTGGTTGGTGTATAACGAGGGGGGCTTAACATACCCGGGCACTCTTTGCGTTAGCTGGCTTGACAAAGTGTCCAGGCAGGCTTAATGTGTGTAATGAGGCTTGTGTATGTGTGTGTGTGTGTGTGTGTGTGTGTGTGTGTGTAGTTTATTTTCGGCACTACATTGTCCTATTTTCTTATGACTCTGCAAAGTGTATTGAGACATTCATGTGAAATGCACTTTAAATAAGCCCTGATTGGACTTATTCAATCAAAGTGGTTTTCAGTTAAATTATCTTGATTATGATTGATTATCATCTCTGCTAAATACCTTATAAGGAAGATTCTCAACATTAGATACAATTGCAGCAGTAAATGAAGTAAATTCAAATGCAGCACAAAAATATCAACCGAGGTGGCAAGTAGCTCCTTCAGTCTTTTAGTTTATGGATTATAGGCTGTGTAAAATTAAATTGCTCTTATCGTCTTATTGTTACCAAGCAGCAATAACAAATGAGGAGGATGTAAATTTGAAACATTATCAGCAGATTTTGCCAGCCTTTGAATATAGTCTTGTCCTATGAAAAGACTGACTATCCATGCACCTACGTCAATGTATTTTCTGCCACAGTGTGCTTTTATATTCTAATCTATAAACCAGAACATAACCTGTCCTGCAGCAGGTTAGCTGTGAAGCATGGTGATCAAGACAGGTTAAAAGTAAACCACCACTATACTTCTGAAAGCTTGGACTTTAGCCTCAAGTTAGCATGACTAACCCTGTAATCTCACTTTGTACTGCAGCCCTCTGGTGTCTTCCTCCTCCTATATTCTGGTTTTGTGGTGCTGCGGGGCGATGCTGAATGGGTGGCCGGGTGACACGGTCGGCAAGCCACGGAATAGGAAAACACAGATTCCCTGGTTGGGAAGCAGGCTCTTTTTTTCCGCACAGACATGTATACTTAAGCAATAGCATGTTGAACATTGATGACAAGCTTTGGGTTTTAATTTAATCATTTTATGCTGGCTCTACACCAACAAAAATGAGCTCCCTGCTGCTATGTAATAAACATCCTGGCTTGCTTTATTTCATTCATACTTCAAGGCTGACTGATGCTGCTGGAGTTACAAGGCAAAGCTTCATATGTTGCAGTTAAGCACTCATTTCATGCCCAACATTCGACCATAACGTGTGTTTGGAAACAAAATGTATAGATAGAAGCAGTACAGTTCTCTATGTTGTGATAAACCCACCAGCTGTTATTCATAGTGAGGTGAGGAGAGCAGCTGTGTTCACAAGCCAACAACTCCTACACCATCTCACCTGTCTCTCTTCCTCTATTCCTCTATAATGTTGATCTGTCTCTCTCTCGCTCATTCTACCTGTCTCTCGACATCTTAGTCATTCAGTATGTGAGACCAAAAAACGGAGCAAAAAAGAAAGAAGATGATGAAGAAGAAGAGCTATGGAGAGAATTTTTTCTATCTCTGCTCTGTTGTTTTTCCTCCTCTCTCAGTGAATTTATATTTAAAAAAGAATACTGTACAGTGTTGTGCTTATTGGAAAGTACCCCTCTGCATTGTGAAAATGCCAACAATAAATCCCAAGAACGCTGATAAGAGATTTGTAGCTGGGCAAGTCCAGGGCCATTTCAAGTTTATTTGTGCCTCGACGATTTAAGTGGCAGAATATACAGTGGAGATAGACAGAATAAATGTATCTGAGCTTGGGGCGGGAATTTGTCTTCCTCCAGCTGCTGAAACCAAATGCAGCGGTTTTTGAAATGATGGAGATGCTGCAGGAACTACCAGCGAGTTTAGTGCTGCTTTCTATAACCAGGTTCAACTAGTAGTTAAGACTATGGGCTCTATCTTTCACACTGCGCTACCTGTTGCCACTACCCACTACCTGTGAATTACGCATTTAGCAGATTCCACTATCCCTAAACGGTATCTTGCAGCCACACTACCCGCTATACATTATGCCGACTCCTTTATTTGTGCCTGGAGGTGTGTCCGTGGGCGTGTTTATGCACTTTCCCTACAACTGCTATCTTGACCACACACTTTAGGGAAAGCGGATAGCGGGTCCTTAGAACCACCCGCTATCGCATTTGGGCTTTTACAAGAGCACGCCCAGGCGGCTTGAATGCGCGTCCACTTGGACACACGTGGACGTGCACATGCGGCTCCACTTCCCCAATTAACTCACCTATAAAAAGCCACCTTGCTTTAGCCTCAGTTGAACCCCTGAGAGATACAGAGATAGTACTAAATCGCGACCTTCCTCTCTCCATCACGGGTTTCGGTTTGCAGATTTGGGATAGCGCAGCCTGCTCTTCAAGGCAGTGGCACCTGGCACACTGATTGGTTTAACTGGCGTAACGCCCAAACCACGCCTATGCATAATGTAACGGGTAGCGCAAGTGTTTTAGGGATAACGGCAGGTGTGCAAGATAGCAACTTTTGCGGGGGAACACCTCTTACGCAATGCTAAATCCCCAAATAACGGGTTTAGGGACTCTGGCACAAGGTAGGGCCCTAAGTGACACTAAAAACAACTGATTTTAAAAACAAACATAAAACAAAAACAAATATAAAACAATAAAACCACACAAGTTATAGAATATAACAAAAAAAATCTATTAAATATAATATGTTTACGGAGTTGGGTCAATAATATTACATTACTGAATCACTAGATAGATTGAGGAATTTATGGAATAACATACAATATGTTTTTTTGTTTTTTGTTTTTTGTTTTTTTTGTTTTTTGTTTTTTTTGTTTTGTTTTTTTTTCATGCTAATGCAGATCTGCCCTGAGAGTCAGATGGGTTAAAGTGCAGCCTAAAATGAAAACCCTTTCATTATCTACTCACCCCCATGTCAGCTGGAACTGAAAATTGAAGTTTGTATGACCAACAAAAACAGTGAATGTGCAAGCTCTGTTACTTGTTGAATTAGTTGACCCCTAGCTCTGTCTCAGCATCTTGTTAAATAACAGAAGAAAATGGGTCTTAGAGCTCCAAAATTGAGCTCCAACATTATCATCAAATGTCTCTGAACAGCTGCTACAGCCACATGACTGGACCGTGCCCACACCCTTGTTTCAGCTGCCGTATAGCAGCAGCATGCGGGCGGCGTGGCTCGGGAGGAACAGCGGACGTCTAGTAAGCCAAAGGTCCCTGGTTTGAACCCCCCTCCCCCACAAAGAGCATGTTGAAGTGTCCTTGAGCAAGACACTGAACCCTTACCCACTCTTGATGGGTAGCTTGGTGCCTTGCATGGTAGCCTCTGCCATCAGTGGGTCAAAGTGTAAATGTGAGGCAAACACTTTAATGCAGTCTTTTTACCATAAATAGCATACTGTTACAGTGTTTCATTTAAGAAAATGTTCCAAACTTGGCATTGACATTGTTTTTCTCCTTTCTCCCCTGTCTACCTGCCTGTTTGTGCTTCAGTTGTCCAGCATATAAAGAGGAGGGACATCATCCTGAAGAGAGAGCTGGGTGAAGGAGCGTTCGGTAAAGTCTTCTTGGCAGAGTGTTACAACCTTAGTCCCACCAAGGACAAGATGCTGGTGGCTGTCAAGGTATAAGAGCATAAGAGTTTATGTGTGTGTGTGTGTGTGTGTGTGTGTGTGTGTGTGTGTGTGCGTGTGTGTGTGCGTGCGTGCGTGCGTGCGCGTGCGTGCGTGCGCGTGCGTGCGTGGGCGTGCGTGCGTGCGTGCGTGCGTGTGTGTGCGTGCGTGTGTGTGTGCATGTGTGTCAAAAGGAAATGTAAGGTTCAGTGGGCAGTAGATAAAATTATATATACTGGAAAAGTTCACTGTGCTTCCATGTAACCAAGAAAAAGGAGGCAAACCCAATTTGGCAAATAAAATAGTTAACATTCAAATTAGCTTCCTGCTGCTGAAATGGCAATCAAAACAAAATATTGTACACAGTGGAGAGTTTATGTCCAATTGAGTAAACGAGAAAAAAAAAATACAGTCTTGATCTTATAAAATGAAGGTGTATTGATTTTTTTTTTTTTTTTTAAACGTGGGCACATAAAAGAATGTTTGAAATGGCATTCTTTAGAAAAAGACCAGTGGTTCAACCTAACCTAACCTAAACCTAAGCTGGAAATATACATCACACCTGCTTTAATAGTTTAAAAGCAGATTATGTATTATTTATATACCCATCTTATTATATATTACTTTGGATTTGTAAGTGTGAAATCACTGCAACGGTCACCGTTTATTTACATTTGTTGTCATTTCTTTTTCTTTTTTTTTTCTTTTCAGGTGTTTGGTAGAACAGGAATGATCTACCAAACACCAGATCAACACATGTAAAAGCAACTGGAATATGTGAAAGAAAATATCAAAATGGACATTTAATTATACGAAAATGTCAAGGACTATTACTTTTTGGAAAGTGGGGAGCTGGGTGTGCTCGGCTGACTGTGACAGATAGATAGAGAACGAGGAAGTTCACCAACCAGGTCTGATGAAGTGTCCCAGCTCCCAGAGAAATGCTCCCATCTGGGGCTGGGTGCCTCCCTCACGCTACACCCTGCACCTCTTTCAGTCTTTCCAAAACTTGCCCTCTGGTCAGTCAGGGACCAGCAGTTACAATCAAAGCAGAATATTGGCTTTTCAGATGTTGTTAACCTCACTGACACAGATGAATTTTTGTCAAGGTGCACTGAGCAAGACAAAGAGCTGCAAGAAAGGACTTAAAACCATTAATGTTGACTGTCATTCAGAAGTTGTTTTATAGATCTGTTTTGCGGAATGCGATGTCATTTGGATTGATCAGACGTGTGCAAAGGATCAGGGAAAGAACAGCTGCTAAGATGGAAAAGAGAGTTATCAGGGTTCATAAATAGCACTTGAACAGGAGCTCACATTTACCGTTCTCAAAGAAAGCGACCAAATCGTTTACGAATCCCTTCTATCCCCATTGTCATTTTCAGCTGAGCAATCTATCAAGCCACAGAATAATACAGTGTGGAATTAAGATGGCAGGACATAAAATAGTGTTGCTTTCTCAACAACTTTTTTTTTTTTTTTTTTTTTTTGTACCTGGGCCAACGCAGATAAATAAAATAGAACAGAGTTTTTTGGTACAGTCCAAATGGAATGATGTATTTGATGATATTGTCAGATTGTGTCATTGTGGATATTGTGTTAAATTTTTATTCATTAATTCATTTATTTATTTATTTATTTATTTATTTATTTTGCATGTGGATGTCCACCATCTCTTTAATGCATCTCTCCAAATAAGCTTTGCCTCTCAGGATTATGAAAGTTGCATGTGCTTGTACCTCCAGCTACCTTCTGACCTGGTCCTTCACACTCAGCAAGCTCACGACAGGCTGAGCCCAAGATGATGCAGAGTTTCTGGATTGATCTTTGCCCTTTATTGTATGACTGAAAATAGCACCATAAAGCACAACTGGGCCCTGAGAAGACTATGGGCCAATCCTATTTTACTTCCCTTGGCCCTTCCCCTAGTTTTGGAGTGCCCTTGACTGTGTAGTGGCCCTTCAGAACAGAGCTACAAGGGATAGGGATTCAAATTTGGGATGCCACTTTGGGCCAGTCGCAATCATCCCCGTTCCCTCCATTTTGCATGCACCCGTGGAGGACGGGGTGTCCCTTTACTTTTGAGGATTAAGGTGTAGTGGTTATGTTGCCCTCCAAACAGAGAATTTCCAAACGCAGACTATTAATAGAAGTTTGCAGAAGTGTAGCATATATTTGCAAATTACTATGCAAGAATTATAAAATCTGGTAAGATATCTTAGTTTAATGTTGATGCAGTGAAATATGCAATTGGTTCTTTATGGCAAGTATTTCACAAAAATTGCTATTTATGATGCCAACAGAACATGGGTTAAATGGAAATTTGTGTGTAACGGTCATTACCACATTTTGACTTATTCCCATGTTCCACAAATGAGGTTTGAACCTCCAGGGCAGGGCAGTGTGAGTTGCTGTTTGGTGGTGAATTGATGTTTACAGGAATGCTGGCCTGTCCTGTATTGTGCTTAAAACAGTGTAGTCTAAAGAAGCCTTTGCAGGGAAGGCAAACTCTCTCCTCAACAATCAATTTTGAGCTGCCCTTGGGCAAAGCCCTGAACCCACAACTTGTCAGCGGGCAGTGGTAGAAGACTGTGGTTGTTCTGCACAGCTCGCAGCGTGAATGTGTGGAACTGTATGAATGTGAAACAGGGCAAGGCTGAAAAAGAGCTTGCAGACTCAGCAAACCCATCCAGGACAAAATTACAGTTGGAAAACCTCCCCGACCTTAAACAGCAGGAGAATTCACACAAAGAGATAAGATGGCGGAAGGTGTGGTTGTCAGTTCCTTTTCTTAATAATACTGGACTGAGGAAAGAAGAAGGTCAACCATTTTTCTCTTATGCATCCGCCATGGTCTCCGCTTCATCCTAAAACTAAAATCTTTAATGTGTGCTTTCGACCGAACATCCTCCTGTCGGTTGACGTAGCAAGAAGCGGCTTTCTGAATTCACTTTAAGGTCAACAAAAGGAAATTCATAGCTGCGCTTTCCCTCAATTTATTGTAGTCGAGCACTTGAAGGTATTGTTTTGGAGAGATGCCCGGACAAGAAACATTTCCTTAAGAGTGCAGTTTGATTTGGTAATAGAATTTTATGGCCGTTTTACCTACTGTGCCGTACCTCTCAACGATCCCCAGCACTTAACTGCTCGAAGAGAACATATGAGTAAATGTATTTCCACCCCAAGGTCTTTCTATCGGTGATAACACCGGCGGGCTGGGAAAGTGGGAGTTAAAGCCTGTGAGAGCAACAGAGGCAACTTGCTCTACTTTCCCATTTCTAATGGATAATGAAGTATTGAGTTTTTTTTTTTTTTTTTTTCCCCACAATAAGTCATGCCATTGCTGTTATTTGATATTTTCTTTTTTTCTGGTGCTGGCAGACCAAACTGACTAACATCCCATCACAATTTGATATTTCATGAATACTCCACTTCAAAAGAGTTCAAGGTTGATCCTTTTAGGAATCAAATTCATTCGTTTGGTGGACGGTTATTGCAGCGCTGGAGCCCACCCCACCTTCACTCTGTGACAGCAGTTCATAGTAGTGACAGCTGCAGTGATTTTTCACTCATAAACCCAGTGTTATGTACAGTATAGTGAGATGTGTTTAAAAAAAAAAAACACACACACACACCTTTTTGGCATATTATGTTTTTTATTAGACAATATGTGCTGTAAATTAAGTTAATCTAACCACATATAATTTATTTCCAAAACTGAGGACTTAGAATCTTTCAGAGTAATAGAATTTGTTAGAAATTGTAGGGCAGGAACTTTTTTTATGTAAATCTCCAAATCTGTCACTACTGTGAACTATTTGAATTCCTGATTTATTTTGCCTTTCAAGGATAATTTTGCCTATTTTCACCCAGCATTATTTTCTTTTTTTTTTTTTTTTTTTTTGTTTTGATTAAAACAAATTATTTCCTTACAAAAATATTTGCAATGCAGTGTCTGCAATCTGTTTCCTTACATATATTGCAGTTTTCTATATGTTTGTAACTAGTTTGATCACATAAACACTGATGCTGCGTTCAGTGCATGTGAGATGCTCTGGCAATATGACTGAAAAAAAAAATCATTCAAGCCAACTTCACAGTGGTAATAACAAGTTTAATGTCATTGTTTTTATATAATAATTAATTTGTGGACTTTGACATTTTCCACCAGGCATCATTCATCTGTGGATTAAATGAGAGTCACATAGAAGTTCAAGCTGAAGCAGTGAAAGCTCTTTGTTCTGATATGATCTGAACTTAGCAGAAAACCAGCAGCCAGTGAAATAAATGGTTCTTTTAAATGTTTTAGGAATGTATTTTTGTATGCTTTCCCTCCCAGACACTGAAAGACCCGAACCTGTCAGCGAGGAAGGACTTTCAGAGGGAGGCAGAGCTGCTGACCAACCTGCAGCACGACCACATTGTTAAATTTTATGGTGTATGTGTGGACGGAGACCCTCTCATCATGGTGTTTGAATATATGAAGCATGGAGACCTCAACAAATTTCTTAGGTCAGTATGACACCTCGATTTAATCAATTTGACCTTCTAAATCCAATTTAAATCCATAAATGTTAGTAATTCCATATTTCAAACCTACACATTCTGCCTAACATGAATATTGTCAGTTGCATAATCCCACACTTGTATATATTCTTACTTCTTGTAGTTTTTTTTTTTAGTTTTTTTTTTTTATTTTATTTTATTCATCATTTCATATTCTGTGTTTCTTCCTGTTATTCTATAATATATTTCTCCCCAGCTGTGTCCTTGCACATTTGCAAGTGTAAGAACTTGGTTTCTCTAATATATTTATCTGTCATCTTACAGTTATAGGTACACTGGTTAACTTGTGTTAGGTTAACTTCATAGAGCACCAACACTATGTAATTGTGCATTTACATTGTTTTCTCACTGAATAATTATAGGCTAATATGTCCTAAAACCGAGATGTCTCAATAATAATAATAATAATAATTCATTTTATTTAGTGGCACCTTTCATGACACTCAAGGTCACCTTACAAAGCAAAACACATTAAAACAGAGTAAAATATCATTGCATACATTAATACACTACATCAATACAGTAGGGGACCGATACGTGTTGAGAAACAGTGAAGGTGTAGGCACAAATACAACAAGAAAGGAGGGACAGGGCTCCATTTTGATGTAGATTCACTTAGGCAATATATAACTTGATACATTATACAAGGAAACCTTGATTTGGAAATGTGTTTTGCCGACCTTTTTTTCCAGGAATTCTGACCTGTGTGTCTCGCAGTGATGATTCTTTCCTAACTAGCAGGGTAGAGTATTTTTCTAAAAGTGGCAAAAGCAGCTGTAAAAGCACCAGTGTACCAAAGCACAACAGACACTTCCCATTGTGACAGTAACTGCCTGGATGTTTTCAGGTTACAGCTCACTTGTTAACCCTGCCACAGCATCAGTCTCACTTGAATCCTGCGTAACCACACTTTTGACTCACAGATCTGGAGAAATTCTGTTGGTTATAAAAGGGCACCAACAGTTTTGACTGCCATCACACTTGAAACCAGTACAACTGCATTAGGGCAGAGAATTGGTGTTGGTGCTCACCTTTCTATTATCCTGTTAGAATGATAAATTTGATCCTTGCTATTTGCAGGCTAATCTCTATAGCCACTTTTCTGTTTCAAAAATTGCAGGACAAATTACTAATAATGACAGTGATAATATCACATAATCATAATATACGATGCCCATGACTGAAACTTAAGATTTCTCCATCCCAAATCTGTTCAACAACATGTTGTTGCACAGATTTGATAAATTAAATTTTACCTTAGCCTGTTGGTAAACACACCCATACATCCTGAAATCAAGTGGCATCTTCAAGCTATAAAGGCTTCACTGGCAAAGTTAAAGTAAGTCTTGAGTCAAAGTTTTCATGTATTTTTATCATTTTGTCGGCTAAAATACTGTATGTGGAAGTGTGCACCAAATGAATGAGGTTAGGTAAATGTACAGCTTCAAAGGTCACTCTGAGAAATCAAATTGCTTTTGGGCTGTCAGCCGTGTAAAATTCTTGCAGCCCGTACAGTGTCCAACTGGCTTCACAGGCTTCTGAGTTAGCAAACATGAGTGCTTTAGTGCTTTTGTTCCATAATGTCAGACTGTACCAAGGGAAGTGACCTCAGATCAGCCACGACAAAAGCGACACAATGCCTTTGCCGCTTGCACTTTGGTAATGTGCGGCTTCGCTGAGCCGATGTCAGCGTGCACAGGAGGAGTCTGGAGCAGGAGTGTGCTATTTCAAATGCTATGACAGCATCAGTGTGTGTGTGTGTGTGTGTGTGTGTGTGTGTGTGTGTGTGTGGTCTGGATAGTTTTTGAAGTCTGAAAGAGCAATAGTTGAAAAGATGACATGTTACGATTGAGTGTGTGTGTGTGTGTGTGTGTGTGTGTGTGTGTGTGTGTGTGTGTGCGCGTGTGTGTGTGTGTGTGTGTGTGTGTGTGTTCGAGAGTGCGTGAAGACTCTCAGTTGGGGAATCATTCCTGAAATGAAAGGCAACGTCGCGAATGATGAAATTCTTTCATGCAAGGTGCAAGACATGGCTGATGTTTGGTCTATTGGTCCAGTTGGTCACATTTAACAGATGATGTGCAGAGAATCAATAGGCAAGATTTGGGATCAGACATGCAGGCCCAGCTCTGATCTGACAGTTTAAAACCTCCAGATGAACTGAGAGCAGCCAGCTTCATTTAAAGACAGAGAGAGAGTGAGAAAGTCATTGTCCAAATGTTTTTTTAGAGAAACAAAATTCTACTGTCTCTGTAAAGGAGCTGAATTCACACACTCACCCACATGCAAACACACACACATGCACACGCGCGCACGCACACACATACGTACACACACACACACACACACACAAAGCAAAGTGCACTGTGTTAAAATTGAGAGAGAGCGACAGACACTGAGAAAGGCAGAAAAGACAGACAGAGAGAGAGAGAGCTGAAGTCGGTCGTCCCTGCATGGTGTCTGGTAAGTAATCACAGTGACGAGGTGTTGATGAGAACAGCAGGAACTCCTCAGAGGAAATCAGTTCTTGAACGTCACCCAGAAATGCCAAGCTCTGAATGAACTTTTGATTTATACATATTGTACCAGAAAACCTTGATTTGGACGAGTTTTTTGCAAATGTTTTTCTTCCATGTATAGACATCCTGTTCTGGCAGATGTGCATCGTATTAGCAAAACTCTTGAGCCTTGGTTATGTTCCCGACTAGCTTGGTGGATTATGATGAGGCGTCACAGTATCTCCATTAAAAGGCCATCTTTATAATTAAAAATGTGACATTCAAGTCTTTGGGGCTTTCATCAGAATGGCGGAATATATGAAAAGGTGGGAAAAAAATAAAAGTACCGCATAGGACCTACCTGCATGCTTGAAGGTTACAGCTAAAATTAGGAATACGCTTGAGGAGTTTTCTTAGGATTTTTGGTCTTTGTCTTCATTTGTATAGTCATAAGAGTTTCCTGAGTCTTAAGGAACTCAGATGAGAAACAGTCCTCTAGTACAGTGGTTCTCAACCTGGGGTCCCCTGGGGTCACTAAGGGGGTTCCAGGGGTCCCCAGAAAATGGGGAATATTTCAATTTCACTATTATTTAATTGACTAGAAGTCACACTTTTCCCTGTTAATCGGCAGTATAGACAGTAATGGAATAACTAAATCTTACCAAGTGGAGATGCCTGAGACTAGATCTCATCAAATACTGGTCCACAGCCCAATGTGTATCAATCTGAGGGTCCTTGATGCTAAAAAAGGTTGAGAACCTCTGCCTAGTGACACAGTTTTATCACAGGTTTAGTGCTTCAGGGACTTTCTGGGACTCTTAAGCCAAAACAGATATATTTGATTTTGTCTTAAGTGGCGGAATGAGGACATACAAATACAAACACAAGAAGAAGAAGAGTTAAGTGAAGTCAGGCTCTGCTATGCTATGCACTATGCAATGCATGGTAAGATGTGTTAGATTATATTATCAATGTGCAAAAAGAGTTCAAAATGTTCTTATATCCAATCAAAAAAAGTCAAAAACATGCAAGAAAATCCTGTTATTAATTTTACTCAAGTTTGTCTAAAGATAGTCCTATGTTGGTATACACAATGCAACTAAATACTTACATTTTATTCTAACCCAGAGCCCACGGTCCTGATGCCATGATCCTGGTGGACGGCCAGCCGCTGCAGTCTAACGGAGAGCTGGGCCTTTCACAGATGCTGCACATTGCCACCCAGATCGCCTCAGGCATGGTCTACCTGGCCTCCCAGCACTTTGTCCACCGAGACCTGGCAACCCGCAATTGCCTGGTGGGCAACGGCCTGCTGGTCAAAATCGGAGACTTCGGCATGTCCAGGGACATTTACAGTACTGACTACTACAGGGTAAGACTTCAGCAGGAACCGCTCTTCACAGTCCTGCCTTGTTTAGCGTGTAATTCGCCATTAAACTGGTGTGCTGTGGCATGGTTCCCAACAGCGCTGAGAGCTTAGCAGGTTTTTTAGAGCTCAGACTGCTGGGCGCCAGAGGTTGAAACAATTCCAGCCTTTATCACACTTCAGATGTGTTTTCAGTCGTTCCTTTGCCCAAAGGATAAACCAGTCATAATAACCCACCCTACCTTCTTGTTTTGTAAAAGTGGGCATAAACCCTGCAGTTTACCTCAGGCAGAGATGGTTTAAGCATTGCTAGACACCTTAGGGATCAATCCCATACACACATGAAACAGAAAGTACTCATCACAAGAGGATTAGATGTATTTGTGGATGTTTTAGCAATACTTTCAATTTCGGTATAATTATGTTCAAATGAAGCTTTAGTGTTTTCAGCAGACGATATCTGCAACAAAAGGCTGCATCTCACTGATTTCCCATTTCCAAGACATTGAGAACCGACTGGTTGTGAACATGTTGGTTGAAACTGGAAATAGAAGCAGAGTACAAACATTCTGCTTCTTCTTCCCCTTAGGCGCTGTGACTAAAGAGAGCTGTCTAAGGCCTGAAGGCTACTGCTGCTTTTTCCATCTTTATTTCTTTGTTCATTTTTTTATTTTTCCCTTTTCCAAAGATTGTTGACAATTCTCCCTGGCCAGTGTGATCCCAGTTTCCGCATGCCAGCCTTTTGACATCCAAACTGGGAGGTGGGGATAGAGAGGTTTAGCAGTGTGGCAGGAGATCACCCTGCTGAGCCTCCAGCCCAGTGTTTAGATGCTGGTTTATGTGGCTCCTGAGTCATGTCTTCTCTACTGTTTAACATGATTAGCAACTCTGAACGCAGCAAACCAGGCAGCAACTGCTGGGCTGGAGAAATTAACATTTGCCAACTGAGTAAGTAAATATTGCTGAGTGATGGCTGCTGCAGATCTGGACAATTTAAACAGTCTGGGCTTCTGGAACGACTTTAGGTGTGCTTGACTTGGTTCTCACAGCAGGACAGCTGGACCACAACTTGGACTTTGCTGGGGGCAATGCCAACTGTTATAAAGCACTTGTATGTGAATAAGCAGTTCACCAAAAGACCACTTGTAAAGAAAAATTAGCGTGGTGTCTGAAGTATTTCATATATATTGTTCATCAGTTCGTACCATCTGTGTAGTAGATATATCATTCAACTCTGAATAGTATGTTTTATTTTTAAAACTTTACATCTCAACAGGATTGTGTGTGTGTGTGTGTGTGTGTGTGTGTGTGTGTGTGCGTGCATGCCTGCGTACGAGCATGCCCGCGCATGTGTTTGTGTGTGTGTGTGTGTGTGTGTGGTGTGGTGTGGTTAAGTGTGTGTCAGTATAACTGATCCTAGTGTCTATTTTGGCACCCAAATCCCCTGCTGGGAAAATGAGGAAAAATAAAACAAATTTGATAAAACTAGATAAACTCACTCTCAACCTTCTGTAACTTCTGTCAAGGTGTCTGTGTGCAAGTTACTAAACCCCCAGCTGCTCTCTCTTTCTGTCACGGTAAAAAAAAGTACCATGGGCCTAGCTGCTGCAGTGGAGCTGCTCATAACTACCACTGGAAGACTGTGATTATACTGGGCAGCTCCCAGTACAGTACATAAAGGATAATACCTTGTTGGGATGCCACGATAGCAAAATTTGGGTAGTGATGCCAGTAACAGTGAAATTCCACGATTCTTGATACCTAATTTTATACCTCGGCAAAAATAGAAATCCCATTATCATCCCACTGAGTTACAATTGCAACATTGGCCTGTAGCCTTCAGCAGCCCAGCAAAATAATTTCAAACTAGAGGAACTGTATGAAATGGGATAATAATGCGTTCTCATTTTCATTTACAGTGCTATAAACATGACTCTGGACAGATTCAAGTGTTTTAAGCATTTCAACATATAGACTAAGTCTGGATTAGCTGAACAGCACTGAGTTAAAGAGTTGGGCATGAAGTTGAATCAAACTAAAAACGCCAGTATTGGCATCATGATCAGAATTTAATATATCAGTGTTGTGGATTTGGTACCTCTCCTAGTGTGTTTTTCAAGTTTTTGAAAGAAGAACAGTTCATCAAGTTGCCTGTGAAGACCAAGTCCTGGCTGATTGAGAAGACAGATATTGCTCTGCTGGAAGATGAAATGGATCAGTAGATTGAACTTGTCTGGAAGATTAGAAGTCTAATATATGACTGCAGTGTGCATTATGACTGTCCAGTCAGGAAGAAGACAGAGAGAGCAGCAGGATGAGGCTTAAACAGATAAAAGATCTGACAAGCCAACAATTATGAGCTGTGTGAGCCGGGGGTTTTGTTTGTGTTTGTTTATCCATGTGTGTGTGTGTGTGTGTGTGTGTGTGCATTTACTGTGTGAATGCTCATTGTGTGCATGTGACAAATATGATTTTTCAGTAAATCTTTTTTTTTTTAGACACAAGAGCATGTTGTTATAAATACCAGAGCATTTTATGGCCTAGGGCATGTTTGTGTGTGTGTGTGTGTGTGTGTGTGTGTGTGTGTTTGTGTGCCTCAAATCCAATTTATCAATAGAGCACCTTTAACAAGCAGTTGTAGAGACAGTTGATTCTGGCAATATATAAGAAAAGAAAGATGAATTTCCTGTTACTCCTACAATATATGAAGGAGTGGTAAACGAGTGTGAGGGAACTCTCCGTCCAACCTTTCCTCTTTCTGTCATTTTCAGTGGCGAGCTTACTGAGGGAAATCTTATTGACTCAACAAATATGTTTTCCAGCAGCACAACAAGCTGCCCAGTTTCCCTGATGCAGCTGCCCATTATAGTCGAGCATCCTCTATAGTAGTTGTCACATGCAAATAGATGATCTTAGTCACACACATATACACACACACACATACACAACCACACACACACAAAGCATAGTGAGGAAGGGAAAATAGTGCCTGTAAATTTGTATTGTGAGTTTTGTTGGCCACCACACAGCTGGTTTGTGAAAACAAGAGCAATGCCTCTGTTTAAAGTTAACATTCAGGAGGTGTGTGTGTGTGTGTGTGTGTGTGTGTGTGTGCCTGTATTTCTGTGTCTATGTGTGGGCATGTACACCACCCACACTAGAAACACCAACTACAGACTGTCCTAAGGTCCTTCACCCTGGCAGAGAGAGAGAGAGTGTGTGTGTGTTTGTCTGTGTGTGTGTGTGTGTGTGTGTGTGTGTGCCTTGTGTGGAGCTGCATGCTGCTGTTTTTCTGCGTGGTTGTGATAGCATCGCTGCCCGCCTACACAGAGGAATATTGACAGAGCCCAGAGATAAGGAGCTCCTAACAGTATTGGACACTTTCCCTGTGTTGAGTGATTATAAATAGCAGGGCCCTGCCAAGAACACAATCCTCCCATCGCTGACTAGTCATACTGACGCTTGTTGCCCTCTGGGACTGCTGAGACACTTTGCAGCAGGAGGGAACAACTTCAAGAGAGAGATGAATATTGTCCTAAATCACATCCATCCATCTCTCATACGTTCCTGCTCAACCAGCTCTGAAAAAAGCCGCTGTGTCATTTCAGCAAAGAATTGTGCAGAACCTATACACACACACACACACACACACACACACACACATACACACGGCAGCTTCAGTGCATACAATGTTGTTGTTTTTTTTTTTTTTCTACCACTGCTCTACACTACATCAGGAAATTATATTTGACTTGGGAGATTGAAATACTGCATTATGCATGCTTAGGTAGGAATAAGTAACAGTGAATGCTCTAAAACCACCTATGTTTTAATAATCAGACTCGCACTAAATAAATAAACGATAATGCACAACACGGTGTCCAAATAAAGGGAATTATGGCTAAGGTGGAGGTGGACACCATAATGCGAAGCGCAAGTTCATTAATTTCCAATATTGGGACATCTCAGAGTGCATTATCCCACTCATACCAAAGGTGCTTGCCAACAATTAAAAAAATAGGTTGAGTCAATTCATTTAGGGAGCAAAATAAAATGAAAATAATGTTTTTTCTGCCTCCACTATTTCCATACGGGTCAAGCCGAACAGCCTAGCAGGGGAGACAATATCAGCTGATTTGGCTATTCACTATTCAGCTTAAGCCACATAGACGTCATGGATTTGCAAAATGGATCATTTTAAATCCTGGAAAATAAGCTCACTGCTCACATAGTTAGCTTAACACAACACAGCTACTTAGTATAGCTGTTAGATTGCTGTTGTTTTGGTCAGCTACTTGTTTCACAAGAGCTGAATATATTAGTGAGTGGATTAAACTATGTTTGAGGTGGTCCATCCAATCAGACTCAGGTATTCACATGATGCTTGAGGAAGGTCAGTGCACTGAAATGTTGCATAAGCAAGATGTTATAGTTTACATGGTGTGTGGGAGTGTAACCTTTATGTAAAAACTTTCTGCCATTCTCCTAGCACCTGGCATTCAGGTGTGCAGAACAACCTTTTGCTTCAAGTATTCACATCGACCATTATACTACATGAACAAAAATAAATCACGCAGGGTCAGTTGAGGTGTTAAGATGTATTATAATGTATACAGTTCTTTTTTACTATCTGCCAGCTTTCTTTGCAATTCCTGTCTACTTTGAAATTAATACAAAGGTTTACACAGATCCTGTTTGCTTTACAAAACACAGTTTTACTCCCCTTCCCTTGGCACTGAATTTGCTAGTGTGCTTTTTAGCTTTTTCTTTCTCTTAATAATTTCAGAGCCTTCATTTGTTCATTCAAAAACAGGCTGGTTTGAGAGCTTTGTGTTTTTTATTTTGTTTTTTAAACTGGTCGTGATTCATATAAAAAGGTAACATTTAAAAATGAAAAAACCCTTTTTCTGAAACCCGCAGATAAGATTGTGAGAAGCCAGCTAAGCCAGAGTTCTCCTTGTCATGGAGGAGGTTTACTTTTAATATGTCTGTTTGACATAGATGTGTGTATAGTCAGGACATCTTTTCATAGGGCAAGTTCGTTTAGAGACCAGCAAGTCTTTTTGCGATGGTGTTCTTTATACAAGACATCGATTCTCAGCCTGTTATCCATTAATTTAAAAAATGATGAAGACATGGACAGCACTTACCACTTTGGGTGATATTTTGGTGTTTAATTTGAATTTGCTTCCAAGTGTGCTCGACATTACCGGGATTTCATGGAACATCAATAGTGTTGAGATAAATCATGATTTGGTATTTATCATCCAATTCAATCAAGATAATTTCACAGAAAATAACTTTGATTGAGTCATAATAAATCAGGACAATGTAGTGAAGAGAAACCACATGCCACACACCACACACACACACACACACACACACACACACACACACACACACACACACACACACACACACACACACACACACACACACACACACACACACACACACACACGTTAGATGATTGGGAAAGAGTACGAGAAGTAGGGGCAGCAATAAGGTTAAAGAACGTGGGTTTATTTATTGTTTAACTAATTAATCCTGCTGCTAACTCCCCAGTGAATAGCTTGTGAGAATAATCAGATATGAAAAGTCCTTACCTAGTTATATCTTTATTTTAGGGTAGAGACAGTCTGAGTCTCTTGTGTGCACACTTTATGAATAAACAGTGTGATTGTTTAGGCTGTCAGTTTTTTTTTTTTTTTTTTTTTCAATATGCTGTAGGCTATCAAGCTTACCGTGAAAGGGCTATAGATTATATGCAGTGATCATATTATAAATTACCTACTGGGCATTAGTGAGAGCAGACTGAGTCTTAAAGTGGTGGTAAACCTGTTTAAAATGATAATTTTCAAATTTAATGTTATTATTGAGTATTATCTTCATCATCCACCAAGATTTGAGACTGTAAACCTGTAATAAAACAGTTTTCAGGGCTGCATTTTCTACAGAAATTCATTCCAATTCATTCCATTGCAGGGCAACAATATTGCCACAGCTCTGGTAAGATCAACCATCTGTCCAGCAAAGTGAAAATGTCTCATGTGTTTGCACTTGCGTTGCAACAATATGATATTCTATTTAATGTTTTCATAACTAACATTGCTGTAGAGCTCACCTACTGAAACCTTCTACCTTCCACTGCAGAGGAAGTCCCTGACTGGCACCATTGCTAACTAAGATCCATTTTTACATGGAAGCCTTTGCAAGCCCTCACCTCTTGTTGTTTTCTGATATAATCCTTGATATAATCCTTGGTGTGCTGTGCTGACAGGCTAACTTTTACTATTGTTTGTTGAAGCTTTCAGATGCTAGTGCAGGATATTAGATGCAGTTGAAGAGTCAGTGAAACTGGGGGCAGGAGGAAGAAAAGCTGAGGTCATGTTAAGATTGGATTGCTCCACTCTTACATGTGAAAGTTACTTTTAGTCTGTTTCCAGCAAACCTGATTGTTTAAATTAGGAGAAAACAACCGGCAGGCCTTTGTCTGCATAGGAAGGACTTCAGATTCTCAGAGTTTAATGATAATTTCCATATCCAATGATGACAATAAAAGCAGAAAAAAATATACATTTTAGTTAACCATCTCTGTAAGGTAAAATTTAACTTGCTCATTTACATGATTCGCAACACTGCCAGCATACTTCTCTGGCCTTGGGTGCGACGACAGTGTTTCAGTCACAAATATCTGTTTAAATTCCTCATGTTCTTCAAGGATAATGAGGAAATAAATTCCTTTGACATGAAATATAGAGCAGGGCTCTTCCTTTTGCAGGCCACCACTATAGGCTGATCATTGCAGACGTCCCTTTTTTTTTTTTTTTTTTTAACAGATCCACATTTATAAAGCCAGGATTCACTTAGTGAGTTGATAACAACCGTTGTGATACCGATTAAGCCAAACAAGTTTTGTCGTGCAAGCTAACACGGTGAAAGCCCAGATATGTCAGATATGTTAAGCTCACTTTGTCGTACACCACCCAGGAAGGAATTTGCTTCAAAACAGCTCATCACAGCTGAATTGCCAACATTGTTTACATTCCTGTCAGAGAGTTAAATCTGGACTTTTATATCCTCTTCTTTTTTGATAAATTATATCAAAAATTCTTCCCACTGTCCTGCAGTGCTTTCCATTTTTTTTTTATTTTTACCAGAAGAGGGACTAATAACTAATCTCTAATACTGAAAAGGACCCTAGAGTTATGACAGTTCTTTGAAATAAGGTCAGTGAAATAAGCCGCTCTTGCATTCTTCACCACTTTCTACTTCTTGAGCAATAAGCCCTTCATTATATCGTGAGACAGTTGCAGTTGATCAGTGCTACATCTTCTCTCCCCCTGTCTACATTCTCTTCTTTAGGTCCGAGTGTTTTCATTTAGCCATAAGAGGGTTTTGTTCTTCATTTGAATGAGTGTAATATGTCCTTATGTAAATGTATTTCTCCCCCTTTCTCACATAATTTAGTCATATTCAACTGCAGTGTGTCCCCCACTGTTGGCCTGTGGGTGCAGACTAACACAGACCACCTTGAGACTTGGCTCTGCTCTGGGGAATGGGGTTACACCTGGTGGGTGGAGTTAAACTTTCAGTATTTGATATTAACAGCTGCCTATGCATCTCTTAAATTAGTCAAAAACTGGGCTGCACATCGCCACAAAGAACCTGGGCTGTAGGGGACACACTCCCTCACTGGTTTTGTACCCTTGAACATGGCCAATTGTGGTTGTAGCCAAGCAAGAGGCACTGCTGCCAGGTCTCCACAGTGATGGGCAGGTGATGTTACCTCTGTGCCACCTGGATACCCTAGGATGGTTGTGCTGAAAAAAATAATTTGTCTATTATTTATATTTACCCCATCACCTTTCCCAGGGTAAATAAGTGTTACAAAAAATAGTAATGCTTTTAATTGGTGTGCTTATACAGTTTTGAAGAAGGAATCTGCATTTTTGAATCATGGACTAATGACTATCAAGTAATATAACATGGCAATGGAATGATTCAGATTCAGGGACTCAAT
Organism: Myripristis murdjan; assembly: GCF_902150065.1. Lineage (NCBI taxonomy): Eukaryota > Metazoa > Chordata > Actinopteri > Holocentriformes > Holocentridae > Myripristis > Myripristis murdjan. Next base: position 17,951,056 of record NC_043982.1, read on the forward strand.
GTTCTTTGTGAGGCTGCCAGGAAGCCTCTGCTTACCTGTGCTAGATCCCCAGCTTTGAAGAAAAATGGTCCTCAGGTTTCCCCTGATTCAAGGATCAAACAGACGTTCCTTTGCTGCATTATTTATCAAGCACTAGAAGCTCCTCAAAACTGTGTGTGGAGCTGCTGCAATGAGTACACAGGCCACATTTATCACTACCGGCTGATTGGGTGAAGAAAGTCCCCTTTGCCTTTCTCCGTGGTTCTCCTCGCACCTCTGTTATGCGCGATCATTTCCTTGTGGCATAATAAATCTAGGAATTGGAGGTTATTCTGCTGTTAACCCTTATGGAAATCGTTCTGGGTAAGAGAGCCAGATAAATTACTAAAATGTAACTGGAGGAGGAGGTAAATCTGCATCCTTTGACTTATTGCAGCACTATACATTTTTTATTCTGATGCATCCAGAGCAGAGTCTGATGACTCACAGACTTCCAAGAGACAAAATTCAAAGCCTCAAAAACCCCTATTGCTCACAGTTTCATATTCACTGAGCTCATGTGATTTCAGCAAGAAATAGCCGTTCATGTAAAAAGATTGATGTGTAAGTAAAAACATTGTAGTGGCACGGCAGCCCACGAGTCATAGAGACCGCAGAGTAACTCAAAGGAGGCATGTTAACTGTCACGTGTCATGTTACAGTGTAAAACCCTACCTGCCCACTCATTGTGTTGAGTGAGTTCCTCTGGCTAAAATGCTGCAAATTTGAATGTAACTTGCATGGTAGGGATGGAGAGGTAGTGTGTACTTGTGTTTGTGTGTGCGTGCATGAGACAGAAACTTTCACCACACACTAGCATGCAGCAGACGGAGTAGATACCACTTTATCTCCACTTGGCAGCACCTCAGCAGGTAGGAACCTAATGGACATCATAGCCTCTAAAAGTGAATTTGTGTTCGCTGCCATTTGAGCTGGGAGAGCAGAGATAGCGCTGGGGTAAGAGTAGAGAGAGTGTGTGTCTAGATGGTTATCGGGGCCCTTTAAGACGTCTGGGGCCTCCCAGAGCTCCCTGCAGGCCACAGAGCGCCCATCGAAGAGCCCAACTGGGCCAGTAATCCATCCCCTGCCATGCTGCTGTGCTCTCCATGCCGTTAATCCAATCACTCCCCTGCCACGGTGGGACAGGCAGGGCACTAATCCAGTTTACACACCAACAAAAAAAAAAAAAAAAAGGACAAAAAAAAAAAAAAGCCACAGACTCATTCCTTGTCCCCATGGAGTAGTGCCAGCATCTCGTTGTGACATTGAGTGGGAAAGATGAGGATAATTACAGGAGCAATTATTTTATTTTTATTATGTGTTTAGCTTTTTCTACGCTTCCCCCTGCAACGCCAGCTACAATAATTGCCATAGCCTTGTCGCAAAAACCCAAGGTGATAGCAGATGATCATTTGGGAAGCAGAGCGTCAGCCAGTTTTAATACCCCTCTCTACAGCAGCGCCTGGATCATTAGCATGCATCTGAGGAGGTTTAGCCTTGCGTGCAGTGGGCAGGGCGGACCTCAGATAAGTCATTTAGACTAACAGGAACTTAATTAATTTTGTTTAATCTTTCTAAAGCTCCACAGGGGGATGAATAGGTATACAGCCCCTCGCCAGCTCCCTCACCTCACTTTCAGCCCACCTAGCTTGGCTCAGCTCTGAGGTTCTATACAGAGGGGCAAATGGTCTCGGCATCAATATTGGCTTAATGTTGTGTACAATAGTGAAACGTGTTGTGTCTAATGAGACCAGGTGGTATATAAGTCAAATACTATAAGTGTGATCTGTGGTCAATTAGCCATTAGCTTGCAGTAAGACCCCAGCAAATGAGGTTGAGGAAAAGCAGGCGAAAACCCCTCCTGCCAACGCTCCTTGACAGTGCAAAAGTCCCATAGGGGCGGATGTGCCGATAAAGACCGGAGTGGTGTTATGGATCAAGATGTGGAGAAAGGACACCTCGTTTCTTATCGAAACTACACTTCCAATTTAACTTCAATTTAAGTATACCTTAATTACTGTTTTGTTCTCTGTCCATCCTCGATAAAGGTTAACATCAGCAGCTTTGATTGTCTTCCAAGGTCTTTTTAGATCGGACTCGTTTAGGTTTGGACTGGGAGATGTAGGATAGTTTGGAGGTTTTTGTCTTTTAGATTCTCCTAATACCTGAGGGGCCTCTAGGGAGCCTAAAGGTTAGAGAAACAACTATATTGCTCAGAGAGAGACAACTATATTGCTCAGATGCCCTTGAGCAAGGCACTTCCGAGAGGGACTAGAGGAGTTACTTCACAGTTAAAGAATGTGGTTGTACGGGGCAGCTCCCCGTTGTAAATGTGTGTAAATGTACAATGAGAGGGAGGGCAGGGCTGAAAAATACTGTGTGCCCAGCAAACCACCTATAGATTTCAGAATATCTTTTCTCGTTTTTCCTTTTCTTCTCCATCACCTAACACTTTTTTTTTCTTGGAACAACTGTAAATTAAGTGTTATGGAAATAGCCTAATAGCTTCGGTTGAAATGTTTCAGCATCCATCGGTAGACAAACTGAACATAAATGTAGACCTTTAGACCTTTAAATCTTTTAATCCACGTCTGCAAATTTTCAAGTAGATTGGATGGGATAGAAAACCCACAGGTCACATTTAGGTGCAACATACATTTCACATTTTAATTATAATGAGTGAATGTGACACCAACATCTGCAGGACAAGCAGTGCGAGGCACAAAGGAAGCATAAAGTTTTTCAGGCTGTTGTGCATTTTTTTTTTTTTTTTTTTTTGTATAAGCCAAATCTGAAAAGTGAAATAAAGCCTAATCCAACCTGAAAAGTGAAATAAAACCTAACCTAACCTGAAAAGTGAAATAAAGTCTAACCGCTCTGTTCACTTATAGAAAAATATCCTCGAATAGGCTAATTTACAAAAACGCATGGGTTGTTGCAACTATACAGATGAGGCTACACCCATACTGTTTGTTTTTCAAAGCCCTGACAAAGACCTACAATGGTTAAAACATGTTGTTGCTGTTGTTTCTTTCTTTCTTTTTTTTTTTTAATGATTTAGCCACTACAATAAAGCCTTTTTAATATTTCTTTCCTCAGTGTTACATTTTCTTACATTTGGACTGTGTGGATTACCTTCCCGTTAGAAACAAGGTTTTCTAAGAGCACCCAGCACATTTTTCATGTGTTTCCTGTGAGGCAGACTGACAGACATGAAGCTCTGGGGCAACTTCTAGTGCGATACAATTAGCAAATAAAAATATTGTAAGCAAAATGAGCAGAGGCATAAAAAACGGTCAACTTAATAATACAATTTTAATATGTATTATAGATGTAGACCCTATTCCTGAATGATTGGGTACACTCCAAAACCCAGCTGGCACATGCCGGTTTTGCCGCACTGACCCCAAAACACACATTATAACTAAATTATGGTTAAATCATCACTGGATTACCATTACAATGATCACAGAGGCACCAATATTATTTTTAGGTTTGGCTTCAATGAAGAGCCAATAATGGTTAATTTCTTGTTTGTTTTTTACAGCCACAGTTACACAGTTCGTGTAACAGCCAGTAGCTACTACAGCTGCCGCCCACACTTTTAAACACTTTGATTGATTTGATTGATTGAGCATTTTTATTTCAAATATGAAATAACAGAACAGCAAAGAGTTTAAGATAAACATAAAAAAGTGCATATTCGAAAAGGAGTGAGAAGAAGTATAACTTTGCTCCGCCCTACGTAAGGAGTGGCAAGACAGCAAGTCCAAACAGAGCACACCTATAGCTAACCCTGACGTTGTGAGTCAGTGAGTCAGTGAGTGAGTTTCATCCACAGCTCAGAGGTGCATTGCATCTTTAAAAAAAAAAAAAAAAAAAAAAAAAAAAAAAATGAATGGAGGGTGAAATGATGCCTTCTGTTTACTTTGCTGAAACAAGGGAGGAGAACCTGGAAGCTGATGGACTGTGATTTTGATTTACAGTCAGCATATGGGTGTTGTTGTGGAAAATGATCTCTAATGGTCTCTATGACCTCGAGGCCTTGTGTATTAATATTGAATTGTGTTAAATGGAATGTAGGCATTCAGCCTCATGATAACACTGTACAGGAGATGCTCTGCACTACACAGCAGTCTGACTTACTCACTATTCACCAAAACAAGGGGTACACTGGGGAATTCAAAAGCCACACTGACACTAAACACCTCGAGTTCCACACATGAAAAAATATCATTAAAATATCCCGCTATGCTGGATGTTCATGAACTGTTTATGAGTGGGTTCTTCAAGGAACCCCCTGGGGTTTTCTTATGTTTGCAGAAAGAATGGCCCATACCAGATCCTCAAAGCTGTTTTAGATTTATAGTGCACTTTACTTCAGGTTACCCTTCATCAACTCCTGCAGCCCCCAGGACTTGAGAAAATGTTACAGATGAAGGACAAGTAAAGACGAACATACTCGGTGAGCAAATTTGATGAAGTGTACAAACTGGAGGACGTTCTGAATAAATGCCCTGAAAGGAGCAGCCTTTTGGCAGATTGACAAATCTCATGTTTCTTTAAAACATCCAGAAGATTCATCTGCTGCATCAAGCCGAGAAGCTGAAATTGTGTTTGACTTTCAAAGGAAATGTGCAATGAGCGCTCAACAGAGCTGGGAGGTAATTAGCAAGACTTCAGTTGATATTTTCGATACTTAAAATGCCACACAGTGCTCACAGCTGAAGGCACACAGATGTTGGAGCTTTTAAATGGAGCTGGGAGAAGGGCTTATTATGATTAAATGAATCTGATTGTGTTGTGACCCAGAGATATAGAATAGAGGAATCATGTGGGACTGAAGGCAGCTATGAGGTATATGATAGGTTGCCCTAATTATTTTTTGTTGAGTTTTGTATGTGTGTGTCTTTTAGTGTAATTGTGTAATTATATTTGATTTTGTTGCATGAATTTGTTTTGTCTACAACCATGGAAAATAGGTTGATTTTGATATACATGGATGGATGGATAGATGGATGGATGGATGATATGCAGTGTGAGTCTTTCCACAGGCTTAGTGATGAAAGCACCAAAAAAGCCTGATAAAAATCTGTGAGAAATAAAAAGCCAAGGCCGAATTTGAATTAGATAATAGAAACGAAGCAACAGTACAAATCAACACAGAAGAGAATGATCGAACAACAAAATGCATACAATATAAGTAAGGGAAGGAAAATAACTTTGCCTTGTTGTGCAGAGGAAGAAGCTGTGTGTCAGGGGAGTCTGTTAGAAAGGCTGCCTCCTCTTTCCATGCCTGCCTGCTAATATAATACTGTGAGCCACCTAAGGTTAGAAAAAGGCAGACAGATGTTCCATTTGCATCTCTCCTGCACTGGTACTATACACAGCAGCGGCGGATACAAGTCCCGTCATGCATTCACTCCGTATCCATCCTGCATTAGTATTGCAGATAATTGTTGATTGTTATGCTGTGGAATCAAATTAGTACATTGTAACCCAAAACTGAGCTGCACACCACTTTAGTACACCACCACGGACAATACACTCCACTGCTGATATCCAGCACCTGTGCCTGCTATCATATAGTCAATCTTTATGCACTTATCTCTAAATTGACTGTATATTTATATATTTATACCTATTTATATTCTGTTTACACCAACTCAACTCATGTGCAGCTTTTCTTCCCCTTCCTTGCTGCATTCAGAGCACTCACAATTTAATCTAGTATTCTCTTGATACTTATTTCTCATAGCTTCTTTTTAATATAATCAATCAAGCTACTGCTGAAACCATATGCATGCTGCATAGAAAAAAGAGCTTTCCTACATTTCCATGTTTAGTTTTTATATATTCTGCACTACTTTAATATTTTTGTGTTGTTATTTTTAGTGTGACCTACACGAGGAACCCAGCACATCAAACTCCTTGTCTGTGCAAATTTACTCGGACCTAACAATTGTTTGAGATTCAGATTTTGACTCTGATTAGTGTCTCTCAACCAGCTTCTTAGCAGATAGCTCCTTTTAATTTCAAACAGTTCCTCTCTTGGGGATTAAAGCAGAGTGCAGCAGCAGTTCAGCATTCGATAATAAGTGGGCCATGTGCAATGGCTCCAGCTGTAGCAGCCCGTCCATCACAGGCTCTGGATCAAATCACGGCCCCATGTTATTTACATTTTCGGTCAATAGTGTACTTTGACCTCTGGTGTATGCTGCACAATGAGCCCTGTAATTAATACTAGCCTACCATTCTGAGCTGAAACTTGCAATATCCTGCAGCTCATTCCCACATCAGTCTTGTCCAACCCATTGCCACTATGATTAAAGCACAACCATTGACATGAATGGGAAATAGATTTTAAAACAATGCCTGCTAATGGAAGCTGAAAGCGAGGATGATTAATGGATGATTGTTTAATCCATTAATATCCAGTCTGGGAGGATTTACAGCAGGGGAGACTTTATTTCAGGTCCTGCTTGTTTAAAGATGTCAGAGAGCTCACAGCTGATGTTACCTCAGCTTCAGAAGTTGTCATTCTTACCATTACCGCACACAGTTATACTCAGAGACAGCTGACCAATGGAGCAAAGGTAGCATTTGCACTTTATTAGGTGAGCAATCATACTCTTTTGCTCCCCCACATTTCATTCAGAAGAAAATTTGACTTTCAGTGTAAATAACTGTTAGTTGGTGCTGTGGATTGTGGATTGTTGTCATGTTGTCAGTCAGTATTTGCTGTGATGCAGGCAAAAACAAGATCTTGAGAGTAGGAACATTTTGAGCTGACACCCCCAGACAATGTGCTATCATACAAAACCTTATTGTCATTGATCATAGAAAATTGCAAACTGTATAGGGCCACAGGCATCGACTGACCCACTGGGGCACAGTCACTGAGGTCCTAGTAAAATATTAGCCAATTATAGCCATATGTTTTAAACAAATAAAACAAAAAATTTCGAGGGCACTCTGGTGGCTCACCAAATTGCCTGTTCTGTTTTCCCGCCCCCTGCTGGAGAACTGCTGCCTGCAGGACCTCAGTGTGGCCCAAGGCTGATTTATGCTCCATTTTGTGTTGACGGCACCAACAGCATGGTCTCTGTGAATGGCAGGCCATACATGGTTTGCTGAAATGGCATGAAACAGCACATCAACTAATCATCATCTGTTTATCCAATATAACCTCCACTGAAATTGCAAGGTACACAGCACAGCTATGGAGCTCTGTCTCAACCACTGTTCAGCACCGTTTAGGCTGTAAATGTGTCACTTTGCCATGGACATCAAAGCAAGCATAAATCTGCCTTCAATCAGTTTGCTCTGAGCCATTTATGAAAAAAAAAAAAAAAAAAAAAAAGACATAGTAGCTGAGCTGTTAAACTCCATGGTTTAAAAAAGTGGGTGTTCCCATGCTTGCAGACTGTATCTAAGTCTACATGATTCAAATAGTTTGGCTTGTTGTTTCCTTCACAAACATCAGACCAAACGCCATTCAGAATTCTTGCAGTTTAACATTGCCTTATTTATGGGTAAATGTACATATCAGGCAGAGTATGAATTAAGACCTCATAAAAATCTCACCAGGTATGTGATTCAAAAAGCAGCATTTTAGTCAGTTAAAAACATTTACCACCAATTCCAGCTGCTTGCTAATGTTATAATGTTAGCCACAGGTGCATGCTGCACATTGTCTGTGGTGTATGTGGTACATGTTTAGGCTGCCTTATAAATACCTATCTTTGTACTTACTGAAGAAAATAGAGATGATGAGTGAACATAGATATAAAGTCAAATTTCTGTATTTCAAAGAGGAAATTTGTCATCTCCTGAGTAGTATATTAAATAATAATAGTAGAACATATCCTTTGTCTAATGTGTCTTTCAGTTTTACAAAGTTGACACACTTTAACGAACAGCATTTTGCACTCAATTTTATGTATTGCATTATAATTCTACAACAGCAACAATACCACCTGTCCCCATTGATTTAAATGAGTACCAGGTGTACTTTCTATGGTAATACCTATCATTTACTTACACCGTCCATTCTAGGCTTCCTTACGTTATGGCTTGTGCTTTCCTTACTAATATTTAGCAGGTTGAAGAATCTCTCCAACATTGAGCTTCTAGCACAAAGCATAGGCAAACAATCTCTTTCCCAGTGACAACAACAACAAAAAAAAGGAAAGCAGAATTAGAATTTCATATATTTGCTTTTATGGCCAAAAACATTTGCTACCTTGAACAACCCGTGAATGAGGCCCCATGAATATCGTTGGTACGTGACAGCCAGAAGATAGACAGACACAGAAATGAATATGACATGTTTGTAGCCATATGAAGTGTATAGACTTCTGCTGAGCATTCATCAGCAGGCATGTGCAGATTACTTTAACTCCTTGATTTGTTTAGAAGTGTTTTGAACACATTCCGAGTCCATACTGTGTGACTGTGTACGTATAATGCCTCTATATAATGCCAGTTCTTCTGATGAAATGGCCTGGGCTTGCAGATTACTGTACTGCAGAACAAATAGAGGGTTTAATACCATAACCTCAAGCATTTCACATGCTAGAGCAGGTGGCAGATAAGTCAGTGTTTTTCTGTATTGCATCAATGTCAACATTCAGCTTCACAGCAGACATTCATGAGATGTTAAGACCATCATATCAGTTACATGCAAGGACAGTTAATCCTCAGAGGCCTGCGAGCTGTTTTGATGACTGAATTTCTAATCTGTGTTCTAACCATGCCTGAGACATATACACAATTTTCCAGCCTTGGTAGGATGATAACACTCCTCTCCTCTCCTCTCCTCCTTGATGGCAGGTTGGAGGACACACCATGCTACCTATTCGCTGGATGCCACCAGAGAGCATCATGTACAGGAAGTTCACTACAGAGAGTGATGTCTGGAGCTTTGGAGTCATCATGTGGGAGATCTTCACCTATGGGAAGCAGCCCTGGTTTCAGCTGGCTAATAATGAGGTATAGCGAGGCTAGAGTGTGTGAAGTTAAACCTCCACAGGGCGGGTATCATGGGGAATTCTGTAGAAAACAAGGTTTCTCACACAGATTCAGAATCATAAACCCAGATTACCCAGTAGTAGACACTCTTATAGAAACTCCATTTATACTGCAGAAATCAAAAACAGGTGGCTGTGGCATCATTCCTTGTGGTATATGATTGCAAAAACTTAATTAAATTTAAGCAAGAATGTGCACAACAAAAATGCAGGCATTATTTTTAAAGTTCATAGGTCACTGAGCAAAGAAAATGCATCATTTGGTACAGAGATTGAACAGACTAGCAGAGAATTGCAGAAGGTGTGAGCAATGAGAAGGACTGGGGAAATATTATGTAACATTTACTCCCGTCAAAATGAAAGCATAAGCATTTTTAAATGAAAGCTGCCATTTTGGATCTTAATCCAATGCCTCATTTAATTTCTCTTTTCTCCCTGAGAATAAAGCTGGCCCACTGAGGTAATAAATTAATGCTGCTTTGCCACCAGTCATGATGCACCATTACATAATATTCATGATTGGTTTGGTTTTCCTTTGGATGCTCTGGTCTGAATCAATAAAATTAAAATAGGATTACTTTTGTAAAGCAAGTGTATTAAGAAAATTAAATTGACCTAGAAGAATAACCTGGCAAGTGGCACTTGCTGCACTCATAAGTCATGCAATTGAAACATCAATATGTTCTTAGGCTTGACATAAACAGAAATTTCGCAATTTTAATTTACCTTGGAAAGAAGGAGTTTTCAAATTGTGTTTTCAAATTTACAATTTTAGGCATTAGGCTGGCACTGTTATTCACAATGCACGGCTCTTAGAGGTTGATTTCTGCAGTTTAGCACCTGGGGCCTAAAATTTTGTCTTCTAAATTTAGAGTGATTTACCAAGACTGATAATGTAAATGAGCACAGCCACAGATGAATTAATTTGAATGCACCTCTGTTAATACCTGCGGCTGGAAGAGCTGTCTGACGCCTGTCTAAAAAGCAACATGGCTTTCAGAATCAGAACGCGCAGCTATGAGAAAATATATTAGAATTTAAAAAAAAAATGTCTCTGTTTGCAAGACAAGCTTTTTGTTCTTGTTTTTTCATATTTTTTAGCGGTAGAATTCACAACAGGCGGAAGCTGTTGAGGACAGTCGCAGCACAGGCATAGATTTATTCACAAATCACAGGCTGTTCCTCAGCTCTGATGGTCCCAGTGGAGAGGGAAATTGTCCTGAGAACACAGCCAACACTGGTGGGAACACATCGTCTCTGAGCCATTCAGACACTATGGAGAAATATCTTTCATATGAAGAAACGTATTCATAATTTTGTACGCCTCCAGTTTCAAGGTAACAGGCAAACCACTCACCTCTTACACATGGGCACTCACTGTATCTGTGCGCAAAAGGGAGTCTTTGGGATTTCATGCTGAAAATGAATGACGTTTTCAATTTCCAGATTGTGACTGAATTCATGTCCACACACAACTGAGAATCGATCTCAATGTGACCAATCCCCATACCACCCACTAAGTATGAGCCGGTGTGATTGTGTGCTCTACGTTGAATTGAAAGACAGGTTGAGCCACATTCAGAAGTGCTGCATATGAGTTAAAGTGTGATTTTCAGAGGCATTAAGTAAGAGGAGCAATTTCTTTTGCTGCATCGGCTAATCAAGATAAGTCACTTTTAGTGGGTTATTTGAATGAATCTACATTTCCTCCTCCCGTATGTTTGCGGTCCTATATCCGAATGCCCTAAAATGCACATGCATTAACACAAGCAACCTTAACCTAATACTTCCCAGCTGAGCAAATTATGTCACCAAAATGCTATGACAATGTAATCACATAACTTCTGTTTATCTTGCAATGTTACAACTTGCTTTATGTCACTGTCATGTAGCGTGTTAGCTGGATTTTCTGTCATTCGTGATCGTCTTGAGGGTCATAGGATTATTTTGTTCCACTTGTCGTTGGTGTTGTGGCTTTGACTGTTGCAGTTTTTATCATCAATCGCTTGTAATGTTGGTGATCTAGGAATTTACACAGAGGAGCTTGATATGTGCAGGAACTGATCCTCTCAGTCTCAGGTCTCAGGGTACAAAGTGTACCTCTGTGTCACACATTTCGTTTGTTAGTGACACATAAGAAATAGAAAAGATGACAATTTACAGAGCAATAGTTTGACCTTGTCGGCTGATGAAACAGATGAAACAGTACTAGAGTTTTCCCCCAGCTCTGCACTAATATTTTAATGTCGTCAAGTTGCATAAAATTCATTCCCACAAGTCTAAGCCATGGTTTAACAAAAAAAAAAAAAAAACCTTATGTAAACACAGATAAGGAAACTTGCTGCACATTTTCTTCCCCACAAAATCAGGCTTCAGATGACAGTTGATAATTGTATTCTCCATTCTGACACCGTGTTGTTGTGCTGCTACCTTGTCTGACAGTAATATCTTATGGGGGAAATTTTCAGCTTCTCCCTTTTTACAGTATTGATAATTGGCCCATGGGGAAACACATCTTCAGATCTCCTGGTATAAATATGATTTTTAGCCATTTTATAGTTTCATTTTATTATTGTGTTTAGGTTCAGTTTAATGTTTTTTTTTTTGTTTTTTTTTGTTTTTTTTTTTTGTTTTTTTTACAGCATTATTCTCAAGCCAAGCTATGATATCTGGGCTGGTATCGGTACTGAAATCCAAATTTGGAATTGTCACAGCAGATGTCAGTTTTGAGTAAACAAAATTCTTTCAAACCATAGTCATCATGTCTTTGGACAGCATATCACCGCAACCAGTGTAACATATGATATTGCACTTTGAAAATGTATTGAGAAATTATGCTCAGCATGGGAGTGCAGCCCATATGACTTATAGTGTCATTGATCTATGTCTGAATCCACTCTAAAATATACCCCTGCAACACTTCAGCACAGCCCCGCTCCCCTTATCCCCCCTGTCCCCTTGAGCTATGGAGTCTGGAACTGACACAAAACAATAAAGTCACATTTTCAAAACTAAGATGAATGAGCTAGCTACAGAGCACACATCAATAGAGACAGAGACATTTTACAGTAGACAGAGACAGTAAAGATTGCAAGCGAGAGAGAGAGAGAGAGAGAGAGAGAGAGAGAGAATGGTGACTTTCAACAAAGGTCCTGGTCCAGGTTTGGTCTCACAGTAACATGGTACATGCCTTAGCCAGCTGAGGCACCAGGACGCCCCAGTGCTGCAGAAATTTAAGACTGAACACATTCTGTTTATTTCATTCATCTCAGTTTCATTAGCTCAAACCACAAAGGACAGACTATTCTGTCTCAGCAGTTTCTCATTATGCATAAACCAAAGTAATTAAACTGAAAACTGCCTCTCTCCCCGACGCCGTCTCCTCTGCAGGTTATTGAGTGTATAACCCAGGGTCGGGTTCTGGAGAGGCCACGGCTTTGTCCTAAGGAGGTGTACGATATCATGCTGGGCTGCTGGCAGAGGGAACCGCAGCAGCGACTGAACATTAAGGACATTCAGAAGGTCCTGTTCGCCATGGGCAAAGCCACGCCCGTCTATCTGGACATCCTGGGCTAGCACGGGCCTGGTGTGGCCTGTTCCTCGCCAGACAAACAGACCGACAGGGACACACAGACAGACTGACCAACACGAAACCAGGAATAACCAAACCAACCTGCTCCACTGTCGAAAAACACCTACAAGTTTGGGAAGGACTTAAGTGCCTGCAACACTTTTGGATATACTGGATAAAAAGTATTCGCAAAACACGCACTTTTACATTTTGTTTACTTATGTATAAGATGTATAGGTTTGAAGAAGACTTTTTTTCTCAAAAACTGCAAAAAAAAAAAAATCACTAAAATGGAGACGAAAAGGGAAGGAATATGGGCTGGCGATACGGAGCCGGTGGCAGTTTGCTGATGGAGAGGAGACAACACAGCAGAGGAAAGGTCTATCCTGGCTTTGGTTTTATGAATATATATACAGAAATATTACATATATTTTATATTTATTTCTTTTTGTCAAGGAGCTGAAGGGGCTGCCATGTCTGTTGCTAAAGGCTTGGCCCTGTTTGAAGACATCATCGACAAACTATTGGCAGGGACTTGACAATGGAAGCCTTACTGCACTCTTGATTGGCTCACACTGGACTCTAATTGGAAATCTATTTCTGTGGAATAAACACTGGATGGTTGGAAAGGCTTGGTTGAGGAACTACCCAATCGGGCAACTGACAAATCTATTTTAATTTAAAAAAGAAATGTACATATTGTAAATTTCTATGTGTCAAAATTATGTTAACTTATTTTTGCGGAGGTTATTTTGGTTCATTTTCTGACTGTGAGTACATGAACTGGGTGGTCTAAGTATAATTCTATGATGTTTGTTTTCATCCTGATTTAGAGAAGATTTATCTTGGGATTTACCTGTCTTGGTGCTGGTAAGCTGTCCATTTAGTGAATGGCTGCGAATGGTTCACAAGCCCGCTGGCACTGAATCAGAAAGACTTTGGAGAATGGGGGAAGACTCAGAGCCATGGCTCAAGATGACATTTTACACAGAGGTGATGAAACCTTATATTAACTTTCCAGTTCATTTGCTTTTTATGGCTAGAATAACGCATTGATAAGTAATATCTTTCACCCCACCCCCAGCCCTCCCCCAAAACACACACATACACGCTTTGAAGAAACTGTTCTGTCATATACATGCTTTTTGGTGTGAAACTGCTTTTCCACTCTAAAGAAAACATTTTTGTAACTGAGAGTATAAATCATGATTTAGTCACAGACGTGTGCATAGCATACACAGCCGAAGGATATCGGTAACTCGAGGCATTCTACATTAATACATCAGGATCCTGTCATTTCACCTGTTATAAACAGAAGCATAGCCTTTTATGCTCTTTATCCATTTTTTTTTTTTTAGAACAAAACTGTATATGACTCATTCCTTTTCCCTGCACTGGTGGCTTTTGCATGTTTAGCGGTGAGGTTTCACGCCCATCTTTTGCTTTAATATAATCTCCTCTGTTGTGACCAGAGAGGAAGCCACTGAGGCAGGTAGATGTGTTAATTAGTTTATGGATGGTGCATCAAAAATAATTACTAAAGTCGAAAAACCAATTACCTGGTATCTTTTCCTTAGGTGTACCATATTTTGATCCTTGTTTAATGAACTGGTGAGTCGGGGGAGTTTTGTTTCAAAAAGTGATATCTGTTTGAAAAACATGACCCCTTACTCTTACAAATGCCTGAATGCAAAGAAAAAAAAAAAGAAAGAAAGAAAGAAAAAAAAAAACCCTAAACCAAATGATGTTATGTTTTTTTTTAAAAGTTTAGCAGGTAATTAAGTCTTTGGCTGACTAAATGAGAATACTTTTACAGAGTTGATTCTGTAGATTTTAGATATTGAATGATGAACCTCAGGCAGTGACTTATTTTTTTTTTCCAGATATATGGTGTTTTGGAGTTGAACTCTTCACATCTATTCCTTATTGTCTTGACATGACTTCACGCATAGTATCACAGTGTCGTCTCTGTGCCCCTTGGGATTATGTAAGTCATTAATGAGCATTCAGCTGTTTCAAATGTTTTGTATGAAAGGCAGGGTCACATCCAATGAGTTACCCAAAGCATTGACTTTTTGTGTATTCTCTTGTGGTAAAGATAAACGCTTAAAGACATTATGACACTGACCGTGAGCATTTGCAGGGTATTGTAATCCTTTCATGGTGAGTTGAATATCGTTTAAAAGTTTAATTGTTTTTTCTTTTCTTTTCTTTTCTTGGATGAACTAACTGAACACTTTTTGAAGCAAAGTTGGCATATTATCATGTACACATGTTACAGAATATAAAAATGTGGTATAACAACTGCAGTATATAAAATACTGGTATTCCATGATAGATCTTTGTATTAATGTGACTCTCTTAAGAAAATGTCTTCAAACAATCCGACGATCTCCTTTTCCACTTTGTCCTGTCTTATAAAGATGTGTGAGTTTGAGAAATTGCTGTCTTTATCGAAATCTCTTGCACTTAAAAAGCTGCACCTGCAATTACTGGGGAGTCTTTCTCAACACGAGGCTGCTATTTGAGGGAGTGTACAATATGCCGCACAAAACAATCAGCCGCACAAAGGTGAACGTGAGCATTTGGTCTCACAAATTCTGAGATAGCGCTGCTCTGTATACTCTGGATAGTCTCCTTCTGTGAAGTGAGTTCTGGCATCAACCAGCAAACAGGCTAAACTCAAACAGAACTTGCTTCTCCTGCCTTCCTGACGAGTCACTGATTCACATGAGAAGTAGATGCAGTCTCTGGTGTTCATTTCTACAGTGTAGCCTAAGGAATTTTTGTCAATACATCTGTGTTCCTGCAGCTGTTCCACTGCAGTTTGCTCCATCTGAGGCATTCAAGTTAAATCAGCCCCAACACCAGCCATAAATAATTTAACACTAGCCTGTAGTCAGCTCCACCAATCAGAACAGATGTATTAACAGGAGAGCCAATCATCCCTAGACAGTGAGTTATTGTCTACTGTGTGATTCTGAACCATCACGTTATTGAAATGAGAGATTACAATAACAATACCGCAATTAGGATCAAATTAGCCTATATGGTAAGGAATTACAAACAAGATGATTAACTCGGTAATTCAAGATTTGGGGTATCCAGCATTATTACCCTCCACCCCCATGCCTGCATTGCTCATCTCATCTTCCTAACAGCACACACTGCAGCAGTATTACAACTCCCTGTACTTAGGGATGGAATATTTTTTTATCTTTTTTTATCCATGGGAAGTCAATTGAGCTCAATTTGTTTTTATCAGCCCTTAGCCCTGAGGTTTGATTGGCCAGTGTCCACATATTGTACTGTATCCCTTCCATCACTGTTTTGCCTCTCCTCTTACAAGAAACAGAACAACAGAGACACTGGCAGCACTGAGGAATGCGAGGCCAGTGTGCGAATGGCATGGTCGTGGTACTGTAATTATTTATTGATTTGCAATTATCCAGCGTTTTGTTTCTTTGTGTGTGTGTGTAGAGTAGAACATTAAAGAGTGTCTGGGAAGTCAGGACTTCCCCGTGAACACTCCAGCAAAAACGTTGTTTTCAGCACTGACCCCCATGCCTGGTTTGATCTGTTAATATGACCTTAGGAAATATAAGCCTCTTCGACAGTGTCTACATCTTTGGCCCAGTGGTCACCTCAACCAATATGGATGTCATTAAGGGTTGGCACCAGAACCACCCCTCTGTTTCTGGGGGATAACTCACATCTCAAAATCCAGCATGATTGTAGTTTACTATATTTCACTGCACACAGGTAGCCTCTAACAATTACAGAAATATTTGAATAAATGAAGGACGCAAAGTACATTTAAAGCATTCTGAGTTATACTCCCTATAATAATTAGCATTAACATTACACAATGCTTGGGGTGCACGAAAAATCTTAAGCAGACATCGTTCATTATTTTGCCTGGTATCTCAAAGTGATGTAACTTCTGACATGAGTGATGTCACTGCCCTCCAACACACACCTCAGACCAGGGACCAAACGTCCATATACATTGGGGGGACAAGTCCCCCCCAATGTTCAGGCACTCCAAAAATGTCCCCCCCAATATTGCTGGAATATATTAGCAATTCAATAGCAAATTCAATATCTGTCCCACCCAATGTTGAAATGGTGGTTTTGGCCCTGCCTCAGACACTTGTAGATCATCAGAACAAAGGTACAATGAATCTAGTCTGGTGGTTCATGGTAAACACGCTTTCAACTAACACATTTTATGTGGGTGTTTCCTGTTTTGTCCCGCTTGTCTCTCTACTCTCCTACTGCTTATTATTACTGCTTATGGCTGCCACATAGACCCTGTGCTATACACACACGTTACATGGGAACAAACACCTAGTTGACAGTGGTTACATCTTCCAACGTGCATACAGCACTCAACTTTGTTGAAATTTTATGTAGCCTTTGGTTAATCATGATTGGGTTTATTACTTTTAATACACAAACACTTAGTGACCCCTCAGGCTCATTTTTTACAGCATACCAAACAACATCAAATGATCACCAGAAACAACAACAAAAAATCAACAAATAGTTCTCTCCTGCCATTAAACTTTAGCGTTGTGATCATTAAGTGAATTATATGATGGAAATTGTTCATTTTATTTAACATAAATATATGATTACCCACAGTGTCGGGGTGGGATGTTTCCAAGTTGGTGGCATCAGAATTTGGGAAATCCGAAAAAATTGGCACCCACTGCCAAATCTTCATTTTGCAAGCATTTTCCATCTGAAATCTATTTTCTGATAGTATTTCCCAGCTGAGATTTGAGCTGTATGGTATTTTCTATTCACATTTACTAGCTGAAAAATCAGGTGAATAGCATTTCTGCTAGCTAGCTGGTGTCTGCTGCCTTTCCTGTGCGACATGAACGCAGTAAAAATCTTTTCATGAAAAATGTAATGAGGTGAAAATGGGCTTTTTGGGCAGATAGATTTTCAGTATTATGTTTTGCAATACTGCCAAATCAATTTTTGTGACAACACAAACTGAACTGTTTGCTGAATCACTTTAACAAGTGCATTCACCTTGAAGCATTTCAAAAGTATCTGTGACTCACCCTCATCTGTGGCTACAAGAAAATGATTCTCTCTGGAGATGGTCTGTTTTTGACAAAATCATTTGGAACTATTTTTTTTTTTTTTTTTTAATATTGCTTTATAATGTTTTATTTATTTGAATTGTAGCTATGTCAGCTCACCTTGGACACGCAGGTACTGAACTTGGCTGATGGCTGTGGAAACTCAAGAATACACAAGGACACAAAATGGAGGCTGAGGGTTTTCGGCATCTGTTCTTTGATGTAGAGATGAAGAGGCAAGCTTATTTGTAAGGAAGAGGTTGGAGAAACAAAAAGAGAAGCTACACTGGGGATGTGCTCATTATATAATCAAATGCCTCCCTATTTTTTTTTTTTTTTTTACCTACATCCATGAAAACAAATGTAATGACCTTGAATACAAAATTGCCTGGTGCTATTTGATCAAGAAAGGTTCCACCCTGGTGATAAGTTGGGAAATCATAAGCTTCCTGTTCCGCCTCAAAGCACTTTTGGGTGCCATCACACAGTAAACTGTGTTTTTGGTGAGTATCTGAACTCAAAGCCGCCTTCTCACCACACAGGGAGAATGCCTTTGACTAATCCCCAAGGCTTTCTTATCAAGTGTGATTGAATAGAACCTTTAGTTCCCAGAAGACAGACTAAGCTTTATCTTGCCTATTTTCTATTTCTGCATCTCCTTTTCTCTGAACAACAAGGTGTTTCTGAAAAAAGGAGACCTGTTAACTGTTTACCATTTTGAATATGCACATCATTTCCCCAGTGGGCGTGCGTTTGGAACATGAAAGGCACTGAACAAAATGGAAAATTTCCACTCCATTTGCCATGCAGCCAATCAGTGTGCAGTGACCCAGATAAGGAGTGTGATATTGATGATGACAGCAATAAAGACGTATTTTCACCACAAGCCTTCCCTCTAATTAGGCTGATTTGCAGAGAAAATAAATGAATTTTGACAAAATGTAAAAGAGGTAGAGAGCTGGGAGGATTAAACAAGAAAGTGTGACATGATCGCAGTGAAATGAGATTCAGAAGGTTTCTGTGGGTTAAGTGACTCCACTGTTGGAGAATGGGTGGAAATTACCCCTGAAATGAGATTTTGTTGCTTTAGGTGCCTCCTAAATATGACGGTTGGCCAAGGTAATTGTTCCGGGTCAAGTGGTACTCCTTGATGATGGTTTGGCTGTTTTTGCATCTCTGAATGAGGCCTTGCAGTTCAGACTAGCTGTATAGTATGTACAGTGCTGTAGTATTTTCTTCCTATCCTGGCTGAACACTGCAAATTAGCCACTGTCCAATTGTATTACAGATGTCTGAGCCTTCCGGTGCATTTTATTTATAGTCTAACATAAATCATCTTTACACAAAGCATCTAACTCGGGGAGCAGATCTGGCACAAATATTTCAAGTTGGAGAAGGGTTGGGTTAAAATAGCCAGATTCTAACCCTGTCTATCACTGAGCAGAATAGCTGGAGAAAAGCTGATCTAAGCTGGTGTGTGCTCTGTGTAAATGAAAGCTGGAGTACAGCAGAGGCAAATACCATGGTGGTAGTCATGGTGACCATCTTGCCAGAGCAACTGTTCCATCACCTGTGTGTAAGGTGCAGATGAGAGTTGGGATGAACTGGCAAACTGTCAACTGCGCTCTACATGGGTTGAGGGAGCGAGATAGGCCAGGACAGACTTTGTTTCAGTTCAAGCAGACCAATCCACCAGATGTGCAAATGGCCTTGATTTGAAACAATCTCGCACAGTAAACCCCCACATAAAATCAGTTGTTCCATGGGATACAGTGGATCCTGCAGGTTCCTTCCTTGCTGTGTAATGGCGATTACACTGTGTCAGGTAAAAGGTGATTAATAAGTGTTTGTGAGAAGTGATCATGAATAATTCTACCCCAAATATGCGGGGTCAGACAAGTAAAGACGACATTACCCTCATAAAATAGCATGAATTCATTTTTAATGCAGCATATTCAGTGATTTGTGTAAGCAGCCACCTCATAATATGGGCTACATTGTTGTTGTTTTTGTTGTTGTCATTGTTGTGGTTTTAATAATTATTTTCCAATTAATTTTATACTAATTGTTCAGTATGAAAGACCTCATTCTTGTTTTTCATCCATTTTTATTAAGGTGGTGGCAGCAGCGGTGGTAATTATTGTGCTGCACATCAGATGATGTGATGACTTTACAATAACTACTGTAGAGTCAGCTGGCAGACACTATGAAAAAAATTAAAATCTCTCTCTCTCTCTCTCTCTCTCTCTCTGTGTGTGTGTGTGTGTGTGTGTGTGTGTCTGTGTGTGTGCAGACGTACATTTTGTATGAAACAAGCTTTCCATTCAATGCTGTTGGGTTTATTTTCAAAGCCTGTCCCTTTTCACTAGCTAGCAGTTGTAGCTGCTATTAATGATATTACATTGGCTTTTGTAGTAGGATGCACCAGTGTTCTTGAAATTACAGTTTTCCCATTTATTATTGTTTCTGAGCTTACATGAACAAGATTTGATTTGGTCAGTCCTTCACAGGACTTTGGTTGGTATAATACACTACTCACAAAAAGTTAGGGATATTCGGCTTTCGGGTGAAATTTCAGGATGAACCTAAAATGCATTATAACCTTTACAGGTGAACTTAATGTGACCTTCTGTAAACTTTTGAATGCACATATCCAACTGTTCAGTGTTTGAGTAGCTTTTGCACAAGTTGCTGTTCTCTAACAAGGAGCTTAACGGCAAAATTCACATCAGGTGTTTGATCCATGAATCGACCAATAAATTTCCTGGTTCAATTAGAATTGGTATTTAAACAGTCCTCCTCATCATGCTGTTCACATCTTGACATCATGAGACCAAGACGACACCTAACAATTGATCAGCAGCACCTCGCCATTGCGAGGCTTCAAACAGACGGAAGTGGCCACTGAGCTTAGAGTGTCACAGAGTGTCATCAGCAGGTTGCAACAGAGATACAGAGAGACTGGAAGAGTCACAGAAAGGCATAGAAGTGGACGTCCTTTGGCCACATCCCACATTGATGACCGCTTCATTGTGAACAGTGCCCTGCGGAACCGAATGATGAATGCCACTCAACTCCAGGCACGTTTAAGGGAGGTGAGAGGCACCCAAGTGTCACGTCAGACCATTTGAAACCGTTTACATCAACATGGTCTGCGTGCTAGACGACCTGCAAGGAGGGTACCTGACCTCAGTGCTGTTCTCTGATGAAAGCCGATTCATGTTGAGCAGAAATGATGGCCACCAACGATGTTGGAGACGTCAAAGAGAGCGCTATGCATCAGCCACTGTTGTCACCAGACGAGCCTTTGGTGGTGGTGGTGTTACTGTGTGGGCAGGTGAGTCTAGTCAGTACAGAACTGCCCTACACTTTGTGAATGGTACAGTGACAAGCCCATACTACCTGAATAACATCATTAATCCAGTCATTGTGCCCCTGCATGAACAACACAGGCCTAATTTCATCTTCATGGACGACAATGCTCCAGCTCATCGAGGTCGCATCATTAGGGAAGGGCTGCTGGACACTGGGGTACCTCAGATGGAGTGGCCTGCACTTTCTCAGACCTGAATCCCATAGAAAACCTCTGGGATCAGCTGAGTCGCCGTGTAGAGGCTCGGAGCTCTGTACCCCAGAACCTCAATGTCCTGAGGGCCGCCCTTCAAGAAGAGTGGGATGCCATGCCTCAGCAGACAATAAGTCGACTTGTGAACAGCATGAGACGTCGCTGTCAAGCTGTAATTGATGCTCAAGGGCACATGACAAGTTATTGAGACATTGACATTTTTTGTTGTGGTATACCCACCACTGTTGTTGGCTTTTGTTTCAATAAATTGTTTGAGATGAGGAAATCACCAGTGCCTGCTTCTACTTAAATGCCCTACTTTCATGATATAATATCACTGAAGTGTGAACTTTTTACATTTTCCGTAAATTTCACCCGAAAGCAAAATATCCCTAACTTTTTGTGAGTAGTGTATTTGCCCTGGTCTTATATTGAGCAGTTCCCTTACCATAAATGAAAGCTCAAAAGTGATGGTAGCCAACTTTTGTGTGTGTGTGTGTGTGTGTGTATATTAGAAGCTCGCTGGGCGGGCTTCTACGCAGGCTGGAAAGACAGAATGAGAAAAACGCAAGATAAACTCTCCCCTCAGCAGCCACTCTCCTCTCACTCAACTACTGGTATCGCGGTGTCCTCACTAAATTCTGCAAATGCTCAATATATATATGTGGAACTGTACAAAAGCACCCTTCCTGTGATCTCATGACCTCAATCCCTTTCACAATCACAGATTCAATCAGAATGAGTTTGACCTGAGCAACAAGTGTAACCACATCCCTTCCAGTGATTTCAAACACACCTCATGATTTTGCAGAAAAAAATGCACAGAGCTTAATCTACTTTCATTTGACGCAGAAAGGCTGACAAAATCAGCCAGTAAGAGTTCAGCTTTCTTTCTCAATTGGGCTCTGCACATTTCTGCTCTATGAATAAAGATGTGGTCACTCCAGATCTAAGGAAATATTTGCATCCCATCCACATCCACACGAAATCCTGCAAGGTGAGGAAAAATGTGGTCGTCCTTCTCTGAACAAGAAGTAAAGCCAGAGCCTTGTTTTGATGTAATGCATGTTGAGAAAATGTGTGATTAACTGTAAATGCTACTGGCAAAAATGCCAGTCCCTAGCCTAAAAATGGAAGCCCCAGTCCCACTTCCTCCAAACACAGCATGCTGTAAATTTCACCTTGCAAAATCCAGTTTGACAGCCTGATGACCACAGTTGCTCATGGTAACTCATGATAACAACTCTTTGATCACAGGCATCCCTCTAATGGGGTTTTACTGGCTCAGCCACTCATCTAATTGTCTCAGTTCACTGAAACTTTGCATGTACCTGCTCAGCCAAAGCCCTATGGTGTTTTGTGATGTATCAGGCAGTAGCAACACCAGCATCCACTAAATCTTTCAGCAGCTCTTGGAGCGGTAGGGTGACTCGTTAGAAGGCTACGCCTGTGATCATAGAACTAGAGTTACCATGCGTATCCATGCATGTGGCGATGTGAGTCTAATAGCACACACCACACTTGGCTGCTCAGCCTGTTGTAGCTGTCTGTCAGTAAGAGCTGGGGACGTTGACTAAAAAACAAATCCCACAGGCAGCCCACCTGCCTGCCTGACAGTGAAGAATGGTATCGAGGTTCTTGTGCGTTTCTTGACGAACTAGTGCCTCATCTTCATCTGTTGGTTCAAATCAGCAAGCCTCCACTTTGGGACAACTGCTCTGCCCGCCACCCTTGTGCTTCTGTTATGTGCAGCACAGACTGAGCTCTGAAACTCAAGTAAATCTGACTAGTATATTATAGGCCCGAAGAGAGGTGGTTAGCCCATTGTTACCAAAAGAGCACAGGCAGCATTATGACAACAAATAAGGAATCCGTTCTTTTAGTGAAGTAATAAGATGCTCATTGTTATTATGATGAATTCAAATTTACCACCTTAAACAGCTAACCAATGACATGTCTGTCCTCAGTACAAAGAGATGACAGAGCATAGCAGCTCTGGCCAGGCTGACGTAGACACAAGTCTGGCTGGTGGTGAACTGTTGACGAGCTGCGTTCACAGCTGGGCTGGTCATTGAAATGCATTGGAGCTTTGCACCATGATTCTTGAGGGAGCTGGTGCCAAGAGAGAGACCCCACTGTTCTCAACACTAGAGCTTATGCGGTCAGGGAAGAGGGGCTCTAAGAGAGACAGCTCACGCAGAGAGAAGATAGAGACTCGGCAAAACTGAGCAGGAGCAGCACATCACCTGGGCAGAGACAGACGAGAGGTCGTCGTCGATGGTGTCTTCCATGGGCGACATCGGTCATCATTCCAGTGGGGATGGGAGGGCTGGTGGCAAGAGATTTATGACAGGGGCAGACAGGCTGGGCCTGGAAGAGACACCACTGTATTCTGCCTGGCTGTCATTATGAGGCACTTGCAGGGATCTACAGCAGTAACCAGTCTAGGATAAATCAGGCATTATTTGTCTAGTTGCAACTGTTATTGTCTTTAGAGACTGAATAGAATTGGATGAGGAGAGGTGTTGTTCTTGAATTATATATCCTCCTGAGACCCAGCAATTCATTTTTGTCCTCTGTAGGGGACATGAGTTTGAGACCTCTAAGTCAAACACAATTTATGCCACCTATTTGAGTCCCACTTTCCTGTCAAGAGGACATCCAGGGCTTTCCAGTGATGTCACATTTGTGGGGGTGTGGCCAACAGAGAACATGATCTCTCTTTTCAAAATGGCGGGAATCTCAACTTCTACATTTTATGGCAGTAGAGGAGTTAAGTGATCAATTTTTTGCAGATATCATGCTTCTGTCGATAATAATCAAATTGTTTCTTCAATATGAAAGTCTTAACTTCAATTTAGTAAGATTTCAGGAATGTACAGTAATTTCAACCCTGTCAAAACACAACTTTTGTTCAATGTCCTTTGTAGAGGACAGCGGGACTTGCTAACTGTTATTTTTATTCAATTTGCATACATCAGGAAACAGAGGGCTGAGTGAGGCAGAGAGGATTTTGATGAGGATTGTGGAAGGGAGATGTCAGGAGATGAAATGCAGGAAGGCCAGACAGAGGAGCAGGAAGGTGAAAGCTCAGAGGAGGAGGAATCAGCTGTTGAGGAGCCTGAGTCTGAGGGAGAAAGTCAGGGCACCCGCCGTGCACTATGGGTAAAGAGCAGCATGTAAGCTATGGCTATGAAATTCCTACAGAAAGGGAAATGAGAGCCTTTTTAAGTTGAATGCACGTATGCACACACACACACACACACACACACACACACACACACACACACACACACTCACACTCACACTCACACTCACACAAACTGCACACACACACTCAATTAAAAGCTTGATTTGGCAAGTTATCGACTCATATAGTTAATAACACATTTCCTAAATGTGTATTAAACTATGCCTCTCCTTTCTTTATCATGTGGAAAAAAAAGTGGAAATTATCTGTTCTAAGTGTTTGGGAAATTACAAGACATTTTACGCCAAGCAAGACCCGATGTCCTCTGTAAGGGACATTTGATAAAAAATAAATAAATAACATTTCTGATTTTTTTTTTGCTGTGATATGTTTCTTTCAACTACAATACTTGAACTATCTTAAAAAAATCGAAATATCAAAACATTTTTTCCTCTGGGTCTCAGGAGGATATGGCAGAGCCCCAGAGGGATGAATACGCTCCCCTGGCTGAGTTCATTGTGCATGTGAATATTCAGCCAGATGAGAAGCTAAGTGAATAGAGCACTGCTAGAGGGCAAAGCCGTCATGAAACAAAACAGTCTCATCACTACAGTGGATCATAAGGGGTGGTTACATATTCAACAAAATTTCTACCAACATGTGAAAAACATCTGATACATTTTACAAATTACCTGACACTTTGGTGTCAGGTTAAAAAAAAAAGAAAAGAAAAAAGATCTCTTCAAATGCTTTGTAGCATGATGGAGGAGGTTGGGAATGTGGCCAGAATAAATGGGAAGCAATCAACCAAGCAAGTAAGCAGGTCAGCAGTGCCAGAAGGTACAGTCATGCATGGTAACACTAAAATACCAACCTGTACACTTCCTCCTGGAGGGATGGTGGAATCAGCTTTCACATTAAGTGTCCACAGTGGAGGGGAGATGGGGGATGTCACCCCACAGCAATCTGCTGTGCACTCAGCAGGTGTTGACATCTAGATTAACCCTGGATTGCTGCGAGTCCAAGTCCTCTGGAACACAGTGTCTTATTAGAATGCACATAGAGAGCTCTCATCCAGTCCCATGGCTTGAAGGCGCTCAGGCACTGGTCTCCTACGCCGGCCTGTCAATCAGAAGGTCGTCAGAGCTTTGCTTGAGGGACGTGGGAATGCAGGAGGCTGGTTGGAGCCTTTATGAATGAGTCACTCCTAATTCACCGACACCTTGGCTGCTCCTGCTGAAGCCTTTGAAGTTCACAGGCAGGGGAGCAACACCACAAGGTGGGTTCAACATGTATTATGTATGATTTTAAGTACTTAGAGAGTATTATTGTACTAAAAATACATTATCAAGGGTTAATAGACAGGTTTTCACACAGAGTACAGCCACTGTAAGGCCACTGTAAATCAAACTACAAGGATGACGATGATGATGATCAGAGAGGCTGTTGCCAGTTTGTTACATTGTAGGTGTAGACTGAAGCTGTCAGAGTTATTCTGCGATGGAAAGAGCTGCACCCATATATTTCAGCTGCACTTTCAGCATTCACAAAACGCAATGTGTTTGCCATCAGTGATATCATAAAAATTTTAGGCTTTCATAGTAAATGTAGAATAAACTTGTCAAGATGAGACCATAAATTAAACAAATATTATTCCTGTGATCCTAGAGGGATTGTTAATTTATTTTTTGGTATTTCTGCTTTCTTAGACAGAGACTGGAAGCATAACCGCAGTATGTGGTGTGTGCGCTGCCAGGTGAGCCACCAGGTCACTCTAGAGTGATTTTTTTTATGATAGAAAAGACTGAGAAAGAATTTGTTTAACTGAATTTAACTGTAGTCATTTTTAAATGAGATGCAGGACTTTTTTCCATTAATAAAAAAATTGTTTTATTCATCTGGATCTTTGTAATTCTTTGTAATACTTTGTAATTTCAAAATTTTCCAATTAAAATAATTAGTTTGAACTGCTTTCTTTGTTCTTTTAGAAAATCACATGTGACAACATTCTCTTTTCTTTGAAGTTATGTTTTTTCAGGGTGCTTCAGCAGCTTTCTTTGTAGAGCACGTACTATGGGCTCTAGTTTCCCGGCGCAGCGCGGGGTGGCGCAGTGAGGCGAACCCCGCGCAGAGCTAGTTTCGACCGGCGAAACGGCAGAGGCGGACAGTGTCCAAGTTGCAGACGGACTTGCGCGGAGATGGGAGTGGCGGCGCAGCGGGGGGAGGTGTCAACAGATTCGGCTTGGCGCAGTGACAGTTTTGTGCAAAAAGGCTTCGCCGAGGTGTGCCAAAAGCTCGCCATCTGAAACCACGTCTACTTTCAGCGCAAGGCGGAGCGGAGCCAGCGCAGTGGAAGTTTGGCTGACCGGCGCACATCACCAAAACCTCACAATCAGCACAAACGGTGCCAATCTCCTTTGATCTGACATCAGCTGTGACGGGACAGTTGATATGGAGATATATGTATGTGCTGATTGTGATCGTAGCATTGAATAGTGTTTTTTTCGGTATTTATTGCATCGTTCATGTGCCTGACATTCCTGAAGCCTGCCGGTGAGGTTTTGGTGACGTGTCCGCACTGCTCGCCGGTCTCCGCTCCGCGCCTGTCTCCTGAGCTCCGCTCTGCCTGCGGCAATAGACCTCCATGTCAGCTGTGTAAACTTTCATTACGCCTTCGCGCAGCGCATTTTAAAGGCGAGGACAGGGGCCCATCTGATTGGTTAAATGTGAATCGGCTGTGTCAAACCCACTCCACGCCTTCTCTCCTCCTCTCCGCCGGTAGGAGGGATGGCGGAGTACTTGCGCCACCGAGCACGGCGTGCCAAACTTGGAAAATCCGCCTGGCCACACCCAGTTGGCGAAGCGCATCTGCGCTACGCCCCCGCCTCGCCTGGTCTGCGAAACTAGAGCCCTATGTGTCAAGGCAACACGTTCTGTAGGCTGCTGAGTCCTGAGCATAGCGTCATGGGGTCAAATCTGAGTCCAGGCCCTTTGCTGCACGTCAACCCCTCTCTCTACCCTGCCTTTCCTGTCTCTCTCTACTGTCACTATCAAATAAATAAGGAATGCCTTAAAAACAATAACTTTTTTCTTGCTATATTTTAAACAAGGACCTTTTACCCAATTAGATCAACATTACTTTTACTTTTATTCACATAAGATGACACTCAAGTAATACAACTTCTACTTGAGTTGATATTTTAGTAGTATTTGCACCACTGCAGGTTACACAGTACCAATTGTCATTATTACCACAGATGCTCTTCATATACTGCTACTGAAAACACTGAACTATTTAAGATCAACACTGGCTGGGTAGATGAGTGCTGCTTGTTAGTTATCATGTTAACCGGTGCAAAGAGGTATGATAGCAACACATACTGTAGGCTGCTGTTACTGTCAAGTCCCAATATTTACACTATCAAAAGCCTAATTTTATTACAAAAGACATTATCATTTAAGGTCAAATTCCCTGGTCTGAGGAGGATATTTTTATTTGGCTGCTATACCTTCTTTGCATCACGTCAAACCCTTAAAATATGAGCCCAGCATTATAGAGGTAGGGTAAGAAAGGGGATATGTCGCTGCTGTTTTAATGTGAATAACTGTGTCTCAGCAATATCAGACACACAGCTCTCTTTCTCTAGCCAACAAAAATGCTTGGCTTGTAAAGCAACATGTCAGTGTTTTCCATAGAGAATATCAGCTGTTTTCTTTTCTTTTTTTTTTTTTTTTTATTGTAACCATATGCTTATTAATTAACCCACACAGAAGAGTTTAAGCACCATTTTATGACTGCTGACAACATGGATGATACTTGCAAAAGCAAATTAATATTCCACAGTACACATTAGTCCCATGGTGGAAGTTACACAACCTGTTGCCATAGCAACTTTGTAAAAATGGCATTTGTGGAGAGGATGTTGATCAGTCCTGATAAGCATGGACAGCAATTTGTACATCCTCTCCAACATGAGGATGGATAGAAGCAGCTTGAACCTAACAGCTGTACAGTTCACGTCTCAAATTTGACTGCATGTTTGCAGCACTAAAACTGCACTCAGACACGACTTCTGAGAGGAACTGTGAGGTTATTCTCCCGGGTGTGACATTAAAAGCAGGGAACCGAGAGAAGGCTATAGATCCATGTGTTTCTCAGTTTTGCATCAGAGTCACTGAGGAAGATAAGATTAAACAGGCCTTTAAGATGCTCTCCTCATGACAAGGATCTGGGGAGAGACTGGCAGAGATTAACATTCTGTAACATGTGAATGGCAGAAATCACAATTACAATCTTTTTACCCATCAAGTCAAAAGGCAAGACAAGATTTCATCCTAAATGCTGCTTGGATTGGATTTGTGTTACCTGGGAACTTTCCAGGTAATACAACAGATATCTAACAGGTAACAGGTAACAGATGTCTGATAATTACAGTCTGCCGGTGATTTTAATACTTTGCAATTCTACCATGTCTTTAATTTCTAAAGTTTCTAAAGCAAAGCAAATAAAGGTTACACCATCTGCACCATCATATTTTGCAACATTTTGGTGCATTGACCTTCTATTATGTTTTCGGTGCACATGTTCCTGTTGTGAAAGACACAGGCAGGAGCGGACTCTGCAGTCAAGACATTTGAAATTATTTCTACAGCCTGAGAAAGAATGACGCTACACACATCTCCCCTACTGAGATCTGACACTGGCCAGAGCTATAAAGGAAGATTTTGGATGCATTTGTGGCCAGAATGACAAGGTCTAAAATCTTGACCTCATGCACTTGTATCCGGGACAACGGTTATTTCAACACATTTCATCATCCTGGGTGAATCCGACTCATGAAGCGGTGAAGTTGGGGAATAATTAGTTAATTACATGATGTCAGAAGCAGTCCAGTAGCAGCACATCAGATTCAGACAGTGGGCTACAACACACACACACACACACACACACACACAAAGACAAGCAAACACATAAACAGATCCCTTATCTCTTATTATCAACTGCCCCATTCTCTAGAAGACTGAAAATTAAAAATAAGTTAACTTTGCCTATGTTGGAAAATTGAATACTTCTTGCTCCACTGTCAATGCCAAAGCTAGATGAATAAGACACAATCAACAACAGCTCACGATAAAACAAAATGATGTAACACAACACAAGAAAACACAAGAAAACAAAACAAAGCACAAGTCAAAAAAGCATGCTGAAAAAACACTACTGCACTAACTGATAAAGTCTAAAACCTTGGCCAAATTTCTTCTGTGGTGCCAGTGATTTTAGCAAATTTCATCATCCTGTGTGAATGTGTTTCACAAAACACAGAGGTTGGGAAATAATTAGTTAACTACATGAAGTCTCCACACAGTAGCAGTTCCCATGGAGCTCTATATGCATGGTGACACTGGTGCAAAGTCATGGGCAGAGACAACAGGATAAATAACAGTGTATGTGAACAGGACAGTACCCCTGACCAGAGCAAAAAAAAAACAATACAGTTCCATCATTCTTTGAAACAACAACCTTGTAAGTGAAAAACTGTAAAGTGAAAAAAGTTACAATTTAGTGAGAAAAATGTGCTTGTTCGTGGCTGAGGATCTTTATCATTCTCTGTAGCAGGCAGGCAACTGCAGCAATCAAACTCTTCACCAGGCACCGTCCGTTTCTTTGCTTTGTTTTGATGAAAGTCATTGCAGAAGAGGAGGCCTCACACAAATATGTGGATCCAAAGGGTAATAGCTGCTTCTAAGCTTTCTTTCACACACACACACACACACACACACACACATACACACAAACAAAACTGTGTGAGAGTGGATGTGTGAAACTTCATCTGTAGGCCACAGTTAGATGACTCATCCAAAAGTTTTTCCTGATGACTGACAGGAAGCTTTCCTCTGTTTGCTTCAGACAAGAGAAATGGGTTCCTAAACCAATCCAGCTGTGCAGATTTCTCACCCATGTTACGAAAGTAAGAATTAAAGCTGTCACTCAAGTTGGGCCAATGTCCCTCTATGATTGACTTCATTGGAGCTCTCTCCACATCCTCAGTGGAGAGGAAAGCATCTACCTGAGGAAAGCAGGTGAAATCCCCCTCTGCAAATGCCCTTTTCAATACAACAGTGCCTGGAAGTAATAGGTCTTCAGCTATGGTGAATGGCTTTTTGGCTTTGGGTACAAGCAAAGACACCACATAAGAAGCCACAAGTTTTCTGGCTAATGTTGTGGAGACTTTTTACATCGTTTCTTGGGATGATTTGGAGTCAAAAAGTTTTCTCTTAAAAAATGCTGGTCGCTTATTGACATTACATTCATGTGTTTTTTTTTTGTTTGTTTGTTTGTTTGTTTGTTTTGCTGGGATGTCTTTGGAGGTGTGCTGGCTTCATGGAAGTGTTGGCTAATTTGGGAGGGTTGCAGCTCATTGGGGGCAGCTCACTGGGGGTAAATCCCTGATACTTTGAGTTTCAAGCACAAATCCATTTTCTTGATTTTTGTCCGGCTTCTTGGTCATAGCGAAAAAACATCCTCATTTGACTATAACAAGGCAGCAAATTTCACATCTTTGGGAAACTGAATATAAAATGTGGTTTATCAAACTTACATTTTTATTGACCTTATTATAGAATAGGCTAATTATTTTAAGAATTATGCATGACTGATATCTTTTAAATTACTATTACTCCAGTGTATGCATACCCTCTTTAGAGAACCACAGTCTATACATACAGTATCACTCTACACACAGGCAGCAGACCATATCACTACATCAAAAGTCTTGATTGGCTTGTGCATTGATGACAGGTAACACCCCCCCCCCCCCCCCCCCCCCCCTTTTCTATTTTGCCCTTCTGACATATGTACCTGTGTCTGATCTTAAAGTTTGGAGTCTAATCACACAAAGCCCTAAGTGTCCATTGTTTTATTGCTATAAAGAAGCCCAGGCCTTTAACCTGTAAAGGCATTTTTGATCTGGGATTATGGATGTGTGATGTAAGGATTAAGAACCAATTAACTTTGGAGACTCTGAGTGATGATGAAGATGTTTGAAGTCTTTTCTGCAGTCTGCCTCTTTTGAGTGGAACTACATTCACCGTATGCCTCAGGACAAATATTTATAAGATCTATAGTCCATTAACAGTAGGATTTTCAACAAATCATTTCTCAATTGGCTCACAGGCATTTGTTAGACGTCCTGCCTTATGTGTGTGTGTGTGTGCGCGCGTGCGTGTATGTGTGTGTGTGCATGCATGAACACAGTAAAAGTGTCCTCCACGCATGGTTGTGAAGGAGCTGGTTTGTATTTTGGGTGATATACAGATTATACACGCTCTAAATTCAAATAGCCTCACAGCTCAGTAATTCCAGCATCTTACCCATATTTTCTGTGTGTGCGCATACGTGTGTGTGTGTCTGCATGTGTGTGTGGGTATGCATTTGCCGGTATAATAAGATTTTACATAAACTGTAAATCTTTTTTTTTTTTTTTTTTATAACTCTCAGACTTGGCTGTGACATTATTGAAAATCCCTCAGCAGTGATACAGTAGTAGTACGTCAGACTCAGGCTGTCCTCCTCAGAGCCACAACAGAACCACACACACACGTGTGCGCGCGCGCACACACACACACACACACACACACACACACAGACAGATCTTTTATCTCTTATCCTCAACTGCCCCCTTCTCTAGGAGATTAAAATTTACAATTTAACTTTGCCTTTGTTGGAAAAGAGAATACTACTTTCCCCCACTGCCAAAGTTAGCTGAATAAGAAAGTGTGCAACAACCTGACAGCACCTTCTGCAGTAAAATGAGTCTCTTTCTCCTGTTTGGACTGAATTATGTATAGAGGCTTAGAAGACACTCCCTGGCCACGGCGGTGTTACTTTCCCTACATTACTTATTCAGGAATTCTAACCTTAGGCCCCATTAGCATTGGAGAGGTAGAGCTATTTTCATATCGCTTCATGTTCAAACACTGGACGAACACAGAGGCAGGAGGTGGAAACCCACTGCTCCTGTGAGTCAGACGTGCTCTCTCTCTCATGTATCTTCTGTCTCCCTCTCTGTCCTCTTTTGGCAAATTAAGGAGAGGTTTCATAGCAATGAGACACAGATCGTATGCACTGCCTTCAGGCGGTGGAGTCCCAGGGTCCACCATGTTTGTCTACAGGATGTGACATTGTTGTTCTGTGTGTCTTTGATCACCCTTGCCTTTGTATGCCGGCTTGTGTCAGCGAATCAGCGAAGGAGAACAGGGCATGTTTATTTCCGTGAAACATACAGTGCTCCAGCCGTCACCTGGATGAGGTTATTTGTATGTACTGTCGCTGCACATATCAAGTATAATGCCGTGAGCGCTCATTTCATATCATATTGCACAGCGATTGAATTCAGGCGGTTTTATTCCTTAGCCTCTGTCTGCCTTTGACATGTTGTCAGCATGGAGATTCGCTGCACCCTGCCACTCTTCCTCTGGCAACCTCTTGATGTGCGACAGCAGGATTCACGTCATGAATAAACATGGTGATGTACAAAGGATGAGATGAGATGGACGGTTTACATATGTTTGTAAGGGAGAGTCTGCAAAAAGGGAATGACAGGGTCACGAAACCTTAGAAACAAACTAAGCTGCGTCCACCAAGCTGCTTTGTTTCTTTATCTAGCCACACTTAAGACATGCTTATGGCAAGCTGTGGTTGTGGCTTCTGCTGTTGCTCTGCGATTATTGAAATCCTGTTTGAAGCACACTACTTTTTTTCTTTTTTGCTGAAAGTTGCTGACATATTTTAACTTGTAGCTATTGGCCTCCTGAATGCTAAAGACACACTAAGCTGTCATTGTTGTCAGTGTCGTGCAACAATGTACTCTTAAGACTGACAATATATATTTTATAATAGTGATATTAAATAATTAAATAACCTGAATCTGGAAAAAGAAGCCAGTGCCATCCAGAGGTTTACAGGGTTTTCTGGTGTTCTAATAGCCTTGTGGAAGCCAGCTCGTGGGCTTGTCAACAACTGTTCCTGTCAAACCATTCAATCACCAGAGCAGGGACCTCTGTCTACTTTCTGGATCGGGAGTCCTCAGGACATTGCTTCTCCTGAGAGCACCACACAGAATGAACAGCCTTGAGCTCAGAGATGACTGTGTAGTAAAGATTGACAGAACCACACCTACTCACTAGCCCATAATCAAGTTCTACCAAAACTTTGCCATGTCTTCACATTGGTGTTTAACCACTGTTATTCCAGTGACAATTTGTTGAACATCCATGCACTGTTCTCGTAACATCCTGCTTCACGTTCATGCAGCTCTACAAATTCACACCTACCCAGTTCAACCACAGTCTTCCACAGGCAGCCACTGGGAGCCAACCAATACAACTAGGCTGTTTTTTATGTGTTCCTGTGGAGCACTTTTGCAACTCTGCTGTTAGATAACTACAACAGAAATATTACTACTACTACTACTACTACTACTACTAATAATAATAATAATAATGACCAATAATGGCCTGTGATTATGTGGTTTGTGTTTTGTTTGTGTTTTTGTTTGTTTGTTTGTTTCTTTTTTGTTTTTTTTGGTATGTGTGAAGTTTGGTGTTTGAATCATTTTCACTTTGCAGAGGCTGAATGTAAAAATGCATCACTTTGGAAAGCTTCATCAAGTTTGGTCCAGCAGTCTGAGACACCGGGCATGAAACTTAGGACCCTTTTGGTCTGGAGGTGGCCAATCAGATTTGCATTCAAAATGCCAGACCTCAGTGTCAAAATCCATCATTCCCTTAAGTTTCATCCTAAATGGGCCAGTAGAGGCACAGAAATCTTATGTGATGGATGAAACCAAAACCACAGACCCTTCCTTGATCTTTAATCAATCTTTAATTGGCTTACAAAAGCAAAATCTTGACTGGTATAGTGTTATATAGCCTAATGCAGCCCTAATCATTCTGAAGGCTGCATCAGGGGCTGCATTATCAAAAGTGACTCACATTCAGCTGTCTTCACGTGCATGTGCCACACTCTGACTGTTATCCTCTGTGGTTTTTAAATGAAAAGAATAGAGTGCTGAATAGCGACCAGGGAGGCTAGAAAAGCAGTGGTGAGATGTTATCAAGGGAAGAAAATAGTCTCTCCTGGTTGATTTCCTAGTCATGTAGTCTGCTTGTCTGACTGCAGCATAGCAGATAGTGTCAGAGGGACATCAGAGGAGGCCCGAGGGAGCAGCTGCTAACAGATCAAGCAGGGAAACATGTTCTCAATGACATGCTGTCTGAGCATGGGAAAACACAGACTCTGTTTTCACTGCGGTGTTGAAGCTAATTTAAAGATTACTTTTTCATTTATTATTCTAATTTAAAGCTGTGCTGGGCCAAATTTTAAGGTGTAAACACAACCATATAATCGTCCCAAATTAAAAAGGAAAAAAAAGAGCCCAGTGCAGCCTTAACTTTAGGAATATCTGGTAATGTGTAGAAACTCTTGGAATGTCTTCCTTTTTCCTGTAAGATTTTAAGAATCCTTTTTTTAGGGCAGAGAGAGAAAGAGGATAACATGCAGCAAAAGGCCCGGGCTGGCATCGAAACTGGGCCACTGCAGTAAGGACTAAGCCTTGATCTGTGGTACACGCTCTACCAGGTGAGCCACCGGAGCGCCCCAGGAATGTCTTTTTCTGAGAGGCCTGGCCGAAATGGCAGTGTCATGACAAAACAATAGTAGACAAGCAATGTCAGAATATATAGGGTAAAAACAAACAAAAAACAAAACAGTGTCGGTGCTGCTACGGAAGCCACACTAGCTTGGTGCATGTCAGGGAAATGAAAGCAGTGAGAGAATGAGGTTTGTACATTTTGGCCTGAGGGTAGCGCTAGAGAAAAAAAGTGTAGTGGCACCAAAACTGAAAGGGCTCATTCTCTGTGGAGCATGAGTATGCTCAGCAAATTACTTGGCAATCCATCCATTACATTTACAGATATTTTGCATCCAAGTCAAATGTTTGGCCTGAGGTCATGAGGTCACCAAAAGTGACAGTATGTTCAGACCCGACACAGACCTTTGCTGCATGTCATCCCCTTTCTCTGTCCTGTCCTTCCTGTCTCTTTGTGACTGTCTAAAAAAATAGAAATGCCCCCCAAAATTGCATATATACAGTCAGGTCCATAAGTATTGGGACAGTAACACAATATTCATAATTTTGTCTTTGTACACCACTACAGTGGATTTGAAATGGAGTAATCAAGGTGTGATTGAAGTGCAGACTTTCAGCTTTAATTTAAGGGGTTGAACAAAAATATGGCATTAACAATTTACAAATTACAGCCAGTTTTATAATATAATATATAATATTCAATATTTAGTGGAAAATCCTTTGCAGTCTATGACTTCCTGAAGTCTGGAACCCATGGACATCATCACCAAATTCTGAGTTTCCTCCCTTGAGATGCTCTGCCAAGTCTTTACTGCAGCTGCAACAGTTGCTGCTTGTTTGTGGGTCTTTCAGCCTTCAGTTTGGTCATCAGCAAGTGAAAAGCATGATCAATTGGGTTGAGGTCTGGGAACTGACTCGGCC
This sequence comes from Myripristis murdjan, assembly GCF_902150065.1. Taxonomy (NCBI): domain Eukaryota; kingdom Metazoa; phylum Chordata; class Actinopteri; order Holocentriformes; family Holocentridae; genus Myripristis; species Myripristis murdjan. Next base: position 17,987,101 of record NC_043982.1, read on the forward strand.
ATTGAAGAATATTCCACTTCTTTGCTTTCAGTAACTCTTGGGTTGCTTTCACAGCATGTTTTGGGTCGTTGTCCATCTACACTGTGAAGCGCCGTCCTATCAGTTTTGCGGCATTTGGCTGAATCTGAGCAGATAGTATTGCCTTATAAACATCAGAATTCATCCTGCTACCTCCATCAGCAGTCACATCATCAATAAACACTAGTGACCGAGTTCCACTGGCAGCCATACATGCCCATGCCATAACACTGCCTCCGCCATGCTCGACAGACGATGTGCTATGCTTTGGGTCATGAGCTGTTCCTTTCATTATCCACACTTTTCTTTTCCCATCATTCTGGTAAAAGTTAATCTTTGTTTCATCTGTCCTAAGAACCTTGTTCCAGAATTGTGCAGGCTTTTTTAGACGTTTTTTGCAAAGTCTAATCTGGCTTTGCTGTTCTTGAGTGACACCAGTGGTTTGCACCTCGCTAACGCCTCTTGACTGTAGATTTGGACAGTGGTACACCTACCTCCTCCAGAGTGTTTTTTACTTCCCTGGATGTTGTGAATGGGATTTTCTTCACCAGGGAAAGAATTCTTCAGTCATCCACTTTAGATGTCTCCTGTGGTCTTCCAGGCCTTTTGGTGTTGCTGAGCCAACCAGGGCATTCCTTCTTTTTTCAAGATATACCAAACTATTGATTTGTCTTCTTAAGTTTTTGCTCTGTGTTTGATAGATTTTTCTTTTGCTTTTTTGGCCTCCTTCACCTGCATAGATGCCTCTTTGGATCGCATGTTGAGGGTTCTGATAAACAGCTACCAAATGCAAATGCAAACACTTGGAATGAACTCCAGACCTTTTATTGTCTTCATTTGTCATGGAATGATGAGGGGAAAAAGTCACACCTGGCCATGAAACTGCTTTTTAGTCAAGTGTCCAATTGCTTTTGAGCCTCTGGAAATGGGGTGACAATGTATAAAACGCGCTTCAGTCACATCTTGATTACTCCATTTCAAATTCACTGTTGGTGGTGTACAAAGACAAAATTATGAATATTGTGTCACTGTCCCAATACTTATGAACCTGACTGTAAATACATTGGTATTGGAATAAAGAGATGAACAGACGGACTGACTGAGACAGATCATCCTTAGGCCCTGCCTGCCTGCCAGAGTAGCATAGACTGAAATCTCTCTGAATACAGTAGAAAAATAGCCTAATGTATGTCATAGTTGTCATACTCTATATTTCATAGTTGCCAAGTACAATTTTTATCTTTTACATGCTCAAGCAGTGTTTATCTAATATGATCCATATAAACAGGACACACACACACGCACGCATGCACGCACACACGCACACAGACATTCATTCTGTGTATTCTCTCTCTCACACAAAAGGGATCAAAAGACACTAAGATGCCATGGCTGAGGGTATCTGCCCTGTTTCAAATGAGAGCATAAAACAGTCAAGGCCTGCAGCAGGCGTCCGATCATCAGCGGCATCATCAGTGCAGTGGATGGTGCACTTACAAAGCAATAACACAAATACGACTCAAACAATATGACAGGCTATAGTAATCCACTAGAAAAAATATTGATTCACCAACAATGTTCCCCTCTTGAGAAGGGAGGCTCAACAGCAGACTTGTGTTCAAAATTTTCTTCATATTACTGACAAAATGTGCCAGTCCAGTGCAGGGCATTCCACTTCCGTTGGTATCTTCTGAAAAGGTCTAAAGATTTATTTATTTATTTATTTTTTTTGATGACAATATTGGCACATGCACACATTGTTATACTTACACTATGCTCGTAACTAACACACACACACACACACATTTTTTCCAGACTCTGATCTATTTGTCATTTACTTTTGCTTCTGTAAGGGCCAGTCAGCCAGTGAGTGGAGCCAGTGAGTGAGTAGGCACTGCTGGCAAGTGCAGTTCTTTTCCATAAATTTATGTTGCAGAGTTTCCCATGCATGAGAAAGACTGTAAGGTTTGGCACACAGTGAACATACGAGTAAAGAGTCCAGACCTGGATTACACTGAATGAAGAGTTTTAAAGTTTTACGTTTTAAGAGTTTTTACATTTTCATATCCTTCTTGCTGCTCTTTGTCAAAATTGTTGATGAACTCCTTTCTAACAGAAATGGCTACAGCCATGCAAGTCTCCACTATTTAGGGCTGTCATTATTGGGTTTACTGCACACATGCATGTGCATCAATGAAGACTTTTTTTTCACCCACCCTGCTACTGAGAAGGACCCCACCTACAAATGTACCTTGTGCATATTAATGCCAGTTGAACCTACTTCTGCTCTCCTTTTTTCTTCAGTGCCTTGTGTGAATTGGGATCAAATCCTGAGACTGCATCCAGCAAGTCGGATATTCACCTCTCCACACCTGCAAAACCAGTTTTAAGGTTATGGTTATGGTTATGGTTATGGGCAACAAAACTTGGATTAAGGTTTGGGTTTATTTTTAGGGTTAGGTACAGGCAAATAACACAGTTTATCTAAGGTTAGGGAAAGGCTTTGATCATCGTTAAATTAAAAGTAGTAATAATAACTTGAGCTTAAAATTTGAACTTACAGTTCTCATAATAGAAATGTTTTTGGTATATGCTGGGAAATGCAGCCAAGTTGTCAAAGTTAAAGACAAATGTTTACACTCATCCACTACCCCTGCCTACACAACCTGGCTTTCCACCATGGCATTTCTATGTCAGAGCACATGTTTATAGTTGTCCTTCCTTCATGTAATCCTTTCATGGCGTGGGAAAGTATTTTTCTGTCATTTTTTATGTATTGAGCCTGTACTTACATTTTAAGATATCATGCATATTTCTGTTACCTGGCTAAGTACCTCCACTATCAGTGACTATCAGATGTTGTGCACTGTCACCTGAAAGAGTCTTGAAATTTCTTCCAATATAAACCAAGTTAATGTTTCCCTCAGTGCAAAACATCGAATAAAGTACCAAAGGCCTGATCCCTTGTCTCCTGTCACTGCTGTACACCCTACAGCAATTTCATTGGCTTTTTTTTCTGCAGACCGCCTGATGTGGCAAATTGCCCTCAATTGCAATGACCAGTTCAAGTTCCTTCAGCAGTTCAATACTAACATTTAATTACATCATAAACACTTGGCTGACAGGACAGCTTATGGGGGGAGATGGTCAAGTAAACAGCTAAAAGTCAGTGTTGTCCCGAAGCATCCTGGGTGCACAGGGCTCATTAATGTAAGACGTCTTCTCTTGTAAAGGAAAGCAAGAAGTGACTGCTGGCTAGGACAGATAACCAACAGGGAGATGCTTTATTCTGACTCCATTTTTTAAGTATTTCTGATTTAAATATTTTACAGTTGCTCTGCATGTGGCTCTTACTGGAGCTGATAGGAACCGCTCTCCAAACAAATCAAAGAAACGTCTATGCGTGATCTCATTAACGAACATACAATAGCTTAATATTCAAGTAATAATAATCAAGTCAGAAATTTCATATTAAAACACAACACATATAATAACAAATTGCCATTTAGGTCATTCAAGCTAATAAAGACAAGTTTCAAGTTTTCTATTGTGTCATCCAAAAAGATACAGACCTTATTGTTTGTGCTGTTTTCCCAGGAAGGCTGAGGGCCCTGCAAGGAAATTCTTGATAACCTTTTGTCTTTGATCTGGACAATAGCAGATCATAACCATGATGCACCCACAAAACCCTTCCTGACAAGTACATCGAGTAGCATTACTATCCTGCAGACGTCAGGAAACCGCTTTATGTTCAACTTCAAATAACTGTGTAGTTTGTTAAGGGGTCTCATCAGAAAGGTCTGAGATCTGCTGGGAGTCAAAGAACCTTGTTTCTCCTTCACCAAGGCTTAGAAGACAAACTTTACCAACTGTAAAGCCAAACACTTAGACTGAGATGAAAGGGGGGGAGGAAGGATGAGGAGAAACATTCTTGAGGGTTGCAGATTCTCAATAAAACTCCCAGGAGTGAGCAGAAACTCCAGCAGGGATGGGAAAAGCACAATCCTGTGTAAGTTAACACAGTATATTTCAATCCTGTCAACTTCTGTACAGTTGTTTTTTTATTGTAATTTTTTTCTTTTTTTAGCACACACAGCACAGCTTTTTTTAAACTCTGTATGTAACAAAGATTGTCTGATCATGTATGCTCTTTTTCACTGAGAGAAAACTTTTTATAGACCAGTCTGTGATGTTTAAGGCGCTCCAGGTGTTACATTGTGATGAAGTGTTTTTAACTTATTTTTTGGTGTACCCACTTTACCTCGGCCTGATTCTCAGTTGATTTTATGTTTCACAGAATGCCTTTTAAAACTACCAATAATCTCTTTTTGATCCAATGTGAGTGTATGGACATACAAATTCAACTCAAAATATTGTAGACATGATGTCACATCGTCTATGTTATACAGAACTGAAAATCTATACTCATGTAAAAGTACGTTTACTACTTTTTACCACTACTCCTAAAAAAATACTCATATAACAGTAAAAAAAAAAAAAAAAAAAAAAAAAAAAAAACATAATTTCAGGTTGTGAACACATAGAATTTAGGGAGAAAAAACAACACTGCTGAGAGCACTTGTGCTGATGGGTCAAGTGATGCAACTAACACATTGTGTCCTGAGACTGGCTGATTTTCCCTGTTAGCTACACTGTTTTTATTTTCTTTATACACTATTAAACATGGTATTGAAGAGGCTACTAGGTTTAGTGCTGGCTTTGGAGGCAGATACTAAAGGCTGAAGTAACCCGTGGCCCCCGACTCTCAGCTGGGGCCGCTGGTTAAGGTTAACTGATGAGGTTATTCCTCTACCATAAGGAGGGCAGCGTAGAGTCTTCAGTGAGATATGCCATCTCCCCAACATGTATAGTAGAAAATAGATGAAGGTATAAATGTAAAATGCAGCAAGTAAGAGTTAAAAAAAGAATGTTCTTGTATGTTAATATATATATATATATATATATATATATATATATAAAACTCATTTGCATTGTTTGTACTGCATTTCTTCCCACACCTGTCTACATTTTACCACTACTACTACTACTACTGCCACTAATAATTATGATAGTAATGATATAATAATGAATAATAATAATAATAATAATAATAATATCAATAATATCAATAATACATACATACATACATACTTAAATAAATGAAAAATACACCACCAAATACCAAAATGTGCCCAGACTTGTGATGTTTCCAGTAGCTGTTATGAGTGTATTTTTCTGTTCACATTTTGAGTCAACACATTCCCAGTGAGGAGCCATCTAGCATAACCACAAATTTCCCTCCATTGTTGGCCACTGAGCAGCTCCACTGGAGCAAAAGGCTTAAAGATCCAGTGCAACGATTTCACTTCAGTCAGGGAGAGTCTGATATTGATTTGTAACGCAAGGAGCATCACTTCTTTCATCGATGGCTAGACGGTGCAAAGCTTGTAGGAGTGAGAGACTAACCTTCCCTGTAATTGTGCCATCCATTACATACCAATGTTGCTATCTTTGGGGAACAAATGTCCACTGTTTGAGCTACAATGGTGGCACAGAGATTTTGTCTACTTTGGCAAGCGGCTGGCTGTTGCCTGACTGAGTATGGGATACCTCATAACAGAGCACTGGTTGATTAGGTCATCATTTACACCAGGAAGTAGATTTGTTAGTTAAATCTGAATGACTGATTATTAGGGATGAGCGAGTACACCACTATCTGTATCTGTATCTGTATCTGTTTAACCATCTACATTATCCATATCCGTATCCGTACTCGGAGTGGGCGGGACCGAAACCGGAAGTGAGCGGGACTTAACCCGGAAGTTGGTTGAGTTTGACGGGAAATGGTGGGGCTTAACTCATAGATATCTATAATAAAGGCTAGATGTCTCGTGGCCGCTGCCGGCCAATGGAGTCGCACGTCCACACATGGCGGCCATCTTGCCACAGTCAGCTCGCTCACCCATAACGTTGTGTGGTAGTGGTGCATGTACTTTTTAATAACCATAACTTGCTCAATTTTCTACAGATTTTCAAACGGCGTGGTTTGTTATAAACGTCAGAGGTGTAGTTATAATACTGCACTTAATTAATAATTATGTTACACTTCTGGTCAAACATTCAGAATTGTAGCCACGCTAATAACGTTTGTAAGAAACCAAACCGTTTGTAAATCCGTCAAGATTTCAGCGAGATAAGAGTATTTACGTTTGTGCAGATCGCTCACCTTCCGTCTGTTACCACAGATTCTGCCAGAGAGCTTGCCTGTGGTAAGATGGCCGCCCGGTGATGACGTTACAGACTCCGCCGTAAGACATCTAGCCTTTATTATAGATATCTATGGCTTAACTGGTAGGTTATTTTAAGCCTGAAATTGATAAGCATTTATCAGAAGTTGCTATATTTATTGTTTATTGGAAAACTATTTACAGAACAGCCTCAGAAGCTTCAGATCAATGTTTTTGATCACAATAGTAAACAAACTATTTACAGTTTTTTATGAACACAGAACATGAATATTCTTAAGTGCATCAATGAATACAACACATGCAGTAGGCAATTATGAAGTACTAGAGAGAGGAGAGAGAGTGTGTATGTATATATATCTATATATCTATCTATATATATCTATATATATCTATATCTATATATACGTATATATATATAGATATAGATATAGATATATATAGATATAGATACACATATATAGATATAGATAGATAGATAGATAGATAGATAGATATAAATAGATAGATAGATATAGATATAGATATATTTATATAGATATATAGCTTAATTTGTAATATTTATACTACTACTATATTTATTTTTTATGAACTACAGTGAGAAAGTGTCAGACTCTTAGTGCATGCAGCCAAAATAAAATCAAAATAATAATATAGGCTACTTTGTGTGTTGAGCTAATGTGTGTGTGTAAGTAGGCTAGTGTGTGTGTTAAGACTGTGACTCTATACCGCGTCCGGTACGAGCAAAGTTTTCCAACTTACTTTATATCAGAAACCAGCCGGTAAGAGGGAGCAGACGGTATATTAAAAAAAAAAAAAAAAAAAAAAAAAAAAAAAGCGCTGTGTCGGCAGTGAGAGACGCGACGCCAGTCGCATTCAGCCCCAACCCCTAACCCTAACCCTAACTCTGCTCAAAAGCACTGCGTCTGTTACCAGTCAAGTTTAGCAGAAACTCAACTGACTATCAGTGATTACAGACCGAGGGAAGAGCGAGCTGGAAAAAACCTGACCGCTACTGAAGAGAGACGCGACGTGAGCTGTCACACCTGAGTGAGTGACAGCTGAGGTTGCCCCTGTGTGTGTGTGTGAGCGGGGCACACGGCGTAGGGGAGGGGCGCTGTGTGTGCTGTGTGTGAGCAGCGCACCGCTGTACTGTGTGTGTGTGTGTGTAGGGAACAGGCGCTGTGTGTGACTGGCCTATCACTCAACATGGACACAGTCAGCTACCTAATGAAGATTTTCATTCATCACGAGCACAGATATTGACTCATATTACTCGGATCATACTTGTAAGCTACTCGGCAAAAGTGCTATATCCGTACCGGATACTCGTTTCAGCCGAGTATCCGGCTCATCCCTGATTATGTTAACAGCTAGAGGGAGAGTTTAGTCAGATTGCCACAGTGCTCACAGTCATTAACTTTACATTAAGAGGTCTATTTTCAAAGAAAGTGAAATTCTCATTGCACTGGATCTTTAAGTGCCTTGCTCTTGGGTACTTGGCTGATAGATTCTGAGGAATGGGAGAGCGTTATTCATGCAGTTTTTTTTTTTCTTTTTGGATTCTAACTGGCAACCTCGGCTTGAATCTACAAACATGGTGCATCGTAAGGCACCACGCAAAACGAGTTGCATCTGCACTAAGAGGCAAATCACCAACAGCACAGATGGAAAAGACAAGGCCGCCATCTTTGATTTTATTATGATGGAAAAGTGCCGTGTACCTGTCATTAGCTATGTTCTGAAATGCATTTGCACATAGGAGTGAATGTAGACAAGTGAAGGATGCCTATTTGATTAGGTAAAATTCAATAAATCCAACAGGTCTCTTTGACTTTTGTAGGGAGATTTCTCTATGGAGCAGGACAGGACCCTCTGGGGTAGTCAACAGCCAATATGACCAATGATGACCTAATAGTCCTGTATCAGCGTTTGCATGGGGGGACATATCACACACACTGATAAAGACACAGCAGCTTTCAGAATATACCAAAATAAGGTATTGCTAATGTCCTTTGAGGTACAGTATAAGCACTCACTGTGTGTGGCCTCAAGGACAGTTGTAATTTAAAATATGGTTGTGTAACACATTTTAAAATATAGATAACTGACTTGCTATATTTGTGGGATATAGATCCCCAACTGTGGTGTTAAGCACTACATACAAATGTATTTTAATGTGTCCTCGTGTGGACTAACAGGCTATTTCATGCAACACCTGGAAAAAAACATTTACTGTGAGAGAACTTTGTGAGAACTTAAATGGTTTCTGCACATAACAACAGGAATCAAAGACAATAAACACAACAGGTTCATTATAAAATAACAAGTGGAATCACCCATTAGACACTGGTACACTTGTTTCATTGAAAACACAGCATCCATTCAGCACAGCATCCACTCCAATACAAACCTTCCTCTTCTGAGGAAGACTTTAAATCAATTTACAATTTACAGTTCACAGTTGCTATTTCAATCTAGTACATATTCATCATTAATAGAGTAAACTATCCCAGTGTAAACATTTAACCAGGGCTGGGAGGGTAACTTATAATAGGTACCGCATTACAGATTACCAAATACATGCTCACTTTTACAGTACTGTGTTTTTCATGAATATTAAAGAGAGAAGTAGAGCAAAAAAAAAGTAAAGTTAAATAAATTCTCTTAATCTGTCATTTTGAATTTGTTTCACAGTAATATCCAGATAAACTGCAATTCACTGCCATTAGATGTCATTAAAATTTCATGACAGCAGATAAGAGACTCATTCAGCGTCATTGCTAACATAACCCAAATGTGCCACACACTGAACGTAACTTAGCCAGCTAACTAGTGAATCTAGTTTAGCATGATGCATATTATCCCAATGAAAAAAACGACTCTCTTCTGGTGCACTGTTATGTTTTTTTTTTTGTTTGTTTGTTTTTTTTTTTTTGTTCACCATATTTCCAGGCTGTAAAAGCATTTTTCTCCATGTCCTTCATGTGCATCTGTTTTCTGCAGTGTTGGGAGTAACCCTGAATGCAGATGTGATGGGACAGCTCCAGTGGAGATGGATGGTCCATCTGATTAAACATTGATGAAAATGTAAAATAACTAAACATTAAAATTCTACAGGGTTAGGTTAAGGTTAGTAAGTAATCACCACAGTAATCTGATTTCTTTTTAAAATAGCTAAAAACTGATTACCCTGTTTTAAACTGTTACTGTAACAGGTTACAGTTATGTATATTTTGTATTTTAAACATGTAGTCCTATTAAATGTATTTCTCATAGGCTACCCTGGGAATAATTCAGTAACTTAGACTTAGACTTTCTTTATTGTCTAAGTCTAAGTCTAAGTTACTGAACAGCCGGTATTATGAAAATATTGTACTCTGTTTGTAGGGAAAGCAAATACTGAAGAGTTCAAAGACTGAATACAGCACACAACTTCCGTTTTCATACACAGAAATATTTTCTTGCTAAAGCATTTATTAGTGACTAGGCTGTAAACACCAAGGTTCACCAGATTGCACCTGGAAGATTTTATAACTTTTTATGAAAGATTTAATGAATGACATTCTGAGTTAAACACATTGTTTTTTTTTTTTTTTTTTTTTTCCAAGTTAATAATGAAAGTAGTTAGTGAGTGAGATATCTTGCTTAAGTCCTGTCTGTTTTTTTTTTTATTTATTATTAGTATTATTTCAGACTAATCAAACACATTAAAAACACTCAAAAGTAATTATTAACATACTTCAAGTAGTTCTACTTCAAAGATTTCCTTAAAATACTTCCCAACCGTATGTTGCAACGGTAAGAAAAACTAACCCAAGGTATATAATATTTATTTTTGTAAGGTTATATTTTTGTAAGTGCTTTTGTTGCTGCTGAAACCTGGAAAAAAAAGAATGTGGGTGAAAGTGGATCCCCAAGGACAGTTGACGCTGAGCTTGACTGCCCCTATCACGGTGGAGGATGGTGTAGGATCCAAAAGCAGGAGCTGCAGGCAAAAAATGCTCAATGAAAAAAAACAAAATTTAATTCACTACAAGGAACACAAGAAACTCAGGCAGAACGCAACAGAACACAAAACAATGAACCAACAAGGAACAGAACTCAAGGCAGGACTTACATACACAAGAACTAATGATCAAACAAGACACACCTGGGGAAGGGGCTGGAGCACAAGACAGGAGAACACAGAGGATAGGCTGAGGGAAACACTGGGAGGGATCAGAACAATCAGGGATAATTGACAGACACAGGACAGGTGTGACACTGGGAGGAGCAAACAAGGCACAGGTGAAATCACTAAAAGAACCAGGCAAAAGAAACACATGAAACAGAATCAAACAAAACACAAGAAACAAAACCATGACAGAAACACACATGAAACAGAATCAAACAAAACACAAGAAACACAAAACCATGACAGCCCCTGAATTTCTACGGATGTATGTCATTGTCATTTCTCACAAAAAGAGTATGTTTATGTTTGGATACTGAGGCCATGGATCAACCACAATAGAGTAGCGTAATGCTGTTGATCTAATGCAGCGCCTCTAATGCAGGTCCTCTCAGCTCATGATTTTTTCAGGGTCTCTGGATGTAAAGAGCATTATGCAAATGTATGTTTGTATGGGAGACACCAAAGTGACAGATCAGTGCACAAACAGTTTGACATAGATAGCCGTATCTGCATAGCAAACAATCAAATGTATTTAAATGGTTTCCACAAAACGGTCAAAGGCCTGTTTCTATACAGCGTGGGGGTTTTATAGTAACATAACACACTGTATATCAACTTTTCTGTATGCTGTGGCTGACCTCTTGAGACATACACGACAATACGTGTTTTGCAAAATTAGGGGAAAATATAACAGGTCTGCTTGACCATGACTTTCTTTTGAGCAGTTATTGTAAATGTAGCCTACCGACTTTGTGCAATTGGAAAAGGGACAATGACACAAATTGAAAGGCAAGAGTTTGATAAAGTATGCACAGTTTCAGGAAATGCAATTTTGCCAAGAGAGGGAATACGTGGCTCAGTCACAAAATCAAATAATACAGAACCCATTCCCGTCTCAATATCCTGCCTGATAAACATCAGCAGAAGACACTCCGCTTTCTAGACGGCATCTCATTCAATCAAGTGCTACTTCAGTGCAGAAGCTCTACACCGTTTCACCAGGTTTTTATTGTTTATTTTGCCTCATTGTACATCAAACAACATGGACAAATAAAACGCTGATTCATTCGTCATGACTCATCTCTAGGCATGTATATAAAAAAAGGATTGTGTATCAGCTTACTGCCAATTCTTCAAACAGTTGCAGGTCAATATCACAAGCGCTTCAGGGTTTCATCAAGATGACATTCTGAAATCTGTGCCTATCTTTAACAAAGAAAATTAGAGATCTTATCCAAGCTGTCATTTGCTTTCTAATAATTTCTAGTGTACTGTAATACTAGTGGCCTATGTATTTTCTATAATGATGGTCATTTTAATAAGATGTTTCACACAGGTGCTGTTACCATCCAGGTGACACATACAATAGTGATGGCTGGCCTGGCCTCATTAACCATGCATGCCACATCCATGTCTTGGCTGATGGATAACGTCTTGGCACTTCAACTCGTTTTATTGAACACTTGACCTTTATCGATACAACCCACTTCAATATACTGAACAATGAAGGGCTCCATCAATTTAACACATGATTGGTTTCATCAAATGAGTGGAGATCTGTGTAGATTTATGTTGACAGGAGTAGCGTGTTGCTAAATGAAATTAAATGAATTAATGATATGAGTAACTGTAAAACAGAAAACAGTGACTAAAAGATTAAAGTTTCCGCTCCAATGCGTGCAGGTCAGTCATCTTGAAGCCACACTGTAATTGAGAGAAATAGATATTTATATTGTAGGACAATCTGGCTGCGCATGAATGAAAATGTGGATGTCTTTATTCCTCAACTAAATGTGCAGAATTTGTCTCGGTAGTGTTGTTGCAGAGGCATGGTGACAGCACACTTTAATACACATGGTGCTGGACAACAGGACAGACATACAGGGAGGTGCAGGGCATACAGTGGACAGTAGAATATATACAGGACAACAGTGCACTGTCACTTTGTGCAGCTGTGCTGTGGGCTGCAGCCACAGGCAAGAGTCCAGCAGGCCAGGGAACAATATGCCATGAGGCAGTTATGATGACTAGGATGGAAATACATTGGAACATGGACATCGTTCTTTGGCTAAAAGTGCTGTGATTTATAAAAATGCTTTCAGTAATAATTTATAGACTCCTAATTCTTTAATTAATTATAAACTAATTCATTACTCTCAAACATTGTTTTTTTATGTGTTCTAGTGTTTTTTCATTCTGCTCAGCTGTTTGTAAAGTATTGCATTAAGTGATGTTAAATGCAGAATGAGTAGGATTTTCCTAAAAAAAAACAAACCAAAACAAAACAAAACAAAACAAACAACAACAAAAAAAAAAACAATGTGTACACTCATACAAAAACTAATCACACTCAATTATCACTTATGAGCCACTAGAAGTGTGTGTTGGTGTGTGCAGAGACCCTGCCCGATAGCATTACATCTAATCACAGGAAAAGGAAAATCACAGATGCGGACCCTCGGAAATAGGGAAATGCCACAAGGACAAAGCTTATGAAAGTGAATCTGAGTGGCTTTCACCTGCTGATGAGGGCTGAGGGAGAGGATGAAGATGAAGAGTGACATGCTGTTTGCATTTTTGCAATTGGACAGGTAGGTGCTGGGTGCCATTTTTGCTTTTGCTGGGACCACAATGTCCTAGGAAATGAAAATTTGCTGCCGGCAGTTCACTTAGCCTGGGAGGAAGGGCCAACTTTGAATGCTGTGTTTACAAACTGCAACCGACAAATCCTAGTATTGATAAAAAAAAAAAAAAAAAAAAAAAAAAATGATATCCAAACTTTGTTTGGATATCAAAAAGAAAAGGTAGCACATCCAAAAAGGATGGCAGAGTACTAAGTTATGACTTCATTTTATTGGCGAACCAAAAAAATAACGCTCATGTGTTTTGGCCTACACAGCTTTCATCATAATAATCATCATGCAAAACATGTAAACAAAGTCATGAGTTATATAGTGAGCAATCTGCGACAACAGGTGAGAGCAATGACAATCAAGGAGAGGCCGGCCCCATTTCCCCATTTCCATTTTGCATGTGTAAATTGTGTATTGGTATATTAATTTTATAAGTTATTTATGGTAACAAAAACGCCATTGTGAAGACACTAACTACAGCAGGATTGTAGCAATGACAGAAGGAAATTGTCTCTGGGTTCAAGTAGCCTTTAGAGGGGCTACAGTCAAGCAAAGTAAAACCTGAACACTGAGTGGTGTGACTCATTTTAATTGGCTGCCTTTTATCTCTGGACTCTGCAGGAGGTCCCTGATGCAGTGGTTTTGGAACCAATGCACCACCAATCAGATTTTGAAGTCCATTTGGTTTGTTTGGTAAATGCCCTGCCACAAATTAAAAAAAAAAAAAAAAAATTCAGTGTTCCTGCCAGAGCTGTATTGTCAGGTTGGAGTCATCAATTCAAAGACCAGTGACAGTAAAACCCACCACTGAAATAGTACTATTACTACTACTGCTACTAATACTACTACTACGACTACTACTACTACTACTACTAATAATAATAATAATGATGATGATGATGATGATGATAGGCTTCAGTTTTGAGTTTTGACTTTCACGTGGTATACTGTTACTGTTCACAGTGAATAATGTTCTGGAGGTCTCTCCCACTGTGGCCATATGACCACGCCCACCCCCAACTCGAATTTCGCCCCTATTCTTATCTGGTCACTCTATCCAACACATCAGCGGTGGACAGAGCCAACTGTCCCGTTTTTTAATAAAAAGCTCATATTGGTCTAATAAATTGGTCCAACCCTAGTTAACATTATCAATACCACTTTTTTGCTACTGCTACTGCTGATACTCTGGATTTAGTCCTGCAGTGTTCGGTTTGCTGTCTGTCCTTGGCCCCAGGAGGCAGTCTGTCATTCAGAGCTGTACTGTTTATTTTTTGACCTTTGCATTTGCAGTTCTCTCCATTCTTTTGTTGGCATTGCAAGCATAGTTGCATTCTCACAGAGAATGCAAGAAGGACGAGATGAAAGATTCCCACAGCCACACACATGGCAGGAGAGAAGAAGAAGGAGATCTCCACCAGAGAAAGTTAATTAGGATCTCCCCATCCCAGGCAATCACTCCGCTCTTGACATTTCATCTCACTTTTTTCCCCAAATGAGTCTCACTACAATGGGAGGAGAAGCAGACAGTGAGAGACAGAGAAGGAGAAAGCGAGAGAGTGCTTGACCTTGCTTAGGTGTTGTGATGCATTGCTGGTTTTAGCCCACATCAGTCTGCCTGCCCATGATAACGTTCAACATGAAACACTGAAATAATCCCACAGCTCTCTGAGCAACCCGTCTCTAACAGCCTGCCTCCTTCCACCTGAAAGGAGGAGCCCTCTCTTTTGTCCTCTGCTGCAAATCCATTATTTTGTTCAGAAAGCACACCTCTAAATGTTCCACGGACCAATTTCAGAGCGCACAAGGTTTCCGTGCTGCAAAATTGAACAGGCGAAACAGAAAACACATTCATACGCAAATCAGTCTCGGTGGTGGGGTTAGAGAGAGTGCAGCTGTACTATAAAAGAACAAAACACACCATCAACACTTTGGATTTTTCCCCCATCGTAATAATAGCAATATGAAACATAACCATAGCTTTGCTAAATTGAAAACGTTCAGTGTCCCATCTGAAACAGATAGATCTGATGATCAAACATGAACAGGAAAAAGCCTGGGTCTGGTAGAGAAGGTGGGATGAGAGCAAGCGATAGAGACCGAGAGACAGGGAGAGGAAGAAAGAGAGGGAGAGAGGGAGAGAGGGAGGGAGAGAGCAAGAGAGACAGACACAGACAGAGAGAGAGAGAGAGAGAGTGAGTAAGAGAGAGAGGGAGAGGTGATGAGAGAGGGGGTACAGGAGGTAAAATCTGTTTATTGTCCCAGTCTTCCTGTCTGTCATTTGAAATTGGAGAGAGCACAATGTATTATTGGAGACCAGTGCCAGTCCCAGCCAATGATCTGGCTCCATGATAGATCTATTTAATGCACACTTTATAGCTGGCAATCCCCTGCCGAGGATTTTTCAGAAAGCTGACAGAGTGGTTATAGGTAACCTGTTCGCAGAGAAAGGGGAAAATTACCGTTTTGAAATGACTTCTGCCCAAAGCTCAAAGTAGCAGCATGTCTCACAGCCTCCAGAACCTTTTCGGCTGGGCTGAAAGAGACTACTAAATTTCGTCACCTTTCAAAGATTTCATTGATAGGAAAAAAAAAAAAACACACACACACACACACACACACGTGGGAATATTTGTGACAAAACATAAAATACAATATAAATTTGACTCTGTGCTGGTCCTTCTGACACTGGGATTTTACACTCCTTAAATCCTGCTTTCATGTATTCATTCATACAGACAGTGTTAGTGGATGCTTGCTGATGTACTGTTACACGTGGACTCCATTTTCCAGAGGAGTTTTCGATATGATTTATTTTCTCTCTCTCTCTCTCTCTCTCTCTCTCTCTCTCTCTCTCTCTCTCTCTCTCACTGTGTGTGTGTGTGTGTCTATGTGTTATTTTCTGTAGTCTACAGAACAGTTTGGTAATTTGCTGGTTTGGAGGAATAAAGGCCCAAAAACACTGCCGCTAAATTATTTCCGATGTACAGCGCCACACCGGCTGTAGCTAGACACCCGTCAACATGCTGCCCCACAACACTTGACACCATCGTCCTATTTCCAGCCTCACCACTCCTGAAAAAAACACATTTTTCCATTTTTGTGTTTGGTCTTCACATGTTGCAGCGTGACACTTCCTGTTGGTGCTGAGGGTGTCACTTGGTGTGTGGGCCATATGATGTGCCCCTGTGCTGCGGCATGAGTGTGTTCAGCTTACAACATTGTCATTACAATATACTAATTTGGTTCTACTGTACAATACGCAAGAAAGAACTGGATGAACAGGAGGTTCTCCTATGGTTCTAAGGCCAACAAACATATAGATTCTGAACAGATACTTACAATGAATGACGGGGACTGCCCATTGGTCCAGCGGCCCATTACTCCAAAACCTTAATTGTCCCATTGGACTGAAAGCCCATTTGGCCAATGACCTGTTCTCTCAAAAATAAACAGCCATTATTCTGAAACCACAGCAGTCTGAAAAATGTCCACTCTGTAAATTTAAGTTAACTTTAGGCAGGGGTTTCCTCAGGTTAAGGTTTGGGTAAACAGGAGTGGATGCATTGCTCGGCAGGGGTGCAAAATTCGGCACACCAGGAGTCACTGAACTGTTGGAGTATTAGGATTTAGGAATAATGGGCCATTGGACCAGTGGCATAGGACCTGCATGACTGCCTTCATCTACAAAGAAAACCTGTATTAATTAAATGGCAAAATGAATGTTAAGATTACATCCACACCAATCCATAGATGCTATGTGCATGAGTTTTGTCATATCAGCACCTAAAGATATTTCTGAATGAGGATTTATGTTCACATTTGCGTCACTCCCAAGTGCCACACATGTTAATAACAAATATGTATTGTTTCAAACTCAACACTCAGATGTGTGAGCACAGCTTGTCCATTTTGAGTGATGACATTATGACAGTTCATGCTGCTTTGACAATGACAGTAACAAAGGCGTAATTGCTGCTGTTTTGAGGTACAGGTCACATGACCACTGCTCGAAAGGTCATCCAATCAGTGATGGGTATTCAGCAGTGTGTGGCAGAGGTTGGCCACATTATAGATTCCCTCATTAAAACCTTTGTATGGATATAGGTCAGCCAGGTGAATGCATTCTGTCACAAATACACACACACACACACACCTCCTAAGCACTGCCAATAGCAACAGTTGTCATGGAAATGAAGGTCAGTAACCCCGTCATGCTTTATTCATAAATCAGGTGGTGCGAACAGTGATGAAGCTTATGTTTAGCATTTAATGTTTTAGAAACCATTTTCTGTTTTTACCATTAATCTTCTCAGTGAGATTATCAAAGTTCAAATTCTGCAGTCCAACTCAAGTTTGATGTTTTTTGTTTTTTTTTTTAACAGCATTTCTACAAAATTTGCTCCCAATTTCTGAGAAATTGAAAGCAAATTTTGACGTTGGTGCCAGACCAAGAAGAATGGTACATTTTGGGCATTTTGGTAATGCTCTTGTTCAGAAGAAAAGACCATCATCTAGAGTGAATTAAGATGTGAGGGAAAGTAAACTTCAATACTACATCATTACCATTACAGAGCATGTCAGGGGCAAAGTGCCCTACAATATTTCTGTGATCATAGAATGATCATGGGAGGGAAAATTTCCAGGAAAAACTGAATAAGAATAGAAGTAACAAATGAAAATAAGACCTTTGGAGAGGTAGAGGATTTTTCTTCAAGATAAGAGCATATTAGAGGAGGAAGATAACAAAGAGGGGATATGATTCACTGGGAAAGGAGGACGAGGTCCATGTGGTTTACAGTCAAGAATAGATCTGATCTCTGCAGCCAAAAGTTAATACTCAGGTCTTTTATGACTGAATAAATGACACAGCAAGACGGCTATTCTCACACTTTGAGTTCCTGCTCCTCTTTTACACACTGGGGTAAAGTTTCAGCATTTCTGAAAGAGAGAGAAAATGAGAATTATGTTTAGAGGCATTGAATGGCCACACACACACACACACACACACACACACACACACACACACACACACACACACACAACATGGATAAAAAGCATTTAGGAAATAAAACCCTTCAATTACAGATAGTGTTCATTTTGATTCCATTTTCTCACCATTTATTTAGCCTCCAGATTTAGCTATTCTTTTATCACAATTCACAAAAAAAATGCTTTATTGCAAGTGCTCAGTCTTGTGAGGCATCAAACACTGTCCAGAGACATTTTTAAAAAATCTAGCCTTGACATAGTCAAAATAATTTTCCACTAGTGTGCAATTAATTATTATGATTATTATGTCATTTGCAATGAAATGAACTCAAAGAGAGGCACATTTAAAAACTAGCTAATTGACTCAGATAATATTCATACAATCAGCGACTTGTGCCATGTGATATCATTCACTCTCCCCTCCTTGGCTGCCTCTTATATCTCATCCTTGTAGAGCGTCTCGGTCTGCTTGTAGAGACTGACTTATAAAACTCAAGGTCAAAGGGTCGATTTCCACACCAGTCAAAATGTCCATTGACAGTCCTCGGCTGGCAGAACGCTCTCAAGTAAGACACTGAGCTCCACCTGCTCGAGGATTATAAACTGATGCAACAGGATTTACCACTCTTTCCGTTTACTTTAATCTCAGCCAACCACAGTTTGAGGCTGACACTTTGGCAGCTCTTGATTTTGTTTCAGTCCCGACCCCTGCACTCAGTAGAGTCCCTGTCTTCCATCATAACCTGAAAACTCATTTCTGTAAGAAACACATGATGTCTCACCGCTAAATTACATCTCCTCTCTCTTGTCTTGCTCCCCTGCTCCTATCTGATCATACTCCTGTCTTGTTTACAAAAACAAACAAACAAACAAAAATCATTCCCTCCCCTCAGCTCTTTTTTTTTTATTACTGGGACTTTTATCATCTGTGATCATTCTCAGAGGACGATTGCCATGTTTGTGTGACCTCTGACCTTTACCCTCTGCACTATTGGCTGCTCATAATGCTGGCGATCTCGGAATTGAAGGTCATACTATTAGCTTCCCTTCAGGATAAAGATCCTGTGTTTATCATAGGTAGTTAGACCACAACATACCACTTCTCTGTAACTGGAAGGTCACGGGTTTAATAATTCAACATTTCCTGTCAGTGTCTCGGAGGAAGGCACCACATTTCTGAGTTGTTCCAGATGAGAGCATTGGCTAAATGCTTAGAATGTCAATTTCTTTTTCTTTTTTTTTTTCTTTTGTAGAAATCTGCATCACGATAGTCTTGTTCTTCCTCACATTTCAGTGTCCCTGTATAACAAAGGCTCCCCGCAATTTAGGATTATAATTCAGCACTGCACCACACCCTAACGATTATTGATGTGCATTATCATTGAATGAAATGTGCTTAGTGTGCTTGAAATTGAATTGGTAGGCGTACATTTGCTTTGCAGCCTTGGGGCAAAAACCAAGAGTCATTAGAGGCGCTTCTTAGATAAAAATGTAAAGTCTCCTCGGCTGCAGATCCAGCTCCCTCTGGCTGATAGAGAGCCTCATTAGCAAAATATTGTCTGACTTTATCCTATGCTCTGCTGTACAATCATCTCAAAGAATATGATAAGTAACAAAACAATTAAAATGAACGTTTGGTATGCTTTGAAAGGATTTTTCTGTTTCATATGTTACATAAAAACGTAAGAAAGTCAGTGTAAACCACTCGGTTGGAAACGGCTGTCTAAACACTCTGGCTTTGATCCCTGCTCTCCTGACCATTAGTTGCTAATAACGATGAGGATTTAGGAAGTGAAGCTTATTCTGCTGCTTCTGTTCTTTGGAGGACAAACAAACACATGAGTGCAGAGATACGACTGAATTTTAAATGTAAAATGAAGACAAAGCTTAAATAAATCATAGCTTTGCCTTAAAATTGGTTGTGGAACTAGAGTTTATCATGACAATCAACAGCGTACAGAAAACAACAGAATGAAACTGAGCCTCAAATGTGAACAACAAGCCATCATAGTGTGTTTGTTTGTTTTTAATCCTTTTAATCCACTAAAATTAGCTAAAATAAAGATATTGAATTTACTAAAATAAAAGCATACTGCATTTCTTTTGTAACCTATCTTAAATTTTATGAACCCATGCTGTTTTTGAGTTAACCATTTATGTCCATACTGCACATATTTAATAATTAATGTTTCTCTATGTGTTGAAAAATGTATGTTTCACAGTTTGCAGTCCTGCCTTCTTTGTCTCAGTGCCTCTCAGTGTGACTTAAAGAACTCTTGAAAAGCATTTTTACTTTTTTACACATTATTAACATAGCTGGTGTTTAAAAGTAACACATGCGTGTTGTCTTTTATGATGTGCCCTTATTTTGCAGATCTTGTGTAGATGCTGTAATTCATTATATATCATATACTGTAGTGTTGTATCAGATAAAGTTTGCTGCTACAACATAGCAATATCTACACAGGTATCATTAAAGTTTCATCTTACAAGAGTGTGAGCTAAAGGCCTGTTAAAGGTACAACAGGAGAAGAGGCTTCTTCCATCTGGCATGCATTAGACTGACTTCCCTCTCATACTGTCCTCCTGCCACCCTGACAGTCCCGCGGAAGTCAACATGCTTCGTCCTGGTGTGTTTCCCGGTGATCACAAATGACCTCATTATTTCTCGCCATGGCCAGTCTCAGTCGACCTGGAGGAGCTGACGAACACTGGAGGCTGTCAAGCTCGAGATGTTATTGTTCCTAGTGGGGGCAGTTGGCTTGCAGATGGACATACAACACCATATATACCGCAGTTAAACATACAAATGTATAATGCTTCAAAAGAATGTCCACCTTAATAACTTAATATCTAGCAATTATAATAAGAAGAATAAAATAAAAAAATAGTAATAATAATAAAATGCTTCCCAGTGCAGTAATACTTGATGGATGAACAACTGGCATGTAAAAACAAGGCAGAATAATGCTGTTCAACTGGTATTAAGAAAATGACACTGGAATCAAGACATTTCTATAAATAAGGAGATTTGTGCTAGAAACAAGTTAATTATGACTCCATGTCATCCAAAGTTACTGGAACCATAATTACCATTCTGTTTAGCAAGACAACGGTCGTTTTTTGTGATGAATGAAAGTTACATGCCTTTGAGGAGCTTGTGGCGCACAATGAAGAGTTTCCACATTCTCTGATAAACACTGAAACAAAGTTTTTATTTTATTTTATTTTTCTCATATTTTTACAAAGGACTAGTTTATGAGAGTTTTGTCCAGTTTTAGGTGATGATGTTCAAATTTTGTGGCGTTAGTTGTGTGGTTCCCCCATAAAATCTGTGATTCATTTCATCTTGCTTAATCTTTATACACCACAAAATGCCAGAAATATCTGTTCAACACCACTTTCAAACTGCTGTCATCTCTTTTATTCAAATTACAATAATGGTGGTGAGCCATATCCTCACATCATCTATTCAGGTTTTTATGGAGAAAAAAAAAAAAAAAACATCTTCACTCCTCTTCCTTCTAGAAGTGTTGTTAGTAATGTGCACTGCTGTAATGTGATTGCTTTTCTCTGTAACATAGGTTATGAATTTTTGGTTGTCATTTTACAGTTACTTTTTTTTTTTACTAGTAATAAAAATCACATTACTTCCGCTACTTGGCCACAGGACTTCAGTGGAGTTATGGCAAATTTAACATGTCAAAAATCAGACAAGACATCAGACACACACACACACCATCATTTGAATAAGCACAAGAAGCACCAATGACACACTGTTAGTAGAAAAAAACAAACAAACACACACACACACTTGTGGCTTTTTCTTTTTCTGTTTTCGGGCAGCAGTTTGCAATAAAGTTTTGTTATACATGTAGTAAACATACACGCACACACGATGTGTCATGTATGGACGCAAAAACACACGTTTTTAAAAGAGTTTGGAGAGTAAAATAAGTATAATAGAGATGTATAATGTTTTGCTGGTTAAATAACATATAGTTTCAAAGATAGTGCCTAAACAATAAAAAAAATACAAACTGTAATGGTTTCAGAGATAGTGCCACAAGAATCTCAGCAGACATGACAGTGTGCTTGTGCTTGTGTGTGTTTGTGCGTGTATGCATGTGTGTGTGTGTGTGTGTGTGTGTGTGTGCTGTCCATTAGCCGCTCCACCGTCAGCCAACCAGGCTCACTGTGGCCTCAAAAGCCCACAGGTGAAACAGACAAATTTAAACGTAAAAAGGCTTTCAATATTTCATTGTGGGGAATGCACACATTACCTGGACTCACCATATTCATTTTCCCATGCCCATTTTGAGTGAATATGGGTTTTCAAGTGAAAGTCGTGATCTGTGAAACAGGTGAAGCAGAGTGCCTTCTGCAAATAGGGACAGATACATGCTTTTGGCATATTCAGTTATGATGAGAAATTAATGAGGACACAAGAAAAGTTTCAAAAGTTTCAGAGTTTCAGCATAAATGCTGGGAAAATTAATATTCATCCATGCTCAGGCTGGTGCTGTCACACCTGACAGCCAGCCACATCTAGAGCAGGGATTCTGATTTAAAAGCCTTGCAGAGACAGAAAATACCCAGCAACACAGTGGCACATCTCACTTGCCTCTCCATTTCAAAACATGCATCCATGCAGGGGATTATATTCCTTTATAGAGTTAGTACTGGAGATACTTATAGGCACTGGACTAATTAATCTGAATTATTTGTGGATTATTGTAGACTGCCATCAACTAGTGTGCTAAGTTCCAGCAAATCATTTGCTGCTAACTTTTGGAGAGCTCTGAGAGCCTATGCGCAAACACACACACACACACACATACACACACACACACACACACGCACACACACACACACACACACACACACACACACACACACACACACACACACACACACATACACACACACACACACACACACACACACACAAATATGTACACACCCTCCCCATTCATGGCATGGCTGGTAATAACACAGTGATTTGATCCTGTGGAGAGAAGAGGCACTGCCATCTGAATGAGACACTAATTAAGAAATTCAGTCATGTGTGAACGTGGCCATGCCTGTAGCATTCAGATGAAGCCACCGCTACCTGGCCAGACCCCTCCCCTCCCCAGTTTCCATCAGATAGAGCCATGAATCTGAGCTGAAACACAGGGATGGGAATATCACAGCGAAGAGGGATGCATCAGTGTGGCTGGCAACCAGCACTCGTTCTTCCATTGCGTACAATACACAGCATGTGCAGGCCCCTTTCCACCTGGTAATGTTACAAGTGATTTACAATAAATCCCCTGTATTATCATATTGATGTGCCTCCATCCTCATCACTCATCTGAGATAATTTAGTGTGTACTTTCTTTTTCAATCAGTTTTTGGTCGTTTTGCTGATGTGTAATTCTTTCATCGCTCTATCCTCCTATGGGTCGTTTATCTCTGTTTTGTCTCCGGTCACTCCCTCTCTTGTGCTGTGTGTTTTTATCAGATCATGTGCAACTCCAGTCCAAGACTTTCCCCCCATTGCTGCTAATCATTCCTTTGCATTCCTGTTGCCTGAAAGGGTGTCTAGCTCAGCTCTAATCCATAGATACTGTCATAAGACCAGACCAATAATATAAGGCTGGGAATAGGATCGATACAAATAGCATACAGATTCAAAAACAACTATCTCTGCCTGTGAATTGCTGAAATGCAGAATTCAAGTCTGTGAAGTCTGAAACTAGTCCAAAAAAAAAAAAAAAAAAAAAAAAACAGAATTGTGCTATCATGAACTGTTAAAATTCTATTAAAAACATGCACGGGCCCTCCACCGCTGCTGCCTGTTGGCTTGGTGCATGTTGGGAATGAAAGTGGTGAGAGAATGAGGTTTGTACATTTTGGCCTGAGACTAGTACTGTTTTCATGGCAGTTCGCACAATCGATTTCCAGGAATCATAGCTGACATTTTGGCCTAAGGGTGGCGCTAGAGGCAACTTCTTGAGTCCTTGAGGTCCTGAATCTGCCTCTCAGGGTTCCTACACATTTTCAGGCTGTATCAGACTGCTGGTAAATAAATGTTTATAGGGCTTGTAAATTATTTAGGTCTAACAAAACATGATACAGACACCTTTAAAAACGGCCTTTCCCTCCTGTATGACCATAAATGGCTAAATGGTATAAATGGTTAACCTTTTTCAACCATTTGGGTGGGTTATCCACTTATCTGAAAATTTGCATTTGCTCCTCTTGTAGCCATGGGTGGACTATAGATAAATTGGAGGGAGCAGCCACTTTTGTTGTTCACCACACTGTACGTCCACAGCACAGAAGAATGAAATAGTCAAATGGAGGCCTTTGAATTGTACTCTCCCACGCTTTCTCTCTCTCTGTAAAACATACACTATATTACCAAAAGTATTCGCTCACCCATTCAAATGATCAGAATCAGGTGTCCTAATCACTTGGCCTGGCCACAGGTCTATAAAATCAAGCACTCAGGCATGCAGACAGTGAAACAAGACATTTGTGAAAGAATGGGCCGCTCTCAGGAGCTCAGTGAATTCCAGCGTGGAACTGTCATAGGATGCCACCTGTGCAACAAATCCAGTCGTGAAATTTCCTCGCTCCTAAATATTCCACAGTCAACTGTCAGCTCTATTATAACAAAATGGAAGCGTTTGGGAACAACAGCAACTCAGCCACGAAGTGGTAGGCCACGTAAAGTGACGGAGAGGGGTCAGCGGATGCTGAAGCGCATAGTGCAAAGAGGTCGCCGACTTTCTGCACAGTCAATTGCTACAGAGCTACAAACTTCATGTGACCTTCAGATTAGCCCAAGTACAGTACGCAGAGAGCTTCATGGAATGGGTTTCCATGGCCGAGCAGCTGCAGCCAAGCCACACATCACCAAGTGCAATGCAAAGCGTCGGATGCAATGGTGTAAAGCACGCCGCCACTGGCCTCTAGAGCAGTGGAGACGCGTTCTCTGGAGTGATGAATCACGCTTTTCCATCTGGCAATCTGATGGACGAGTCTGGGTTTGGAGGTTGCCAGGAGAACGGTACATTTCAGACTGCATTGTGCCGACTGTGAAATTTGGTGGAGGAGGAATTATGGTGTGGGGTTGTTTTTCAGGAGCTGGGCTTGGCCCCTTAGTTCCAGTGAAAGGAACTTTGAATGCTTCAGGATACCAAAACATTTTGGACAATTCCATGCTCCCAACCTTGTGGGAACAGTTTGGAGCGGGCCCCTTCCTCTTCCAACATGACTGTGCACCAGTGCACAAAGCAAGGTCCATAAAGACATGGATGACAGAGTCTGGTGTGGATGAACTTGACTGGCCTGCACAGAGTCCTGACCTGAACCCAATAGAACACCTTTGGGATGAATTAGAGCGGAGACTGAGAGCCAGGCCTTCTCAACCAACATCAGTGTGTGACCTCACCAATGCGCTTTTGGAAGAATGGTCAAAAATTCCTATAAACACTCTCCTCAACCTTGTGGACAGTCTTCCCAGAAGAGTTGAAGCTGTAATAGCTG
Source organism: Myripristis murdjan (assembly GCF_902150065.1). Lineage (NCBI taxonomy): Eukaryota > Metazoa > Chordata > Actinopteri > Holocentriformes > Holocentridae > Myripristis > Myripristis murdjan. The sequence continues at coordinate 18,012,705 of NC_043982.1, forward strand.
CAAAAGGTGGACCGACATCATATTGAACTCTATGGGTTAGGAATGGGATGGCACTTCAGTTCATAGTATAAGTAAAGGCAGGTGAGCGAATACTTTTGGTAATATAGTGTAGCTCCTTCAAAATAATAATAAAAAAACAAACAAACAAACATTGATTTTAGAAGAGTGTACATAGAAACACTAGTCTGGAAAATAAAATGTTTTTCTAGACTAACTCCAAATTTTTCCACACAATTCCTGACCTGATATCCTATATTTTTTCATATTTTTCCAGCCTGCATAGAAACCCTGGTCTCACATTTCTCTGCAAGGGCAGTCTCTCCCTGCATTGAATGCAGACTGAGCTTCGCTCTCTTGCAAAAGGTCTTTTATCATAAATGGACTCATCATGGCTCTCTCTGAAATTACCATGTCATGATCAACATGTTGGGCATGAGCTGCAATAAAGTCAATTCATTATGTCATAAACCATTTTCTTAAAAAAGCTGCTTGTTCAGCGTGCAGAGGCGTCTCCTGACCTCCATTCAAACGAATCTGTGGTCTCCCTCCTTGCAGCCCATGGCATTACATGTTTTCAGCCAATGGCTGTTGTTTACCCTCGGGGGAGGGTCTCTGGGGAGCCTGAACATACTCATCATGGCAATAAACCCCAGTGAATTTGAAATATCACTTGATATTTGGGCCTAGGGGTGGTGCCAGAGGAAACTTGACGGTGACACCCAGATGTACAGGGTACATTCTCTGGAAAGCATAAGGACACTCAGCAAATTACTTGTCAATACTGCCATTACATTTACAGATACAGCATGTTTTGTGCAAGTCAAATGTTTGCCTGAGGCTGGTGCTACAGGAAAGGTCACAACGTCACCACCATAAAGAGGAATCTTCCACTTGGGAGCATGGGTGCAATCATAAAAATATCATGGCAACCCACTACTTACAGTTTGTGATAAATTATGTGCAAATTGTCATTTTGGCCTGATGGTGGTGTTAGAGGAAAGGTCACCACATCACCAGAATTGAAAGGGTCCATCCTATGGGGAACACGACTGTGCTCACCAAATTTCAAGGCAATCTGCCCAAACAATTTCAAGATATGTTGCCTTGTATGTGTTGTATGGATGGATGGCCAGTCAGCCATTTGCCCTGTTGAGATACTTTTCATATCAAAAATCACCGGTCACTTCTCTTCTTGGCTTAAAGTCATTTCTCAGTCAGAAAGTAAGTTGTCTGTGTGACTTGACTGCTGACAGATGAGTGTTTACAAAACCTACAGTAAAAATCTACCTTTCCTGTATGAAAATTAGATTGTTTGTCCAGACTTGTTGCATATATTCTCTGCCCTGAGTGGCTGTACTGCCATACAGACGCCCAGGGGAAGGCTCATTGTTTTCCAAGGCTTCAACCTTCAACAACACACCTATCTTGCCAATATGGAATTAAGTATGTGCTGGGAAAACGGGAGGTCGAAGAAAGTCTGTTGTACAATTCCAAAATGAAAAATAAACACTGTTTTGCTACTTTTTTGAGGTGGTACATTTTGTGGATTAAGAAATAGTATCAGGTTAATTGTGTGTTTGAATGATAAAATGGCCAACACCAATCTATTTCAGAGTTTCTCAACTTCTAAATGAAGTATTATTTGATCAGATATAACTTATCAAACAGTGTGAAAATTTTATCAACTCGTCCTTGGCTCAGGATTAATCTTTCTACATTTCATTTACGTCCAGAACTTTTTGAGAAATTTTGGTAATAAAAAAACAGACAGACAGATGGGATGATTACATTACCTCCTTGGTGACAAGAAACAAATAGCTCATTTCCACTAAAAAGAGCCGTGCCGTGAAGGGCTGTGCCGGGCTGAGCCCAGCACGGCCCTGTTTGGCCTTGGAGTGTTTCCATTGCTTATGGTACCAGCGGGTCGGCGTCATAGAATTAGAGAGGCGCGCTCGTTGCTGTTGTTATAGTAACAAGAGGAGCTGTCAGTTGTTAGCCTACATTAGCTTTTTGCCACTTTTTTTAATGGACAAAATCTTGTTTGAATAAAAAAGCCACCGGCCGGCAGCAGGTGAACTGGCCGCGGCACTGGTCGGCGGTTTGGCCGCGGCACCGGGCGGCGTCAGGCGGGTTAGGGCCACTTGACGGCGACCGGTGCTGTGGCCGGCCCGCTTGACGCCGACTGGTGCTGCGGCCGGCCCGCTTGACGCCGACCGGTGCTGCGGCCGGCCCGCTTGACGCCGACCGGTGCCGCGACCGAGCCGCCGACCGGTGCCACGACCGGGCCGCCGACCGGTGCCGCGACCGGGCCGCCGACCGGTGCCGTGGCCGGCCCGCCTGACGCCGACCGGTGCCGCGGCCGGCCCCTCTGATGCCATCATCATCATCTTCACAGATGCTCTGCCATCTGCGCTTAGTGGTCACATTTCCATTTCCATTTGTAAGAAAAATGTAAACTAGGCTACACAACAGAAAAACCCAACAAAAAACTCAGCAAGCAAATCAATTTCTTCCATAATCTCTCCAGAAACTAATGTTTGTAATTAATAATAGCCTACTGGCTGAAAGTTTAATGGTTGACACTTTCCCGTTCTAACCGGGCCAGCACCAGATGTCAAACCGGGCTGAAATCTTTCACGGTTGGTTCCCGGAACCAAGCCGGCTGGTGTAGTGGGAATGAAAGCGGAACCGTGAATTTCATGGCACGGCGCGGCACGGCACTATAGTGGAAAAATGCTAAAAGTCAGCAAATGCACAGGAGAGACAGGGCAGCTACTGATGGCACCAAACCATAAGGGGTGCCTGTTCAACCATTAATTTGATAGTCAACATGGAAAAAGTCAATCTATTTATCTGTGTAACACACAGTAATCAACAAACAATGACAGATTAATTTCAGTGGTGCTCAAAAGAGATTTCCTGCACAAGGAAGAGCAAAACAGATGGATTCTTATCCAAAGCTCACAACTTTTTTTCAGGATTGACTAACAGATAACTCACCTGATGCTTGAGTGGAGCTGGAGGTATGAGCTAGCTAGTGATGCAGCCTGCTGAAACAGCTATTATTTTGGTGATCGGTCAAGTTCACCCCAAAATCCTTAACTACATCTACCAAGAGAATCTACTTGATCTCTACCAAATCTTAGTGTTGCCTTGTGCTTATTGCTGCCTGTGCTGGTGATAGTGGCCTGTGGAGAGAGGAGTTTTTCTCAGCTTAAGATAATGAAGAACCACTCATGATCTACAATGTGGCAGGGCCGTCTGAATAGACTGGTTGAAATTGCAATTGAGAACAAACTGTCTGGCAAACTAGACTAATGATACTTCAAGATAATCAACAACAAATTTCACTTCTAATAGTGAGTCTGGTGAGTCATCCAGCAGTTGTTGAGGCTTGATTGATGAAATTGGTTAAATGTTGTTTACATCTGTTTTTTTTTTTTTTTTTGTTTGTTTGTTTGTTTGTTTGTTTGTTTTTTTGTTTTTTTTTTTTGTATGGATTGGTGCATGCAGTTTCATAATTTGATGTTAGTGATGCTGGTATTGTAATACAAGTCCATACCACATTTTCTTTGCTTTATGAATAGGTGGCATTTATAATTTTGCCCAGGGTGCACTTTCAGTACATGCTGGCCCTAGGAAGAAATATCAAAGCCAGGCCTGTGGGTGTGTGTTGGAGAGCAGAGCAATGTAAAATCTTACAGTGAAGTAAGCAACAAAATTTTGAACATGAATCATGAACATGAATTGTCATGTTGACAAAACCGAGGAAAATATGGCCCAGGCTGAAAATGACCACAATTATCCTTTCAGGCAGATTGTTCTAAAATCTAAAAGCCTTGATGGCAAAGACCCAATTGCCTCTATATATACAGATACAGTATACAGTGGACATACTGCCGAGAAGCTGAAAGGGGGATTATTACTGTAGTGCAGAATAATGTAGCTGAGTTTGCTGTTTACTGAAAGGAAATTGAAAAAACACAAGAAGAGCAATATCACAGCTGGCGCAACTAGAAGAGAACAAGATTTCATATGAGAATGAAAATTTTATTACATTTACATCTTTCATTTCAGTCATCTGCCTGATTCTGTTATACACAGTGACACAGTGAATGAGCAGAGCAGTAGAATAAGCTCCAATTCATCAGAAACCAAAATTACAAAGAGCCAATACTGCAGAGGTCAAAGGTCACAGGTCACAGCACCATGGCAATCATTCTGGTTCTGATCTGAGAGTGATTATGGATAACAGAAGTCCCAGGAATGAAAGAGAGCTGAGGGGAGATAATGTTTTTCAGCAAACAAGACAGGAGTATGATCAGATACAAGCAGGAGAGCAAGACAGGAGAGAGGAGATGCAATTTTGTGGCGAGACATCATGTGTTTCTTACAGAAATGAGTTTTCAGGTTATGATGGAAGATAGGGACTCTACTGACTGCAGGGGTTGGGACTGAAACAAAATCAACAGCTGCCAAAGTGTCAGACTCTTTACTGTGTTTGGGTGAGACTCCTATACAGAAATAAAGGGAGTGATAATCCTTAATGCATCAACTTAGGATACTTTGACAAGAGGCTTCGCTGAGGGACACACATTGGCTGCTCTGGGTTTCAAACCTGTGATTCAGTTTATCTGATCTGTCCAGTTCCAGACAGATCCTAAGTACTAGAGCTGGGCACACTCCAAAAAATGTGGATCTCTTGGATTCAAACTCTCTAGACACTATTGTTCAGTTTCACCCCAGTTCTATTAAACTGAAACATGGGCCTCTTTGTTTTAGAAATGGGATGGTTATATGTTTTGATGGTACAACTGCAGTCTGAGAAAAAATGGTTTCACAGTTATTATGCATGAATTAATTTCACAACACCACAGATGTATCAAATCACATGAAGAATGACTATAGCTGGTTTTTAATATTTAAAATGGACTATTTATCCCCTGGAGGAAAATATTACTAAAATGGGTAGTAAACTGAAATGATGTTATCATCAATGTCATCCATGTCTAATTTTAATCTAGTGATTAAAAACTCCAATACATGGATCACACCATGAGTACCTTAGTTGAATATAAACCCAAATATACAGTTGGCAAATTATTTTTACATTGCCATGGCAAGTATCACAGCTATATGATTATATGACCCTGCTGTTACACTATTGTTACAATTGCACCTTGCAAGAAAGCAGCATTGAGGACTGAGAAGTCAGGGGCCAGGGCACTACAATCTATATAACACAGGAGGCCAGATGAATTTATAACCATATTTTAATTGTAGATTTTTGCAACATGTTATACTTTTAGTAATAGTGGGTCCACAGCCAGTCTACTACTCAGAGGAGTGTTTTTTCCCCTAGAAAGTGGACCTTTTTATTGAGGCTGGACACATTATTAGGTTGAAGGCTACCTTACTGCAGGATTACTGCCTGACACCAACATTAAACACTACAAAATGTAGAGGTAGTGTAGCCTGGCCTACCTGTTGGATACCTTCCATAACACATGCCTTTACTTTCTCATACTGGTTTTCAACATGGCAAGAAACTCTACGCACTCAGCAGGACATCTCCAACCTCGACGCTGCCTCCATATTTAGCACCGATGTGAAGGAGCTCCTTAGCGAAGCCTTGTCTTTCTATAGAAGTGAGGGGTCTTAAGTCTTGGCTGTACATGCAAGCAATTGTGTTAATCAAGACTTTACAAGTGTGTCTCTGGAGGCCACTCATCCCCGAGTCAGTGGTGTATTTGATAACTATCTTACACAGCTTACAAGCAGCATACAGAGTTTTAACACCACCACTCCCAACTCTTAGGAACTTGTTTAAAATTTCTGATTTGTCAGTGTGTCTCTGTCAGCGTGATACACAGATCATTGCCCATTTGTCTGTGCTTCCCCGAATCTGACTCCTGTCCATTGTTGGCATTTGAATGGCAGCATGGATTCATGGTGGCTGTTTTGTCAGTTCACACATGCCATGCATTGGTCAGGTGGCTACAATCAACCAGCAGCCAGCCAACAGAGAAAAGAGGAGGGAATTAAAAAAAACAAAAAAACAAAAAACAAAAACTGAATTACCAGCATTATGGCCAAGATAAAGAAAAGAGTTCATTCATATTAGAACCAACTCTTAACTCATTGCTACTTTGTTGATTGAGTGACACTTTTTTATTTAATCCCCTACCATTTCATTAAGTAACATACCACTAAAGTAAGTAATTCTCTTGGTTATTACTTAGTGTATTAACTTTACTTGGACGTTACATGTTGGGAGCTTGATGTTGTTCTCAAAGATTTTGCAGTAAATTTGAGGTATTGGACCCTCCAGCTGCAACTTTTTTCCAGCACGTTTTGCAGGTTGGATATCTGTTGTCTTGAACAACATTATTTGTGTATGTGAAATGCTGTCACAAGAGCAACATAAATGTCACTCACAAGAGTGACACAAATGTCACTCACAGGAGCGACACAAATGTGACAGCATGTGCCACACAGCACGGTATGCTGGTGCACCACTGGTGTAACTTCATTTTCGTTCCGTCTGCAGGCTGCAAGTTGCACGGACATTTTTCTATGTTTGTTTAATTTTCCTCAGTGTGTGCTTGTTGGTGATCGAACAATAACGTACCTTACTCACTCAGCCTTTATGGTTACAAAAATTTACATGGTTAATAGTGAAATTGTTTAATTGTTACAATTATATTTTTATGCATATAGTATATATATGTGTACATATGCTTAACCCCAACACTATGTTATATTTTGCACCCTTCACACCTTCATTCATAGAGTTCTATTAATGATAATTCTAGCATTAAAAATGTGCTGGACTTTCATGTTGCCTTACTTTTAGTAACCCCCATTTGCTTTTATTTAGATTCCTGTTGTTGTTGTTGTTGTTGTTGTTGTTGTTGTACTGTAATAGTACTGGCTACCATATAGATTCCCTACTGGGATCATAGTTTAATCTGTTTTTATGAGTAGAGGACACCAAAATGATTCACCTGAGAATTTAAGTAAACGTCGATTTGTACACTTTGGAAATGGAAGTAAAATTTTCCATTGTTTTCTCAGGCTTTTCAGTCTAGGTGTATGAGCCACCATCCTCCAGGTGTCAAGAATCTCTTTACTGAGCCAGTCAGCAATGGGGGTGTCAATGTTTCAGCAACAGCATCTAACATCTCCAGCAGTGACAGCACCCATGCTTAGCAGAGGCTTTCTGTTTGGGGATTTTATGAGGCAGAAAAGTCCTCCACAATGCTACTGTATTTTATGAAGCATTTCAGGCTCAGCAGTGATAGAGGGGACATTGTATTAGGCACTTGTAAAATCAATGTGCCAGGCTACACTGGAGCCAAAGCTAATGTTTGGCTGCTCTCCTTGGCCCACCGAGATCGATAGAATAGGATAAATGCTGCTTAGCAATGGTTTGATCCTTCTAATGTTCCTTGCAGTAGAGTAAGAAGCTAAATATTAAGTAGGCTACAGGGCTCTCCCAGTGGGAATCAAACCTTGTCATTTAACATTGTCATAACACTTAACTACTCAGAATGGAGATGAAAGATGACTATGCTCTGGCTGTTTGCATGCTAGGTGGACCTCAGTCGCCTGGACTGACTTGACTTTCACTGGCCTCACACCAGCACCCTGAACAGCTGACAAGCTCTTCTCAGTCCCCACTACACCCAACGCAGGATCACTCTTGGTTTATCTACCATTGTGCCCCAGTACCTGCTCACTGCTCCCTGTAAGTGCATAGTGGTACTTCCCGGCTTTTCCTCCACCCCAAGCAAGATTGCTCTCAGGCCAGCTCCCGGTGTGCAGCTCCATCTCTGATTCGAGGATCGCCGTGTCACTTAGCAAATATGTCGATCATCGCGGACTCCATTATCAGGCATATCAAATCAAGGTAGACAAAGACTCTTTTGCTTCCCAGGCATCACAGTCTCTGTTTTGATAGAGAAAGTTCCCAGTCTGCTCTCCAAATTCTTGGATGTTAAAAGGATAGCGATCCATGTGGGCACAAATGACATTCCCCAGCAGCCATCTGAACTCAAGCAGGACTTCATCAGCCTTTTCAGCCGTGCAGAACTCAGATAAAAAGATCTTTTTATCTCCAGCCGGATTCTCACACTGGCCCGTGGAGTGGAACATTTTTGCAGACTCCTCCATCTCCACTCCTGGCTCCAGCTCAAATGCAGATTGCAGAACTTCGGTTTTATTGACAACATGGTGTGACAGGGCCTTCTCCATCACTGCCCTCACCCTCTGGGGTTCCAAACCCAAACCTTTAAGAGACTCCAACACACTCTCCTCCTTCAAGGCATCCCTGAAAACACACCTTTTCAAAATAGCTTACAACATCTGACTCTCTCCCTCCATGCCTCCAGCAGGGCCAAGAGGCTATATGAACCAATTTACAGGTGCATCTCAAAAACTTAGAATATCATGGAAAAGTTTTTTTTTTTTTTTTTCATAATTAAATTTTTTTTTTAAAAAGAAACTTTCATATAGCCTAGATTCATTACACATAAGGTGAAGCATTTCAAGCCTTTTTTGTTTCAGTTTTGATGATTACAGCTTACAGTTCATGATAATCAGAAATTCAGTATCTAAAATATTAGTATATTACATAAAACCAAAAAAAAAAAAAAAAAAAAAAAAAAAAAAGAGACTTATAATATTCATTTGTGCAAGAGGAGCCCTGACCAAATGTTCAGTACATAAATGAACATACTTTTCAGAAGGTTGGCATGTCTGTATCATAAATCCTTTTTTGGATTGGTCTTATGTGATATTCTAATATTTTGGGATGCTGGATTTTTGATTTTCATGAACTGTAAGCTGTTTATCATCAAAATAAAAACAAAAAAGGCTTGAAATACTTCACTTTATGTGTAATAAATCTAGAAACTATCAAGGTTTCACTTTTTGAATTAAATAACAGGGGAAAAAATGAACTTTTCCATTCCTTGTAATTTTTTGAGATGCACCTACATAGTATTTCTCAATAGGACGAACATGAACATATAGTGTGTGTGTGTGTGTGTGTGTGTGTGTGTGTGTGTGTGTGTGTGTCTGTGTGCGTGCGCATCTGTGCAGTGTTGAAATGCGCATGAATACACACTACATGCTACCATTGGATGTGTTGTTGAAGAGCTGCCTGACGCAGAGGGTGAGCGTCGAAGGCTAAGTTGTAATTGAATAGCAACAGGAGTGGTGTTTCTACTCAGACCTCTGAAGGAGGATTTGACCTTCAGACGTTTCTGCTGATAGACAGGCAACACAAAGACCTGGCTAGCTAATTAGATTAAAAAACATGGATCCCAGGGGATGGAGATGTGACAAGCACATTGATTCACTACTGGTTGATCCATCTCATGTCCTCCTCTCTCAGTATGAGCTTTTACCCTCTGGCAGAGGATATAGACTACCCGAGTGCCGATTCAATCGTTTTAAAAACACATTTGTGCTTTCTACCATTAACATCTTACACAGTAGGAACATACTGTGAGCCATAAAGGCAATAGTCCCCAAAGGGACTTTGTTAGGATGGACGGGTTATGCAATATATTGTTTTAAAGGCATGCGATGTTGTTTTAAAATTGTGCAATATGTTGTTTTAAAGTTTTGACTAACAACATATGTATGTATGCTAGTCTGTGTATGTCTGCGTCATGTGTCTGCATACTTTGTAACACTGTATGTAAAATGTAGAATGATATTTGTAAAATACAGCAACTCTGAGCCTTCTTTCTTCTCTTCGCCTTTCTTGTTTGTCCCCCTTCCATTTTTGTTTTCCTTTTTTTTTTTCTCTCTGTTTCTTGCTTGCTTTATTTTTTGAATGGCAGAGTGAATGATTGCAGTGGGTCCTTGGGTGTATCAACAAATGGTGGACATACACTGTTGGAAGTATGTGATTTGTGTACATACTGTTTATTTCTCATGTGTCCATCCATCCATCCATCCATCCATCCATCCATTCGTGCTGTTTATCTGGGACAGGGGTGTGTTGGTAGCAGGCTGAGGAGAGAAGCCCACCAGAAGTTGCTTTCCCCTGTCACATCCATCCAAGTCCTCCTGGGGAATCCTACTGTGCTCCCAGGAAAGCTGGCATATGTGGTCCCTCCAGTATATCCTGGCCTGGATCTCCCAGGAGGCATCCCAACTACATACCCAAAGCACCAAATAGTGTAAATACTGTGATTCTTCACAATTAACCCATCCAGCATCGTCACATACTGCTGGCTATTGATTTGAATCACAGACCAATGCTTCCATGTGGAGCTGAGGAGCCTCAGCTTGCTGTGCAAAACTGACACAGCACCCCAAAGCAGAGGAAACTGCAAGCACTGTGAGCTTAAACAAAAGTGAGGCAAGCGAGGTGGCCCATGTGCTATGCTAAGAGCGAAACTCAGCAGACCAGCACTACCATTTATTTTCCTTGCAAATGCCCATTCCCTGGAAAATTAACCATCTGAGACTTCTGTGGAACTCTCAACGAAAGATTAGGAAAACTTTAATTTTCATTGCGCTGTGGCTCCAAAACTTATACAGCCAGACAGCTAGTGGGGCTAACTAGACTCTGGTCGGACAAAGACGCCTAAGCCTCCAGTAACACCCATGCAGGTGGGCTGTCTATGAATGCGAACAGGGAATTGTGCACAAACATGATGGAAATGTTGAGCCGCTGCTCCTTCGTGCTGGTGACGCTCACTATGAAGTGCCAGCTGTTCTATTTATCGAGGGAATTTACTGTTATATCCCTCATAGTGTAAACACCAAGCAGGCACCACAATTGCCCAGCGGCAAGATCAACGATGCACAAACAGCCCATCTAGATGGGGTTTTCATTATTGTGGGGGATGTCAACCAAGCAGTTTTGAAAACTGTCCTGCCAAGTTTTTTTCAACATGTAGACTTTCCTACAAGAGGTGAGAACACTGTGGACTTTACACAATCATCCGTGCAGCAAACAGCCACCCCATCCCCCTGTGTCGGCAACTCCAACTACTTCTCAGTCAGGTAAAACCTGACTGACTATTTATTTTTATGAGCTATAAAAAGTTATAAAAAGCTATAAAAAGTGACAGGCTCTCAGTGCATGATCAACCATCTTAAAAATCAATAAACAGAATGTAATGATAATATAATTTGTGTTCAGCAAATAATGTTTGTGTGTGTATATGTGTGTGTATGTGTGTGGTCAAATAAGTAGTTATGTGCTATAGGCATGCAATCCAAGGTTAATTTTCATTTTGTTACTTATGTGCGAAATTTAAAAAAAAAAAAAAAAAAATGTATTGATGGAAAGTGGAAATCAGAGTATCTTTTATAAAATTTTGACAACATGGCATCTATCCATGAAAATGAATGCTCTCTTCCATGGTGTGCCTGGCCAAGGAACATTCTGAGTGGTTTCATCATTAAGTATTAATTCCTAAATTTAAACCGTGAACCGCATGATATTGTAGGTCGGAAATTTATAAGACAGATTTTCTAAGATTCGACTTCAGTGAAAGGTCAGTGAAAGCAGCAGCCTCTTGAATTGGTGGAAGCAAACAAAGCTAGACATGGCCTATCATAGTAAATGCTAAATACAGCTTGTTATAAAGCAGTTTCCACCAATTCTGGGATGGACGGTTCCCAGAGGTATTTGACTGTGCTGTGAGTTCCCCGCTTTCAAAAAGGACATTTATAATGGATTGTTGGATTGTTGAGGCTGAGAGATGTGAGTGAGTTTCGATGGTTCCCTCTAACTCAGTGGTTCCCAACCCAGTCCTTAAGGACCCTGCCATGCATGTTTTTGTTTCAGCTCTATTCTTTCACACCTGATCCATTTAAGGGCTACATGCTGATGGGTTGAAACGGATCCACCTGAATAGGGTAAGCATGAAGGTGCATGGGCCTTAAATGGTTCAGGTTTACAAGAGTAGAGCTGGAACAAAAATCTGCAGGACAGGGGGGCCTTGAGGACTGGTTTGGGAACCACTGCTCTAACTAAAGTTGCTGTTAGCAGTAAGGTTGTGGTTATAGGCCTACATGATGAGCATCAACAAGCTTGTTATTTATTTGTAGCCTAGATTGTTACATTGGTTCTATTTTTTAAATGAATTAACAGCGTGATCCTGGGTGATTTATGCAAACAGCTCATGTTGGCGATCAAATATGGAGGCATGCATTCAGCCTTGTGACCATATTTTTGTCAAAAGCACCGCGTCCGTTACATCCAAGCTCTCCAAGTAACTCAGCTGACATTAGATATTTGACAAACTGAGGTAGGAGTGAGCGGATAGAAAACAACCTAACTGATGTAGAAGCGGTGTCAGTCACAAGCTGTTAATTCCTGTGGATGGAGTGGTTGACAGTGGCAAGCCTGTATTGTGTGGTGTAACAGCATTGAACTTTGTATTGGCTCTGTGTACAGCAGGAGTGTGGCTTGTCTATGTTGAACTCTGTCATCACAAGTATGGATACTGACACATTTTGAATCAGATGATACCTGTGCTTGTATTATCGGTACCAGATACTTGTTTCATCCAAGTATTCAGCTCACCCCGACAGGACAGTGCTGAAATTTACAAAACCCTGCAAGAAGCAGGCAGGTTAGAGTCTGGCCAGAGGGAGCCTCAGCAGCCTTAGAGGACTGCTTTGAGCACACAGATTGGGACATATTCAGGGAGGCTGCGAGTAGGTGCATAGAGGATATCAAAGTCACCAGGACAGTCTCTGTGCATGCCAGCAGGAAACGCTGACTTACAGTAGAGTTGTGGGCACTACTGAGAACCCAGGACATAGCTTTTAGAGCAGGAAATGAGACAGACCTCAGGATTGCCAGGGCTAAGTTGTCCAGGGCTATCAGGAAGGCCAGACACATTCATGCTCAGAATATCCACAGCACTGATACCCAGCACATGACCATAAACCCACATTGCAGGTCTGTGATGAGGATGGAAACCACCCCAGGAGGCTCAACAACTTCTACATGCTTTGGGGAGTCAAACAACATTCCTCGAAGGAATTGCTCACCCCTCACACACACCCTCTCCTGATGAGCAGCCACTTAGTCTGCCCACAGCAGAGGTAAATCCACACAAAGTCATTGGTCCTGACAACATTCCCAGCGCAAATGAGCTGGTGGAGATACTGCCCCACATTTTCAACATCTCCCTGAATCAGGCAACCATCCCAACAGGCTTCACATCTACTACGATCGTCCCATTGCCCAAGAAATGTAATGTAACATGTTTTAATGATTACTACCTTATAGCACTTACCTCTGCCATCATGAAGTGCTTTGAGCAGCTAGTCATGACACACATTAAATCCAGCTTCACTAGCACATTTGACCCCCTCCAGTTTGCATATTGCTCTAACTGGTCCACAGAGGATGGTATCTCCACTGTATTGCACACCAAACTGGCCCACCTGCACAGGGAGAACACCTTCACCAGGATGTCTTCCATGGCCCTCATTTCTGCATTTAATACCATCATTCCACAGCAGCTAGTTAAAAACTGTCAGTGCTGGGCATCAGCAGTCCCCTCTGTAACTGGATCCTGAACTTTTTGACAGTCAGTCCACAGTTAGTGAAGATCAGCAACACCTCCAGCATCATCAGACTGAGTGCTGGCTCACCATATGTCAGCATGTGCAATCTGCTACTGTGCATTTGAATGGCACATGAATGCTGTGCCAGGTTCAATTCTAACACCATCATAAAGTTTTTTTGTTTGTTTTTTTACTTCATTATTATTATTATTATTATTATTATTATTATTTCTGCTTTATTTATAGTGACAGTATAGAGAGAAACAGGAAAGGCAGGGAAGAGGGAGGGGATGACATGCAGAAAAGGGCCTGGGCCAGATTCAAACCCAGGCTGCTGTGGTAAGGACTTTGCCGTGTTATGCGGTACACTAATGTAGGGTCTCACTGCCCTGTGCACCACTGCTCCTTACCCCCATTATTCCATTTTGGCCGAATTAGGGCCATGAACAGCTCCATTAAAAAATATATGCATTTGTTTTTTTAAATACAATGAGAAGTGCAAAAATAAAATAAAAAAAAGTGAAAGTGAAAGCAAAATGATTTTTCAGCATAGTATAGCCTAAACATAGCTACCTTCAAAGTCATGTGGAACACACTCGCCCGTGTCAGTTCCCTACAGGCCAATTACTTGCTTGGTGTTTGTTTCCACCAGTTTATGATGCATGTGAAGCACTGAATGATTTTTTTCTTTTAGTCTTCCTTTTCAAATTATGCCATCCTCTTTTGCAGTCTGAAGGTGAAAGCACCCCTAGCATGGACAGACTGGGATATTCAGAACCAAATACATTTTTCTTTTTAAATTTAAATTCCTTCCTTGAAGTTTTGAGGAATTCCTTAGCACCTCATTGGTCAGCACTTATAGTTCAAGGTGTGAAAAGTAAATTTTTCTTTTCTTCTGTGCCGTTCTCTTCTGTTCTGTTGGCTTGGCACAAAGGCAACAATTATACTTTGCCCGATAGCTATTTCACTCAGACACAAAACAAGGACAAGCTGCTCTCAGCTGCTAAACTGTGTGGGCATGTTTGCGGTGTAATATCATTAGCGCAATGACCTTTGTGAATCGGACCTTAAAATAGCACAGATAGTGGGTACAACTAGTTCACAATTGATGATGCTATCAGTGGCCATGATCCATTCTTTGCAAAATCACTCCTCAGTGTTACCAAAGTATTCCTCTGTTTTTTTCTCTCTCTCTCTTTTTTTCAGTAAGAACAGAAAATCCAGATTTTGCTCAAATTTCCTCATTATAAGATTTAATCCTTTGCTTGCTTGAAGGAGAGAGGATTTATTTTGATAAGTATATTATGTGATAAATAGTTATGTAAACATGGCATTTGCTGAATAAATAACGCCATTGGCTTGACATGATTGGCCTGACAAATGGCTCTCTTGTTGCAAAATCTCATTGTCTGTGAAACATCTGTCCACCACGACCTCCAGAAATGTCATATCTGCCATCTTTCCAATGTATAAGGTTGGGTCATGGTTGCATGGTCATTAGGTAATACATTACATTATTGACAAGTGCCTTTCCTTGTTTTTGTCCTCAGACCGCATGGAATACGGCCAATTTTACCTGACATCCCAATAACATGCCCAATGCTAATCAATGCTAATCAGTTCTCAAATGACCCTCCTCATGGATACGGTTTTTCTGACATTTACTCACCTCAATCCAGTTGATGGAAATGTACCTAATTCACTTAAAAGTTAGCTTAGTGTACACAATTACGTCTACAATTTTGAAACCTGTAAAGGACAGCTGGAGAGAGCTACATGTTGAATTGAAGTTTAGGTTCCAGTTTTGGCAAAATAGCCATGCCAACCATTAGCAGAGGTCTTGGAAAGGGCATGAGCATCAGTAACCAGAGGAGAGACAGAGATGACTCTCAGGGCAAAACTAGGCGGAAATAGCTGAAATGCATTATCATCAGACTCCCTCTCTGTCCTCCTCTCTAATTAAGCCATCTCCCTCTAACGAGGCTTCAGGCCCTCTCTGTTTGGAGAGCTAGACTGAAAGGACACCATGTGAATGCCTGACAGCTAATCGCTACACTGTTACACACCAGTCGAAGACCCCCCAAAAAAAAAAAAAATGTCAAATGAGCAAACAACAAACGCTTACCATTCAGATTATATGGAGAAGCCTCAATAAACATATAGCAGATTATTTGCAAGACTCCATGCCAGCAATCACTGTTTATAAAATAATTTGCTGTGGGAATAGCTACAAGCTTGCACAGCCTCAAAAAAAAAAAAAAAAAAAAAAAGTGTTTATCATTTTTCAAGTGTATAATCTTTATAAAATGTAGATGTTCGGTTATCCCACTTAACATACTGAGAACTGTAATTCTTTGATCAGCTTAGTGCATATAGCATCTCCATCCATCGACAGAAGAAAGGGAGAGAGACATTCATCTGCCTGATTAACAACTTCAGTCATTGTCTTCTTTAATTACAAGCAAGTCAACAGCTCCATTACTTCCCCTCCTATCTATCTTTCATCCCACTGCTCTCTGAGGATTATGACGTTGGAACAAAACAGAGCAGGCTTTAGTCTCATCTGTAGGCCGGCGGGAAGGTCTGCACCCTCAAAGGAGTGTAATCAGCATTCAGAGGAAGATGAGGAATTGAGACGTCCAACCAAAACACTGGGTTCTGTATCCCTGACTCCTGCTGGTAATTAGTGCTCCTTCTGGTGAATGGACTCAGTTCTCCTCTGGTGCAGGTGCCTTGAAATTGATTTGCTCAACATCCAGCCAGCAAGTCAACTAGCTAGACAGTCAGTCCTCCAGTCAGTCAATCAACCAGTTGGTCAGCCCTCCAATCAATCGGTCAGTCAATAAACCAATTAGACATTCAGGTAGTCGGTCAGAAAGCAGTCAGTCAGGTGGTCAGTAAACCAGGGAGTCAGCCAGTTACTCAACATGAAAGTCAGCCAATCAGCTAGGAAATCAGCCAATCAGTCTTCCAGTCACACAGTCAGTCAGTCAGCCAGTTGGTCGGTTAGTCCTCAAGGCAGTTAGTTGGCCAGTAAGTCAGGCAGACGGTGATTTATCAGAGTCACAGCAGTCTGTGCTGCCTTTGACTTGGGTTTTAGTGGCGTCGTTCTGAAGCTCACGCAGCCTGTAATAGTGCTGTGTAGCTTTAGAAAGGGAGTGATTGATGAGATGATGAGCATAACAAATGATCTAGTTCGAACAACATGATTCTAAAGCAGCACGACAAGAGTTACGGCTCGTCATTAATGACTGTAACATTTAACAACAGCAGTAATATCAGTCAGTAGTCTGGATGAAACCACGTTAAGACTGATAGAGATGATGGTGGTAATTTACATTATCTTCCAGGAGGGGACAATTTTGGATATTATATTTTATCTAAATTGGGGGAGCTGTGCTGTAGAGGTCAGGGAAGCGGACTCATGATTGGAGGGGTAAAGGTCTCAATGCCAAAACCGGCTGGGGAAATCTGGGGAAGAAAATTGTGATAAGTCGAGAAACACTCACTTCCTCAGCTAGCATCACTCATCGCAACAGTTAGCATCAAAGTGGCCTTAAACAAGGTACTTAACCCCAAACTGCTCCAGAAAATTGTAGCCGTGCCGGGCAGCTCCTAATGGCCAACAGTAAAAGACTGGCTGTACTCAGCGTGGGCTTCACTCTGTGCTCCCAGGGCCCTGTGTCCCCAAGGTCCTATGTTACTTCAGTGTCATTTTGTCAACCTGAAAACAGCACCAGTATTCACTCAATTCTGTATTCCCTCAACATAAAAAACAATAATTTCCATACCTGTCATATATAAAAATGCATTTGACAGTATGTGTTCAGTATATACCTGAAATGGTGTTAATGGTCGAGCTGTTTGCTGCACTCGCAAGTGTAGTTTTCATCATCATGAACTTTGAAGATCCCGTGTTTTTTTTATTTATTTAGTGAGATTCATGGCCTGTGGGATTCTGTATGATGTAAAACATACAATGAGAAAATAATCAGACTTTCACATATACCTGTTTTTTTGGCAGTCAGTGATACAATATGGATGGCTTGTTAAAATTGTCTGTTTCCAAATGCTAGGTGAAGTAACCTGGCCACAAAGAGGGAATGGGTGCTGAATGCGCCAGGAAAAGGACTTTTATTTTGTCTTCGATTCTGATTCATTATGTATATGAATGACTCATTCGTTATATTTACTCATTTTGCAATCTCTAATTAGATTTGGAAAACAAAGAGGAGAAATATGGCTAAAAGCAGTGACAGAGGCAAAACCAAATTAGAAAATGACAATGTGATTCAAAAGCCTCTGGCATGGGAGCAATTAATGAACTCTGCAGAGTCACTGAGATAACCAGAGTGCTAATGCTTTGCAATGCTGTTGGAGGAAACAAACAGACACAGCTCTGACTCTAAATCTGGGGTAAATATTGCAGTTAAGCAGTTGGTTCAAAACAAAACAACACATCCCAGTCCCCACTCTTGAACCAGCTTCTCCAAAATATGTGCCTTGTTTTAAACCCACAGAGGTCTGCAGAGGAGGTTAGGAAATGGGAATGTGATTGTTCTTGCAATGTATTTCACTTCGATATCTGGATGGAATTCTACATAGATTACCATTAAAAGACAATGAAGTTCAAGTTGAATTAAACATTGGCATGAAAGTTGGATCTAAAATGAATTCTCAGAACAACTGAACTCAACTGACACTGTTGAGCTTGTATTGTTCATACTCAGCACCATTTCCTTGCAGTGTGTACTTCAATTTAGTACAGGTCTGTACCTTTTGCTGTATTTTATCATGTTCACCATCACCACAACCATTACTGCTATCGCTACTATTACTGCTGTTGCCTAGGGATGGGCACCAGTAATGCTTTCCCAGATCAAGTAATCACATGAATTACTCAACTATCTTTAGAAGATACCTTATGGCAGCAACGATAACAATAAACAGCAATATATCCGATGCAAAATGCTTATTTAAAATCAAAATAGTCACTATTATTTGTTATAAAGTATTTATTTACAACTAACAAGACATTGTAAAAAAAAAAAAATAACATTAAATAATAGGTCTATCAATTAGACATAGGCATAAACTATTGTAGGTAGCTGGATCATAAAAAAAAAAAAAAAAAAAAAAAAACAGGCATGGGTTACAGTAATGTAACAACACTACACAGTAGTGGTGTGCGCATTGCAGTTATATCTGCAGGCACCGCAGATAATCCATGTATTGGGCAGTTTGGGTCATAAAAATTAGCATTAGGGATTGGGTTGTGAGTGGGTGAAAACAATTATTTTTGGAGTTTATTAAATACTTGCAGCGATCGTCCCACAGCAGAAACAGTAATTGCATGTCCACATTAAGAGAGAGACTGTACATATTTATACATGAGCCACGGCAGTTCTTAACTGATTATTGAAATCTCCAGACACACCGACAGAAATAGTCAGGATCTAATGATAATTAATGATCTGTGGTCTTCTACACATCCAAACAGTCACTCACAGTCCAGGTTCATACAGATAAACTGTTTGGAGTGAAGCAGCCGTCCTCCTGATACATCCTGAGCTTGTCAGCCATCTAAAAAAAATATTTCAGAACCTAAAAGTATAATTCGAGTTCCCTCAATAGTGAGTGATCAAGGAATCGATTACTCACACCCATCCCTACTGTTGCCACTCACTGCCACTACCATGGTTACTACTATTACTACTGCTACAAATACTATTAATTCTACCATTACAACAACTATACCACTACTACTATTCCTTTTACTACTACTGTTTAAACTACCACAGTAACACTGATACTACTAGGACAATTACTACTACTACTACTTCAACTACTACCAACAACATTATCACCACCACACCTAAAGCCATGGACGAAAGTATTGGCACCCCTGGGATTTTTTCAGAAAATACACCATACACCAGAAATTGTTGCAATTACAAATGTTTTTTGGTATACACATGTTTATATCCTTTATGTGCATTGGAACAACACAAAAAAGCAGAAGAAAAAAGTCACATTTGACATCATTTTAAACAAAACTCCAAAAATGGGCTGGACAAAATAATTGGCACCCTTTTAAAACTGTGGGTCAATCATTTTATTTCAAGCATGTGATGCTCATTTAATCTCACTTGTGGCAAGTAACAGGTGCTAGCAATATAGAAATCACACCTGAAGCCAGTTAGAATGTATAAAAGTTGACTCAACCTTTGTGTTGTGTGCCTGTGTGTGTTACACCAAGCATGGAGAAGAAAAAGAAGAGCCAAGAATTGTCTGAGTACTTAAGAAGCAAAACTGTGGAAAAATATGAACAAGCTCAAGGTTACAAGACCATCTCCAGAGATCTTGAAGTTCTGTTGTCCACTGTGTCAATATAATCAAGAAGTTTATAACCCATGGAACTGTGGCTAATCTCCCTGGATGTGGACAGAAGAGAAAAATTGAAAGAATGTAATGCAGGATAGTTCGAATGGTGGATAAACATCCTCAGTCATCTTCCACACATAGTCAGGCTGTCCTGCAGACTCAGGGTGCAAAAGTGTCAGCTTGGACCATATGTTGTCATCTGAATGAGATGAAGCGCTATGTCAGGAGACCGAGGAGAACCCCACTGCTGACACAGACATATAAAAAAGCCAGACTGGAGTTTGCAAAAATGTACCTTAGTAAGCCTCAATCCCTCTGGGAAAATGTTTTGTGGACAGATGAGACTAAGGTAGAGCTTTTTGGCAAAGCACGCCATTCTACTGTTTACAGAAAATGGAATGAGGCCTACAAAGAAGTCAAACATGGTGGAGGTTCAAAGATGTTTTGGGGCTGTTTTGTTGCCTCTTGACTGTGTGCACGGAATCATGAAATCTGGAGACTATCAAAAAAATTTGGGCCGCAATGTATAGCCTAGTGTCAGAAAGCTGGGTCTGCATCAGAGGTCATGGGTGTTCCAGCAGGACAGTGACCCAAAACATACCTCAAAAAGCACCAAGAAATGATTGGAGACAAAGCGCTGGAGAGTTCTGAAGTGGCCAGCAATGAGTCCGGATCTCAATCCCATTGAACACCTATGGAGAGATCTCAAAATTGTTAGAAGCTTGCTGATTATAATAAGTGATTGGTTTCAGTTATTTTTTCCAAAGGGTGTGCAACCAAATATTAAGTTGAGGATGAAAACAATTTTGTCTGGCCCATGTTTTTGAAGTTTTGTGTAAAATGATGTGAAATTTGGCTTTTTTCTTCTGCTTTTTTGTGTTGTTCCAATGCACATAAATGAAATAAACATGTGTATACCAAAAAAACATTTGTAATTGTGACAATTTTTGGGAGAAATGGTATTTTCTGGAAAAAAATCCCAGGGGTGCCAATACTTTCGTCCATGACTGTATGATCAATTGTACGACTATTGCCACTGCTGTTAGTACTGCTGCAACCAGGAGGACCATCACCTCCACCCCTGCTCGTTTATCGAAGCAAAGTTCCATCCACCAGATCTGTAAGCTGTTCAAGTTCAGCACAGCAGTTGCTCTGACTTCACTTAAAAAAAAAAAAAAACAGATATTTCCTCCTTATATTCTTTACTGTTCCTTATACTGCAGATTTCTTAATATTGCTCAGTGTGAAACCTTGATTCAGCAACCACAGAAAAGTAATGTAATGGGAAAAGGGAACCAAAGAAGAAACAGTCCTCTGTATTCCAAATACAGACAGACTGAATCTCTGAGCTAAAATGGATTATGTGTCCTTTCAATACGTGACTTTTTGTGTGGCCAGGGCTCCTGAGTCAGCACTCTGGACGATTTCTGACATTTTCTAAGGCACTGAATGTGGATTATGTTTATCAATGAGGAATGCTCTACATCTAGTAGGGGCCACATTAACTCAGCCTTTCCTCTTCTCTGTTCAGACCCAGAGACATGGACTAGGGCTGTACAACCCCAGGGCCCATTTCCTATTGGCACTGACTCTGAATAGCTAGCTGTGCTGAATTACCCAAGCGTCAGTCATACAACTTCTCCTTTGGGGTGTGGTGTTATTGTGATGCAGGTGGTCATTTTTCTGTTAACGTCTGCTTTCTTCTGCGATTTGAATAGAGCTTTTGCTTTTCCAGACGTCTACCAAACAGAGTGGAGAGAAAATTAAAATATGCATCATGAACAAAGACAAAATGAAACAGCCAATGCAGACTGGGAAGACAATGGAGTTCATGGGTCCAGAATGTGAATCCCATTCCAAATGTGCCTAGAGCTCAGGCCAGATTTAAAATTGAGACCTTGTACAACCCCCGAAGACAAAGTAGCTTCAGACCTGAGAAACTGTCGATCTCAATGTGATGCCCAGGTTTGGTCTCCAGAAAATCCTGCATTGCTGGGTGAATACTGATCAGTTACTTTCTCTTTGGTGTTCATTTCAAATGTTGCTGTCTTAGATCAAACATGGTGGTGTAATTATTTAGAAACCATGTTAATGAAGAGTATGTTGTTGAATCATAATTGGGGTATTCCTCCGACAAACGTGTTATGCCACAGTGCTTGGAGCTATTCCTTTTCTTTGATGCGCCTTACATTACATTACGCTATGTTGCACTACGTTATATATTTTGCAGACACACAATTCACATGCTG
Organism: Myripristis murdjan; assembly: GCF_902150065.1. Lineage (NCBI taxonomy): Eukaryota > Metazoa > Chordata > Actinopteri > Holocentriformes > Holocentridae > Myripristis > Myripristis murdjan. The sequence goes on from NC_043982.1 coordinate 18,034,892, forward strand.
CTTCAAGCAGATTTGGTTTGGAACAAGAAAAAACTAGGTAAAGGTTTGTTTTACAGTTCCAGCTCTTGTGATGTTATAGTAAATAACACACGTTGGTCTCTCGACCAATCAGATTGCTTGAACATAAACCTCTGATGTATAAACCTTCATAAATCAGCCTGCATTATGTGATTTACGTTCTGCAAAATTTTGGATCCATACTTAAGTTAAATATACCTTAGCAGAAGTGATGCTGCCAGCCCTGACAAATTTGACCATTATTTTTATTTTTCCTTTATGTCACTGTTCAGTCCTACAAACAGAAAACAAAATACTTGGATACACACTCAGATCGCATAAGTTCTTTCATTTATTTATTTTTTTAACATCCATGATGTACCAGGCCAAGCAGCCAAAGATTTTGGCAGTTTGACAACATTTTTCAGCATCCAAGTATATTTTGTTTTTGAATCATCCAATCTTAACCTAATAATTAAGTAATTGTTTATAATTTTGATTCATTTGGATTGTCTTGCAAATTTATATGTGTATTTTTATAGATTCAAAATCTAAATTATTATCTGTCTTGTGTTATTATTGCTCATATTTCAGTTTATTTCTGAGATAGGAAAGTATGTTGTGATCATCTGATATGTCTGAGGTGTTGTCTTTACTATAAAAAATAAATACATTTTATTAAAATGTAATTTACTTACATTTATTAATTTGTAATATATATACACTACTCACAAAAAGTTAGGGATATTTGGCTTTTGGGTGAAATTTCAGGATGAACCTAAAATGCATTATAACCTTTACAGGTGAACTTAATATGACCTTCTGTAAACTTTTGAATGCACATGTCCAACAGTTCAATGTTTCAGTACTTTTTGCACAAGTTGCTGTTCTCTAACAAGGAGCTTAATGGCAAAATTCACATCAGGTGTTTGATCCATGAATCGACCAATAAATTTCCTGGTTCAATAGAATTGGCATTTAAACAGTCCTCCTCATCATGCTGTTCACATCTTGACATCATGAGACCAAGACGATAAGTCAGTACAGAACTGCCCTACACTTTGTGAATGGTACAGTGACAAGCCCATGCTACCTGAATAACATCATTAATCCAGTCATTGTGCCCCTGCATGAACAACACAGGCCTAATTTCATCTTCATGGACGACAATGCTCCAGCTCATCGAGGTCGCATCATTAGGGAACGGCTGCTGGAGACTGGGGTAGCTCAAATGGAGTGGCCTGCACTTTCTCCAACCCTGCATCCCATAGAAAACATCAGCTGAGTCGCCGTGTAGAGGCTCGGAGCTCTGTACCCCAGAACCTCAATGACCTGAGGGCCGCCCTTCAAGAAGAGTGGGATGCCATGCCTCAGCAGACAATAAGTCGACTTGTGAACAGCATGAGACGTCATTGTCAAGCTGTAATTGATGCTCAAGGGCACATGACAAGTTATTGAGACACTGACATTTTTTTGTTGTGGTATACCCACCACTGTTGTTGGCTTTTGTTTCAAGAAATTGTTTGAGATGAAGAAATCACCAGTGTATGCTTCTACTTAAATGCCCTACTTTCATGATATAATATCACTGTAGCGTGAACTTTTTAGATTTTCCATAAATTTCACCCGAAAGCCAAATATCCCTAACTTTTTGTGAGTAGTGTATATATATATTAAAAGAGACTGCTATGACAAATGTGTTTATTTTTGTTTAACCTTTATTCAACCAGGATGTCCCTTGTGATTGAAAACTCTTTCCCAAAGGAGACCTGGTCGAGACAGCACACCAGTTACAGTTTAAACAGAGTAAAATACAACAGACTGGGAACAAAACACCCAAACACATACAAGAAAGACGCCAACTCAAGATCAAATAAGGCAGTAGCATTCCTCAGTCCCACAGACTTTTAGCATGGCTGTAAATTCTTCCAAGGGATTAGATTATTAAGATGTAATGTGCTTTGCAAATTATTCCAAGTCCAGGAAGCAAAGTGTGAGAAGGCTTTTTTTTTTCCCTAGCTCAGTGAAAACTCTTGGAGCCTGGTAAAGAAGCCATGTGGTGGAACGAAGCTGAAGACAGCTGGAGGTATGAGTCAGGAGATTACAGAAATATGAGGGGAGCTTAACCAGTATGACTCTGTAAATAAAAATATACAAATGAAGTCGGCTACATAGACTTGGTGGTGGCCAGTTTACCAAAGCACAAAGCATTCAGTGATGAGTAGATCAAAAAGTTTGTTGTAAATCGTAAAGCACTAAGTGTGGAGGAGGCAGCATGCATGTCGACAATATCACCCATAGTTCAAAACACTTAAACAGTACCCTGTACATTTTTTCTTTCCTGGCTAGCCTGTTAAAATGAGCCTTATTTAGAAAATAAAAAAACTACCCTTAATTTCAGCTTCTTCACAAGATTTTCAATGTGTACTTTAAAAGAAAGCCTGTCAACCAACCAAATACCTAAATACTTGCATGTAAAGAATATTTCTCTATTTACTTGAGCACAACTCCATATTATTTTTTCAATCAGCATAATCTCAGAAACAAAACATTTATCATGGATGGACATGATAAAAATCTGGCTAATGGATATAAACCTGCTGACCTCAGTATCATAAAGCAAGTCATCTGTAAAGGTGATGAGGGCGTCAATACGCTCCACAGCAAAGTGTCTGTATTTGAAATCAATGGACCCACTACAGACTGCAGCAATATTTCACTTTCTCAAGGATGACAGCTTTGATGAGCATCTTCATCAACCACAGACTTAATCGGTTGGACGTTTTATCATCAAAGACACAAACAGAAAGAGACTGCAAAGATGCCATCTCAAACATCCATCTAAGAAATGTCACAATAGTAGTATTGTCAACATTTTGCAAACCTCCACTTGCATTTTACATCTTCAGCCCTATTTTGATGGTTTGTGTGCTGTCATCACATGAAAATTATGTTCAGGTGCGGAAACAATAACAATACTCCACGGCTACGAGGGTAAACAAAACTAAGAGGACAGAAGCAGAGATCTGAGCTTGCGATGAACACTGCTTTCATTTGCAGTTTGAACAGGTCGACAGCTGCACGGTTAAGGGAGCAATATGTGCAAAAGCTTACTAGTAGTCTCAAGGATGTCATTTTAAGTCAGGTAGTTTTACCTGAGGCTATTTTTACTGGGCATTTTACAAAGGGTGAAAGAGACCAAAACTTTTAATGGTGTGGATGCATGCAGTCTGTAAATATTACTCCATCTTCTCTGGCAAAACTCATGCCATCCACATATGGCTTCAGAGTTTATTTAGCTGAGAGAGTGCATCAGCTTTGACTGCAACCAATAGTAAGGTGTGGCTCTTCTCTGACAAGCATATAAGAGGCACAGGAAATAATAGCAAAAGAAATATTTTAGTTCTGAAGTGTAATGTAACCTCATTGCCCCTGAAAGACTAACAGCACATTAGCTACACAGCATATTGATTTGAGGCAGCCTGTATTTCCCATTGAGTATAGAGCCCTCTTATGTCTTTGCGCTGCAAGTTTGTGTACAGTCCTTTGTATACTGACACAAACCCTCCACTTTCTAACAGTCTTCAACACCCTGTTTTGAAAGCAGTCTTTGTTCATCCTCTTATATTTGACATTCCCTATTTTAAGCTCTACATGTCATGTCTCTTTCATTTGAAATTGGGCTTTGATGAATATTGTATGAAAAGGAACCTGCTAGCAAAGAGACTGACCTTCACAGCTGCTTTGCTGGAGCGTTTGAAGTATTGTCAAGTCCTGTGGGCTTACGAAGGCACTTAGAGTAACAGAAGTAGAAAGAAAAGGGCTGCAAAATATTTAACTAACATCGTCGTCATTTGAAAAGGCTAGCCGCTGGGCTCAACAGGCAAGTGTGTAATCACCAGGATGGTGGTATTTAAAACGGCACTTTAAATGCCCTTTTTCCTTGTTCTGTATTGGGGAGCTGTCCAAGTTTGCCCATTCAGCTCCATGGCTGTGATAAAGGTTAATCTGTCCATGTCAGATATCACAGTGTAATGGCTGTCTTTGGATTAAAATAACAAACCAGGAGAAACCCATGTCCAGCTTACACACATACACACACACACGCACACACACACACACACACACACACACACACACACACACACACACACACACACACACACACACACACACGTGCACGCACACACACACATACACACACAGTGGCTCTGGGCTCAATTTCTTGGTATTTGTGATGCCCCTGTTGTATCTCTTATTTATTTATTTATTATTTTTATTTATTTATTTTTATCCATTTGTGTTTCATTTTTGCTCCAGATAACGCACCGTGACCAACCTGTTTGCCACAGGCGCTTTACAAATAAATTTGATGTGACTTAATCATTGCCTTTTCCACTCTGATGGTCCACTGCACCACCAGTCATCTGATGAATTTTGAGTAAATAACTACTGACTTTTTAATCAAAGACATTGAGGCTTATGGCTCCACCTTAACACACATGCTTGAAACATCTGGATGACCAGCTGCTCCTCTCGTTAATCCGATCGGCTCCTTAATGTTTTCCGAGAACGTCTGGCATCGCCTCTGCCTTTTGATTCATCTCACCTGGCAGAATCTTGCTATTTGGCCTTTACCTTGCTCAGTAAGCATATTAAAGACCCACTTTGAAAAATATCAACTCTTTTGAATTTAATCCATTAGTAGCAAAGGGAACTCCAAAAAACCTGACTGAGTCTGCAGTAACCTCATTAAAGTGAGAAATCTGTGGTCTTACAGGGTTTTTAATGCTGGGGCCTGATGGAAGTTTTTTCCTGCAGGGCTGTGGTAGTTTGTTATGTTATATGCTTCAGAGCAGAGCCTCAGGCAACTCTGATTGCTGGGTCATTTGCTCTTTTCTAACACGTCACTGACAGTTCATACTTGAGGTTATTGGTACAAGCCCAAAAACCCTGCTAATATCTGCCACTGTGGCACAGGGCATAGAGGCTGCAGGCACTACTGACTGCACATTAGATAGCTCACTTCCCCTCTAACCAGAAAAATGACAGTCATTCACTTGATTGCAGACAGTGACACGGATGATAGACTTAAATCAAACTTCTTCACTATAGATTACCTTTCAAAAGGATGAATTAGAAATGTTTCAAGTACCTTGAGGAATAAATGAGATTTCTTGGAAATGCTATGCCACAATTAGTAAGGATATTATAACTGGGGAGGTAGGGGGTAACATAATTAGAGGCTCATGCCCTTAATCAATGTTGATTACAACTTTGGGACTGATGACGATGGAGTATCCAATAATACTTTCTAAAATCTAATAGAGCATTCTATTCCTAGCGTAATTCAACAATACTTAACAAATTCAAGTATGTAGTCTGAGACCCCTGAGCCAGAAACGAAACAATAAATATGCTAAATATCAGGACAGACATCCATATGCAGAGAATTTTGTCAGACGGGCCTATAGGGAAGCCTGGGCAGTGTTTGGCCAACGTCCTGTTTCAAAACCTGTGCTGCAGAGCGTCTGTCAGGGCAGCTGTCCAAACTACAGCCTAATCAGGCCCTGTGCCACCTTCCTGCAAATTCAGCCTCAAGCTGTCGTTCTCAAGAAAGACCTGGAACACTTGTGGGCGGCAGAAATGCCCACCACTTAGTAAGGAAACACAATCTAAGTGAATTTAGATGGAGCAACATGGAGCACAGCTCTGTACATACATGCTGTATGGTGGCTTTCAGAGTGGCCTCTTACCATAATGAAACTGGCATTCAGGGTACTTATCTCAGCAGCTGCATCTCTCTGCCTGCAGAGATGGCTAGCAGGGCTGCTCTCAACCTTTTTGTGTCTTCCTCCCTCTCATCTCATTTGCGTCACACTGCTGAATGCCTGTCCCAAATAAATGCTCAGAGGATCTGTCATAAATTGTATGCTGCTTTCTATAAACATCTCAATCTCTGGATGTGCTGCAGATTAAGGATTGGTATTTCACCCTGTCCCTATGGCTCAGTTTCTGTACTCTTGAAATATCGGCCTCAGTGGTTTCACCTACCTGAATGCAGGTTCTCATGAAATCACGTTGGCATGTCCACACGGTCAAGACCCCGATTGCTTCTTTGTGGACACAATATTATTAGCTGCCATGTGTCTTGATCGTTAGGAATCCACTTTGGAGAAATTTAGAAGAGAAGCAGGGTTAATCAATACTGTGAGTTTCCTGATCACCCCCAAGGGCTGCAGAATCACTATGCAGTGGAGCATTTTAATTCACTGAGCCTCACAGGTGTTCATCCTTCCTGCAGAGTCCCTTGTCTCTCTTTTCCTATCTTTATGTTTTCACTCAATACCCATTATTATGTAAACCTCATCATTTACATACACAAACAGCTGACTCCTCCAGACAGGAAGTCACATATAAATTTGCAAGCATAAAGCATGCATACCAAATGGAGAGCGTCAGCCACTGCTTGCCTTCACATTGAGATGGACAATAGACATCATTTAAGTGACTTTGAATTAGGGATGAACAATTAATGGACATATTATCAAAATTAAATCGTGCGACATCCAAATTGCACAAGCTGCAATTTATTACCAACAGGTACAATGTGTGACGAAAGAGTGATGTAAATAAAGTATTATGGTGGTACAGAGATGCCCATGTCTACTTGTATTTTATAAGAAAACATGTTTATTTCGTACAGACGCTAGCAAAAATTCACACCATCATCATTGTTTTTTTCAGTCTACAGTTGACCTTGTAATTCAATAATAACAGAGTCATAACTGATAGCCATCCTGTAATACAAAATATTTTGTTCACAGGTCAAGCCACAGGAGACGGGCAGGACGTGTTTAAGCTTCCTGGCTGAACACAGGACTGCAGGAAGGTTTCTCAGAACTAACCTTTCCAAATGGATGGTCCAGGGTGGCATGACACCATGTCAGGTTTACAACCAAAGGCTGAAGTAGGCACAGTGGGCAGGGGAAGATCCTCAACCAAGACAGAAACTGTAATGTCAGTTATTGATCTTAACAAGTTACTTGTGAAGTGTGACTGTATGCAAGTATAACTCATGTTGCCATGTTTTCTTCCTGTGATGACACAGTTCAGCAATTCAGTACACCAAGAGGGAGAGACTAGAAAATCCCCACATCTTACATGTAATTACCACAACACCGACATGAATGGTCGGCACCCCTTTCTTACAGTAAACCTTGCATAACATGAAGGCACTATCAGCACCAATACAGCCTGATTTGAAGACAACAGCAGACTTAAATAATGCTGCTGAATGAGGTGCATCTCTGCCTAGCCATTTTTTTTTTTTTTTAATGGGAATTCCCAGCAAAATAAAAATAGTACCAGCAGCATAACAGTCACTTTCTCAACCCTAATCACAACCAAATAAAGCACTTTTGGAAATCAGAAAAGAATAGAATAGAATAGGGTAGAATAAAACAGAACAGAATAGAATGTGCAGCATAAAAAAGAATCTGTAGGAAATGTGAGATACCATAGATTATAGAGCATGGACCAAAGTCCTTGTGAAATGACTTCAGTACCTTGTTGAATTCATGCCTTCAAGTAAAAGAAATGGATAGTGCTGGCATGTTGGGCATAGAAGAAAACACGAAAAGGTAAAAAATAAAATAAAATAAAATAAAGACAAAGGACCATGCCTCAGTGTGTTTTTCTTTGCTCAGCGAACAGCTATTAGCATGTGATTTGTTTTTACCTAATTAAGTAGTGCACAAGGATCATGTGGTGCCGTTGTAAGGGATGGTAATGATCTGTCACCTATGCTGAGAGCATGGTGTGGAACTGATTGACTGTGACACTTCCCTCAGTGAATAACCTTCAAGACCGGGCGACAGAGGCAGCTTCAGCACTGCAGTACAGTGGGAGCTGCACATTAATACACAGAGGTAGCCTTGCCTATAGGGGACCTACAAATAGTGACAAACTACAACTTGGCCATGCTGGCATCACAGCGACACTGCTAGGATGAGGAGTATTTCAGGGGGTGCAGCAAAGCACAAATGCTGTTGGGGTTATGTTTGTTTCCCACAGTGACCACCATACTCACAATGTAGGCCCAAATGGCACTGTTGAGAGAACTGATAATAGAAAAAAAATATATTTTCATCCAAACACTGTAGATAGAGTGAAAGGCCACAGGTCACACTCATTATTTCATCTCATCTTAAAAATCTACCAGTGAACACATCACAGCCAGTGCCTCTTTCTGTGACATTTGAAAATGGCTGCCGTATCTCTCTGGGATCACATGTGATCTGTCATTGCAGGCAGGTGTTTTGTATGCTGTCCAGCATCCCCTCAGAACAGCACTGTGCTCACTCCACTACCTCCCTAATCAGCTGCCCAGCACGTACGCGTGTGGGCACGCCACATTGCGAGCAGACACACACACACACACACACACACACACACATAGAGCGCTCTATTCTAAAGTCATTTGGTGAATCTCTTTGTGCCAGATGCCCTCCGTAGCCCTGCTGTTTATCTACACTTTCCCTGACACAATCCCCCTCAACATAGAGGCGACAGAGGCATACCTGAGTACAAGCGTTTTCTAAGTAGCAGAGTTTAGCCTGTCAGCAGGCCGGCTTTGCTGTAAAGCTATGTGAATGCACAGGGAATAGGGGGAGTAGCGCTTGGTTGGGCACAGTAACAATTAGTTGCGGTGGAGGACAGAGAGAAACGTCGCCGACTGTGAATATGCATGCAGTGGCTCTCCACTCCTCGTCATTGGAACTTTATAAAAATGCACGACTCAACAAGGGGCACTGAGCAGAAAGATTAAACTGGGCTAAGCCACCAAACTTCTTGCATCTCCTGAATTTTACATCCACAGCACATAGGCCAGGAGGCGCAGTCTGTTTTTCCGACATACTCCACTGCTCTTTTAGGCAGATCTGAATGTGTGTATCTGAAGTGAATAGAGGAAGGCCCCCCAATCTCCTCACCGATGGACTGGAACAGTCCCAGTACAGCTCAGTGACTCCACATCCCATCTCCGTACCTGGACTGGCTTCAGATAAAGACCACAGCAGCCAGATGTAGTGCAACCATGTGCCAGGCTGCTGAGTGTAGCCACACCAGGTCAGCCGACCCTGGACTCGCCTCCAACTGTCACTCAGTCTTAAAGTGATACTGTAGGTCCGATTCTTAGCCATATAGTGTTATTTGCTTCTCCATGTGAGTGTAATTGATGCTTCAAATTTGATTCGTCAGCTCCTTCCCTGTTGTGAGAATGAACACTTCACCAGGAGTGTTCTTCTGCAAAATAAAGGCTAGTGGATCTGGCCCAGCAAACGACACAATTTTCAATGACAGCTCAAAGCTAAAAATTGTTTTGAGGGATGCACAACAACAGGCATACAATGCTGAGGGGAGAAGTTGCGTAGTGATACAGAAACAAAGTAGTTCCGCCCACTAGTAAGCAAAAGGTTGGAAAAGAGCGTTGATAATGAATCCCAAACAAATGTGAGGAGTTGTGCATCCTTTAAAACATTTTTTCAGCTTTGGGTTGTCACTCAAAATCATGTTGTTTGCAGGGCCGGATCTGCTTCGAGATGTTCACTCTCACAACAGGGAAGGAGCTAATGGTTCTAACTTGGGGAATCCATAACACTCATATGGAGTAGCAAATACCACTATATGGGTAAGAACCCAAACAGTCACTTTAAAGATGTACTTAGCATTTTTGCACACTGACAGCTGGCCTATGGGGGTAACTGAGAATTTGGAGCCTCAATACCCAAAAATCAGGTGATGTCAGAAAAGCTGCACACTGCAGTTCAATGTCTCTGAATTTGGCTGTTCTGTGATCGCCTCATACCAAAATACTATGAGGACCACAAAGGCACAAAACCAGCTTTATCTGGAGGGAGCGCCTGCTCACTGCTGTTAGGGAAACAGTTTGTATTTCACTCTTAAGTTTTGATTCCTAACTTCCTGTGGGCAAAGCAGTGTTGCATCCCCACAGCAGAATTTCATCTGGGCAAATAAAGCAATATGTGGTGTCTCAACTAGTGGGGGTGGGATGCTCTTTTCTACTGCACTCCCACATTGTGATTTAGGCTGGTAAGATGGATGTATTTTTACCGAAAAAATTTTTGGGAAGTGCAACTTTAAAACAGAAGAAAGATGACAACTGCAAATGAATCCACAAGCATGCAGGGGGGAAAAAATATGTGCAACATTACTTTGAAAAAAGGTAGATCCACAGTTAAAATTAAATTATTTGGTTCAAGTGTGTCTATTCTATTCTATTCTATTCTATTCTCCCAGTAGCAAGCATAAAAAATTACCCACATAATTATAAACAAATGAAAACATATACAAGACCATAGAAAATAATAAAATCCTGCAATTCCAGCTGCTAGTTACCATAAGAGCAGCATAAACCTAGAATGTATAAGTCAGATGAAAAATGACTTGGTAACAAAACTGCAAATGTTATGCCATTATTTTGTTGAAATCATTGTGAGAGAACACTGGGGTGCTGCAAGAATTCTTTGATGTTTGAATTATATTTTGTATCAGTTCACGCTGACAGTTTTTTTCAGTTAACATAAAACAAAACTATATAATGATGATGACATAAATCAGCATATTTATGGCAATCAAAAGTGTTATGCATGTATTTTACATTCCACAAATGAAAACTTCTGAATTGACCAGTTATCAACAGGGCAGCTGATCCCACCTGGAAACACACACACACACGCACATTATCGTTGCTCTAGATACAATAACTGGATTTTCTGAAATGTTTTGAAGTTACCATTTCTCCAAAGGATTAGTTAGGTTACTGGGAGCAGCTTTTCATCTCCAGTCTCTCACTCAGTTACATACGATGGTGACAGCAGTTGTGGCTTTATCTGCTGGCAACCATCTGCTTCTCTTTCACATTCACTGTGCATCATCAGTGGGGTATGTCATTCCTCTCTGGCCATATGTATTCATCAGAGTAAGAGAGTTGTCACCTGATATTCAAAAGCCAGCCATGTTACTCCATCACTGTACACTGTCTGATTTCCCAGCTCATCCGAACACTCTGATATTCCCCCACTCTCTCCTCTGGTCTTCTCCAGCTTATTTCTTTTAACTTTGTCAGGGAGAGAGATTTCATTATTTGAATACATCCGTTCTGTCGCTAATTTGTAGGAGAGTGAAACGGAGACTGATGCCCTCTCCGACCTGAATCTGCTGTGTCTAATTATGCCGTCTACCTTTTTTGGGTCACACCTGGTGTCACGCCGCCACACTTCAGCAATGTTAAGTGGTGCTTTTAATGGGTTTCTTGCCACAGGTTCAAGTTAAAAAATAACGACCGGCACAGGCTGCAGCATATTGGGGATCAAAATTACCTGCAAGAGGGGGCACAGTCATTTATATCCAGAGAAAGAGAGAGGGAAGATGAAAAAGGGAGTGAAGTCCCTGAAAGGAGTCTATGATAAATTAATAATTTTATTACTGGATTTTCTGTTACTGCTAAGTTATATATATGTAAAACCAGGATAGCACTCAGAGAGATATATGTGAGATGCTACACCAGCACTGCTTGCATTTAATGTAATTTCAGGTAGCACATGGCAGTCATGTGGAAAGGGGTTGACTCTGGGCTGTCTGTTGTGATTATTGTGGAAGGTTATGAGAGATTTTGTAGTTTGACTCCGTCACGTGCAGCGAAGTAGAACAGACCCTTACCTCCCAGATTCTTCCTCATCAGGATATAGTGAGCTCAAACCGCGTTGTTCCATCCACAAACTCCAGGTGTAAACTCCAAACAATTGATTAGATGACAATTGTCGTGGGAGGAGGAGGAGAAGGGGAGGTTACAAATCTGTACCAGACAGTAGAACAGTCTACTCACAGCCAGTATTTACACAAACCCGAGAGTCTGTCTCCATGGCTACACACATTCCTTCCTTATTAGGAGTGGGTATGTTTATCATAGTATCACACCAAATCAGCAGATAGGTGGCCTAGACAAAAGAATAATGCATAAGCAATGACATAACTTTCACAATGCTGGTCATCTACTGCATAGAACAATCACATGGTAAAAAAAGAAACTCAGTAGGCCTGACCGAAAGCGTAATTTCAGCAACAACAACAAAACCCAAACTCCTTAGCTACACTGAACACATCCGGTATTTGGTATGCTATGACAGTTCTGCTATAATCAATGAAACTGGCTACACTAGGCATGAAAGCAGTGCGTAAGTAGTGTGCAGTTCTGCTTTACAAATGTAAAAATAGGCCAGGTTTTTATTTATATTTTTTATGTGGGGTTTAGGCAGCCTCTTTACACAGAAATGGGCTATAAAGTGTGTACAGGGGACCACTGTAATGCTTTTGACAGCTTGTTTGTGAGATTTTCTTTATTTATTTCTGTTTCTTGTTGTTTCCTGTCCCTTGCGTCCTTTGACAGTTGACAACAGATAATGAAATAGCAGACTTAATGACTTGAAATGATAAAATTAAATTTAAATAAAAGAAAGAAAAAGAAAAGATGAGTGATCAGCGCCTGTTGACGTTACTACCTGGTTACTCTGATGGACAGGTTGCCTGCATCATAATGAAAAATTTAAATCAGTATTGCCTCTCAATTTACAAGTGTCTTTGATAAGTATTGGCTACTTTGTATAAAACATGACTTGCCTTGGGGGCTTTTCACCCTGCTGGTGTTTATTTCGCCGGTAACGGCTGGTGGTTGCTTAGTAACATTACCCCTTACAGTCTGTGGACGTTAACTTACCCATATCACATAAACTCAGCAAAAAAAGGTGAAATTTCACAGCACTGAGCGGTGTCAAAAAATGACAACACACTACCAAAACAAAAGCTTCACCTGTTGTTTTGACTGTGAGCTTGCACAAGTACATACCTGTCAACACTCCCATTTTTCCCAGGTTTCTCTTGTATTTCAAGGCCATCTCCCATTTTGTTGTTTCTCCCAGGAAACTCGTAATTTGCGTGGCTCTCAAACTTGAATGAATAATCGTAATACACACATCCATGAAAGTTTGTCTGACATTACCCAAGTTGCCAGATTGTCTGTGAAACCCCATCTACACACACTACATACAGTTTCAGTCTATGCAACCTGGCAACCCACAAACCGATTCAAGTGGGCCCGCCTGCCTGCACAAACAGCAGCTGTGCAGGCAGGCGAGCTGCAAATTTTCAAAATGTAGTATGGCAGAGGAAGACCTGTCCCAACTCCGCCTCTGATTGGCTAACCCTAAGGTAGCACTTCTTTTTGTAGAAATGAATCTTCCACCACCAAAATAAATTTTAAAAATTGGCCAGCTAACTTAGCTGTTGCACAGTATTTGTTTTTTTTTTTGTTTGTTTGTTTGTTTGTTTGTTTGTTTTTGTTTGTTTGTTTGTTTTTTTGTTTTTTTGCCGATATCCAATATGCCAATATTTTCCAACTCTTCTGGCTGATTTCCGATGCTGATACTGATATATGTACATATACATTTTTTTTTTCATCTAATTGCAGAAAACATCAAGTCTCCTGTAATGGATTTAACATATTATTATGCCTACACTAATCGTGACGGCCCAGTGGCAGATGCTGACATAAAATGCAGTGCTTTTCAAAATGTACACACTCACCATACCAACTATTGGCAAATACTGGCAAATGATGTGCCTGTATTATCGTGCATTGTGGACAATGTAGTTTAGGGGTAACACATTGCTAAAACTGTACATGCAAGGAATCATGGGCTTTTGCCTTGAAACAACATGGTTGTGTCAGTCTCATTAGATTTTATCATAACAGGTTTGGTGAAGTGTGCCAACAGTCTTTGCCCAATCTGAGGGGGAGGAAACAATGTGAAAATATATTCAATGTTTGATTGCAAGTGGTTCAGAAGTGCAAGAGTTGTGCTCATTATAGACATACAGACAGACAGAGTGAAGACAATAGAATCAGAATCAACTTTAATGACCATGTGTGCTTATGCTTATAAGGAATTTGAATCCAGATTACAGTAGCCAGTAGTACTTACATATAACACACAAAGTAATTGGTAGAAAAACAAAAATGAAATAAATACTAATATTTATTCGTCCGTTTGTGCCATTTTTAAGGGTATTTTTCGGTGCTTTTCTTTTGAAAGAGTGTTGGGCTTTTATTTTGAAAGGCCGCGGAAGTCCTAGTGTGTGACCGACAGGACTACTGGCAGCTGCTGCATGATCACACCAAAATGCAGGCACACACACTCACTCACTCACTCACTCACTCACTCACTCACACAAACACAAACACACACACATACGCACGTGCACACACACACACACACGACGCCAACAAAAACCCACTGGTAGTACATTCGCTGCTGGTGCCCCTCTGGCCACTAGCAGCGCCCCTCCAGCAGATGGCGCCCTTAGCATGTCCTAGTGTCTGACTGACTTGAGTACTGGCAGCTGCTGCATGATCACACCAAAATGCAGGCAGACAGAGAAATCCTCATTCAATCCAGTGGAGGAATCCAGAAAACCCACCCCTGTTTGAGGGGTCACAGCTCGGTCACCGTTTGAGTTACAGACTTGATTCAAAGCTTTAACGAGTCACGAGACTCGGATCTATAAATCTCCCATTTACATGATTTTGCTATCTTTTACCGTTTTTGAGTTATGGCAGTTTTAGTTTGAGAGTGTTTTCTGCTCCCTCTGAGCTCTTACAATGGGTGTGTATTGCGCATTCCTGAGGCAGCTTGAGTGAGTCACATGTCCAGGCAGAGTGCAGAGCAGAGCACACCAGAGTCAAAAACGTTTGAAAACTCTTCACAGCTCCCACAAACTTGGTCCAATCCACATCAAAACTACATATTTTTGTAGGAATTTTTGTCCTCTTTCCATCTGCATAGTTTTCAAAGCCGTCAGACTTTTACTTTAGACTCCAGGGGCCTAATTAGTGCCAAGTGTCAGCCTCTTCACACCAAACTCCATGGGAAAAAATGAGGTTTTGGTTTTGGCCACTCCGACTTTGAGGGCTTATAAAATCCAAACGAATCGAGTAATGACGGAATCTTTAGCAACTTTGGTTCAGCACTGTGTCCTCTGTCATCTGTTAAATTTTCAAGCCGCTGACATTTACGCCCTGGGAGGAGATAGATTTTGTTCAAGGCGGTGTTTGGTGTTTCTATCACATTCCTGTGGGCCACAGCAGCTGCCTTTGTGTCCCTAGGTGGCGCTACCGAGCCCGTTTTTGCACTTAGGGGGTCCGTTTGTCCATTTTATCAATTTTTTCGCCAGACCTGATGTACGTGCCGAATTTGGTGAGTTTTTGAGCATGTTTAGGGGGTCAAATTAAGGGTTACTTGGACGTAATAATAATAAGAAGAAGAAGAAGAAGAAGAAAGAAACGAAGCAAAAACAATAGGGCTTCGCACTGTTCCAGTGCTCGGGCCCTAAAAAGAAAGAAACGAAGCAATAACAATAGGGCTTCGCACTGTTCCAGTGCTCGGGCCCTAATAAAAAAAGAATAATGGTATGAGGTATGTATGTACCGCAAGATATGTCATAACATACAAAAGTGCTCTTATGGCTAAATAATTTATGACCAGTGTACAGCAGTTGTATGTGTACATGTAGTGGTGATATATGATCCAGTACAACAAATGACCGTTTTCTCTGGACTGTTTGACCTAATCTGATCTCAAATTGCCAAAGAAATGCTGTATTAACATTTATGTTTTAGTCATTCATCTTCTATCACTTATCCACAGAGACCAGTGAATCAGCAATAGAAAAAACCTCAATTCTTAGATCACCAGTATTACGGAGGTCAAGGTTCATAGCATCCAGACAAGAGATACAAGAACCATTTGTTTGATCCTAAAATGATCATGAATGACATAGAGTAACAAGTATTGAGGAGAAACATGACAGAAATATAAGCTAAGAGATGAGGGATACAAGACATTTTTCATTCCATATTCCCATACTTTGCAGATATTGTAAATGTTTCCTCTAATACTGTCCCACACATACACATGAATTGCATGTGTGCAGATGACTGAAGAATAAGATGAAAGATTTTTTTTTCCTTTTTTGCTCCTCTGATTCTGCCACAGCAGAAGAGAAAGTGGGAATTAATTTAGATTCTTGACCTATCAGGGCCCTTCAGACGCAGCTCTGACTTCAGATCTTTAATTGGCATATGTCCTTCCTGCAGTGCTGGCGCCGACTTCATCATGAGCCGGCTTCACACTCGGGACATTCCAGAGCTGAAAAAAAAAGAGGCACTGTCCTCAAAAGACACACCGGTCAAATAGAGCTGCCTCATTTTCCTCTGCTCAACTGGCCCAAGCCAATGATATGAAGGCACTGTAAATAAAAATGAGGGTAAACAATGACCTCCAGTTTTGTATCATCAAAAGGCAAACAGCTACTAATAAGCACTAATTAAATTATACTTTAACTTAAGTTATGCCTTTCATTCATAGTGTGCAGGAATAGGAACAGTGGTAGCTTAGAGGCTAGAGGACCTAAATAATTTCAGGAGGGTTGTTGATTCAAATCCCCCAGGATTATACAGTATATGTTGAAGTGACTAGCACCCTTCCCTCGACAATTAGTATTGAGTAGGGATGCACCGTACTCTTGGTATCAGATGCCGATGCACTATTCACAGATTTGATATCAAATTGACAGTGAGGGTCCATGTACCAATCTCAAATAATAATAAAAGAAGAAAAAGAGGAAGAAGAAGAGCTATGGTATAGGATCAGTACTCTGTACTGGCCGATACCCAAAGCCCAGGTATTAGAAGTGAATCGGACCTGATACCAAGTGTTGAGGTACCCTTGCACAAGGCACTGAGCTGTCAAGTGCTCTTCTGGAGCAGCTCAGCAGCCAACAGCAGAAGTTGAACTAGACAGTATTATCAGTCACAAACAGGAGAACCCTTGGTTGTAATGGGTTATAATGGGTTCCCTGTATGAAGATGTGGAACTGTATGAATGTGAGGCAGAGTCAGACTGAATAAGAGCACAGAGCTCAGTTGACTTTCCTTGGTTAAATATAAGATGGGGGAAAAAAACTCATCAGTATGATACTATGGTTTTATATTATAGTGATTTATGTCAAACTAAAAAGTTGGAAAGCTCTATTTTGTTCTGCACACAGAAAGGTGAGTAAACAGAGTTTAGATGGGTTTATCCTCCATTATACCTCTGCTGAACAGTGAATTTCAGACTAACTCCCCTGATGCTGAGGCTTCACTTCACAGAAGTTGAGACAGAAAGCCCAAGGCGCTAAATATGAAGGACTGTTAAATAATTTTTGTCAGAAGGGGCGTCAGAGCTGGATTCAACCAGACAAGGCTTCAGCAAAACACAGGGGATCTTCCTGTGGGGAAAACTGTGTGTCATGCTCAACACCTTCACAACCCATTCTGATCAAGCACTTTCACTGGATAGGCAGATTCTAACAGCACCCTAGTGCTTCCAATAAAATAAAAAAATAAAATAAATAAATAAATAAAAACTCGGTGTGTGCGTGTGTGTGTGTGTGTGTGTGTGTGTGCGCGTGTGTGTGTGCATGCACACACATAGATAGATAGATAGATAGATAGATAGATAGATACCTATAATATAATACACAATTCCCCTAATTCTCATCAGTTGTAAATTACTTACATGATGTGTTACCCAACTGGAGAATGTATTCAATGTGCTTATTTTCTCTGTACATAACTTCTTATCTGTTAGTTTACCTATACTGCTGCTGTGTAGAGATGCATGGTGATACATACAGCACAACAAGAAGGTAAAGGATGTGAAGTCACATTCAAATAAACTGATCTAAATTAGTAAATGAACGTCGTCTACTAGCCTGACATCGCCAGACCAATTTGAAAATTGCAACCTCTTAGTTCATTTTTGACTTCCAGAGGCCATTATTATAGGTTGTTATCAATGGTTGCAGACCAAAATGCCACTGGATACAATTAGATAGATCTACAATCAATCAGAGAGATGTCGCAGTACTGAGGGACCAATGCACCTCATCGATGTCAGCCATCATATCAAACCCACCTCATATTAGATAAATGGTTGTGACTGGCCCGACCTGGATCAGACTAGCTGGAAATCTGTCTGAATGGGTCAGGCACCAGATCAGTCTGCTGGAGCAAGCTAACATGAGCTCACAGATTTGTCTCGTTCCCAGGCTAGTCATCTACACCAGTATAGCACTGAACTTTCAAACAGACAGGGTGATTTCTGTCCAAGAAGATGAGGTGGATATGAAAGAGAAACTTGGTGATTGAGGGAGGAGAGGACGTGAGTTGCCTCATGAGGAGCTGAATTTTCACAATGCTCACTTAATATTTTAGGGCTGAGGCCAATCATTTTGTATTGAGACTGCTAGTGGACAGTTTTTTGTGATGATACTCAAAATCTGAAAATTTGATCATTTTATGCCTGAAAAATAACAGGCAATCCTTATTTCCCAGAAGAATGTCATTCTTGTCAGGGTTTAACGGCCCTTGAAACAGAATTTCAGTGTAGGACAAAATATGCTGAATGCCACCTCTGTAAGTACCATTTATCACTGACAAGTTTATTTTATTGTTATATGGCATTATTTGTCTGGTTATAGTATGGACATATTTCAGTAAAATTTCAGAAAATACTTTTGAATATTTTATGTGAACTCATTCCTACGTATTTTGAGCCACTTGAGTTTTGTTGTCATTCTTTAGGGCTTCTGTGGTTCTGTAACAAAGGAACAGAAAGTGGAATTTTATTGTGAAAGGCACCGCTGAATGAATAAATGAGTGGATGGTGGAGCAGCATAGTTGTTTTACCATTGGTGTTACCACCAAACCAACTCAACATGTAAATCAGTCTCATGTCATCCCCAGATTGCAATTATTGCAGAAGAAAGTTGTGATAAAGAAGTTAAGAACAAAACAAACTAAAAATAGCCACAACAGTCTCTGTACAGATAATAATGTGATTTTCTACTGTGCAGACACTCTTCCCAAACCTTCTGAGTGCTTATAATCTGCTTGCAATACTTAACAGGACAAGCACTGTTAACAGAAGCTGGCCCTGAATGCAGGCAAAACGAAGCTTACAGTGTTTTAAAATGCTAGAAATAAGCCGCCAAATCTAGTTAAGGGCAATGAAATTGAGAATGTTTCATCATATACCTGGAGTAGGAATTTGTATCAACAGCTATCTCTGCTTTAGGCTTCACGTACAGCTCTTCAAAAAGAAGCTGAAATTAACACTGGCTTTTTATTACCAAAATAAAGCATGATTTTCCTTTGAAACTAAATGAAAACTTGTTGCTGCAACTTTTATGCCTTTGCTTGATGACAGAGGTGTGCTGAATGTGAATACGTCTGCTCAGTGCCTACTAGATTACAGTGCCTGGAGATGTATTAGGCTGCATTACAAATCGCAAAGCACTTCTTCACCGCTTCACTTTATATGCTCATATGCTATATGGTTTGTATGCCTGCTCCGACAATACACAGACAGAATAACTGGCTTTTTTTTTTTTTTTTTTCCCGAAAAGCATTTTTAAGACTGCTGTCATCACACTGTTGTATCTTTATTTTGCCAAAAACGTCTGGCAATAATAGTTTGTATTCACAAGTCTATTTTTCCCTCTTCCTCTCATGCACGTACAGAATGGGTAGAGGCTTTTACATCTGCTGCTCCCATGCTTGGAACAAAATGCAAGATATTTCTAAGCTTCATAAATTGTTTCTCCTTGAAATTAAGACTTTGTTGAAGGACTTTGAGAAGGATAACTTAGGCTGACTTTGTTTCAGCTAGTTCCACTTTGTATATTGGTATATTGTTAGAGTGGTGTAAACTGAATGTTTCTTACTCTGAAATGTCATAATAAATAAATATATACCGTATTTCCCCAATTAATCGCCCGGGCGTTTAATACGCAAAATCAACTTGGACCACAGGCGTTTAAAAGAACTAGGCCATTATTGTCATGACAGTTACTGTCCAACATATTTACAGTCGGTCGATTTAAGATTACGGACTGGTCTGGACTGGTCTGTCTGCTGCAGACAGTCTGGACTGATATTAACTGATGCTGGTCAATCTGGACTTTGATGACCTTCTGCCTTCAGAGATTCAGAGGGAGGGGAGTCAAATCTGGATAAATATTGGAGCTCTGATTTCTCCTGGACTTTGTTCTTGTTTGTGTACGGCATCCGCAGACAGCTTTACTGAGTTACTCTCTGTCTGTGGAATGGTAAAAACGCAGCAGACAGACAAGGCCAGCCATATCACCAGGGCCAGAAATGAGATTAAAGCTGCTTCTACACAGGAAGAGAAAATCAGATTTTTAACTCTTGGTGGACCATACTCCATCATCACCTGAGGCTATTTAAAAAGGGAAATGTTAGATTTTATGTAGTTTTATGGCATAGCTTTATGTAGTTTCTCTGTTTCTCTGTACATCAGTAACCAAGGCTGTGTTTCATTTAGCCTACACTGCCTTTCTGTGCTCTAATGCTGGAATACTAGCAAATTTTACCTTTCATTTCCTTTTCATGTGATTTTAATTTGAATGGGTGAGACAAAAGGAAATATCAATAACCCCAGGGAGGAAAATCAGTTGTAATGCACAAAAAATGCAGCTCTAGCATGTGTCAAGTAGAAATGTGTGAATAAAAAGGAGAAAAATAGATTACAGTATGAGTGTGTGCAAATTTGCAGCAGCTGAACACACTGAGACAGAGAATAAATAAATGTGAATGCAATGAAATGAAAGGAAACTGTATGATATGAAAAACTACCAAACAAATGAGATGTATGCAGTTTGAAATAAGGGGAGGATTGTGGCAATGTCATATGCCATACGTAACAAATGAGAAAAATATGAGAGTATGAAGAAAACAAATGTACAGTTGACAGAGTGCAAGATCAAATCAAGTTCAAGTCAACCGGAACTTGAATTTGTGAGATGTGCTTGTTGGTGTGCTGTTTGTAAAAGCTCATACATACAGTATTTTCAGCGTATCTGGCTATGTGGGTGTTGAGATCATATTCTGCAGATTTATATGGCTTTCTGCTTTCTGCTTATGGTTTTTTGCTTTTTTGCATCTGTACTCTTGTCATGATGCTGATTTCTTGATCAGTTTATAAAAATGTAATGAACTGGCTACATGAGATTAAAAAAAAGTGCCATATGTTACAAATGTGAGGTTTGACCCACTTTTGTTTAGCTCTAGCTGGTCGATGTTAAAACCCTGACTCAAAGGAAATATAACTACTAACCATATTTGTTAGCTTACTTACAAAAGCTCGGGATACATGTAAGAGCATGCTTTAATTAAATTTCATTAAATCATTACAGACCCCTGTTACCTCCTGTCAGCGCTTTTACAGAACAGAACAGAAGCCAGTGTTTCAATCATGTGGCAAAATGATTAGCATGGGCCTCATATCCAACTCAATAGCATGCATAAACACGATACTAATGTTTCTCTCGGTGTAGATGATGCTGAGTTTCTGCCCCACTGACTCCATGCTGAGTTTCTGCCCCACTGACTTCATCTAACTGGTTTCATACGTGTCTTCACCACATCATTAACGAGTCAACGAGGCAAAAAACTGCAGTATCCTCCATCTAAAGTGACTGAGACACTCAGCACAGCGCTGAAAAAAGACAGCAAAAACATTTTTTTTTTATTCCACCAACCCTTACTTCTCTGTCATATATGGTCATTTTAGAGTCACAGGGATATTTCTTTCATCTATTGTCAGGGTACCAGGACTGTGATCTCTTATCTCTGCAAAGCACGGAAATCTTCCATTTATTTTCCATAAGCTACAGCAAACTAGAAGCATCAAACAGACCATGACATACTGTATCTGCTCAGAATTAGCAGCTGTTTTACATGATGTTTCTTTTGTGCGCATGTGTGTGTGTGTGTGTGTGTGTGTGTGTGTGGTGGCAGCAAGGTGCTCTAAGCCAAGACTGCAAGACATGTACAGTGTAGTTTGTGTCATGACATTAATGCAGAAACTGCTCAGTGTGCCTCTGCCAGGCCTTTGGATCTCATATCCTGCAGCATCCTGACAAGACTCACTGATTAATTATCATCCTTAATACTTCATTAGCGGTAGGCTGAAAAGCCCCTTGTTAAAGAGACAGGGACGGTGCCTCCAGTCCTCTGGTGGAAACCTGCGTAAATTCTTATCTCTGAGTCGGGGGTGAAGCCTCTGAGACAAGATCGAGTATTTACTTTAGCTACTGTGTGCATAGTAGTGTAGTGTAGTCGTGATGTATTTCCCCTGTCCTGTCGACTGTGTGTGTGTGTGTGTGTGGTGGTTGTGGGGGTGGGGGGTAAATGATCAATAGTAAAGAGTATAATATCAAAAATGTATAGTGTAATGTATGCATTATGGATAAATTTTGAAATACAGATCAGTGTTGTGTTGTGTTGTGTTGTGTGTGTGTGTGTGTGTGTGTGTGTGTGTGTGTGTGTGTGTGTGTGTGAAAAGCAATTACTCCATATGGGATCAATTGATGTACAGAATAAGTTTGGAGTTTTCAACCCAGGCTGCATTAAAATATTGATACCCATAATTAATATCATTACATAACTCAACCTTGCCGTTAGCTTTAGTGATGAGAATTTAGTGAGAATTTAGCATTTTGCTGCAGCCTCTTGCAAGCCTTCAACACAACAGGGTACTTGTTTTTGGCTTCAAAAGCCATTGTAAATGTCATGGAAATTGGAAAATCAACACAGTCAAATACAGCTTGAAATTGTCCACCAAACAAAAAAAAAAGTGATTCCTAACAGGTTTTGGTGTAGCATTTATGATAATACATACTGCAGCTTTGTGTCTATCCACACCGTTCCTCTGCGAGATCAGTTAATGCTGCATTCACTTGTACCCAGGCCTTGTGAGTGTCTGTCTTTTAAATATCTGACAAAATGGCAACTATTTTTGTGAGGAGACAGTTTCAAGACAATTTTGACTGCACTGTTTCCCATTTTCAAAAAGTGCATTTAAAATGATTGTCGAGGCTGAAAACAAGTGTCCTGCTGGATTGTGCTGAGGGCTAGAAGCTGCAGCACAGTGGCAAGTTTCTCATAACTACAGCTAGAGCTGAGGTATGGTTATATTATTATTTTTTATCACTCTGAAAGCATGTGCAAAGGTAAAGGAAAACATTGAAACTGCACTGGCAACTTCCCACTTGGGTGGCCCAAACAGATAAATGCTTTAATTTTTCAAAATGATCAATAGCGAGTCCTGAAAGAATCAAGGTGAGTTAGACTCAATATCCATGGTTTGTGGTGGTGTAATATAATCACAAAGCGATGGAGGCGTGTGTGTCTATTTGACAAACTGTGTGTATGTGTGGGTGAGAGAAAGAAAAAAAAGGCTTGGAATTGAAAGTCTTAAAATGCTAAAAAGTAGAAAGCTTGATTCAAAATATCAAGTTGGATGTGAAATGAAATTAGAGATGAAAAGCATGTGCGTCTGAAAGAGGCACTGAGTGAAGCAGAGGAGAGAGAGAAAATAGTTAAATGCAAAAAGGCTCAGATGAGTAAATGGCACTGTAGGCTACACTAAAATGGGGGAATTAAGGTTATTGGGATTATAAGGTAAAATTATTATCACCATCAAGCATTTCAGGCCACAGAAAGCCCCCCCTAAAAGAATTAGATTTTATTTTGTTTTGCATTTGTGTTTTCTTTGAATCAATATGATGCACTGATGTAATTTTCCACCCCCTTATACTGGTGCAATCCTACTTTTTCCTCATACTTTCCAATCACACATTTCCCCTCAAGCTGCATCGGACAACTTTACATGTTGGTGGCCTAAAATGGCTGCAAAAGGTAGCTACTTGATAATGGCTCAAAATTTTGATGCCAGAAATTATGTAACATAAAGTAAATGAGCTGCACATTGCACTTTTATGTTTACCAAGATAACATGCAGTGTGATCAGTTTTTACCAGATGATACCAAAAGAGATGACACAGACACATATCTAATTTTCATATGTCCAAATTTCAGTTCACAACTTCCAGCACATGGGTGACCATAGCATTAGAGACCACAATGTAATTGGCTCTTGGCAGTCTTCTCTGTCACCATGCTTTGCTCTGTCCTGTTGCTTGTGTAGTATTGCTATTTGGTGCACCAAGAACCAATATCGCCATGGGAAGAACTCGTTGCATACTGTACAGATTGCAGTAACACAGCTGAATGATGCATCAAGTGTGATCGCACTATAACATCGCAGGAGCTCAGCAAAAAGCATTTAGCTGCTGGTTGGCTGTGGTCATCTGAGTGAGCTGTGGGAAGGTTGGCTTTTAAGGTGGCAGTCACCTCAGCCAGGCCGGTCGGTGGGCAGTGCCATTCCAGGCTGCAGATGAATAACAGATGTTGGCTGACAGGCAGGACAATTTGTCATTTAACTGTCTAACCAAAGCGGGCAAAGGGTGTCACCATAAGTCAATGTCACTGGCTTGGACAGCATGGAAGAGAACTGAATATTTCATTACAGTTTGATCCCCCTACGCTTTGTACCATTGTCTCTTTTATTTGGCCAATGCCATGACTCTGTGTGACCCTCAGCTCTGTGTTTGCTCTGCCGCCTCATCTCCACCATTGAGGAGGATAATCAGTCTTCCTCTATGATCCTGACAAATGGCCTGACTTGCTTACAGGCTCTGGAGGTCTGTCCAAATACTTTGTTGGACAGAATTTGATTAATTAGAACTTGCAGAGCGTTTGCATATTTATGATATTGAACTAGAGATGGGCAGTGCAGTGGCTCAGTGGTCAGCACTGTCACCTGGCCGGGCATTGTCCAGCGAAGCACTGAGGTAGTGATTGATGTTAATACAGTGAATAACTTGCTGAGTGACAGACTAGGCACAGGTGATGATTGTATTGCATTGTTTTATATTGTATTATTGTTCTGATTAATGTTTTTTGTCATTCTTCCCCTGTACGCTCCCCATTCCCAAAGGAACCACAATGGAAATAAGCCTTAGGCCTTTATTATGTCATACTGACTTTTATGTAAGCGCTCCCTCCTCTGGCAGATCTGGTGTTTGTTTTTAAAATGAAATTGTCAAATGAGGTCAATCAATCAACCAATCAACCTAACAGCAGGACATTCAGGAGCTTGAATCTCACCCCATGTTCAGGCTGGTTACCTCTACCTGTGTGTGATGGCTGCCTCGCTGAAGTGCTGTGACTCACATGCATGTGTTGTCCACTGCTGCGGCGCTGCTACTGACGGCCCTGTCTTTCTACACTGAGTTGGCCTTTCATGTAGGCCATTGTAATTTTTTCTTATTTCTGGAATGGAAGGTCATAGCAACAAAGGACCAAGATTGGCCTGTTCAAAAACCTGCGTTACATGGTGCCAAATCACTACAAGGTTCGGGTCGTTGGCTATGATGAGCAGTCCAAAAAGCCAAGAGCTGTAACCAGAAAGCAGAGCCAGAGATATATATATAGAGAGAGAGAACGAGAAAGAGAGAGCACAACGTAACTGTTATAATTTGTATTTGTATTTGTTTGGGGTGCAAAATAATTCACATTCGGATTGAGGAAAAAATGTGGGAGCAGCTTTTTTTCAATCAATGTATTTTAACCACAGAGAAATATAAAATGACTGCAATTCCTGCTTATTAAAACTATGAAGGTTTAGGAAACCTACTCTAAGGACTATGCATTCTGCACATCAAAAGAAATCTAGCTGTGAAAAAATGTGGTGGACTTCTGTCTCTCTCAGTGACCAAAGTCTGAGTGAACTCCAGTGGCGTTTCCCAGCATGCTTTTGGGCAACAGACATTGAGTTAGTCCAGTCCATTGTTCCCTCATTGTTCCCTATTTAATAATTTAGTTTGTATGTGTATTATGTGGTCTTTGTGTTGTGTTATTTAAGTAAGTTTAAGAAAGGTTTTACATTATTTGTGTAGCATGACTGTTATTATCTATTCTTTTGGAGTAGCTCCATCTGCTACATATGTGTCACACTTTATGATCAATGGATTCATACGTCCTCCAGATAAAAGATTAGAAATAAAAGATAGAAAGCAGTGTCAGCTCTTGAATGGGCTTATATAGCCTCTATGTATATGTGTATATTTATGTGTGTGTGTGTGTGTGTGTGTGTGTGTGTGAGGATGTGTGTATATATATTCATGATTAAATTATAGTGCAATGTGTCAGTTATGTTGTTGCTGGTATACTGTCAATATAACTATCAGCAGATCATTTTCCCTGTATGATTTTGTGTGCCTCACGCAGAGAAAAGAGGAGCCACACTGATATACTGCTGCAACTAACTTTGAGCTGCACCGCAGACATTCTGCTCATGCAGGCTATGTGGCTGCTGTAATAAGTTAACATAGTTGCCGAAATGAAAAGCAAGAAGACTGCAGTGCACATGTGCAGGTAGACAATCTCTCTAAGGCTTTAATCGTTTTTCTTTCTGTACACAATTTTGTTGCATTCCAGATAACACAGACACTCGGAATTTCCAGTCCCAATCTGAGGAAAGTGCAGTTTAACACCACGCCCAGTTTTTCTTGAAGACAGCATGGGTCTCCTCATTTTCCTCCAAGAGTCCAAAGACTTACAGGTCAAATGAACTGAATGGTGCATTTCATTAGTTGTTTCATTTCCACAAGTTGACCTCCCTTCAGCCCCTGGTAATATGCAATAACGGACGTCAGGTAGAAGCCACTTGGAGAGCAGAGGGAATGTGAGCGAGAGAGGAGCGGGGGATTTAAAAAGAACACACTCACCCTTGTCTGCAGTCAGCCCAAGCTTTGCTGCTTCTACAGGTAGAAACATCTGGCAATTGAAGGAGGCCATTCCATTTTCTGCAGATGATGGCTTACACTAACTTGGTTCTGAGATTTCTGTGTTTCTTGTTTTTGGGCTATTAGTAGTAGTAGTAGTAGCTGTTGTAATTGTGGTGGCAGTAATATAATTTTCCCACTCCTATATGTTGAGGTCATGTCACATATATTGGAGAACTGTAATGCATTGTGGGTAATAGATAACTCTGAAACGACCATTGTTGTTGACTCACTCCCTTAGTCCTCGAGGGATAGATCTCACCATAGATTCCTGCCCGCCATGACCCTGATGGATAGATGAACAAGAGTTTGTGTAATGGATAAGACCCTCATTGCCTTAACTACTGACAAATCAGTAAACTGCCGACTGACTCAATCATTTAAATCTAAGATGCAACTTAATGTATCTGCTAAGTAGCTCCGTGTCTCTCAAGTCACAGGCCTTAGTCGGGATTGAATCAGACCACTCTGTACAATTCTTCATAATTATATACAAAATTTGTACTGTAATGATTAGGGATAGTGAGAATGCAGCAGAAATATGTTATGGTATTGGATTTGTCTCTCTCTGTCCTTTCTCTTTCTTTGACTCAATGCACAAACAGAGAACTATTCATAATAATTGCTTCCTGAAGCTCTGACTTTGATTGAGATTGAGTTTCAAACCCTTGAAGCTGTTTTTTTTTTCACCCTTCAAATTGCTGTTATTTCTCACAGTTTAATCTATCATCAGCTGCAGAGCAGAAACTGTCCTGAATACACAGGATGACACCGCTCTTGACAGTGTACTGATTTTTACCATCGTTTCAAATGATTGCTTTCACAATACCAAGATTTACCATGGCAGTTTAACCAATTGAAGCAGAACCATAACCATAAATCGTGACATTTTACTAGCGTGAAATGCATATGCAGTAAAATTAAACGAGGTTGCATTTAGTTCCTACCCAGCCCCCCACCACTGAGCAGCTGCATCGCCCCAAGGTGGTTTAAAGCTACAACAAATGCCAAATTGACCATTAATAGTCAAGCATATGAAAAACTCTGTTGTCTCATGACATATTGATTTGTATTTCCGTGCATATCTCATGCCTTGCATTTGCATTGTTTTAATAAATGTCAAGAAACAAATGGCAAATGTACATTGCAGGGTCATCTTGCCTCTACTTGAGAGCTCAGGTTTGCTGGGCTGCAGGCTGGATGGTGGCATTGTTTTTGATGTTCTGTGGAGACTGATGGCTTCTTTTATTACCAGACAATAGCACAGCGACATTTTTCACGTTGACAGGACTCCATATTCACCTCAGCGCTCTGGGGCTCAGCTCGCTCATTTCTTCCAGAGCTCAGCTCAAGGTCACCGCCTCCACTGACAAGAAAGCTTTCTCCCAGTTGTTTTGTGCTACTGTAGTCAGACATGCTTAACTACATTCACCCCCGACTTCCCTCCAACACTCGCCACCCTCCCCCTCCTCCTGTATTATTGCATGTTATTTTTGTGTTGCTGTCACGGAGCTGCTGTGAGAAACTGCAACAAAATCCCCACTGGAAAAGCGACAAGACATCTGGCCAGAGGAGCTGTGATGCAAACAGACGAGTCCCTGTGAGACTGTTGGCCCTGCAGCCACACAAACCGCTGCATCAGTCAAATGGCCTCAGTTCATTTCAACAGCTAAATCACACAACAACAATCCACCCCAGCACCCTGAAACCTCCCGCACCCCCTCAAAAATGAAGGAAAAAAAGAGAGAACTATATTATCACTTCACAGACAGCTGACATAGAATATTAATAGAATTCAATTTCAGAGAAGATTGGACACAGAGATCCTGTTGTGTGTGGTTATTAAGAGGCAGACTCTGTCCAGGAGGCCGGCCCTAATCCACACTCTGTTTCGGGTAGGAATGGATAGGACTGAAAGAGGAAGAGATATTTACATTTTAGACATTGAACTGACACTATTATCCAGCGTGACTTGGAGTGAAACAGAGATAGAATGAGAAAGAAATAGAAAGGCACAGAGAAAGACAGGGAATGAGAGAACAAATGAGGGTTATAAAGAACTTTAATGAGAGAGAGAGGGAGACAGCAACTGCACATCACAATTGTAAATTCATTGCTTCCTGAGGCTTTGAGTATAAGCAAGCTGTAAACCTTTGAACCTGTTTCTCAAATATTCAGATTTTTGTTGGAAATTAAGTTCCACAGAAAAAAGTCACTTCTGGCCTCTGGTTCGACTGCCATGAGCACAGAAGCTGTTTTTCCACTTCCAACCTGCCAACTTTCTCCATTTTCACCCTGGTTGTACTTATTGTACTAAGCCCGGCATGCTCTTTTTTTTTTTTTTTTTTTTTTTGTAATTAGTTTGTCTGTAATTTTTCTCCTGCCTAGTATCACCAGAAATCTAGTTTTCCACCAGCCTGTCTGGTTTTCAGATGAGCTGTCTTGGTCAGGAGGGTCAATCAGGTGCTTAAATGTCCAGTCAAAATTATTCTGTAAATAATATTACAAGACATCCTGCCTCACCAATGTTTTCCCTATAATCTGTGAGCATCTGTAGCTAAAAGTGTTTTGCTAGACTTGTGACTGGAGCATGGGGAATCTCCACTAATCACAAGGTGATGATATCACCCCATGAGAGTGGCTGTTTTGTTGTGTGGGTTGTGAAAGTGCGTTGCAGTTTTGTGTGGGCTACATAATCATCAAAACATATAATGGAGATACAAATGTAAGTGAAATGTTCAGAAACGTGTCCGCTACTGTTTTGATTATTTATTATTGGATCATTTTAATTATGCTAGTACAGTTTACAGTGGAGAGTGGCCTGTGGCCTCCATGAATATGGTGAAGCGGCACATAAGTGTGGCTGTAATTAGTGTTGCACATTATAACGATACAAGAAGGGTATCGCAATACCCCGCTGTTAAATACGGTATTATACCCCATTTCATTATTAGCAGTATTTTAAGAATGACATTGTTTTAATAAGAGCCCTATTTCCTACGAGACACAGGGGCAGTGTGTGTAACATAATTATGTGCCGTCAAATAAAAGTCAAACCAGTGAGATGTATCTCTCTCTCTCTCTCTCTCTCTCTCTCTCTCTCTCTCTCTCTCTCTCTCTCTCTCTCTCTCTCTCTCTCTCTGTGCATGGTGAAGAGAAAGAGAGAAAGAGAAAGACGTTTTCATGCCGGCTAGTCTGTCATGATGTTGCAGCTTTGTAAGGGAAACAAGAACTGAAATTAAATGAAAAGAACGGGCGCTCCGATGGCTCAGCGGGAGTCCAGCAAAGTGGAGCCGCATTGAAATTACATAACCTTATTTTCTATTAATAGCTCAGCGCTTGTAGTAGACTAAAGAGACAGGGGTTACAAAAAGAGTATCTATAGGCAGGCTCAGCTTTTCAACCATGTAGTTATAGTAGCTGTAGACCCGAGGAACATAGCACAATGTCATTTTGCTTTTATTATTGAGCTGTTTCTATCATTCTTTGACATGAAACAAGCAGAAAACAGTTCTCCACTGAACTACCATGCTTAACTTTGCCAAGGAGGTAATGTCAAAGTTCTACAGCTCAGCAGCTGTAACAGAATTATTTTATTTATGTTAAAACATGTTGCTATATAGCTAAGTTTAAACTTTAATAAAATATTCTGTTTTGAAGTAATAAAAAAAATAATAATAATTTTAAGTTCCATGTTCTGTCATCTGTTCTGTGATCCATTACTTTTCTGTTTTTTTGTTTTTTTTTTGTAATTTATTTATTTTCATGGTATTGTTTCAGTATCGGTATCGAGATATTTAGGCAGGGTATCGTAGCAGAGACGTGATTTTACAGTATCATTACAACAAGGTGTAATTGTTTTAGTTAAATCTGATTGTGGCATGATAGGAAACAAGTGAGTTTTTGTGTTTTTTCTTCTTTCTTTTTTTGTTCATTATGCCATTATAGCACACATTTTAATTAATGTAATTATGATTAACTGCAACCCTTCCATTATGGGAAGAGCATTAAGGAAAATTAATTTCAGACAACCAACATAAATGATAGAAACAAGAGTTTATTATTCACCAAAGGTTTTTTTTTTGTTTTTTGTTTTTTTTTTCTTATGAATTGTTATCGTATGAATGATTGTACTCCAAAACATGACATCAGCATCATCACTCACAGAAAATATGGTAACTTTCACCACCTCCTGGCACATGAAGTCATCTTAAGAAAAGGACATCATGGTGACATATTTGTGTACTATAACTTACATTTGGGTGCTTTACAGTCATATTGGGGTTCTATATATTCTACATGGATTCCACCTCCTGAGAGAAGCTGGTCCAATCTTTTCCATTAGAAAATGCTACTGTATAATAGCAGGGTGTGCTCTGCTTTTAAAGGGAATGACAGCAGCTGATTTGATTGGCCTTTGTTGAAAAACCACCCAAACTCCACCTGTTATTTATGCATTCTTCCTACTACATCCTCCTACGGCTTTAACTCCTGTTCCAACCTTTGTTCCCCGGATAATGCCAGGATATAGCGCTTATCATGTCATTCATGAATATTAACGCCAGTCATGAATATTGCAAAAATAAATCGGCCACACCTCAGAGAGGATATCACCTTCACTATCACTAATGCTATTGCCATGAAAGTAGCACCTTGTCTAAAAGCCATAATTAATGTAAATTACCTACATATAAATATACATGTACATCCATATGCTCGTGCTCCCGCAAAGCATCATTCATACCCATACAAATACATATACGTAAATTAGGGGTTGAAAAGTGATTCTTAGGTGCTGAGTAAAATGCCAAAGCAGTAAAATGTCAAAACTGTAAAATGCCAAAGTCATAAAATGCCAAAGTGAAAGGTAAAAATTAAGTGCAAGCAACATCAATTGTTGCATATTGTTAATACAATCAACCTGTTTGTGCTATTGTCTGTTATCATGCCTGTGCTCTGTGTTTGGCATTGTCCTTATAATGTCCACAGCTCACAGTGGTATTTACCAGGAGGGTTGATGGGAGGGGGAATGGTGTGTTGAGCCCCAGTGTGTGTGTGTGTGTGTGTGTGTGTGTGTGTGTGTGTGTGTGTGTGTGCACGTGTGCTATTTGGATGAGGAGGCATACAATGTTCAGTCCTTGGAAGAAGCTGTTTCTGAGTCTGGATGTGCGGGTGTAGATGGTCCTGTAGCACCTCCTGGATAATAAAACCCTAAGGGCTCTAGTTTTGCAGACCTGGCGAGGCAGCCTGCGCTTCGCCAACTGGGTGTGGCCAGGTGGATTTTGCAAGTTTGGCATGCCATGCGCGCTGACGCAAGTACTCCGCTGTCCCTCCTACCAGTGGTAGGGAGTAGAGAAGGCGTAGAGTGGGTTTGACACAGCCGATTCACTTTAAACCAAAAAATGAGCCCCTGTCCTCACCTTTAAAATGCGCTGCGTGAAGGCGTAATGAACGTTTACACAACTGACATGGAGGAGGAGAGCAGCCGCAACACACACTCAGGACAATGAGGCCAGTCTTGGCTGCTGGAATGTTGCTGGAGCTACCTGCCATCCATCTGTCTATCCATCCGTCCACCCATCCATCCATCCATCCATGCATCTATCCTTACATTCGTCCTCCTCATTCCCCTGTCTTTCCATTACCTACCTGCCCCCATTTTTATGAATGTTTTTACCTCAAAGGATAATCCTCGCCATCTTCATATAAATACATGTTTGTTTTGCAACTTTCGACTCCATCACTTACTGACACAACAACACACTAGAGATTAAAACAAAATCCGGTTCATGAAAACTTTTACATTCGCTGTTCTAAACGCCCAGTGTCTGGCAATGAAATGATGCCTTTTACATTTTCAATTTGTGTGCAATATTTATATACACTACCCACAAAAAGTTAGGGATATTTGGCTTACGGGTGAAATTTACGGAAAATGTAAAAAGTTCACGCTACAGTGATATTATATCATGAAAGTAGGGCATTTAAGTAGAAGCATGCACTGGTGATTTCCTCATCTCAAACAATTTATTGAAACAAAAGCCAACAACAGTGGTGGATATACCACAACAAAAAATGTCAATGTCTCAATAACTTGTCATGTGCCCTTGAGCATCAATTACAGCTTGACAACGACGTCTCATGCTGTTCACAAGTCGACTTATTGTCTGCTGAGGCATGGCATCCCACTCTTCTTGAAGGGCGGCCCTCAGGACATTGAGGTTCTCCGAGCCTCTACATGGCAACTCAGCTGATCCCATAGGTTTTCTATGGGATTCAGGTCTGGAGAAAGTGCAGGCCATTCCATTTGAGGTACCCCAGTCTCCAGCAGCCGTTCCCTAATGATGTGACCTCGATGAGCTGGAGCATTGTCATCCATGAAGATGAAATTAGGCCTGGGTTGTTCATGCAGGGGTACAATGACTGGATTAATGATGTTATTCAGGTAGTATGGGCTTGTCACAAAGTGTAGGGCAGTTCTGTACTGACCAGACACACCTGCCCACACAGTAACACCACCACCACCAAAGGCTCGTCTGGTGACAACAGTGGCTGATCCATAGCGCTCTCCTTGACGTCTCCAACATCGTTGGCGGCCATCATTTCTGCTCAACATGAATCGGCCTCAGTGGCCACTTCCGTCTGAGAACATCCTGTTTGAAGCCTCGCAATGGCGAGGTGCTGCTGATCAATTGTTAGGTGTCGTCTTGGTCTCATGATGTCAAAATGTGAACAGCATGATGAGGAGGACTGTTTAAATACCAATTCTAATTGAACCAGGAAATTTATTGGTCGATTCATGGATCAAACACCTGTTGTGAATTTTGCCGTTAAGCTCCTTGTTAGAGAACAGCAACTTGTGCAAAAGGTACTGAAACACTGAACAGTTGGACATGTGCATTCAAAAGTTTACAGAAGGTCACATTAAGTTCACCTGTAAAGGTTATAATGCATTATAGGTTCATCCTGAAATTTCACCCGAAAGCCGAATATCCCTAACTTTTTGTGAGTAGTGTATATGAAAGAAGAACTGGGTAGTTAACATGAGCAGCACCAGACACCATGACTGGAAAAAAGACACTGTACTGGACACATTGTTTGACTGACAGGTGATCAGGTTGGGTTTTCATTGCGCATGCCAAACGGTGCCAATCTCCTTTGATCTGACAACTGATGTGACGGGACAGTCGATATGGAGATAAATTTATGTGCTGATTGAGATAGTAGCATTGAATAGTGTTTTTCATGGGTATTTATTGCATTGTTAATGTGCCTGACACTCTGGAAACTTGCCTGTGAGGTTTTGGTGATGTGTGCGCACTGCGCTGGTCAGCCAAACTTCCACTACACCGGCTCCGCTCCACCTGCGCTGACAGTAGACATACCCTGCATTCCAAATCACATACTTCTACTTTTTACTTTTAGTATGTACTGCAGCTGCGCTTACAAAGTATGTAGTGTAGTATGCAATATGCATGCATATGCATACTATTGGGACACACTACATACATCATCCCTGAATCCAACACTCTTGCTCACTTCTGCTGCCATCCGTAGCACCACATTTGAATGTTGTTGTCAAAATGCCGGAGCTGTTTCATACTGCGCTGTTGTCTGTCATATTTCTCATCTTCTGTCTTTCTGTCGCTTCTGCTGTCACTGAGTGAGTTTTGTGCGATATGTGTGTTTTGTTGTCGTCCGTATGTGGGCGTGGCTTGTACACGCAACTCAGTCAATGCGATGTAACGCCCGCTGTGCAAAGGATTGTGGGTCAGAATGGCCATAGAAGCATGCTGAAATGCATACTGCGAAATCTGACCAAATGTAGTAGAACATCCTGGTACTCTTGGCATACTGCATCTGACATACTATGTATTGGGACATACTAATTCTTTTTTTCCCTACTAAATAGTATGGTAGTATGAGTATTGGAACGCAGGGCTCGTTTCAGATGGCGAGCTTTGAGTGCACCTTGGCAAAGCCTTTTGGCACAAAACTGTCACTACGCCAAGCTGAATCTATCGACACCTACCCCTGCTGCGCCGCCACTCCCATCTCAGCGCACCTCGGTCTGCCAAACTACCAAACTGTGTGCGCCTCGGGTTGGGCTGCTCGAAACTAGCTCTGCGGGAGGGTTCGGCCAGGCAGTTTGACTGTTCATCACTGTTTGAATTCAAAAAGTGATTAAGCCAGTGTTAGACATCCCACAGAATAATGTTCTGTTTCTCCCCACATGACAGATACGTAGCTAGTTAATAATAATTAAAAACCAGGGACTTGTTAAAAAATTAATTACAATTAATTAAAAATTAATTAAAAACCAGTCCAACTTTCTGGTCACACATTCACGCATAGTACACGCACACATGTGCACACACATACTCACACATTCACACACACACCTCCTTCTTTGTGTGTATGTGATATGAAATTGTGAAGCAGGGCTTTGCTGAAAATGTGTATTTGTTTTCAGGAAACCCACCCTTGGTAAATAAAGCTTAAAAAAAAAAAAAAAAAACAGTCAGTATTAACAAATTCATCAGGTTTAACCAAATGGGAAACCACAAATGATCTTTTTTTTTTTTTTTTCATTCATTTCATTTTCATTGGCATGTGTATAGTATTTTGATATTTCCAGCTGAGGTAGGTGTGAAAAAGGGTATGTATGTGTCTGTGTGTGGTGTGTGTGTACATCTGATAGAAAGATATGCCTCATCTGATGCTTCTAGTTGCTAAGATATACTGTATCGTTACAGCGCTGGAAAAAAAAAAAAAAAAAAAAAAAAAAAAAACCTGTGGACAAAAGCCTGTTGCAGACGCAGACTTCCCCTCCTAAATTTGGCAATAAGTCACATTATCACAAACCAATTTTCACACATCTTGTTTTTATATAAAGGTTTGGAATTACTACATGATATCGAATCATTTTATTATGCTTTAAAGGAAATTCATTCCACTTTCAGATTGGTCAGTGTGTCGTGATGATCTGCTCTCTCCAAATTCATG
Organism: Myripristis murdjan; assembly: GCF_902150065.1. Taxonomy (NCBI): domain Eukaryota; kingdom Metazoa; phylum Chordata; class Actinopteri; order Holocentriformes; family Holocentridae; genus Myripristis; species Myripristis murdjan. Next base: position 18,070,787 of record NC_043982.1, read on the forward strand.
ATAGCTTTAACACTTCATGAGTTTACACTGAAGTCAGTGATTTTTTTAAAAATGTATTTATTTATTTATTTATTTATTTGTAATTGTGGTTGTTTTTAATATTTTTTTTTAACAGTCAAGACACCCTTCACTTTTATGGTCTACTCGACATGTCCATGTTTTTCTGAGCCCAAGATTATATCTTTCACTGATTTCCAAAATAAACCATCACCACCAGCAGCAGTCATTCTGATGGCTGCTGCCGTCTCCTAAATATTCTGTCTTAGGCCATACACTGTGATGAAGTATGTCACAGTGCTTTCTGTGGTTCATTGATTAAAGTTCACAAGCAAACATGCTTTTAGGGCAGATTAGCACTCCTCAGCCTCCTCAAGCAGTATAAACATTATTGTCCCTTCTCCACTGCTAAGCAGTTGTATGCCAAGAGGTTTTCTGTGGTGTTGGCTCCCAGAAACTGACAGCTGGACACACTCTCTGCTGTCTCACCTTCTGTGCATGCTGGAGTGTATTTGGTTTTCTTGGTGTTCTTTAAGTATATGATGAGTTTTTTGGTCTATTTTATGTTAAGGGCCAGGTTATCCTCCACACACCACCTCAGCAGGTTCTGCACCTCCTCACTGTAGGCTGACTCATTATTTGAGATCAGTTCTATGACAGAGGTATCATCTGCACACTTAATGATGGGATTAGAGGTGTGTGAGGGTAGGCGGTCATATGTAAACCAAGCGAAGACGAGGGGGCTCAGCACACACCCTTGTGGCGCGCTGGTGTCCAGGGTTAGAGTAGAGGAGGAGGATAATCTGTCTGAGGGCGGCTGGTCAAGAAGTCCAGGACCCTGTTGCAGATTGATGTGTTGAGGTCCAGGCTGCGGAGTTTGGAGGCAATTTTGTTCAGTGGTGTTAAAGGCAAGACTGCAGTCTTTTAATAATATTCAGATATAGGTGTTGTGGCCTTCCATGTGATCCAGGGCTTTGTGAGATGCACAATAGTGCAAAAAAATAGCATTGCAAGTATTTTGATACATAATGTGATTGCGATAATAAAGTAAGTATTTTAGTCAGAGTGATCATTGAGATTTCGATACAATTGTGACAATATGGTTTCATTTTAAGTAATCACATTCCACCTACTGAAACAAAAATCAGTGTGTGAGGAATGTAGTGATCCTGATAGTCGAGGATGATTATTCAAGGCCGTTCAAAGACCCGCAAAAGTCCCTAGCAATTCCCTGTCACATTGATTTTTAAAGATACTGATTTTCAGCGGAGAGAAAGTAATATTAACTTTATGTAAGCTGAGATGTGGCATAGCAGAGGTTTGTCCCAAGCTGCTACCTGTCTTCTTTAACTTCAAACCTGAACTTGCTTCGGCTTGTGTGCTTGACACTGATGCAATTGCAACTAACATCGGTAATGTTGAGCATAATCCTATAGGTTATTTATCACAGATGATAGTCAGTCAAGATAATTTCACTGAAGACCATTTCAAATGAATTTCATTAGAAACACTTGTTGGGAAAGAGAGAACGTTAGATAGCACTATAGGCTAAATGATCAACTGTAATGATATCTGATGATAATCTGTGCTGAGAGTGCTGCTCTAGGATCAAACCTTTATATAGAAACTTTTATTTATTATGATGTAGTACACAAAACTGATCAAGATCAACACCTGTATGATTAGATGCCCTATCCTCTCCTTCTCATAAGGTCTGATCTGGGTTTTAGAAACTAACACAGAAGCAATTAGTCAACTAAATCATTTTTAAAGACAGTAATCAGTTAATTAGTAAATGTCAGTAATTCAGTAAATGTGACTACAGCTGGTAGAAGGTAATGAGTAACTTTCTAAACACTGATGGAGAGTGTGGGAGATATTTTTTCCTGAAGCATGTAGTTATTCATACACTACTCATGATATATCATCAGAGTTTTAATCTGAGACAACATTACATAACTCAAAGGGTTTAATTTGAATCAGAATTTATATGAGACAAACATCAACCAAGAATTTTAATGGCATAAAAAATTTTATTGGCTGTAAAAATAAATAAATAAATGAATAAAAAACAGGAGGGATCGTAGTCTTAGCTCCACAAAGGGAGTTAATAAACAGTACAAAGGCAAACACAACGCCAACTTGAAGTAGCTTCTCCATGGACCAGCTCGGTTTATTGTAATCAGATTAAGGTGATATAATGAACCTCTTCACTGCATCAGATTTTGAGCTCATTTTGAGTTATTTCACAGAAAACATTGGACAAGAAAAGTGTAGCAGAGAACCATCACTCATCTGGCCCAAGTGTCGGGGTTTTTTCAGACCTCAAGAGCTGTGCTGATGGTGATGACTGTGTTTCATTAGCATCGACTAAAAATCTCGACACTGCTGTCTAGTGTTTCAGTGATCAGCTCAGTGTGCTTACAGTTTCTCCAACACACAAGTACAAACACCTACACCTGCGTAGGCCACCACAGAGGAGCTCTGGTAACACTTCAGCAGAGAAGAATCATTTGACCTTAACAAAAATTACAAGAGCAGAGGGAGAATTTTAGAGCACGCATCTTAAATTTGTTTTATTAGGCAAAAATCTGAAAGGTTCTGACTTATTACATCTTCATCAGCATCTGAAAAGACAGCAGTAAATATAACTTGGAGGGGCAGCGTGGCTCAGGAGGTAGAGCGGTCGTCCAGTAACTGGAGGGTTCCCGGTTCGATCCCCGGCTCCTCCAGAGTGTGTCAATGTGTCCTTGAGCAAGATACTGAACCCCTCACCGCTCCTGATGGACAGCTGGCACCTTGCATGGCAGCCTCTGCCGTCAGTGTGTGAAAGTGTGTGTGAATGGGTGAATGTGCGGCAAAACATTGTAAAGCGCTTTGAGTGGTCAGTAGACTAGAAAAACTTCCCATTGATGCATTCTTCCCATTGATGCATTCTGCTGTGAGGTAAGGGGAAGCGCTTTGCTAATTTATTCTTAAATTCGAGCCCTGTCTCCTAGTAATTACATTCTCATACTAAACTGCATTCTCAATTACGTTTCCAGGGGAACATATTTTTGTCGTGGACTGTGTTTGTAATGTATCACAAGTACATTTATAGTGCCTTAGTTTCAAGGCAGTGCGCAGAGGCAGGTGGAGTGGCAGATGAGGCAGGTGAGGTGGTGAATGGATCATACAGTGGACTTTTATGCCCAAGCGTCATCTTTCCCTAACCTTAACCAAATACTTTTACTGGCTATAGTGATGAAAATGTCTAAAATGCCACCCAACATGATATACAAGATACACTATATTACCAAAAGTATTCGCTCACCTGCCTTTACTCATACTATGAACTGAAGTGCCATCCCATTCCTAACCCATAGAGTTCAGTATGATGTCGGTCCACCTTTTGCAGCTATTACAGCTTCAACTCTTCTGGGAAGACTGTCCACAAGGTTGAGGAGAGTGTTTATAGGAATTTTTGACCATTCTTCCAAAAGCGCATTGGTGAGGTCACACACTGATGTTGGTCGAGAAGGCCTGGCTCTCAGTCTCCGCTCTAATTCATCCCAAAGGTGTTCTATCGGGTTCAGGTCAGGACTCTGTGCAGGCCAGTCAAGTTCATCCACACCAGACTCTGTCATCCATGTCTTTATGGACCTTGCTTTGTGCACTGGTGCACAGTCATGTTGGAAGAGGAAGGGGCCCGCTCCAAACTGTTCCCACAAGGTTGGGAGCATGGAATTGTCCAAAATGTTTTGGTATCCTGAAGCATTCAAAGTTCCTTTCACTGGAACTAAGGGGCCAAGCCCAGCTCCTGAAAAACAACCCCACACCATAATTCCTCCTCCACCAAATTTCACAGTCGGCACAATGCAGTCTGAAATGTACCGTTCTCCTGGCAACCTCCAAACCCAGACTCGTCCATCAGATTGCCAGATGGAAAAGCGTGATTCATCACTCCAGAGAACGCGTCTCCACTGCTCTAGAGGCCAGTGGCGGCGTGCTTTACACCATTGCATCCGACGCTTTGCATTGCACTTGGTGATGTGTGGCTTGGCTGCAGCTGCTCGGCCATGGAAACCCATTCCATGAAGCTCTCTGCATACTGTACTTGGGCTAATCTGAAGGTCACATGAAGTTTGTAGCTCTGTAGCAATTGACTGTGCAGAAAGTCGGCGACCTCTTTGCACTATGCGCTTCAGCATCCGCTGACCCCTCTCCGTCACTTTACGTGGCCTACCACTTCGTGGCTGAGTTGCTGTTGTTCCCAAACGCTTCCATTTGTTATAATAGAGCTGACAGTTGACTGTGGAATATTTAGGAGCGAGGAAATTTCACGACTGGATTTGTTGCACAGGTGGCATCCTATGACAGTTCCACGCTGGAATTCACTGAGCTCCTGAGAGCGGCCCATTCTTTCACAAATGTCTTGTTTCACAGTCTGCATGCCTGAGTGCTTGATTTTATAGACCTGTGGCCAGGCCAAGTGATTAGGACACCTGATTCTGATCATTTGAATGGGTGAGCGAATACTTTTGGTAATATAGTGTATGTGTATATTTACAATGTTTACTGAGTTAACTATTTACGTTTATGTTTGCAAAATTATTTACATATTTATATGTTTAAATATTTACATCATCATATTTAAAACAGTTACAATAATCTCCTGAATCTATCTCAGTGGTTTTACTCACATTTACCGTACTAGGCTCTTCTAGCCTCTGATTGGTTAGCTCAGTGACATGAGAGTCGGGAACAAGGAAGTGTTGTTGTTGTGAAGCTGATGAAGTGTGGAGAACAGTAAAGAACTGCATAAGAAAGTTATCCGTCTCCATCAGACTGTTTCTTTTTATAAAGAGTGATCCAACCACCACACTATAAACCCACAAGTTAAAATATCTTGTCAAACATATGGCCTGAAGTAATTCTCAAGCAAAGTCGTGTGAGTAAAACAACTGAATCAAAGCGAGCACAGAAAGTATTGTTAACAAACTAAAAATATTACTTCCCCTTTATTCCCCCTCTGATTGGAGATAATCATGCATGGATGTTTCAAATTTTCCAGGAATTTTAGACCTGGTGTCTTGCTTTGCTCTTCTTTTTTGATAATATATATTTGTACTTCTTATATTGTGATTATGGCTCAGTTTCTTCCCACCAGACAATTGCACGAGTCACTCCGATCCGAGTCCCAAGCGAGTCTCAATTCATTTGGTCCAAGTCTCAAGCAAGTCCCAAGTCTTTCCTGTTGTGGGCAAGCAATTCGAGTCGAGTCACAAGGTTATGTCAAGTCGAGTCGAGTCGAGTCACAAGGTTATGTCGAGTCAAGTCGAGTCGAGTAACAAGTTTGTCAAGTCAAGTCAAGTCATAAGTTATGTCAAGTCGAGTCAGCCACAGGCTGTCAGGTCAAGTCGAGTCACAGGTTATTTGATTTCATTTGTCCATTACAACATTACAGGTCTGATCATTTAGATCATTTAGATTTAGATTAGATCTTATTGATTTGGTTAGTTTTATTAAAAAGCATTTTGAGCTGTTACTGAATTACATGCCTGTCTAGTTATGCAACACATTAGTACTTGTATTATATTGTGTCATTTGACAACAAATTAATATAGGTATTGATAATTAAAATGGCTGTAAGACTGGTAAAAATGGCTAGGACCACCTTTTGTAGCCCAGAGGAGATATGATGCTCAAACACTCAGTATGTAGTGTTAGAGTATGTTTATAAGTTGTAGAACATAATAAATTATCTTGCAGGAGTAGATGTTTACCAGTAAGCGTGAATCAAATAATTTAACAATATGTTAAATTATTATTTGTTTTAAAAATGTAAATTACCTGTCAAACAGACCTAACAATTCAACTACCAATGAATGAGCCGTAGTATGCATGTGATAACATAGATAAGAAAAAAAAAAAAAACTATCCAAAGTGATACCTCTTCTTTGAATAGACAATCTATGTCAGTGCGCTGCTGTAGCTGGAAATTTTCTTTGCCTTTTGGACTCGTATGGTGCTGGTGCAGGTGTTGTAATGTTTTTTCCTGGTGGTGCAGTTGCAAACGACTTAATTTTTTTAACCTTGCTGACGCCTGATTATGTCTTATGAAAAGTTGCGATGTTTGAAAGTGATGGAAGACGAGGGCTTGCTGTTACCATGGTGGATATAATTTATACAGTCACAGTGGCTACATCAGCGATCGTGACAGTGGTGAGTGACACAGCTTGTGCTACGCATCCATATAGAATCCCCACACACATGCACACGCACACACATGCACACTGAGCGTTTCTGCGTTTCCGTTTTCCATCAGATTGGAAGTTTTTATAAGCAAACTGGATTACTTTAGAAACTAAAGAACTGCCTGCAGTTTCCATGATTCCAAATAACAGCAGCACGGCTGTGTCTCTGGCTCCCCCACTGATCATCAGAGTGCGTGCGCTGTGCGTACATGCATGCAGTGCCTCTCTGCTACATGCGGAAAAAACTAAAGGGAGTAGGCTGTCTCCAATCAATCAGTCAATGGTCTGAACCTGCACTGCTCTATACTAATATGATATTCACGTGGAAAAAAAAGACAAACTTATGCTACAAGTTGTCCGAGCCAGCCTGTCTCAAGTCGAGTCGAGTCAGGAGTCATTGTCTGCGAGTCAGAGTCAAGTCAAGTCTTTTTACCCTCAAGTCCGAGTCGAGTCGCAAGTCGTCAAATTTGTGACTCGAGTTGACTCGAGTCGAGTCACTGTGACTCGAGTCCAATTGTCTGCTTCCCACTATATGTTCACTCTTCACTTCATCTCAAAAAGCTTAGAGCTAGATCTATGGAATGTTTTTGTTTATCTAATTGCATTTTTTTTTTTTTTTTTTTTTGGCATTTTTGCTTTATTTGACAGCAGAGAGAGGGAATGACATGCAGCAAATGGCCTGAGGTCGGATTTGAACCCAGGACACTGCGATCAGGACTCAGCCTTGCCAAGCTGATTCCCCTGCTGTCTTTAATTTCAGTCTCATTCCAGAAAGCTTAGATGTCGTGACCTTCTTATCGTCTTATGTTTTTTGTCATACAGTCTTTGTATATTTATTAAATAATGTTATTAATAGATACTGTGAACGTTGTGATTGTTCTTGAAATCCTTGAATAAAACTGAACTGCACTTATTCATAACATTTTTAGGGGTAAATGTATTTTGTCATGGATGATGTTTGTTTCTGACGTACCATGTTTCTATTCAACATACACTATATTACCAAAAGTATTCGCTCACCCATTCAAATGATCAGAATCAGGTGTCCTAATCACTTGGCTTGGCCACAGGTGTATAAAATCAAGCACTCAGGCATGCAGACTGTGAAACAAGACATTTGTGAAAGAATGGGCCGCTCTCAGGAGCTCAGTGAATTCCAGCGTGGAACTGTCATAGGATGCCACCTGTGCAACAAATCCAGTCGTGAAATTTCCTCGCTCCTAAATATTCCACAGTCAACTGTCAGCTCTATTATAACAAAATGGAAGCGTTTGGGAACAACAGCAACTCAGCCACGAAGTGGTAGGCCACGTAAAGTGACGGAGAGGGGTCAGCGGATGCTGAAGCGCATAGTGCAAAGAGGTCGCCGACTTTCTGCACAGTCAATTGCTACAGAGCTACAAACTTCATGTGACCTTCAGATTAGCCCAAGTACAGTATGCAGAGAGCTTCATGGAATGGGTTTCCATGGCCGAGCAGCTGCAGCCAAGCCACACATCACCAAGTGCAATGCAAAGCGTCGGATGCAATGGTGTAAAGCACGCCGCCACTGGCCTCTAGAGCAGTGGAGACGCGTTCTCTGGAGTGATGAATCACGCTTTTCCATCTGGCAATCTGATGGACGAGTCTGGGTTTGGAGGTTGCCAGGAGAACGGTACATTTCAGACTGCATTGTGCCGACTGTGAAATTTGGTGGAGGAGGAATTATGGTGTGGGGTTGTTTTTCAGGAGCTGGGCTTGGCCCCTTAGTTCCAGTGAAAGGAACTTTGAATGCTTCAGGATACCAAAACATTTTGGACAATTCCATGCTCCCAACCTTGTGGGAACAGTTTGGAGCGGGCCCCTTCCTCTTCCAACATGACTGTGCACCAGTGCACAAAGCAAGGTCCATAAAGACATGGATGACAGAGTCTGGTGTGGATGAACTTGACTGGCCTGCACAGAGTCCTGACCTGAACCCGATAGAACACCTTTGGGATGAATTAGAGCGGAGACTGAGAGCCAGGCCTTCTCGACCAACATCAGTGTGTGACCTCACCAATGCGCTTTTGGAAGAATGGTCAAAAATTCCTATAAACACTCTCCTCAACCTTGTGGACAGTCTTCCCAGAAGAGTTGAAGCTGTAATAGCTGCAAAAGGTGGACCGACATCATATTGAACTCTATGGGTTAGGAATGGGATGGCACTTCAGTTCATAGTATGAGTAAAGGCAGGTGAGCGAATACTTTTGGTAATATAGTGTATATTGTAAATTAACTCAAATATGAATTAACTTAACTTCTATATACTTCTACACCTGACATTTCCTCCCCCTCACAAAAGACACGTCCTCGTTTCACACAAGTAAACAAAGCAAGGAACTGCAACTAAAAAAAACAACAAAGCAATAGTATCACTTGAGAATATAGTCCATGAGGTATCTGGGAGGCCTAACTTGATGTTTGGTGGGGTGCCGTGAAGAACCAGGGCCTCGAAGACAAGCAGCAGAGGGGACAGCGTGGGACTGCCCACACATGATTGGAGCAGAGGCAGACAAACACTGAGTCCAAGGGGTAGGGGATGGGTGAGAGTGGGACTGGGGCTGTGGCTGAGATCGGGGCTGTGGCTGACAGATTGGAGGGGCTAATGAGGGGGCATTACTGCAGCCAGGTGCGTTATGGGTCTTTGGTGCTGCAGACCTTAAAGGTTTATAGGGCAAAGCACCTGATAATGCAGTCAAGCGAGGTAGTTGAGGCTGCAAAGATGAACCATCAGGTGTCTTCTGTCCATGATCTGGCACAAGAGCATTGTAAGGTCTGACACGGTTATAATGGGCAATCTGGGACTTGTCAGGCTGATCCAGAAGGTAACAAATCCTGTATGTCACTCCAGGAGAATCCACATCAGATCAAAGTCACTCCAATATTTCAAAAGGGCCTTTCCAGTGAGGAGCAAGTTTTTGTTTTGATGTAGTAGGGTCATTTAACCACACAAGGTCTCCAGAAACGTAGGGAGTATGATTGACATATTTGTCATACTGCTGTTTCTGCTGGCTGTGGGCATGGTCTCTGTTCCCTGCAGCAGAACTGAAGGCTGACTGAAGTTTCTGGGTCAACTGAGCAACATAGTCAGCAGGGGAACCTGAGGTAGATGAAGATAGTGTGTTGGTAGGCATCAGCAGGTTGGCAGGCATCCTGGCTTCATGATCATGTGTGAGGAAGAATGAAGTGAAACCCGTCGTTGAGTGAAGGCTGGTGTTGTAGGCCAAAGCAATTTGGTGGAGGCAGTCATCCCATTCACCAGGCTACGGAAGAAGTAACTTGGCTAACTGATCTATGAGGGTTCTGTTAAATCTCTCAATCATGCCATCACACTGAGGATGATATGGGCTACTTCTTGTTTTCTGAATGCCCAGCAGTTGACACAGGTGTTTCACTAAGTCAGACTGAAATTGGCATCCTTGATCTGTGTGCAGCATCTCCGGAATGCCATGTTCGCAGATGAAGTTTTCAAACAAACATTTTGCAATTGTTGTGGAGTGCCAGTCTGGAATGGCATAGAGGTTGACATACTTTGAGAAATTATCTTGAACAGCAAGCACATACCTGTTGCCATGACTTGTGATAGGAAGATCAAGTATGTCAGCTGCAACCTTTTGGAATGGCTCAGTAGCAACAATCATTTTCATTGGAGCTCTCTGGTGTGGAACAGGACTCCATCTGGCATCACATGGAGTACATTGTGTGCACCACAATGACATGCAGGAGCGATGCAGGAGGGGCTCTGCTTTGTAGGTCTGGTGTCAACAGGGCGACATGACAGTGCATCAGCATTGAGATGGCTGTGGCCATCATTGTGAATTACAGTTCACTCAAAAGGATCAAGTTCAAGAGCCCAGCGTGCACAACGACCAGTTCTGTCATTGTCAATGGGTAGACCCAAGAGAGGTTTGTGGTCTGTGACAATAACAAAGGTCTGCTTGTAGAGGTAATGGCAAAACTGACGTACTGCTCAAACAATGGCCAAAAGTTCTCGGTTGTAGGTTGACCATTTCCTTTCTGCTTTTGTGAGAACATGGCTAGCATATGTGTCACCGAGTGGAGGGACTGTACCACTGTACACCACTGTTCTCTGTTGAAGAGCAAGCACCAGACAACAAACCCAGGAGAGGATTGAAAATATAAAAATATTTCTTTATTACAAAAGTTAAGAATAAATAGTAAAAAGATACTCCGGAGAGTCTGGTCTAAAAATGGGAGAGTCCAACAGTCACTGCTGTCCAAAATGAATCCTCTTCCAATGGGTCCCAGTGCAGCAGAGGCCCAATATCTTGAGGGGAGGAGCACAACAAAATATCCGTCAGGGTAACCAAACAACTTATCAGTCTCTAGCCGTGATGGCTGATTTAGGGACAAAAAATAGGCGATTTTCTGGTGGGAAAATAAATAAAATAACACAGCAAATCAGAAACTCAACCAAGGCAAACTAAACTGAATAAACAAATCACAGGTCGAAAACGTCCATGCAACTTAAAGTAAAGCCCAACCCGAAATTACTGTAGTTTGTCCATATTGTGACTAAAAGCAGGATGCCCAAAGTTGTAGATATTTTCCAGGATAAAAGTTGTACTAAGATAATCTGGCTGCAGCAGTTACAGGTAATACTTTTAACAAACGTAGGCTATTTTATAGCGACAGTAGAGGGGTACTTTTCTGGAGGAAGAGTGGAACGTGTACCCACCCCTCCACTTTCATCCAAGGCTTCCCCCTCTCGCACCGTGCGTCTCCGTCGTCTCTCCGGCGTGTGGCGACCTCTCTCCCCGGGGCGACAGCGGCAGCTTCCTTCGTTCCGGCAACTGGTAAGCACGGCCTCGGTGTGAATCGCTCTCTCGCGCTGTCGGCCGCCCCTGGACCAAAATGCCCGTCCGCTGCAACAGCCGTCAGCCCGTGCTCCTCCAATGGCGCTTCTCCGGTGTGTCTGCTGCCATCGACTCAGCCGCTCTCTCCTCTCTGTCCGCCGACGCCTAAAAGTACAGGACACAAAGAGCCCCAAACTACCCACACCTGTGGCCAAATTATACCCACGTGCCGTGCATCTGAGGAAGTGTGTCAATTAAGGGCAGGCAGGCACATACGCACACACACACCTCGTCACCCTTTGACATATGCAATCATTTTTCCTGATGCCCCTGTTGTTGAGCTAGCACACCACCAATAGCAGAGATTGAAGCATCTGTGTAGAGGGGGAATGGCAATGTGAAATCAGGGAATGTAACCACTGGAGGGCTTGAAAGGGCATGTTTCAAGTAAGTGAATGCATCCTGACATTGAGAAGTCCATTGGATGAGTGCATTCTTCTCAGTGAGTGCATGCAGTGGAACACTGTGATGTGCAAAGTTCCTGATTAACTTGTGGTAGTACGAACAAAGTCCCAGGAATGCCCTTACTTCTGTTGCTGAGCGTGGAGTGGGCCAGTCTTGAACACTTTTCACATTTTGTAGATGTGGTTGAATGCCATTCTTGGACACAACATGGCCCAAAAACGTAACCTAATCTCTGGAAAGAGAACATTTTGATGGGTTTAATTTGAGGCCACTTGACTGAAGTCTGGAAAGGATTTCTTCCAGGTGCTGAAGGTGTACGCTGAAGCAGCGGCTGTAAATGAGGACATCATCCATATAGACCAGATTGGTTTTCCAAGGGGGGCCGCAAAGTACCATCTCCATTAAGCATTGGCATGTGGCTGGAGCTCTGGTGAGTCCCATTGGCATAACTTTAAAGTGATTCCACTGTGAGTCCACTGCCTGTTGTAAATGCTGTTTTTTCAATATCATTCAGGAATGAAAGGTCTACAAAGTTAATTAGTTATGAGTTAATTCATAAACAGATGCAGTAATATTTTAGCTGAATCATGGTGATAACAGATATTTACTTTTCCCTGGTTTTACCGAAGTCCATGTTCATGTGTCTGATTTTGAAGATGTAACTCCAGCAACCCAGGCCCTGTCTGAGGAAAAGCCGGGCACAGCATCTTTTCAAAAAGCAGCCACTTTCTGTTCACCTTGCAGTCACTCACCATTGACTTTGATGTGGATAAAAGGGATGACAGTTTGAAAAAAGCAAAATAGTGTGAACAAGGCCTCACCATGCGAGCGGACCAGGCTGCCAAGAGTCAGAGCCAAGGGAGGCCATTACAAGGGAAAGGTCAGGAGGTGAGACTATACCCATCATTATTTCCAACTTTTAGGGGAAATAATCTGCAGAGTTCAAAGGAGCCGCTTTTCCCTTTGGCTGTTATTTGTCCAACAGGGCTGAGAGGTAACTGGTTTGTTTTTGGGCTTTGGAGAATCCTGAACAAGCAGATCCATAGCAAGTTGAAAGTTAGAGTACAAGAGCTTATCCACTAAAAACTCTTGGCACCATTTTTGCCTCTTTAAAAGAATGCTGATTTTTCTAGAAATAGACAGAAATACTTTTGTTACAGAGATAATTTGATATTCATCATGGTAAGATATTTGACCTGAATACAGAATGCTTCACCACGGCAACAAATATCTGCCTTAACAAGTCATTTGGTATACAGCAATACTTAATATTCAGCTTTTATTTTCTAAAAGGCACACCAACCCACAAGTGTTGGGGAAATATTACTTGATGTAAAGCTGCTCTCGAAACAAGAGGAGATGAACTGTGAATTTATCTCACCCTGAAGACATAATTGTTTCTTTTCAGAAAGTTTAGACCAGCATCAGAGAGAGAGCTCACACACTGAAAAAAGTCCACAAAGAGGCTAATTGGATGCAAGAAAGTGCCATGTGAAAACAGTGGTGAACATTTCGATCAAGAGACCATCATCTACACACACTTACATAACTAGTTACAGAGAGCTCAGCAGTGACCAATGGGAATAAGGCCAGCTGAAGAAAGAAGAGCCATCAATTAGCTCGTCAATAGCACGCCAGGAAATAAAGATGGAGGTGCACAGTGAATTATATCAGGAGGTAATACATTATATCAGGAGGTAATAATAGACATCCATTCAGCTTTTTAAGCAATAAAATCAATGAAATTATGAAACCAATGAATCTGTAGCTGAAGATGAAAGAACATCAGTATCCAATATGATGGGCTAAGATGGCAGCTGTGTGTGTGTGTGTGTGTGTGTGTGTGTGTGTGTGTACATATACTGTATATATGTATATATATATATATATATATATATATATATATATATATATATATATATATGTCAGAGTCATTGTAAATCTAAAGGTCCATGTCATCTGAATGGCAGCCCTGCATTCAGATACCACAATAATCCAACTTCTGAGCCTTTTCTCTCTCTTCACTGACCTGTTTTTGGACATGGTGCTGTGCACATTGTATTGTATTGTGTTTGTCATGTTTGCTGGTGGGAAAAATTATTTCCCTGCAAGGATCAATACAATATTTAAACGGTTATCAAGCAATCCATGACCTTTATAGGACCAGTTAACAATAAAGTCACATTTTAACAACAGCCATTTGGGGCAGAGATGCAACAGAAGCAGTGGTGAAAATGTAAAATATTATAACAGTAATACATGGGATTGCTTGCTTGTAAAACCATTCATCATTGCTGAGCAGTAGCAAATGCAAGCATTTGTAGGAGTTTTGTTTTTGTTGCAGAGCTGAGTATAGGCCAGTAAGTGGGTGAGAAAATTCCAGAAAATTCAGCAACTGGCAAAGTAATCACTGAGTGACTGGTATTGATCACCAAACCTGTCAAACCACCACTGATGGATTGTGGTCATTTTGTGCCATGGGGCGTTAAAATCTCACTTAAATTGTCACCTTTAATTCAATGTCAATAACTTTGTTGTTCAACCTTAAGAAACAACAAGCAGACAAAAATAGTGGGTGAGGTTATTGCCAAGCAAAGAGGGAAGATACAAGTAATGGAAAAGTGTTTTCCAGGAGTTCTGATATGTGAATGACTTATCAGAGTAATGAAACAGATTGAAACAGCACAGACAACTCGTGACTCATGTGACTGATTAATATTTCATAAATAGGGCATAAAACAGAAATAAAACAGAAATATATGCTGCCCTCTGGCCCATTTATAGTCTGATAGGTCTACATTAAAAAAACACAACTAAGGCCATGTTTAGGCACATTTTTTTTTCTTTTTCTTAGTTGCCACCATCATTTTTTACATGGTATCCTGTGGGAATTGGCCATTAAAGCGCCTTCTCTAAAAAGGATGCCCAAAAGCACTGCTGCTGTGTTTGTCTGTTGAAACAAGTTTTTCAGAAAAATGTCCAGTAACATCAACTGCTTTTTTATCAGCTGACTAATCACAACAAGAAGAAGGCCTGTGTGAGTGTGTTTTTAATTTTTTTTCTGTTTTTATTTATTTATTCATTTATTTTTAATATCAGATCAAAAAGTGCTTTTGCCGGTGCTTCTTTGACTCACAAAGACAGTGGCAGCTGGGTAAAAAAGGCTGCGTGTGAACATGGCCTAAATAAGTAGAATTTACACATAATGAAGAAGACACCAGTCGCCTTGGGCCAACGATAAACAGTGCAACTTGCATGCAATTTGTTGAATGTTGTAAATTAAGTTTTTACTGTTGCTATGTCACCAAACCCATATGGAACATTCCAATTGATGATGCAATCTCAGGTCATGATTTTCACTGACTGGGAGATCCAAAACAACTCAGTTCCATGCAACCCAATTGCATGAAAAAGTAGCCAGTGTATATTAAATGTTATTATTATATTATTATATTATATTATTAAATCTCTCCATCCTCCACTGCCAAAACACACACACAGATACACTTTCACTCCCTATTATACTGGAAGCACATGTACCTGGGCCTTTTCATTTTGCACAAATTTGCAACAAATTAATTTTCTTGTTTTTGTGCCGTTCTCTGTGTTGAGTTTTTGTGGTTATTTCCTTGCTTCTGTTCGGGTGAGATGTGGGAGCACTGAGGTTTTTCTTATCTCACACCAGCAACTTGGAGTTTTCTTTTCCTTCTCTCTTCCTTTGTTTATCAACATTTGTATGAACGTTGGTATCTGTCAGCTGCATATGGCAAGGTACAGCAATTGCCATCCACTGGCCTAAGTGAGTTCAAATTTGATGTTTTTTATTGTTATAATGGAGAGCAAACATTAAGCAAAATTCACAAGAAGCCGATTAGGAAACCATATTTACAACAAAAACATCACATCAGGGAAGTGCTCAGAATCAGTGTTCCTTCTAAGCTGCTAGTTCAGTGACCAGCGTCTAATAATTTGTGACACTGAACAAATAATAATGCTTTGTCACTCACCAGGCATTGCTCCGCTTGTCCCCAGAAATATAGTGGGTATAAGTGGATTTGGAAGATTAAGGGCCCTATCTTGCGCCAGACTCCCTAAACCCGTTATTTGCGGATTTAGGGTTGCGCAAGAGGCGCTCCCCATAAAAGTTGCTATCTTGTGCACCTCCTGCTATCCGCAAAACACCTGCGCTACCCGCTATATTATGCATAGGCGTGTTTTGGGCATTACGCCAGTTAAACCAATCAGTGTGCCAGGTGCCATTGCCTTTAAGGGCAGGCTGCGCTATCCTAAATCCTAAATCCTAAACCCGTGATGGAGAGAGGGAGGTAGATTTTCTCAGGGGTTCTACTGAGGCTACAGCAATGTGGCTTTATATACATATTATATATTATATTATAGGCGAGTTAATTCGGGAGGTGGTGCCACATGTGTCCAAGTGGACGTGTCACAAGGTTGTACTGATTGAGTAAAATCCCCGGGTCACACCACACACACACAAGAGGCAGAGGTGGAACTATGTGTAAATTAATTTATTGACAAGGTAGATTGGGCAAATAAAATATTAAAAATAAAAATAGCACAGCTGCTGGCTTATGATAAAACAATAAAACGTGCTGGTGTAAGTGTCCAATTAAAACAGTCTTTCCGTTACCTCCGTTACAGTCTTACTGTTTAGGGATAGCGGAAGTTCCTAAATCCGCAATTTGCGGGTAGCGGGTAGTGGCAGCGGGTAGCGGGTGGCACAAGATAGGGCCCTATGTGCCTAATGATTTTAGATGCAGGGAGTTTACCATAGCTATAATTCAAATTAACCAAATATACAACTAAATGGTTGAAAACCACTCTTTTCCACCAGCCATCATGCCAAGGCTGAGGCGGGCCTGTGATTGAAACTTCTTCTAGGATAATATTAATTATGTAAAACAAGTGCTCAAACTAAGAAAGTGATCAAACAAACATTGTGCTAAAAGGCAGTATGAGATAATTTGCCACTCCAACATCAATTAAATCCAGACCTACACTATATTACCAAAAGTATTCGCTCACCTGCCTTTACTCATACTATGAACTGAAGTGCCATCCCATTCCTAACCCATAGAGTTCAATATGATGTCGGTCCACCTTTTGCAGCTATTACAGCTTCAACTCTTCTGGGAAGACTGTCCACAAGGTTGAGGAGAGTGTTTATAGGAATTTTTGACCATTCTTCCAAAAGTGCATTGGTGAGGTCACACACTGATGTTGGTCGAGAAGGCCTGGCTCTCAGTCTCCGCTCTAATTCATCCCAAAGGTGTTCTATCGGGTTCAGGTCAGGACTCTGTGCAGGCCAGTCAAGTTCATCCACACCAGACTCTGTCATCCATGTCTTTATGGACCTTGCTTTGTGCACTGGTGCACAGTCATGTTGGAAGAGGAAGGGGCCCGCTCCAAACTGTTCCCACAAGGTTGGGAGCATGGAATTGTCCAAAATGTTTTGGTATCCTGAAGCATTCAAAGTTCCTTTCACTGGAACTAAGGGGCCAAGCCCAGCTCCTGAAAAACAACCCCACACCATAATTCCTCCTCCACCAAATTTCACAGTCGGCACAATGCAGTCTGAAATGTACCGTTCTCCTGGCAACCTCCAAACCCAGACTCGTCCATCAGATTGCCAGATGGAAAAGCGTGATTCATCACTCCAGAGAACGCGTCTCCACTGCTCTAGAGGCCAGTGGCGGCGTGCTTTACACCATTGCATTCGACGCTTTGCATTGCACTTGGTGATGTGTGGCTTGGCTGCAGCTGCTCGGCCATGGAAACCCATTCCATGAAGCTCTCTGCGTACTGTACTTGGGCTAATCTGAAGGTCACATGAAGTTTGTAGCTCTGTAGCAATTGACTGTGCAGAAAGTCGGCGACCTCTTTGCACTATGCGCTTCAGCATCCGCTGACCCCTCTCCGTTACTTTACGTGGCCTACCACTTCGTGGCTGAGTTACTGTTGTTCCCAAACGCTTCCATTTTGTTATAATAGAGCTGACAGTTGACTGTGGAATATTTAGGAGCGAGGAAATTTCACGACTGAATTTGTTGCACAGGTGGCATCCTATGACAGTTCCACGCTGGAATTCACTGAGCTCCTGAGAGCGGCCCATTCTTTCACAAATGTCTTGTTTCACAGTCTGCATGCCTGAGTGCTTGATTTTATACACATGTGGCCAGGCCAAGTGATTAGGACACCTGATTCTGATCATTTGAATGGGTGAGCGAATACTTTTGGTAATATAGTGTATCACAAAGAACGTATTGATGTGGAACCTGACACTACGTTTGTTTACATGCACACCGTCAGATGTTATCCTGATTAAAATTCTCCGGCTAGAGCGAATGCCATGTAAATGACCTAGACTCACTATAATAAATAATAATAATAATAATAATAATATAAGATCAGTGTAATCATAACACGGTTGAATTTCTACTTAATCTTTCCTTTTATTTGGCTAAGTAAATCCCCACCTACGCAAACCCCAACAGCCTCTTGTAGAAGTGAGGACCAGCAAAAATTCCTCACTGCACAGAAACATAGAAGTGTAAGTTTGCCCATTAATAACTAATAAATAAATAATTCGGACATAAAGCAATTACTTGCATAATCTATTTGACTGGGCAAAGGAGGCACTACAGGATAGGACAGCACAGTAAAACATAATACTGTACAGAGTGGGACGTGTATAAGGTAGGAGTATAGTACAGTGCAGGCTCTAATGAGGATTGCTGACAGTGTGGAAGGGCACAGAACACATTTGCCCCGGGGCTAATCCAGGCATAACAAATGTACACAAGCACACACTTGTGATGTCTTCATGTGATTTGTTAGTGTATTTCCATTGCTCTGTAAAGCACTTTGTGACAAACGTCTTGTCTGAAAGCATTTCATAAATAAATTTGACCTGACACAGCTGTTTGATCACTGCTATAGATAAATGTGCTGGCAGGAACTGAGTATTGCATTGCAGCTAGGCATTGGATATAGATTTGAATAGAAGACTTGTCTTAAAGAGGTTCAAATTAGTGATTTTGTTATTCTTAAATAATCAACACTCATATCAACACTTTTCAGTGTTTACCATGAAACCATGCATCTCCCACTTTGGCATCACACTTTTGTATCAGCAGGCCTTTCCTTGGGTTTATGAAGGGAACTCCTCCCATCACAAATGTTTGCCGGTTGAAACAGACCCACAACTCTTCCAGAGGATCTTGGCCCCAGTACCACCACCACCACACTTTAATCACTCTCAGTTTCATTAGCCGCCTTTCCACTATTGTGCCATTGCAAGCTACAGCTATCTTCAAGGCAGACAGTGTTAGTGGCCCACAGCTTCAAGCCATGAGAAAAAACAAACAAACAAACAAACAAAAAAAAACTATTTGTGTTTCTACTATTGTGCCAATAGACCCACAGTATTGCCCTAAAACATGGCCAGACCTTCAGACTCTGGTAGCTTACAATAGCCATACTGGCCCCAACATAGCTCCACCAAGGTGCCATCAAAGACCAGAGGTGACAATGGAAATGCAGCTAGCCTTGATATACAAGCTGACCTCCGTTTGGTGCAATAGAAAGGTGGTGATTGTTGTATTTAGTTTGCTCAGGTTCTCAGTGTACAGGCCAGGGTTTGTGAACAAAGGTGACATGGGAAACCCAGTGGTTTCCTCTTTGGGGTGTGGTCAACTTAATTTTGCAATTTCCAACACTGGCATCATCTCGGCAATAATGCTTGGCATTACCTAGTTAATGGGATGGGCACAGGAGTTGATAGCATTAGTAGGAGGAATATATTTTTAACAGCTGGAGTTTGGGCAGACTTCAGCAAAGGCCAATCAAATCAGCCTCACTCATCCCCTTTAAAACAGTGCACTGACTGTTAGATGACACATGTATTTTCTAATGGATGAGACCAAACTGGTATCTCCAGTCTTCTCTTCTCTGCATGTGCAGTCCATGCAGAATAGACCTATATGACTATAAAACACCCAAACATGAATATATGCTGCACTAATGTGTTGCCACTGTGTCCCTTTTTGAGGTGAATTTACATCTCTGGAGATGCTTCACTGTGTTTTCTGTATGTAATGATGCTGATGTCACACATTTGAGGCCAATTGCTCATACAATAACAGTGCAGTCACAAAAAACTTTGTACAATGATAAGCACTGATTCCATCATTTTGTTGGTTGCCTGCAATTTATTTTAATCACAATTTCCCTACATGAAAAGCTTGCATTCAGTTTGTCATTACTGTATTAAAATGTGCACACAGTGCCACAATTGCCAAATGTGATGAAAGCAATAGTCTTTTACATAATTTATATGTTTACATGATGGTGGGATAAACTGACAACAACAACCCCCATAATTATGCTGAGTGAAGTAGCCCATTATTTCAGTTTTTAGAGAGAAATGTATTTGGAATTTGTAAATGGAATTTGGAACACACTTGTTTCCTGTCTGGCCATTATCAGATTTCACCGAAAACAATTACAGCCATGCCTCTGCACTATCACACCATATTCATCGCATCTATGAGCCTTCATCTACGGTGGCCCTGAGAGCTCAACACACAGCTACTTAAAGGCCCCATGGTGTACACTTTTCCAGGGTTTTATTTTAACTGTTGATATCCCTAGCATGATGTATTTGTGGTTTTGAGTACCTGTGGTCTGCTAAATATAGTTTTATAGCTCCTTTCTCTTGCCTTTCTCCCGGAGCTCTGGTAGCACGGTTCGTTTAGCCAATCAGAAGAGAGAATCAGCATCTCTCTGCTGATTGGCTGAGTGTTTTCTGAGTGACATATGGGGCTCTATTTTCGCAGACCGGGTGAGGCGGGGGCGCAGCGCAAGTGGATTTTGCAATTTTGGCACTCCGTGCGCGCTGACGCACGTACTCCGCCATCCCTCCTACCGGTGCAAGGGAGGAGAGAAGGCGTGGAGTGGGTTTGACACAGCCGATTCACTTTAAACCAATCAAATGAGCCCCTGTCCTCGCCTTTAAAATGCGCTGCGTGAAGGTGTAATGAAAGTTTACACAATTGACATGGAGGTCTACTGCCGCAGGCGAAGCGGAGCCAGCGTAGTGCAACTTTGGCTGACAGGCGCGCAGTGCACACACGTCACCAAAACCTCATGGGCAGGTTTCCGGAGTGTCAGGCACATTAACAATGCAATAAATACCGACAAAAAACACTACACCACATAAATTTATCTCCATATCAACTGTCCTGTCACAACTGATGTCAGATCAAAGGAGATTGGCACTGTTTGTGCTGATTGTGAGGTTTGGTGACGTGTGCGCACTGCCTGCCTGTCAGCCAAACTTCCACTGTGCCAGGTCCACTCCGCCTTGCGCTGAAAGTAGACGTGGTTTCAGATGGCGAGCTTTGGGCACCTCGGTGTGCCTTTTGGCACGAAAATGTCACTGCGCCAAGCTGAATCTGTCGACACCTCCCCCTGCTGCGCCGCCACTCCCATCTCAGCGCACCTCGGTCTGCCAAAATACGAAACTGTGCGCCCCTCGGGTTGCGCTGGTCGAAAATAGCTCTGCGCAGGGTTCGCCTCACTGCACCACCCTGCACTGCACCGGGAAAATAGAACCCATGGTCAGGCCAATCGCAAGTAACTGAAACCTACGCAGCTAAACAGTGCCAACCGGTAAACAGGAATTATCATCTTACATAGATCTATAAGATCGTCATGGCTACCGCTGAGCAGGCTGTTGTACAACCATACATGTTTGAGCCTCAGATCCCGAATCACAAACAGCAGGAGACACCGGACCAACTCAAATCCGTTTATTACAGGATGTTTCAGAATGGTATGTTATGTTCATCAAACATGTCGTAACGTTAAAAAGCAAATGTCACAGTACGGAGTAACGCTAATCAAAATAATAATGTCTGGTAAAAAGTAACATGTTTTTGCAAAAATGAAAACTCACTTCACGTAATGACAGTCTTAGTCACTATCCACTCAATAAGATGCAAGGCTACTCTGTATTCAATATTGTACCTACTTGAAAATTTAGCAAACACCGATGGTTCAAAGTCTTGCGTTTTTAGTTGTAATGAACATTTGTGTGTGAGCTTGTTGCCCGAGGAGCGGAGGCGGACTGGCTGAGTTCGCTAGCTTGTGAGGTTGTTGCCTGGGGAGCAGAGGTGGGCTGTGGGCGGAGAAATCCGCTCGTTTTACTGGGAGAGTTTCAAAAAACGGGCTGTGTGCTCCTCTCCATTTATCCAAGACCTTCCCTATCACGCAAAAACAACGAAAATTGCATTTTTCATGCCATGGGGCCTTTAAGAAAACACTTGCAAATAGGCAAAAGCAGATTGAGATAATATCTTCATCATTTTGACAAAACATGCAGCATTTAGGAGACATGCTGCAAATTCCGACAACACAGCACAATACAGAAACGTGTAGCATTTAGAAAACATGCTGCAGTTACACCAAACAATAACAGTGACTCCAAGACTGATTCCAGTCAGTGATTCCATACATTTTCATGACATTTCCCGTACCATACAACATAAAAATCCATGACCAATAGTAAACACTTCAGTATTGGATATCCACAGCAAAACAACATGGGCCTATGCAATATACACTCTAAGATAAATGGATTATGCATTGATAAAGTTTACGCTATTGACCGCTTGTGAAATCACAAGGCAATTAAGTGCAGAGACAAGCTTGACACGGCTGCTATAGAGTGATAATTTAACATGTCAGCAGGCGTACCATTAAGTGGACATATAATATGGCACCACGTTATATGCGCAATTATTTTCATGCCACTGATTAAATTTCAATGAGTCAAGTGAACAGGAATCCATTCATTAAACTCACTTATTAGTATTATGACTCGTCCTACTTTCCTTTGATTCCTTGACCTTCTCCTCAATCCTCTGCTGAATGTCATCGAGTGCAGTTTGTTTCTCCTTAACAGTCCTCCTCATGCTGTTTGACTTTGTAATCTAACTGTCCTGTTGATTCAGCTTTCTCTGCAAAATAATCTGATGATTTCAGTATGTCAGCCCGGCCTTGAAGATAGGCATCTCCAACACTAGGCTTAGACAACAGGAATTTTGAGCCAATATAACCCAGATTCAACCCTCTGATGCTCGGCCCAGATTATCTGGTAATGTGAAGAGTTTACAGACCCAATCTTACACCTCCGGGCAGTTCACAGACTAATCTGAGCTTCTCCGATCATTTTCAAACATTTTTGATATTTAGGGTTTAAAATCTGGATCATGTCACTACTTGGCCTGTGGGACCACAATAGCCAACAACAAGCTGTTCTATGGATGTGCTGGACAGATCTGAGATGGAGGAAAAGGCTTGTCGATATGTGGCAAGAACACGACTGCTGTGCTTGTATAACTTGTCTTCCAAGACATATCTGACATAACTGAACGGACAAAGAGAAGAGGGGAGAGCTCGCCTCTGCTTTGGATGCACCAGGTGAAAGAGAGAGACAGAGGGGGAGAGAGGGAGACAGAGATAGTGAGGTGGTGTATTGATCCCAATGGCGCGATAATTTTAATAACATCCTGTAGTGTGTTTCTTTCAAATCTTGTGGTCTGTGCATGTTTGAGATTAGAGGAAATAACATCTGCAAAGATTATGTCCTTATGTCCGTGATGCAACCCAATTTAAAAATCAGTTAGGATTTTAAAGCTCCTGTAGTCTGATCTAAGCTTAAGTGTCTTTTTATCTCAAGTTCCTCAATTTCAGTCAGTGCACTTTTCCTCTTCTCAGAAAGACAGTGCTTGTTCCTTTTCTCCTTGAGGTGGGCCATGTAACGCTGTCTTACTCCAGAGGCAAAATTTTGCTTTTTAATGTTCACTTTGAGCACCCTGCTGTCAGAATGAATGTGATCGACATACAGGTGTTGGGCTGACTCATTGTGCAGATTTTCATCCTCAAGTTCTTTATAAATGGAAAATCCATACTATATACTGGCTTGTCCATATAAAATGGGCAACAGTCTTATAAGCCATAATATCCATATGAGACAGAACATCCACTCTGTCACTTAACTGAGAGTCTCTGAACTGTGATGGGCTGCTTGCTACGGTGGAGTCAATGAACTCAGCACACTGTCTCAGAAAGTCATCACATTTAGCTGGGCACTTTCTTGGCATCAGCTATGATCTTTAATTTCTCTTTCCATCCATTCCATCCCTGCACTTTTCTCCATTTGAGGCAAGGTGCTGGTCCAAAGCGGACATGCCCTGAGCAAGTGTGTACCTTAGTGCTTTCTGGAGCAGCTTGCTAAGCCTTGCATTTTGAATATTCCTATTGTCCGTTTTAAGCTGCAGCACTCGCAGTTCACTGTATTAGTGCAACTTTAGTAGTTTAGGCCATTTTTTTTTTTTTACTTTGAGAGGAAAAAGAAAAAAAAAATCAGGACAACTTGATCCTTTCAATAAACTTTATTGTACCAGTGCATTTCATCAAGGAACTTCCTTCCTCAGGGAACACATAGCATACAGTTGCTTTTTTCATATGGGAACAGTCTCGTCCTTTCCATTTCTTTTTGGGTTATCACAGTTGTGCCATATACTCACTAACCCTAACCCTAACCCTACAAGTGTAACTGTACTTGTGTGTCCATGTTATGCACTTTGTAAATGTGTGTTAAGGTGGTATATAAATAAAATTTGATTTACTTATATTAAGGCTATGTTACTTACTAACATAGCCTGTCTAGTTTCATTTTTGCATATATTCATCATTTAATTCAGTGTTACCATGGTAAAGCAAGGCCCACATGAAGTTTGTGACAGCGCTCCACGGCCCAATGATCTATTTTGTTTTCTTTTTCACTGCAAGATTCTTGAAATGGAATGGAAACAGAACAAGGAGTCCATCGCTGAACCATCTATGTTAGTTGTCTTTCATCACGGAAGGTTTCTGAACGACCCTGTGCAGGGGGAAGGGCCTATAGGCTGCTGAACATGAAAATGTTGAGGGACCCCTTGCCACACCACCACCACTCATCCCAATTTGGCAGGACATGAATGAAATGTGCTGTTTTACAAATGTTTCCTTGTCAGATATCACTTTTTTTCACCATTTCCCACTTGCCAGCTTTTTTCAGACCAAGGCATCCATGGCTCTCATTAACCATGTCAGGAGGCCTAATAGAAACCTAGTCATGACCCTTTCTTCCAGCATGTCATCTGCCAATATTTCTGTGGAGCCATGCATTACTTATAGGGCTCATCGACTGCCAGCAGAATCACTGGGCCTCTGACATCCTGTCTGAAGGAACTGGAAGGCCATGGACCTCCTGCAGTTCCTTCCCTGCACATCACCACACCAGTCAATATCACACTCTATCAATAGGACTGTCTGAGGAGACAGTGATTTTCATCACACACACTAGCACCTACCTGCAATCACTGTCTAAAAAGAAAAACAAATAAAAATAATACTAATAATTAAAAAGTAATTTGGCTTGAGGGGGACTGGACTTTCTTCACCTGGGATCATTACCATGCCACTTGCCTCAAGGTTGGAATTCAAAGCACCCAAAGTCTATAGAGACATCAGTCAGCCGTGTTTCCCATTAGCCAGGGGTGTAATTACACACAGATGATTTGATTGGCCAGTGATGAGGGAGGCAACGATTGATTGTCACAGGTTGTGAGGAGACTGAGAACAGCACAGTGCATCTCTAAACAAGATGAGCTCCCATAGAACTGTTTACCTGCTCACTCAACCAATTTGTAATGAGTCATCTGATCACCAATCAATCTGCAGACCTCTCATTTTGGAGGAATTTAAGAGCAATCAGAAAACCACGAGCGAAGCAAGTTCTGATTTATTTATTTATTTTCCTCAGTGAGGCTTTTGGAATGGAAACGAGCATGTGTGATTTATCTGGGTTCCAAGGTGGCATCCATCGAATCAAAAGCACTGACTTGCTATGAGAGGGGAGGACTTTGTTTTGGTGTGCAACACACAGTGCAACCGATTGAAGGAGAATGCCACTGATGGAAAATGTGCAAACTGCTGAAGGAAGAGAGCAGTAGATAAACTGGGAGAGATAAATATCCCATCAGCCCCTGGCATGGGATTTAATTTTCCTCTACGAGCATTTCTACTTGAGCTTGGGAAATTGATCATTTATATTCCCATTCCAGGTGGAACAGGGCTTGTGTGCAAGGCTGTCTATGTGTGTGTATACGTGTGTGCATGCGTGTGTACAAATCAATGTGTATATGTGACTGAATGAGACAGAGAGAGAGTAGAGACAGAGCATGAGAGCATAACTAACCATACTGAGCCCAGAATCACGACTCACAGCAGCGATACAGTTGTTACTCGGTTAAATGATTCAGCAGTAATAGGATAAACAGAAAAACAAAACAAATATCACACTGCCTGTCAGCTTTGTAGCCGGGGGAGTGCCCAAGTACCAGCAGAATCTGACAGGTAGATTAACATTGTCCCATGGGCTGTTTAGCTGCAAAGAATAACATGATCATATCAATCATGCCTATTGATTGATAGTCACTCTGACTTTGACATCTCCACTTGACATCACCACCATGCATCACTCGTTGCACTGTATACGCAAACACACACAAACAAGCATCCAAGCATTCCCACATACACACAGTACACCCAATCACTCCTGCTACAGTGCATCATCATATATCCCCAGTGTAATGCCTCAGCCTATTTTATCTTTCTGTAAAACATCATGGGGGTTCACCGGGAAATATTGCAAACATTCACACATACTCACCACCTACAACATGTTCAATCATGTCCTTGTCTGCTTGTTGCTCATAAATACACATCAGCTCCACGTAGGCTCAGCGTACGGCGCTGTAGAAACCAATCGCTTCAGCCTCACACCGAGACATTAAGATCACTTGACGACAGCACACAAATACTCCCACAAGGCACAACGTGAAAACATATTTGCATTGACTCAGCTACTCAGCTATAGTGCTTCTGAAAGCTTTAGGGGTTTGTTGGGAGTCAAAAGTGCTCAGTGTAGGTTCAAGATAATGACCTTGATCAAACTGTGATTTTAAAAAAATTCAGTTTCGCTGGAATGGTTGGGATATATTTCCCATTTTTAACACCATAGATTGAAGGTTAAATACTGCATATCTCATATTTTGTGGTACAATCACATACCATTTGATCTATATTTTATCATTTGATTTTTCTTCATGTCAGCTAGTCCTACTGCTACTAGTACTGTAATTAGGCTTCAGCGGAGCAGCACACTTATGCACTCTTCTTTGCTTCTTTATTATTTTTGCATTTTATTTATTCTTACGCCTATTTTATTGCGCACTAACTCATTTCACATTGTTTAAGCTAAATCATTCAAACTTTATAATGTTTAGTGTGCTCTGGTATAGTGTGCTTCTGTTCAGATTTTTGATATTATTTAAAGTTTATTCACAATTGATTTTTTTTTTTTTTTTTTTTTGCCCTATTGAATTGAGTCATTTTTAATTATCAGCTCATTTTTCCTTCTCTTTCATACTTTCTGCATGAAATTCAAATTTTGAAATGTTCAGCTTACTTTTTACATTATATGTTTGTAATATTCAATCTGTTATATTTTAAAATATTTAATTATTTTAATAATATTCATTTTATTTAAGTGATTTTTTTTCATAATGGCAGTCTGTGGACAGGATGTTTCAAACCTATCCCTTTTTGAACTCGAACTGCTCCTTCATATTTTCAGCTACAAAATTCCGTCAGTCAGCACAAGTTGGACTTTATCGCTTTAAAAGAACTTAAAAAAATCTTTTATAGTTTTTGGCTGTCGCCACACTTGTCTCTTCAGTGCAACTTTTGTGATCCAATGCACCAGATCAGAACTCAGCTGTGTCCACATATGTATGTCCTGCCTTGACACTTCAGTGCAACCTGCCTGATCAGATGTAGTCTCACCTGCAACTGGATATACACTGTATGTATTGATAAATTGTCCGGATTGTGCCCACATGCGGTCCACACTTCACTGAGATCCGAAATCAACATGATTTCCTCAGCATATGTTCTGACTGAACAGAAATGAATGTGAACAAGATCCAATGTGTCAGATCTACTTAACAGGTCTACAGCAAGCCATGAATACATCACAGTATTTATAAGTATATATAATCTAAGTAAAAACTATTTACCTCATCAAATGTATTCCCTTTATAGCTGCAGTTCCCCTTATCAAAAACTCCACTTGTACAGAACTGCACCACTGTGCAAAGCACATGAGCATTCTGGCGTGCTCTCATTATCACTGCCATAATCAGAACATATTGATGGCTGGAGGAAGCATATGTGCAGAAGAAAGGTTCTTCTGAATAGGAATGGCACAGAAAATAACATCATCACTGATCTGGTTTTGGAGGAAGAAGATTAGAAAAAAAACATCTTGTATTTTCTTTTTTTAAGAAGCATAATTTGTCTCTGCATCGTCTGATTATGATTCAAGTGATGCCCTCGGCGGTGTCTCCCATGAGAGAAGCTCCTGGGGAGCCGGGCTAATCAGAACGCTTCGTTCTAAATTAGACCTCCAGGGAATAAACTGCCCAAACAAACTGAAACATTAAGTGTGTTTCTCCCAACAAGGAGCGGGGAAGATTCGCCCCAAAGTACTGCTGTGATTAGACCACCTCATCTCCAACTCGGTTCTCTCTTATCGTGTCCTGGAATGTTTTTGGAATATTTTTGTCCCCCTATGGCCCCTTTTACCTTCTAACTCCCTAAAACACAGTCCTGTCCTGTCAGGCACAAACAGAACCGACTCCCTCAGCTCTGGAGGTCCTACAACAACAGCAGACTTACAATCAGCTGTCTGTCATTCTGCAGCAGATACCAACAGGCGAGCCGGTATTCCTCACCGGCACTGAGCGGAGGTAGCTGGCAGCGCTGCTATCTAACCATACCAATTCAGGCAAAAACGTGTAATTAGCTGGTACAAATTGTGGGATCCTATTTCTAATTATGCAGGAATTATTGCCCCCAAAAAAGGCTTACATATGAAAGAGGAAACTTGCCGTTCTAATGCATTTATTAATGATGTCCAAAAGTTGCATGTAAGAATTTATTCAGAACTTGGCTAAGTATCTTTGCTATGCTAATCACTTGGGATCTTGGACAACACGTAACTTGTGTGAGATGTACTGATGAGTGAGTAATGTGTCCCAAAAAAGGACCTTCAAGGACAAAGTCAACTAATGAGTGAAGTTTGTGAGTTGTATTATGTAATAAAAATAAATTATACATAAAATTCAACTGAACTTGTTCTTTCTTTTTTTTTACATTCAACTGCAGTCACTCTTTTGGTGTATCAGAAAAAAAAATGCTCGTTAACACAGTGGAAAGATCCATACTTGAGAGCTAAAGTGGGATAAAACTTCAGTCATTTCATTTCCATTTTCCATTGAAAGAATCTTTGTCTTAACTGAGATTCAATATGACTCATGATTCATTGGCTGGTGATTTTATTTAAGAGTAATATTGCTTTTTTGGTATGATTCAGTTAAATCTGAATTCAAAAGCCATGATCCGCGTCAGTACATTTTGCCAAAATTCTATACCATGAACAATGCGATTCAAAGCAATGAAATGCTTTGAAATGAAATTGATGCAGGCTCAGAGTGACTCATTCCATTATTACTTTTAGCAGATGGATGTTGGTGAATCAGCAGAATTTACAACAATAATCAATGCATCAATGCAGTGAATAAATTGTTTCAGCCCTACTCTCATCCAGAGTAATGCACAGCGTGGGAACAAGTAGGGGTTCAGTTTATTCCCGAAGGAGTCTCTGACAGGATGCATAAGCTGTAGCCAGCGTCAAGCCTGTGATGTTGTGGTTACTGGATGACCTCTCTAACCACCAGGCTGCCCTGCTGCCACATTACAACACTCTCTACAGACAACCAGCCCAGCAGAACTACAATCACCAACTGCTGAGTTTCCATGTACAGTATAACAGTGGGCTGGGACAATGCCTCAGAGGTTATAGCCTTAAATATATGGGAAATTGGCCTTGCTGCTCCATGAATAATTTAAATCTGGACTGGCATGAGGACAGATATAGTGAAGAAGATGAAAAGGTCCAGCCTCTCTCACACAACCTGCTTCCAAAAAAAAAAAAAAAAAAAAAAAAAAAAAAAAACCTTCCATAATCTCAAAGCTAACAGTGGTTGTCAGAGACAGCTAGAGCACCTTGATCTTCATAATACTAGCCTTTTTTCATACTCAGTGGCTACGAGGCTCGCTCCCCTGAGCGTTAGAGAGAAGCCAGATTTGATATGATAATTCTGCTGCTCAGCTCTCCAGTCCGCCATATGCCCGACCTCTCTATGGGGAGACGAATGCAGCTGGCTCTCCTCACTATTAATCAGCCTGATGGGGGAGGTGAAGGGTGGTGGTTGTGGTGGTGATGGTGGAAGGGGATGGGGGGTACTAACTGCAGCCTGATGCTGGCCAATGTTTCGTTACACACAATCACACATGCACATGCAACACTAGTGTGAGAACAGCTGGGTCAGCGTACTCCCCTTCTCCTTCCTCACCTCCTTTCCTCTTTTCCCCTTCTGGTGTGCTATCCTCGTCTTCGGCCCTCCTCTCCTTTCCTCTTCCCTTTAAAAGCCTTTAACATCCATCAAGCCCAGCCCAAACACACCCAGCACCTTGGTCTGGGCTTGTCCGCAGCAGCAGGGAGCCAGCAGGGCAATTAAACTGAGTGCACAAAATACAAGGCTCAGCTACTGTCTCCATGAATCAGGCTGATCTGGTGAATCCAGGTGAAAGCTCTGGTCCCTTATTGGTTTACCTGTTCAATCCACTTCAGTCATGAGAGTGAGACAGAGATGAAGGAGATGAGACAGGCTAAAAAGGGAGGTTTAAACGTTGAGTTGACCGAGGCCAGGATTGTGAAAATAGTTGAACACATTATGAGGCAGGCACATGTGTTTGGAAGAGCGAGTTGACCATAATTACAAACAATGAAACAAATCTCTAAAAAAAGTCTCTATAAAAAGTATAAAAAAAATATGCAGAAAAATGAAAATGATAATAAATGAGATAAACAATGCAAATTGGAAAAAGTACTTTGTCATTTATTACCATTATCAGTGGGCACTTTATCAGGTCCACCTGCACTATGTAATGCGGTTCAATGCAACAGCTCTTACATCACTTCTACCTTTTAAGAAAGTTATAATGTTTGTTGTTTTTTTTTGTTTGTTTGTTTTGTTTTTGTTTGTTTGTTTGTTTGTTTTTGTTGACAATGTGGAGAATGTGTAAAATTAGTTATGTATTTATTATTGAGGCTGTAGTTTACGTAGGTCTTGTACTGGACTTCTTCATTATATTTAAAGGTGTTTCTAATTCTTTTGTTCTCAGAATGGAGGACACCTGTCAATAAAATGCAGTCCAGTACAACAGCAGCACTAACTATGAGCTCAATGTCAAACATAGAACTGAATGAACACCTCTATTACTGTGACAACAAGAAAACCTAAGCATTATAGGCATCAGAAAAGTAAACTTTATGGCAGAACAGTTGTATTGGATTGTATTACATTGTGCAGGTGGACCTAATTGAGTGGCCACTGGGTCTATTACTGACCCTGAGTCCCAAGTCACATTAAGCTGACAGTGTAAACTGTAATGTTAACTGTTGGTTTGGTCAAAAAAGCACCAACACAGATATGCGTGTTAATCTTAATTAATATTCAAGTGGCTGTGTGGTGGGATACACAGGTGTATCCAGAGGAGGTGTGTGGCTCACTCCTGTGTTAGTTTTGGTGTTCAGTGTCTCTGCAGGGACCCTGTTTCACCATGGAGTTTATTTAAAGGCAGCTGCGCAAACCTCTGAAAACAAGTCAACATCTAGAGAAACTTGATTCATGTCTGTGGAGAAAGATGTATTGCTTGTCTGTGGATAAGCAATAGTTTTGTTTGTTTGTTTGTTTGTTTGTTTTAACCCTTCCATGCATGAATTATGAAAGCCTGAGCCAAGCCTGTGTTTTTACTCTTCTTAGGGCATGAACACTTTGGTGAGTCTCCATACTTTTTTAAGGATGCAGGACTGGTATTACCATGTCATGATACTAGTATTAATATGTTTTCAGCAACAAGAATTGACAGTCTCTGCATAAACCTCAATGGGGGGGAGCAGCAGAGAGCCTTCTAATAGCTGATATGCAATCCCACCATAGAAACCACTGCATTTAGGAGAAAATGACTTTAAACAGCTGTCCACTGTAGTGACTGCTATGCACCAAGGGGTTAATTGGGGGATGGGGCTTAGGATCAGTCAGTTGGATACAAGAGGTGTCCAACTACCTGTATGAGATCAGGTCCAGATGTTCCTAATTCCAGATTCATCAGAGTCAAGCGGTCAACTTGTGTCAGAGACAGCCAGAAGCAAAGTGAAGTTACTGATTATTGTATCTACACAGAAAAGAAAATTCAGCAGGCAGTGCAGTAGTAACTAAATCTCTTCATTCTCTGGATATCACAGATTTAATCCAACTAAGTGGTACATACAGTATTATATCTTCAAACAACAGATAAACAGCTGTGGAAAGAAATGCAACCAAGCATTTACTGCATATTTTTAGCCAGCCGTAACCATTTATGCATTATTACATATTTGAATAATGCATAAACAGCTGTAAATATAAATGGGTAATCAACATAAAATTGTTCAGAGGGACTTGGTCTGTAAATGAGGGTCTGAGTGTAATTATGCTGTTTTGGTCTTTGCTACTATTCCTCTGATTTGGCTTTGCTACATTTGTGTGTGCGCATATGCGTACAGTATGCTGTTAAAAGCCCATGAAGTCTATGGGCAGTTTCATGCAAATCATTAAAATAAATTCCAATAAATCAATATATCATACTGGCCATGACACAGGATTGCAAGTGTGTTGCAGACAGTGCTGTTTTGTTGTCAGTCAATTAAGGTAAATCTAGTTGTGCAGTGTTGGCAGATCTGTCACTTTGTATGCACACCATTACATTAACACTGCCCTAAACGTTATCTCCTTTAGGGGGTAAGGGCTGCACAAGACAATTTACTGGGTCACAGTAACCTAAATTTGGAGACAAAATCTACTTCATTGCACTTTTATCTTACTGAATCGATCTACTCCTAAACCACAATTATCTTTTCCAGGCACCTGGATCTCGCATTTTCTTCAGTGCTGGGAGGACAAAAATGCTTCGATCTGCTAGGATGGTTACACTGTTTCCAGCTTACAACAGTCCTGCTCAAATCATAAATGCAGGTGGACACTTTGACACTTGTCTTAGCTGGTCTTCTGTCTTCACTGTTCTCCTTTAACACCTCAGCCACTGTCTCTGCCAAGCAAAGATGAGCAAAGGACCAACAGTGCCCCCCCAGACCATCTGGGAGCCTGTTAAAGTGAAAAGAGCCACTCACTAGTACAGAGCCATCAGCATGAATGTATTAACTGTCCCATTTAGGAGACAGGAAGTGTATTCTATTGTATTTTTCTAAACATTGGTGCCAGTGAGAATGAACCATCTGCCTTTATCCATCCAGTATCTTTGGTTTCTGCAGACAGTTGGCTGCAGAAACCTTCAGACTGTGACTGATTCAGATCATGAAAACTGGAGAAACCAGCCACCACTGTGATACTAAGTGTTTTGGGTTTTTTTACGTTAAAAGACTCCCAGATGACTTATGGACAAATCAACAATATTTGCCATGCATCAAGGAGAATTTAATAAAGTATTTCAAATATCCTGCTGTGACAGCCCTTGAACTGTATTTAGGAAGGTGACTGGCCACACAAGTAAGTTATGATTTCATCTAGTTTATCATTTGGCATGTTTGTTTGCCAAGCCAAAAGAAAACTATTTACTGCACTTCAAATTGAAAAGCTCTTACAAAATTTGGTCTTGGGGAGACACTGGACTGTAGGCTGCCTCCCCAGAGGACATACTAACTTTGAGGCTTTGGGACCAGGCTAAGCTAGCCTAGTGGCCTTGAGACTGATCTTGAGAACTACAATACCAAGAATTGCTATACTTAAAAACTGTGTTGAATTGCAAAACATGGCATATTAAATGTGCAATTAAAATGTGATTAATCAGAATGAACTATTGAAATATTTGGTTAATCGTTTGACAGCCCTAATATTTAATCAATAATTGCACACAGCTAACACTCGAATGGCCTCCCACAGTGGCAGAAGACATGATAGATAAGACATCAAATGCAACGCCTCTGTGTGGAAAAAGTAGAGAGAAAAAGTGAAACAGCAGGGAAACCGGTGCATGCTATGAGGAATTTTATTTCAAATACTGTTTTAAATTGCTTTTCATTTTGGGGAGGAAATTATATCCAAAGTTCCTTGCTCATCATTTCAAGAGTGCAAGTGATTACAGTCTAAAATGTCACTGTTTTCAGTTTCATCAAGCTCCTGTACAGCCACAGGAGGCTCCATGGCTCAGTGCTCTGCTCTCCACTTCAGTCTGTGGGCCAAGCAGGCAGAATCAATGCCACATCCCAGTATAATGGATGGTGCATTCAGCCAGGACAGGACAAATCACCAGACTGACTGACACAGACAGGACAGGACAGAGGAACTGCACTATTCTGGATGTCCTCCACAGGATTCATAAACATTTTACTATTGGAAATATTTGCTTAGAGAAGGTGGCTTTTAACAGGAGGACATGCCATCAGCCTCGGGGTACGATGACAAACAGATGGTCGGCTGTGATTTGTGTCTTATCGTCAGTGTGGGGATACTGTAGCTGTAATGGAATATGATATGAGGAGATGATAGGTGTTCTCCATGCTGTTCGGAGTGCAGACTGATTGGTTTCTGGGGTGTGGAATATTTCTAACATGCTATTCTTTCTTACAATGTATCTTTCAGCTTTTGTCAAAGGAGATGAGGCCTCTGACAGGAGGTTATATGATCGCCCTTCTCTATCTGTCTGTCTGTCCATCCTTCCATCAGTGGGATATTTCAAGAAGTACTGGATGGATCTGCATGAAACTTGATGGAAAGGTTTATCATGGGCTAGCGAAGAAGCGATTAACTTCTTGAGCCAATCAGTCTTAATGGGGTGTTGCAATGGGCAGGGCTTAGCACAAACTGGGACGTGGTTTCCAAAGGCATCAATGTTAACATGAAACCAAGATGGAGGGTTGGTCGTGGGTCATGGCAGCAATGACCAACTTTCTCTTCAAAATGTGTGTGTCCTTTGACAACATCATTGCTGAAAGGAGGCATGGCTTAACATAAACAGGGTCGTAACTTCCAGCTGCAACCTTTTCAGAGGCCTGCGCTCTACTGGGTGCCTCTTTGGTGGTGTTGTTCTATTGGACTTTTGAAACTTTAATTCGCCCAAGAAGGTTTAGCTCAGTACATACACTCTTCTCCATCACTACCGTGTCCCCCATTCTTAAAGCTACACACTTTCATACCTCCAACCTGGCCAATGCAGCCACAGTGTTTCATTACTTATCACAGAATAGCTCAACTGATAAATAGAACTTAAATACCTTAAATACTTAGTAATAACTAATGGGGAAAAGTATGCATTCTTCATTTTGCATGTCCGAATTCAAACTAGCAACCCTCTGCTTACAAGCTAATTTTCTAAGTAATTTTTGGAGCTGATGCTGCAATATTGTTTTGCCTCTGCGACATAAAACACCACACAAATGTCTCATATGTATTTGAAGCTGATGGTCCCCCCGTGATTGTCATCTGCGAACGGTGGCACGCGGCTATGAAGAAATCCAGGACAGCACATTCTCAGGCATCTGCATGCTTAAGATTCCTCTCAATAGCCAAGATATGAAATATTAACTGTGTTTTCTGTTCTAATTGGCTGAGGCTTCTGAGAAGGTGAGAGGTGAGGTTGAGAAAGCCCAGAAAGAAGAGCGGGCAACATTCCTCATCAGCTGGGGAGCTAATGCAACACATGACTCATATTGATGGGATTTCTTTTCTTTCAAACAATTTCCACTCTCTGTTCATCAAGCTGAGGCACATATTTCAGTAACACCGTACAGTGTTTTGTATCTTAGCCTGTCTCACAGCCGATGCCATGGACGGGCATTGTGGGTCCAGGCTTGCTCGCCCGCCATAGGTGAGCCTCCGTCCACGTTGGTTTGCAGCGTGATATGAGACAGGCCTGTAAGCCCTGCTATGTTGCAGTGGGCACTTGTGTGTTTTGGACTGATATATTAAATGCTTTGAATTAAGCTGTAAGATATTTTCATGTCACTATTGGAAAGGATAGACCCATTTGACCCACAGTTAAACATAAAGTGCTGTTAAGTGATGTAACCTATTATATAATAGTTTATTCAGCACAGTAAAGCATTGAAATAACACAGCGTGTTGTTTGCCTATGTCTATGTGGTCTGGGCTCTGCCACAGCATAACTTTTCTTTGTAAATGTGGACATTTTACATCATTTTCCATGAAAACTCTGTCCCCCCCTGCTGATCATTGTCTGCAGCTGGCTCTGGTCCATCTACTAACGTGTGGAAGCATGCAATAATTTCGTCAAAGTGTTTTCTCCAAATGTGACAATATTGCAGTAGTTCTGAATGAGAGGCAGCTGGTTGTACTAATGAAGCACTGCCTTATTATTACTGCTTCCCCTTTACATGAATAAATGCCATTAAGTGTTTCAGGTTAGATCATGTTTCACTGGTCTCACACACACACACACACACACACACACACACACACACGTAATTTATTTCATTTCTCTAATTCTATATATATCTTGTTGTGTTTTTGTATTATTCTCCCCCACGCTGTTTTGATGTCATTCGTTTCTGTTTCTGTTGTCCAGTCCACCTTTATCTTTTGTTTTCCTCATGCTTTTAGCATTTTTTTGATCTTGGAGCGAAATGTTTTTATCAGTCTCTTGCGGTTTCCTGTTTCACTTTCTTTTTTCCAGTGAATCATCAGTTGTAGCAAATGAACCACAACGAAAGATGTTCTCTTAATTTACATTAATAAAACACAGCTCTTTTTTTGGTGCTGTACTACTACAAGGCCGTTCTGTCACTGCAAACGTCTCAATCACAAAATGAAGTAGACGAGAGAAATTTTGGTAAACACTGGCTCAGAGCCGTACCTTTAATTGAATCCTTCCTCCGCCTCCAGACCAAAAGCTACGCCACGGCAGGGCCATTTATTTATTGTCCCTCATCTTGAATTATTACAGGGGGGAGGAAAGAAGGGAGCCATTAATTAGATAGGGATGTAAGATGTCTCAATGCCAGCCATTTGTCTTACAAGTGATTACTTAGAGAAAAGCTTCTCTGTGATATGTGGCTGTAAGACACAACGTTCTCAAGGAGTTGTACGGGAATGAAAGTAGAGGAATGGCATCATTCAGAAACCCACACAAGACCGTGGCTGAGCAGTAGGACTAAGGCAGAAATACGATGGAAGCTTCAAACATGTTTTCTACAAGATTTCTGCAGCCACCACAACCATTTAACAATTGCAAATGTGTATGAATTACAATGAATGCAAAGCAAGTACTTCATTTAGCTGGCGTAGCAACTAAAGTTGGTATACATCTTTTCAGCTGTGTGAACAAAATATGAGCATTATATAGTCCAAGAACAGAGCAGAATAGATCTTCTGTGGCCTTGAGGTTTTTTTTTTTTTTTTTTTTTTCTTGCACATCAGGAGGTCTAACAGTGCCACAAAACAACAAAACAGACAGTGCAAAACAGTGGTTCTTCATTCATTATAGAAATTATACAGCAATTCAGCCAGAAACTACAGTGGGACACAACTTACCAAATGAAATTCTTCACTCACTGACTGGTGGTAGTGAGGTGACAAAGAAGCCAGGCAGTGATTTTCACAGCTCCAGAAAGAGCTGGTGCCACATTGCTTGCAGCGGCTGAGTCAAAACCAACAGATAACAGTTCAACTCTTTACTATCCCAAAGGGGGAAATTTGGTCTGCAGCTGCTTAAAAATGCATCTCTATACATTTTACTCTGTGATGGTCTTTCTAACTACCCAGTCTATCATCCTGAAACTCTTAAACAGCACAAGTGCAATAAAATAAATCAATCAACCTCAACATCACAGAGTTCACCTCAAGTTTTCAGGTTCAAGCCAAAAACTGCTAATTTCTTCCCTATGCTTCATGTCTACACTGCAAACTGTTACTGTCCAGTGAAAACCTTGTATCTCCAATTTTGGTGATCTTATTAATTTGAGCATTTGCATGCTCTTTTATATCTTCAGAAAGTTCCTTGGGGTTATGAAACTTTTACAAAACGAATTATATAAACTGAAAAAAATGTACAGACATCAACCAAGAGACAAGACTTCCTCAGTTACTGAAAAGTTGCTATTCTGGAATTACAAGGTTTTGGTTGGACAGCAGTGAAATACAATGTTGGACAAGGAGGGAGAGAGTAGTGTTTTTTGCTTAATTCAGTCTGGCTTTTAGTTGGGTAATTTATTGTTTAAAACCATTTATTCATGCTACTCTGCATTCAGTATCATTATAAAGCACTTTAACTCATATCAGCACATAATCTCAGGATACTGTGTGTTATCATCAGCACTCTGTAAATTTGTGAAGTGCTGCGGTATAGTTCGGCTAAAATCAACTTCTCATAGCCATAGACTATGATACACAATTTTCAGCACCAGCCCCTCACATTTTAGTGTTTGCAATCAAGAAACATTTATTTATATTAGTACAGGCATTTAAATGAACATTTCTTAGTCATTAGTTATAATACATTTTCATAGATTATTTTTTTTATTATGTGTTAGTATAGATCCTGCCCTTGCTGCAGCCAAGATTTTATCATAAGGCCCTTGAAAGCAGAGTACTGGTTTATTTAAGCGTGGCTTAGAGGAACATTATTTTGCACTAATTTATGGGATGGCAGGGTGGCATTGCAGTTAGAGAGGCCATCCCATAAACAAGGTCATAGGCTCAGTCCCCCCACAACAACCGCACATCCTGTCAAAGCGTCCTTGACCAAGACATTGAAGTCGTGCCTGCTCCCTCAGTGTAAGTTGTTTTTTTGGATAAGAGCATCAATCTTGCACCTAAAAAGTGAAATGAAAAGGCCTGCTGCGGTTCATTAACTTTGGTGGTGATTTTGGCTTTCCTCTTGAACATTAGCCACCACCATCAATGACCCCTCAAACCCCCACTCGACAGCTTCTAAAATCCTACCTGCAGGCACAAATTAAATGTAAAATGCTTTTCATATTGTTAACTTGATTATCTGTAAGAGAAGAGACTCTCTTCCCTGTGATCACTGAAAAATCTACTACTCTAGTCACTTTTTTGTTTTTAAGTGTCATGCATGTTTCTGTATTTTATCTGTTTTATTGTGACTATATGCATTCTGTTGCCTCCTTGGTTGTGAGCCAAGTTTTCCATTAGGGACAATAAAGTACTGAATATGAATATAAGCCCTGCAGGCTTCATACACCTCACTGTGGCAGGTTGGGACAGGCAGTTTTTACAACACTTTTTTTTTCTTTTTTAAATATACACTGATCTTTACAAAACAAGCAGACTAGCCAGCTGGCCCAAACGTTGAGTGTATGAGTCGGGCAAAGGTGATACTGCAGCAGCAGAAACGGAGCTATGCTGAAATGCAGGAGGCTTTGATGGTCTTCTGCTGCAGAATCACGGCTATGTCACTATTTTTCAAAGTTAGTGTGGAAAATACACTCTGCATCAGCCTGCTTGCACTTAATATTGTTAAGGTGCAATGTGCATGTTTTTCCACATCACAAAATCGTCCGGTAATATTTCATGTTAACACTCTGTGTCAGATTTTGACCCCATATATCATCTTTTTTCAGTTTTTTTGTGGCTGTCAAGGTGAGGTTGCTGGCCACAGCACGGGGAAGTCATAAGAGCAAGAGAAGCAGCAGATAAGAAGGTGCACTGAAACTCTAAAAATGTGCCAGAAATCGCTTGTTCAAAAACAAGAGGCTTTTCCACACTGGCACTATCTGAAGGAGAGGAAACAGCTGCGTACTACTGCAGAGCTGGCTTGTATTCTGCCAGAGAGGTTGGATGCTCTCTTTGGTTTTCTACATTACACACTACATTGGGACATGTTGCCTAACCACAGAGGACAGGCCTACTGTAGCTAGGCAATTTGCTGTTGCCACATATGCATAATTAACAGTAATTATTGAGATTTTATTTTGTATTAATAAATTACTTTATCATGTTGATGATAAACTGTGACTGAGGTTTTTTTTTTAAAGGCTTCAGATCTAATTTGTGAGTACGGCCTAAGTGCCACTAATGCATGTGCCCTGGAATCAGTCATTTTTTCTATTTAACAACAGTAAAACAAAAACCTATTAAATCATTTTTCTACTGTGCCCCAGTTGAACAGAAAAGCAAATTCACTGCTTGATTGCTTTTTCCTTTTTGCCTTTTTATTGAAACAGAAAGCTATGATTTTTTTTCTCTCTCTCTCTATTGTACCCCTGAAAATCAGCGTTATCCTTTTTTTCCTTTTAACATGGTCACATGAAAGTTAAATCAACTGAAAAGCAAGGAAGGAGGTACCTGTATTTCCAAAATGCAGGTACCAACTTTTTCCAAATATATCTCTGCTGTGGTGGCAATGGTTAAAATTTGAATTGTTTAAAGTGATAAAAAAAAAAAAAAAAAAATCAGCTTGACATTACAACTCAAAATCTTGTTGTTTTCCTGTCTGTATCTACCTCATTCATTTTGGAGCAGCACACTCCCAGAGAAGTTCTCATTCTGGCACCAGGAAAAGAGTTAATGGGCCAGACTCTGATACAAGCTCTCTGTCATAGCACGCAAGCATTTTTCTACTCTGATTTGTGCTATAGTAAACATGTGAAAGATGAATATTTTGTTCCTCTCGACTTGTAAAACTTAACTTGTTTTAATATGTTTATTGGATGTTTTTTTTTAACACTCCTCTGAGAATTCCATTGTTTAAGTACAACAACAAGTTCAAACAAAACAAATTATGTTGAGTTAATGCATTTGATAGCACA
Organism: Myripristis murdjan; assembly: GCF_902150065.1. Classification (NCBI taxonomy): domain Eukaryota; kingdom Metazoa; phylum Chordata; class Actinopteri; order Holocentriformes; family Holocentridae; genus Myripristis; species Myripristis murdjan. Next base: position 18,111,427 of record NC_043982.1, read on the forward strand.
ACATACACATTCCCAAACAGATATTAGATAATAGGGAATCAATCCTACTTTTGACTACATTTGACAAGACATTTCACATGCAAATATAACCATTAAATATAGTCTGGCCAGGTACATAAATGACAACCTATAACAGAATTCAGATAGCTCACATATATTAGCTAGTATGGATTCCCTGTATCTTTTTATTATTTTTTATTGCACAGTGTTCAGTATGTTACTGCTTTACCGTTTACAGTTACTAGAGGCAAGTAGGCTTATCACTAGCTGTGCCAGCCTACTTATTGAGCTACTTATATTATTATTTTCCAGAAAAAAAACAAAAACAACACCATTTCCTGTGAGTCATGTGTGCAGCACAAGCAGGGCAAATCATTTCTGATCCCTCCCACCTTTAATATAACATCTTCTAACATCACCCCTTAAGAAAAGTTTTGGTCTATTGTGACCAAATTCTTGCACCAAATGTTTGTTTGTTTGTTTGTTTGTTTGTTTTTTCCCTCAAAAGTTGTGACAACTCGCTAACAATGAGCTGTTCCTGGTTACTGTCATTACTGTGATGCTATAAAGGTCTAGGTCTTGCTAAATTACATTTTTGCTCTTGAATGTTTCATATAAAACATTATTCTGCGGTAGCCTTTGTTAGACGAGTTTGCCAACAAAGTAGCATTTCAGGTGATACAGTGTTCATCTGACCATGTTGAAAGGAAAGAAAAGAAAAAGCAATACAGCAGCAGAGTCACTTTTCTGTTTTACTGGCACACATCAGAAAAATGGTTGCTTAGCTTTTTGCTCCACTGTTTAAAATAAAGTAACCAAGCAATGCATTTGGTTTTCTTGGCTTTCTGATTTACTCACTCACAGTAGTTTTAAGGTTTAGTTTTACAGTTGCTTCTGTGCATTGAAAAACATTTGATCTTAAGGTCCACACCTTGCCACTGTAACTATTAACAAGCATGTAGCGCCAAGCTGGTGCAAGTTACTTAATCAGGGTGGCTGTGACAAGAGACAGTCAAAGTAGCCGGTGCTTGTTTACATCGCCCAGTCACTAATAAGGATGTTCATGAACAGACCTAATTAATCTGTTGGTGTGTCGCATCTATCTGTGTTCAAAGGGACCGTACTGGCCGTAACTGTTTACTTACTGTTGATCTTGGCAAGAAAATGTTGTGTTTTAAACTGAACATGCCAAATAGCATAATGTAAACATTCTGTGATTACTGAGCTGAGGAATTAAACTTTATATGAATTACTAGCCAAGCATGGGATTACAGTCCCACACCCCCACATGAAGGTATACTCTCTTACTTCTACGTATTGTATTTCTGAACCCCCTGGCTCTACATGTGCGGTGGGGTCTTTTGAAATATCTGGCATTGGCAGAAGCCAGAGTGGTCAATCTTCTTCCATATCTTCTTGAGACTGTGTGCCAATTTTGGTGCAAACTGGCCACCCGATAGTGCTTTTTCACAAGGAAAACTTTTTTCTTTTTAATTTGTCAATGACATCAACTCTTATGCTGCATGTGGCTGTCAGTGGACAACCAATAGAATCTGCTGCTATCATGCTAGGTTGTCGGGAAGAGGGATGACTCCAGTATCTGTTGGGTTTCTGTAAAGTTTGTTATGATTTGACGCTATGCAAATAAAATTGAATTGAACTGATGAATTTTGTTTCAAAGTGAGGCTGCATTTTGGTCTATACGTTCCTATATACAATGACCTATTTTGACATGGAGTGTAATAACATCACACGTCATCTCCCCTTATCCCCACAGGTCAAGCCTCCCTTGTTGTTGCTCTGGACCTGAGACCTGTGCAGCCTGTGGGTCTGATTCGCATGGTTTTCGTGGAATGACAAGTCCGACTTGCACGGGAGGCTTAGACCCCGTTAACACGTGCTTGCAGGTCTAGTGTTAGATTTGTTTTCTCTACAGCACTTTGTAATTTTAAGAAACCCTTTAAATTATTGTTACTGCTCTTTCTCTGTGTCCTTCTATCTGTTTTGATGTCTCTGTCCGTCTGTCCAAGTCTGGCTCTCTCTCTCTCTTTCTCTCTCTCTGTCTCCCTCTTTCAGTTTGTTTTGTCTCATTTCATTGTGGCTCTCTGCCACTCTCTTTCTGTCCATCTCTCTCTCTCTCCCTGTTTCTCTCCATCTTTCTCCCCGTGCTGCTGTGTTACTATCAGCGCCAAGTCAGAAATGTCTCTGTTATTGATGCACACCAATGCACAGCTTCTGACAGGAGCAGACAGCATGAAAAGAGAAGCTGCTGAAATAAATACATATGTAATGAGGGAAAAAGGGCCGCCAAATGGCTTGCCAATTTGTGTTTGTCAAAGGCTGAGCTGTGGTTGCATTGACTTATAGATCTTATAATGGATCCACTTCTTAAGTAATTTAGAGTCCACACAAGGCTTTACACCTGCCTTCCACCACAGTCTCTTTGGAAAGGTACAAGATTAGCAAGATGCCCAATTTTCTTCACAGTTGAAAATTGTGATGTCCAATGGAGACTTGAGCCCTCCAAGTCTCTTTAACTATCTTTCTGGAGAAAATTAGCCTATGTGCCTCCTCTGCCTTTGGGCTTGCCAAGGTAAAAAGGATAATCTGAGGCCACCACGTTGAGTGTTGAGGAGCTGCACTCACATTTTCACATGCATGACTGAAAACCAAAATCATTACTGCAATAACTGTAAGGAGCTAAGGCAATGCCTTGCACAAAGAAATGACTCTTTAGGCTCAACTGGCAAAACACATGGAATAAACAAGTAAATAGATTACGTGATTATTTCACATTTTCTGTCACTTCAGTCTAAAGAGTCCTCCCTTCACTCGATCCTTGACAGTTTTGCACAGTGAACCTTTAAGAGGACACCACTGACCCCCGGCATCTACCCTACCTGCCCCGCTGCAAGCATCATTTATCCTCCAAGCAACCTTTACTCTTGTGCTCTTTCAAATAAATGTTGTAGAAAGATGTGGAGAGCTTGTGCAAATAACTTTTTTTCCAAGGAGGCACAGAAATGTGATTAGCTCTCGATGGCCATGGTCTTTTCCTGGGTTACTCATGTTAATGACATTGTGCACCACAACCTACACTTCTACCACAGCAGGGGATAATGTACCTATAATATCCCAGTGGGTGTTTTATATTGTCATTATGAGTGTAATGGGGATGCCTTTAGGACCTTGGGGAGTCAGGGGAGATTAAATAAGGACAATGGCAGGTAGTTCCCTCTTGTCTGGGTGTAATTTAAATGAGCTAAAGGTACAGGCAGTTTGGTGTTATAAATTTATGGAAGACATTGTTTTTAAAAATGCCAGAATGTAGCCTAATACTGTTTGTTTTCTGGCTGTCTTTATGTGCATCGTTTATGTATATTGCCTGTCACTGTTTTTTCCCATGTAAGAATTTAGCTACACTAACGGGCCTTTCATTTAATTCCATTTTATTTCTCATTTTATTATTTTTGTTTTCTCCTATTTTTCTTGTTGGTAATTATTTAAATTGGGCATTGTGCAATATTTTTGATGTGCACTGTGCAATCATTGAGCTGTAGCTCAACTAACTTGGAGATACAGGCTCCACATCAATTTAAGGATCCTCCTTTGTCTGATTATTGTAAATAATTGGTTGTGGTGTTGATCACTTATTATTCCCTGTATGCAGTTGTGTACAATTTGTGATTTTGACTGTGTGTGGTGGTAGTTTGCCCCAGTGAATTTAATTTTTTCTCCTCAGTGTGTCGGGTCTTGTAGTATGCTGTTGCTTGTACTTACTGCCTGTGTGTCAGTGCTACTTACATCAAGTGGTTGTCTCAGTGCCTTGCTTAGTGCACACGTCTCATATTGCTACTGTGTAGCACCTGATGCACCCAAAGGCCCTCTCTTTTTTGATATTTTGATTATTGTGCAAGTGTTGTGATAAAATCTCATATTTTGAGCTGTTGGCCTCCCTTCCTGTTTATTGCAGACATTTACCTGTGTGTACAGTGAGCTAGATTGGGAGTTAACAATCATATCAGTCCTACCACAGGCTTTAATCACTACATGGGCACAAAACCTATAGAGGAAGAAAGCTGGACCACACTACTGACTGCTCTGAGACAGAAAAAAGAATGCAGCACTAAACAGAGTTTTATATGTGGTGCTCTATAGACCACATTCACACGGCAGTCATTTTCCTGTGACGCCGCCCTCAGGGTGGGAAGCTCAACCGCTGTAATTAAGTTGTACTGCTGCTCCAGGTTGTAGCTATCTGTTATAAACCTAGAGAATTTGACCAAACATTATTGTTTCACCGCTTCCAGGTTGATCATCAACTGAGAAAACAATGGATAGTAAAAATCCAGACAGACATCAGGGCACATTTCAAAGTAAAGCAACATATTTGATCATCCACTAGCTACTGTTAGATAACTACAGGGCTCTCAAGTTTTGAAATGAGTTCAGAGTGAGATTTTGGCAGCGGGGGTGGGGTTTGTGGTGGGGGCGGCGGTGGGGGTCCGGGGTGTGGGGGGTGGGAGGGGTGCTCTTCTGTTACTACTTCAGCGAGCGTCCGCATCAATGGGTCAACTGACGTCTTCTGTAGCTACTTCAGCGAGCGTGTGAATCAAAGTAGGCCATTGTTGGAATCAGAATGTAACGTTGTTGTAGCGGGAACATCTAAATCTTACCCGGATACAGCAATGCTATTTTCTGATTGGCTGTTCGGTAGCTATATTCTTTTTATTTGATTAGCTGGTGCGTGGCAGGGCCTTCTGAACTCTACCCGGAACTCACTTGATTCCTCTACCTGTTCCACTGTTATAAAAAATAACGGTGCAACTTGGTGGGTGTTATCCTGGTAATTTCTCTGCATGAGAAATACAAGGTGTGGCGTGTGAGCGTGTGAACGGGTTGAAATGCGTGTGTCTCACGCCCAGTGCATGAGACTTGAGAGCTTTGCAACTACTATTAGGTAATGTTACCATTTAATAGTGTTACATGATACGAGGTGAAAGGCATACATTAATTATGAAATATCAAGAAACACCAGCTCCACCAGCTAAAGCCTGGAAGTAAAACACACTGGATGTAATCAAGCTTGCAATGTAATGCTACAGTCTTTCTGTCTTATAAGATGACCTCAGAAATGTTCTGATTAACTCAGTAACTTTATGTTCAAGCTTTAGTGAGTGGACTTAAAAAATGTGTTCAAAATGTTTGTTCATATTTCATAGTAATTTACGTTTTACCTTATCAAACAGTAATGGTATGTAGGAAGTGACTGTAAGCTAACGTTGGCTGTTGTCTAACAGTGGCTCATGGGTGATCAAATATGTTGCTTTACTTTGAAATATGTCCTGTTGTCTGTCTGGATTTTAATTATCCATTGTTTTCTCAGTTGCTGATCAATTGGGATGCAGTGAAAAGTGGAATCTCTAGTGTAAGTGTTATGATATAAAACAAATCAAAAAGTTCATTATGTGTCTCAACACACAAAATGACTTGAAGTTTTGCACACTTCTTACTCATACTGTGCTATTATGTAAGCTATTAGTTACCTTTTCATCAAATACGAACAATACTGCCATTGTGTGTTTACAAAACTTTTCCATTATTGCATCCACAGGAATGAGACCAGAGTAAAGTGTCACCCGGTGCACTTTTTACCATTTAAAATTGTTTCCGTTTTTGTTCCTCAGGGTCAGTCCTCCATGACAGCAAGAGCATCTCGACAGACAGTCTCCCTGGCCCAGCAGGGTGACGGCCCAGAGGCTGCTGGCTGAACGACAGAACTGAAATGCTTGTGGAGGAAGAGAAGGTCACCTATCAACAATACAACAAGCGGAAATGTAAATAGGCATTCTGGCTCAAAGGACACTGGATTTAGCCAAACCGAACCGAATGTCAATCAACCTTGGCTGTACCTGTGTCTGGGCCATAATTTAAATTTTCTTCAAATTCAGTTATTCTATTAGAATGAATGTTAAATGAAAAAGAAAAAGAAAAAAAAACATCGAAAACAGTTTACAAAACACACAGATGCAGCCATTGTACAAGTCTTTGGAGGAGCACTGCTTCATTTCCTAAGAGGAGTTGTTTGGAATAATCAAGTTTCACTCTCTTTTCCACCGCAGGCTGTTAGGGAACATGCACAACTCACATTTTTAGGAGTCAACTAAATTATGGGTTACTTCGATGAGTTGTCAATCTTTTTTGAAGCTTTTGAAATATATATATATATTTATTGTTTGTTTTCTGTGCTTGCGCTGACCAGTGAATTGACTCTTGAACAAAATATGCACATCCATAGGCTTTTACGGTGAATGGGTTGGTAATTAGAAATCCCAGAGTTTTGCCTTAAATTACACTGATTTGGATCTACTGTAGTACATCAAGAAGGTCTGCAGTACTACTACAAGACAGATATAAGAAATAGCATCCTCCTACAGAGGCTACTACCAAGTAATCTTACAACTATTTTGGCTGTTTTTATTTTTGCTGCGTGAAATGGGAGGTGTGGACAGTGTTTGCCAGCTTGTTGGCCTATAGGCAGGCAGCTACAGCTAAACCCAGAGGGCTGCAGTTATTTTAGGCTCCACGCTTGATTTTAGTTATACTATCTGTCTCTGTTGCAGAGGAAACTTCTCTCACAGCTTAATGAGTGTACATATCGCACGCTATGCTACTCTACTGCATCATGTTTACAGCTGAGCTTTATTCTAGTAAAAAGTTGCACGGCTGATTTCCTTGCAACAGCTGAACATTTCTTTCACTATACAGCAGCGTCCATGGTAGTGCATTGTTATGCCTTTATTCTGCATCTATCCTGCATTAGCATTGCAGGCAATTCTTTATTCCGTCTAACGTTGTGTGGTTTAATTACTAAACTCTAATGTGCTACAACAAAGACCACTCCCTGTAAATTTGTGAAATGAAAAACAGCAAAACTAATTTTTTCCAAACGGTATCTCTTGGGCATACAGCCAAAGCGTGGTAGCAGCAAAAACACAGAAACAAGTGTACATGCAGTGGCAATATTCTGCATCTTACATGTGAACAAATGTTGTTTCTGATTACACACTCTGTGTCAATGGCATACTTCTGCTGATACGTGTATTTATTAGTTTGGACACAGTGGCATACACATTAGGATGGAAAATAGAAATTTCCCATTAGCCCTCACTATACTAATCACCAGCACATTTCAGTGCTTCTCTGGATTCATTCAGCAGTAGCATGCCAACACAGCAAGAAAATTACCACCACTGCCAGAGAACATAGGGAATTTAAATAACTGTATAATTTTGCCTAATTTCGCTGTAAAACCATTTTTTTAGAGCCAGAAGCCTGGCTCAGAAAAGGTCTTTGGTGGTACTTGTGTGCGCCAGCAAAATCGGTTAGACATCTCTCAGCACCATGAACTTGGACACTTGTTATTTTCAGTGCTGTGAAGGGTCTTAATTATATTTAGGTTATGGTGAAATTGTTGACAGCTGGGTGGCAAAATATATAATTAATAAGAAGTAAATAAACATATATTCATGAAACCCACAAAACACTATCTGGATAACTCACTTTGTGTTGTTGATTTCACGGGTTTTGTTTTATTGTGTTTTTTTTTTTTTTTTTTTACGAGTGTTAGAGAAAGAAAATGAGACAGAAAATAAGGAGGGGGGTTTAGAGAGGAAACCTTTATATGAAAATGCAGTGTCTTTACATAATGAAAAATAAAAATCTCATAATCCTAACCCAAGCCTTTACACAGTAGTATATCTTATAGTAAATATAAATTCATTCTCCTCTTGACAACAACAAAAGAGAGGGGAAAAAGATAAGAAATCAGAAAGAAGAAAGAAAGACAGACATTAAAGCCCCTGCCCGCAATCCTCCTCTGGCAGACATTAGCTAGCTAACACTGCCTATGTAAAACCAGTCACACCTCTTGCTGCAGCCAGGACTTGATCTCAGGTCTCCAGAGTGAAAGTTAGCATGATTTACCCATCTGCCACCCCAACCACCTCTTTCTGTCACTGACTTTATACCAGGCAACGTCACGGTACATGTGGCTCCAGGGTCCCATTTGACTGGTTAAGACAGATTGATGATAGGAATAGATGATAACAGCCTTCTGACCTGCTAGAGGGTGCAGCAGGGACCTACTAACCCACACCCTGTGGGGGTGATTACAACTGATAGTGCCCATTCAGTGGTGTGATAACAGTCGAATCAGGTGGACGTCCACCACCCCTGAGCACTGCCATACCATGTGAAAGAATGTGCCCAAAGCAATCTCTGTACACATTACGCAGTTTGGAGGAAATAACTTAAATTTTTCTATGGTGCATGTGGAGAATTTGTTTGTATGTTTGTTGAATGAGTCTGGGACTTAAACATAGCAGTAAACAATTAAACCATTGCACTTTCCATATTTGGGCCATAAGAAGGGGAGGTAAGTCTGGATACCTCTTACCTAAATGTTTGGTTATTCACATTTAGTGTGGGATCACGGCCTAGGCTATAGATTATGGGATAATAATTCAGCTCTGTGCATAACCACTGTTAAGAGTCTGTTGAATCACCAGCCGGTGTCCCCCTGTCTCTTGTGTGCACAAACACACAATAGAAGTCATTTTTCCCAACATTTAACAAAAATCGAAGTACCAGCCTAACCAACCTAATTGAAGTACCAGCATGTCAATTTTTCCATGTTTCAGATCTCTCAATTTCCACCCATTGTGTTATTGTTGGAGGGTCTTCCTAGAGCCATTTTCACATATCAGCCTTTTTACTGGGTGCTAATGATATCTTTAACAGGTATTAATTTTTATCTAAAACACCTTCCGGTATCTGTCCAAAGAAGAGGACCAAACACTACCTATTTCTGCTCTCAGTATTTTTTCTTAATAGTACATTCTATTTCTTTCAAAAAAGGCTTTATAATTGGACATGCCCAGGAGATATGCAAATGGTTGGCCAATGTAGCACCACAGTGTCTCCAGCAGAACCCTAGATTATTTCATTCTTTTAGTGTGGTTTTTAATTTTGCTGTGGTAAAAAATCTAATGAGACTCTTCCAACACAATTCTCTTAAAGACCAAGAACTGCTAGTTGTGATTTGTGTCTGCCACAAATCTCTTTCTGAGATTTGTTTTTCCATTTTGTTTTCCCATCTCTGCTTGATATTGTTTCCAGGAAGCTTGGATACAATATGATGTGTGTGTGTGTGTGTGTGTGTGTGTGTGTGTGTGTGTGTGTGTGTGTGTGTGAATTATCGTACTGGGGAGAAAAGAAGTTTGATTCCCCTACTTTCACCAAGGAGAATTGCTCCAAAAAGAGCTATTTGTTCATGAACAAACCACCCCTAGTATTTAACAAAAGAGACCTAGTTTCCCTACCATTTAGCTGATAAGCAGCATTTCCTCTTATAATTAAGGAACCTATAAAGAAAGGAGAGGATATTATGGTACTGCATTGAATGTGAGGCCAAATTTGTGCAGAACAAAGTGTAGAAAACATTCAGTGTGGTTGGCACAGTGGGGAGTGCGTTTGCCACATCTACGTTTATGCCTTATGCCACCCTTAAGGTAGTTGAACAACCCAGTCAGCCCAGTCAGGTGGTTTACTTTTTAGTAACTGTATTGTATGTTATATGTAAATTTTAATTACATGTCAATTTTTGGATGTGGCTGACATTAGCATTGTATCATTAATGTTGGCTGGAGCTGGGCTTTATGCTTAGCTTTATGCTGCTGATATCATGACACCAAAACTCAAATACTAACTCAAATACTGTACAAAACCCCACCAGGCTGCATTATCTAAAGTGTTTTGTTATGTAGTCAAATCTTTGTCCTGTCAAAATGCAAACAACATACAGGAGGTACTGTGGTTTACAGTGGGATTTTCGAAGCCTGTTCTGTTGACTTTAATGTTAGTGGCACCAATATTTGGCACCAATGCAAATTTACAACACTGTCAATATGGCACATTGTCCCTTCCTTCTTTTATTCCCTCCTTGCTTGGAATAAGAAGACTATTTCAAGTTTTTGTAGTTCACACCTCATTTGGAAGCAGTATTTGCTTATAATGCTTAATATAACACATGTAGTTGATGAACACTGCATGTAGCTTTCATTTGATTACAGCTGCATAGCAAGATACAGTCAGGTGACAAATGCAAGAGAAATGAAAGAGAGCATAAAAGAGTTTTAGCAAGGTGGTTGGTTGCCAGAGCAGCTTCATTGTGTCTTGATATAGATTGTGCAAGTCTCTGATCTCTGCTAGAGGAATGGTTCACCACTCTTGTAGGTACTGTACACAGAGAGGGGTATTATAGTACGTTTACAGTGCATAAACCTCTCATTACTGAGACAAATGCACATGTGAGCGTTCACTGGTGCAAAAACCATTGGCCCTGGTCTACATGATGTGGAAAAAAATGATGTGGTCCAATGAGTCATCCTTCACAATGATGAAACATCTCAATCCTGATGGGAGTGGTCCCTTCCATGATGACAATGCCCCATTTCACAGGGTACAAGGGCTCAGTGAATGGTTTGATGAGGATGAAAATGATGTAAATTATATGCTGTGGCCTTCATAGTCACAACGTCTCGACACAGCTGAACACCAGTGGGAGATTTTGGTCTGATGAGTTAAGCAGTGCTCTCTACCACCATCATCAAAACACAGAATGAGGGAATTTCTTTTGGAAAAAACATTATTGTGTCCATTAGAGTGCCACAGGCTTGTAGACACTGTCAAGCAGCACTGAAGCTGCTCTGGTGGCTTATAGCTTTAATTTGCCACCTGTCTGGTATAACAGACGTCATAACTGCCTCTCTGCTGAAATGTATAGAAAAAAAAAAAAAAATAGCACATTGGGAAAAAACTCAATAAATCAGCTTTTACGGCATCAGACGAGATTCATCAAAATCTATTCAGGAGAAACTTGGAAAGCAATTGAAACTGTAACTGTGATGCTAAAATAAACATTGCACAAAAAGTAAGGAAATTTGTGTTTGGTAGATTATTTCTTTGTTGTAACAATGCTTCTTAGCAATAAATCTTATATTGCTGGAAAGCCTGTTTATTTCCCTTTTAAGTGGTGCCACATTGGTAAGGAACATGCATTTGTGGGATGAGCAGCAGCATGACTTGCAACAAATGCTGGTTGAAGAACGGGATGACATCCCACAGCAGTGTGTGAGCAGGCTGGTGACCAGCATGAGGAGGAGGTGCCAGGCTGTTGTGGCTGTGTATGGTTCTTCCACAAGCTACTGAAGCTCCTGTTTGTTAAATGAACAAATTGTTAAATTGCCAATATGTCTTGTTTCTTCAAACTTCAATCATCCAATCCACCAAACACTAAACAAGAGTCAATGGCAGAATAAGCTGTTTGCCATTGGCAGAGAAAATTTGGCAAATTTTTCATGGGCGCAACCGACATACTCAGCTCTGCTGTTCATCCCACAAGTGCATGTTCCTTACAAATGTGGCACAATTTAAAAGGGAAATAAACAGGCTTTCCAACGGTATAAGAGTTATTGCCAAGAAGCATTGTTACAACAAAGAAATAATCTACCAAACACAAATTTCCTTACTTTTTGTGCGATGTTTATTCTGTTTTTTATGATGAAGTATCCAAAGAGAAGGCCTTTTAAGCAGTGCAGCCTGTGCTAGAGTTAGCACTGGTACTAGAATTATTGTTGTTGTTGTTGTTGTACATAAGAAGAAAAAGAAGAAGAAGAAAATTATACATAATACATGCAGAACATAGAGATTGAGAAAAGAAAACAATTACTTAAAAATAGAAATCTGCAAGAGGAGGAAAAAAAACACAAGGGCTAGCAGGGTGGCCCTCCTAAAATCAGAAATACAACATAAAAGCTAATACTAACTAATATAAAAACACAAAAACTAAGGTGTATGTAGCAAAGCCGGAGTGGGACTCATTTTCAGCCCTGGAGTTTCATGCCTCAGACCGGCCCACTTTAGATCACGACCTATTATTATTAAAATCAAAAAATATAACGGGTCACTACTGTCGTTTGGGCATAGAAAGTGGTTATATTGGAACTAATGCTTGCTTGTTCACACTCTGTTACAACAGCTCACCTGTTCCTTCCATACTGACAGGAGCAATCCCCTCATCACTACTGGCTCCTGGCTCTGCTTCTGACACCAAATCACATTTTAAAAATTGTCATAATTCTCAGCTCAAATCTCCCCTTTTTACAAAGCCTTCTGATCAATTCAGGTCAGTTTCATTAATGTAGTGCTGAATCATCTAGCATCTCAGGACACTCTTCATATAGAGCAGGTCTACACCATACTCTTCATTATATTAATTCTAATAATATTCACTCAATGAGCAATCCTACCTGCCCACTCTGGACTTGTGGGCTCATGGCTGGTGCTTGGTGCTGAATCTTGCTTCTGACTCTGAGGGGCTACAAGACAAAGTTTCCCAGTTATGTGGCGTTGCATCATACTATTATTTAAATTATATAACGTTATGTTATATGTCAAAACGCCACACAATTCATTGACTTGATAATTAATTAACTTGAATGGTGGTTTGCAGGCAAAGTTCAACATCTTGCCTTACCCGTTTCATCGTCCTCATTTGTCGTTTCAAACTGCGAGCTCGTTTTAGTGAAAAAGTTGCCAGTTTTAGCAGATTTGGCTGCGTCTGTTTCCAAAGCTTTCCTCTTTTTAATTCTTGCCTTCTACGCGCCACCCTTGCTCTTTCTATTTTCCATCTTTCAAACACCACTGACCGAGTGCACGGATGTGTTACGTCAGGGTGCGTCTGCAAAAATAAAAAAAAGAGCTGCCAGTGGAGGCGGAGGCGGCCCAGGGACTGCGGTAAGCAGCATAGGTGAAAAATAAAAAATAAAAAAAGGGAACACCGGCCCTCGCGGCCCAAACATCAGACCGGCCCACCGGGAATTGTCCCAGTCCTCCCGATTAGCCACTCCGGGCTTGGTATGTAGAATAGTACCAGAACTGGGGCAAGCATGGAATTAGAGCTAAAATTACCACTGTCAAATCCGCAATTAATCAGACAGAAATCATCAGTCCTACCTTTCTCCTTACATCATAGTTTTTTATTATTTTTACGCTAGTTTCACCATACTTCTCTGTTCTAGGGCAACAGGCATATTGTTGGGGTGCTCTGACCTCTGACTCTTGACCTTTTTTGCTGTTGGTTGCCTGTAATATTGGTGATCAAGGAACTGAAGCTTATTCTACTACTATTACACTACTATTCTACAGTGACTTACAATGGTCTCATTGTAAGTCACTGTGGATAATAGTAAGATCAGGTGAGTGTCAGCATCTATGGCTGTGCACCATGTAGCCAGGCCTACCCAGGCTTTGCAGCTTGAGCCAGGATGCAGTATCAGCCCAAATGTAGCGTAGAACTGTGTGTTCTCTCTCAAAACCCACTTTTTGTTCAAGCTGTCAATATTCACAGCTGATGGAAGGTGCCTTTCAGAGACGCCTCTCACCAGACTTGGTACAAATGAGCTGTTGCTGGAGTTGCCAGGGTAACAAGCACCGTGTTCCCTCATTGATGAACCAAATCACTACCCAAACATCAGGAAGTAGCTGGAGCAAAAGAGGTAGTGGCGAAAAAGCCATGCTCCTCCGCTAATCTGTCTTGAGCTGCTATGCCTTCAAAGTGTTCAAATTCATCTGTGCGTGGTGTTTTTGGAGCAAATGGTAATTTCTCAGAATAAATAGAGAGAACAACAGCATGTATTTTTAGCTTGTAGATAATCGCTCACAAACAGTGAGACATTATACAGTTTTACGCTGCAGTGCCCTCCGTCTGGAGATTTGACTGAGGATGTGGTTTATGCAAGCCTGCATTTTGCTTCAGTGGAGAGAGTATAGGATCCCCCCTGGACACACACACACACACACACACACACGCAGCCATGCACACATGCACACTCCAAGTTCATATTATGGGATGCACAAGAGTATCTTTAAATGATTTTTTTTTTTTTTTTTTGCCTTTTTAGTAGCTGGAGGGCAAAAAACAGAGGCCCCCTGGGCAGCATCTCCTGCTGACAGCATTGCCCTCCCCCAGTTCTCTCTCGCTCTCTCTCTCATGCTCTCTCTCTCTCTCTGTCTCTCTCTCTCCCTATCTATCTATCTATCTATCTCGCCTAACATCAGAGGAGCGATGCGGCTCCACCAGAAACCCATGTGATAATGTTCACTGACTGGATCTCACGCCAATGCCTTCATCACTCTTAAAGACCCGGCCAGCACCCTCTCTCTCTCTCCCTCTCTCTGTCCCTCATGCGCGTGCTCCCTCTCTCTCTCTCTCACACACACACACACACACACACACACACACACATACAAACTGATGTGTGTGGATGCTTGAGCCAGCCTCCCTTTTGCCCAGTATTGTCATGCTATCCATCTTACAGAGGGATACATAGAGTACAAAAGAGAGAGAATGACTGGAGACCTGGGACCAAACTGTCTTCATTCATTCCCTCATCCTGGTGGTGAAGCCCAGGATGCTGTTAGCCTTTTTGCCAGGCCTTCCACTCTGCCTGTCTGCCTGTTTGTGCATCTTCTTCCTTGTCTATCTCCCTGTCTTCCTCCCTGGCAGCCACTGCAACATTAATGGCAGCAGCAGCCTGCATCCGGCAGAGGAACAGGATCTCATCTGTAGAGTTGCCCCCCAGCCACAGTACAAGCAGACATACATTAAGCCTCACCAATACACCCAAAGAGGATCGAAAATGGAATTCAATTTAAAAGTCGCTTGCAGAGAGAAGAAACGGGAGGGCCCGGTTTGTTTAAGGCATTGTTTGCTTCTCCACCTGCTTTGTTATGCAGCACCTTGAATATCAGCGCTAGTAAGAAAACACAATTTGCATTGTGGTGGTCAGTCACCGAAAAACAAAATAAGTTTGTTGATGATGAGCAGAGACACAGCTCAGCATCAGCCCATACGCCACACAGCAATAAGTCACAAGTTCCATTCAAATTTAGACATGCCGGGCTAAAATGATTGGCTCTTTAATTAATTGCATTATCATCAGCAAACACAGTGATTTTCTTCCAGCCGTGAAAGCTCCTGAGAGAAGACAGATATGATGTTGCTGAGGCCACTTCACTCCACCACCACAGGAGGAAATCAACAGGCACAGTACAGTCACATAGTCACAGTGCCCCCTACTGGCTAATACAGCAATGGCTATTGCATTGCAAGAGCATTACCCTTGGCACTTCATCCAACAGCAAAAAGCCAAGGGGAGGCCATTTGTGCACACAGCCATGGGAAACTCTGAGAATGGCATCACTTCAGAATATGAAAAGGATTTTCTGCCAAGTGTTTGGCAGTCCATGCAGTGCTCATGCATACTCAATTTCAGGGTTGCATTTGATAGAAAACAGCTTTACATGATACTAGGATGCGAATGCCCACCAGTGAAATGGAAAATATTCAGCCTGCCATGTAAAACATATTGTAGGCTGCCAGAGTGGCCTTATAAATAGACTTACAGTATGCGCATGTCTGCACCACAAAGGTTAAGAGGGTCATAATACATGGACTGAATTCACTGCAGGTATTTCATCCAGTTTATAATGAAACTGTTTTCCAAAAGATGGGATCTATCCCTACTAATCTATCTATTTATCTGTCTGTTCTCATTTATCTATTCATCTATCAAACTATTTATCTGTCTACCTATATTTTCAGCTGGGTCAAAGAATTGTTGCATTAAATATGATTTGACAAGTTATGCTTTATTGCTAACCAGTTACATTCTGCTCCCAGGCTCTGTCTCTACCAGAGCTGTGCTTCCATGTTAATACTCAGAGGGTGTGCCATCAGTTTCTCCAAAGACAGATCTTGTTATGCTAAACTGATGTGGTTTGTTGGGAAGAAGCAGCAGTAGTATGGGCATATGGTTGATATGGGTAAAGCATATGTGCCCAGTATTCATGCTTGGGTCTATCTCCACAAACGGAACACAGGCCAATGTCCCCAAGGCAAGGAATCTGCTCCTCTTTTTCAAATAACTCTCAAATGTTAAGAGTTTGTATTGCAGTAGCTGCCCCTCTAACTTTTCACCAATTCACATGATCTACTGTAACTAGAGTGAGTCCCCGTTGGCAGCTGTCCAAGAGGTTTCCCTCCGTGCAGATGTCCTGCACTGGGAGAGAAGACAATTCTAACTCTTTAATTCAAAATAACTGCCAACCAGTTACCAGACTTTTCCTCGTATCTTTTAACTACTGAAAAGAGCAAGACTTTTCCCCACGTAATACACTGAGTATGGAACCAAGGAGCCACAACAGATCTGCAAATATGATGAAAAAAAAAAGGGGCATACAGTATAAAGCTATAAAAGGTGTTAGTACGTCACTCATGTTCCATGTACCATGTCCATGACTGTACTCTTTAAGGTATATATGCTCGGTAAAAAAAAATTAATTCACGCTCAAACAAAAAGACCACTCTCATCTTAGATAGTGGGATGGTTTGATGGTCAGACACTCTGACCTGTAACGGCAATTTGATTCCTGCAACATGTGACCTTCAACCACCATGTCCTCTAGGAAGGTGTCCATTAGCAAGACACGGAGCCCCTATCAGTTCACCCATAGTGAGTTGCTGCAGTTCACAGTGTTAACTAAACCACTTACATCTAAAATAAAGAATAGAGAACTTGAACATGCTGGATAGCTCTATATATAGTATGTCAGTCTCATGTTAGCTACAGTAGCCAGCAAACCTGCAGTGCCATCTTTTCTGCAGACTATGTATTTTCCGAGCCAAGTATGTCGTCCAATAGGGAATAAATGTTGACTTACCTTTAAAAAAAAATCCACTGAATGAATTGATCTTTAAAGGTGGAATTTAAAAGAGTTTGCTGGAAGGCATCCACTTTTGAGGGACTGGCTCGTGTCACCCATCTGTTCTCTGCTGATAGCCATTTCATTTGTTGTAAAAGATGTTTCTAGGAAGCATATCCAGTTTGGGTATATATAACCATGTGATGGTTTAATTAGTAGTGAGATGTTTTGTGTTTCACAGTCTTCAGCTTGTTTTGTCTGGAGAAATAACAAAGACCACAATGGAAATTACGTGCAGGACTTTTTCCTGCCGCATTAACAGCTTTTTAAATTAATCAGAGAATAGAGGAAAGGAAGAGAAAGAACAAAAAGAAAATGCAACCACCTCTTTCCAATGAAATAAATTTTGTAAAATGGGAGATGCAATGAGATTAAACTTTAAATGATCCCTGTGGCATCACTGGGAATAGTAACAAGATAACAGCACAAGAAAGGGAAAGAAGATATACAGCATGTGCAAAATGCTAAGACTATACCCATATCACTAAACCACAACAACGCTATACCACTATAACACTGTATCACTATATCACTACACAATTATATCACTAAACCACTGCATTATTATGCAAAAATGTTAGATTCAAGTACAGTAAAGAAAACAGAGACCCAAGGAACAAGGTAGAGGAGATTTCTTTGATGTGTGTACGCTGCACTTTTTATTGTTGCTGTTTCATGGCTCTTTAAGCTGGAGTAGTTTCCTAACCACTTGTTCCTGTGAAGCCAACAACACTACCAGGAGCTAACGGATGACTCCTCTTTTCTTCCTCACCTCCTCCTCGGCTGGAAGGGGAGCGCTGCCTCCCCTCTGTATGCTCGTTCCAGTCAGCAGGTTCACGTGGACGTCATCCAACTTCCCAGCAGTCTGCAGGGGAACAGAAGGTCTCTGCAGTAATCTGTCGCCATTTCCTTTTACAATCCAGCAATTAACTTCACCCGGCGACAAACAAAGATTTCTCTCAATGCAATCTAAATAGGAAGTGATTTCATTTTTGTTTAAAAAAACAAAAAAACAAACAAACACTCATAGGCACCCACGGGGATTCCACTGATATGTAATTGAGGTTTAATGGGTCTCGGTGGAAATAATGAGCAGCAATGAATATTAATACTTACAAAAAAAAAAAAAAAGATTTGGTTTAAAATCCACATTTACTACAGTATTCATAGTATATAGAAGCCTGACAAAGGCATCTGTTATAGCAGCAATGTGACCTGCTGAGTGGGAGGGAGCAGAAGCATACAAGTTTATTCTGAGTCGGTGTCACAGTTCAGCCAAACTCAATGCAAAGACAGATGGTGTGCATAGGAAGAGAGGAAACAGAGAGAGAGAGTGATAAGCGCTGCCTGCAGTACCACTATTAGATTCTTTTTTAGGACCTATATTATCCAGGGAGAGTCAGCTGAGCTGATGCTGTTACTCAGTATCAGCCAGCATCACATTCACACACTTCCACACATTCAAACTGGAAACTCACTGGAGAAACTTGCAGGGTTAAGCAACTTGCTTGGGAATCCCACAGTGATAAGGAAAGGGAAGGTGCAACTCATTTACCTTTGCTGCCCTTGTTTATTTATTTATTTATTCATCCATGCAACCTCAGCTCATCTGGTATCTTTCTATCTATCTACCTATCTATCTATCATTAGGGGTGTATCAATACATAAATTCATATTGAACAAACCGTTATCAATGCCATTTTTTTTTTTTTAAATGTACTGTGCCAGTCATGGATGTATGAAGAGAATGGTGTGCCCAACAAGGCAGCCAGCAAGATGTAACAGGTACATGCTACCTGCCCCTCCCATGACCAAAACAAAAACAAAAACAAAAAAAAAAAAACACACATTGAGATGCACATTGAGAGGTATGCCAAACTAAGCTAAGATAGCTCATTGCTATATGGCTAGTAATGCCATTACCATACCACAGATAGAGGATCCTTCAATAGATTTGGCATTTGGAGCCACTTCGGTTTCCCTGTGAGTTATGAGGTGATGGCAAGAAAGTGATGGATAAAAAACAACAGAATGTTGCATCTGCTACACAAGAGTAGGTTACACCAGAGGGAAAACTGACAATTCATTCACGCCATTTATGCCGACGACACCCTGCTGTGTTAACAGGTGGAACTACACGAAAATAAGGAGCAACACTCACGTGACAAACTATCACCGCAGCATTTCTGCAGGCGCAGGCGTCCCCAACTGATTCAAACAGGGTAAAAGAAATCACCGCTGCCACTGGTACATTTATAGCCACGGATATGAGAGCCAACTCTATTATGGAAAACGCAGGTTTTCACAACATGCTGAGTGTCATTGAGCCCCAGTACACTGATCCTTCACCAGCCCATTTCAGCCAGACCGTATTTCCTTCTTTGGACAAAAAAAAAAAGAAGTCCAGATAGAGAATGAATTGTCTAAAGCTGCCGCTCCACACAGCCAGCTAACTGTAACAGCACATTACCTGACCGCTGAATGGGAAGTCACTGTCATAGTTATCATCATCATTATCATCATCATCATCATCATCAAATAGATCAAACTTTATCATGTTTTGGTGTTTTTGCTACAAAGATACCCTAGAAAATGGGTCAGGTGCAGCTCTTTCATTGTGCAAACTAAAGAAAGAGATCATACTTGATTATGTTTTAATCAATTAATTTGAAAAAAATCAAAGGAATTTATTTATTTATTTGGTATTTATCCACAATTTTCCTGGAGCGCTTCCGGGGTTGTGGGTGAAACATCCAGGGTGCGTTCCGATTGCCCTGTAGCTCCCTGCGCAGTGGACTACACAGGGTGTGCCGCCATGTTCAGTGTGATTCCAAACCACAGGGAGCAGTTCGAAGGGTACTGTGAACTGTGCAGGGAACAAGTGAACAACGGTTCCTCACTTCGCCCAGTTTGCCAACGGATATTACCCACCAGTCATTGCGCGCCGGCGAGTAGAACCAACGGTTAACTCATGTTTATGGCAACAACAACTGGGTGCTCGAGACGCGGCGGTTATTTCTCTCACCACAGTCATTATTAAGTATTTTAAAATAATCTGTCAGTGATCAACAAATAATATGACACACAATTTGTAAATGATGTGATACAAATCTCTTCAGGAATGACACTGTACATCTTACAATGTACAGTGTCACATTCATTTATAATATAAGTTTTTGCTTGTTTAGCTAAGCTGATTACGCTGACAACAACGGGGTGCACGAGACGTGACGGTTATTTAGGAATGACAACCATACATCTTGCAAATGACAGCGGTAATGTGAATGAATGAAATAACATTTCACAAGACATTTCACCTGGGTGTGTTTTGGAAACTCGGCCGGAAACAGCTGTGACGTTGCAGGGTGTTCCGATTGGAGTAAATTCGTGAAGTGAAGTTCCCTAAGCCAACGTTACCTGTTCAGGGAGTAGGGAGTAGGGAGCTCTGTCGCAGTACACTTTGGATCGGAACTCAGCTCCGGTTGACTCGGGCGGAACGCGGAAGTAGCTATTTGTTTACGTTAAGGTCTCGTTAGTTAGGTCGCTACTTTGTGCTCAGCTCTGCCACCTCGGAGCTACTACAGTGACGCACTGCAACCCACAGGATGGACTGCAGGTTAATGAAGCCCGGGGAAGACAGCAAAGATGTCTCTTAAACCGATGATGTCGGCGCCGACAGGATTCGGCATGCCTACTTTACATAGCGATATCTCCTAGACCGTTTATGACATACAGAAAAAAACGTCAGAAACCGGAGAAACACACTGGGATTAGACCGTCGTGAGACAGGTTAGTTTTAACCTACTGATTTTACCCTACTGCCATTACGGTAACTCCGTATCTCCAATCACAGAAGAGTCCCCGGTGTGTCACATGTTTGTAATATGAGCTTCTCAGTACTGTAACTCCTGAACCAATGGTGCGACCGAAAAAAAACAGACGGCTTCTTTATCCAACCACTAACATTAAATCCATGAAACGAAACTTTACCAAACGTAAACACCAGTTACCGCCAGCCAGCTCGAATCTTTTTCCGCCTAAACTACTACTTCCGCTGGCGCACCGGAAGTTTGGACATAATTGCTGATAATGGTTTCCCCTGCAACTCCCACAGGAAAATTGTGGATACTTTTTGCTGTATCAAAAATGTAGTGAACCATGACATCTTTGTATTGTATCGAACCGAACCGTGAATTTTGTGAACCGTTACACCCCTTCTATCTATCTATCTATCTATCTATCTATCTATCTATTTCCTTACCCATCCCCCTCCCAACAGTTATTGAACTCAATTAAACTCGGCTGACCCATTTCTCTGGCAGAGCTCAGAGAAGTTTCTGAGAAATGCAAGTTCATGCCTGCATTTGCCCAGGGGGCTCTGGCTTCAAGGAACACTCCTAGATCAAAACTCTGAGGTAAGCGTAATCTCATGCAAATTTCTAACATGCAACAAGCTCAGGGAGAATGAGGAGAGAAAAGAAGAAAGAGAGCAACAGACAGGGAATTTTGAGTGTTTACATTCCTCTATGGAAGATGTTTCCATATTCATATGTTACAGTGGCATCAGCTCTGACTAGAGGCTAATCACCCTTTTAATCAATTGGTGAAATCAAATGCCCAGCATGCATACTGATTACCAAGACAATATCTGGCACCAGTGGAACATCTCCTTTTGGAATAAGCAGCAGACTTCAAAGAGAATCTATTAGTAGATGGAGTAAAGTGGTAACGATTGGAGGACACAAGTCCATTAAAAGACATTTTAGAGTCGAAGAGAAACCTCAAGGGTCTAGGGAGTCCAGTCCTGCTCCTATCAGCTGCGACGAAGAAAAACAAGAGCACCGCGCCACTGGGACGCTCTTGCAAACATTATCAGCACGCCTTAACTATTCTAAACTGACATCAATTGCTGTGCCGGCTTGATCCCAGTGGACCTTGTTAGCTCCATTTAATGGCAAAATGAGCCAACTTCTGAGTCTTTCTATGGTACCAGGAGCGAGTGCTGGATGGACTGTTGGTTTGGGTGGCAAGTGTATAAGATATCACACTCACACTTATAGAAGGAACATATAACTTTATGATACACTTGTAAGCTGACTCTTTCTGGCAGTCAAAGAAAGATACTTTCATCATAACTGCCACATTTACTGTGTGTACATTCCATAAGAACCCAGATAATTGTGAGTAACCAGGTTATGGCAGGAAATCGGCCAATGTGTTTACATCTTATGACTTTAAAACCCATGTGCTATACATGTGCTATAATTGGGCTCCAATAGAAATATGTACAGACAGTGGCAATATGTACAGATTACATAGCAACTTTACACTCTAAAAATCAGCATCAATATTTTAATAAACATAGCAGACCAGACTGCTGTCCATATTCACTTAAATAACAGACAAATCATCAGAGGTGTCATTCCCTATTATCTGATCCTCTCCCTGTTGAGGAGGCACTTACAGCCTGTAGCCACAATGTGATCTATCGAAATTGGATGTCAGAGCTCAAAATCTGTAAGATTATATCTCAGATGATCTTATGGCGTTAAAATGTTTGCCTTTGAAAAGTGGGTGGTCTGATGAAACTATCAACACAGTGTAGGCCAATTGCTTCCCCTCTATCGGTGCCAAACCACACAAGATGTCATTCCAGTGTTTCCACATCCCCCTCTGTAATCTGGCAGTCAGTGTTTAGGTACCATGGTCTCTTGGCTGGTTTTGCAAAGTCCTTAATGGGCTGGTAAAGCCAGCTAAAACTGATACTGATATTTATCTATGATGAGCCAGAGTCGGCTGGAGGATATACACACAGACAGAAAAAAATTGCCATTTAGATTTATTCAAACAGATTTATATAACAGTCAGTATTTCCATCACAGTCAGTCACTGAGCAACTTTCTAACACATACGATCATCCATTGGATCACCATGATTTAAACTGCATAAATTTAAGATCTGGGTTTTTGAGCTTACTGACATACCAGAAAAACATTTCACTAACTCCCAAGTAGCTCATCTACCAAATATCCAAAATGCAGGTGTAGTGGTAGTCATTGCAGATGTCTTCCTCCATGCATTTACCCTCCATCAACCCTGCATTACTACTGTAGCCTTCACTGGCTACAGTCCTAATAAATTAATAGATTAATGTACTGTAACACAAATTATAATACGTCTTAATGGGTCAGTTGCCAGACGATTTAAAACGAAACCTGCATTTTTCTAAACATTTCCACTTTTGTACAAAGGCAATATATAATTTTGAAAAATGTACCTCTGCAGTGGAATCAAAGTGTTTGATGAATTACTGTAAAGCTTGTCATTACTTCAATGGGACACTTGGGCTTTTTGGCTTCTTCCTATGTATTATCGAAATACTTGCGTTTTTCCAGTTCTGAAAGCTTATAAAATGTGAGACCATTCGGACAATTTTCTCCACACTCCACTTATTGCCATTACTGCCGGAATGATTTGATGTTGGTACATAAGCATGAAGGTCTCTCTCTTTATTCACCCAGCTGCTATATTCAACCTTTAGATGGCTGCTTTATCCATTAAGACTGTGAACGACACTGAAACTTCCTTGAAAAAAGTCCTATGATTATCTCTAATTTTGTGCCACTAATCATTTTTTGAGAGTACGTGTCACCTTTTCCTCGAACATTGGCTATTTCAGTTTAGAGAGAGACTCTTTATGTCTAATAACTGAATTTCTGGCCAAAAATGTTTCCAAGGGCCCTGGTCTATACGGCTATTATCTACTCCTGATAGTAAAAGGGGGGGTAAAAAAAAAATTGGAAATGGTTGAGTATGTACAGTAATGAAGATCTAAAGAAGAGAGCTCACCACTGCCCTTTAAGAGGCTGGCTGACATTTCCTCCATCTTGCCCATCTCCAGGATCAGATCAACACAAATGTCTGGTGGATGAGAGGTCTGCAGATTTTCTTTTCTTTTCTTTTCTTTTTTTTTTTTAGACTGGATTTAAAGACTGAAACAAACCTAGATGCTGTTTGTGTACACTTAATGGACGGTATCTGCACACACATATTTGTTTGCACCATAGAGCTAAAGGCTATTTAAAAAAGGCTGTTCTACAGATTCTACTGTTACAGCTGTTTTGACTGATCCAAAATAAGAATTCAAGACAAAATGTATCTTGAGTTTGTGTCCAAAGGCCATAAACATTTGAAACAACAAGACAGTGTAAATAAATTTTGCAAATTGTCCTTAGTGACACAAGTGAATGAACATCCACTAATCTGAAATGCTTTACAGTGTAACATTATTACTGGATATTGTCTTATGGTTGATCATCTGTAGCCATATACTGATTTGTTTACTGATTTGTTTTGTTAAATTTCCAGCACTTTGTTAGCTCTTGAAGTGCTGTAAAATTATTATTATTATTAGTAGCAGTTGTTGTTGTTGATGTTGTGTTTATATTAGGATTAGCATTAGTCCAACACAGAATTTTATCGTTTTAGTTATGATTTTTCTGAATTGTTTTCTGAAACGATTTCTCCCTCAGAGACCTGCAAGTCCTACAGTCACAAAACAGCGTGGCATGTAATAATTTCCTTGGTTCAAGTTCAGTTTTTTTTTTTCCTACACACATTGCATATTTCAGCCTCATTCATCATGCCTATTCAAGGTAATTTTGGTCTGTGTAACCATAGTGCAGGGACAAAATCCTCAAAATTTCATTTCTGCAAATCAACAAATTCGCTGAAGTGTCAAAGTTTCTGAACCCAAAATATGTTGCAGAACATTTACACTTACAGCCAATGGCGCACCCTGCGTCAGTGTCACATGACATTAGCTTGTTTGCTGATTTACCCATTCTCGTTTGCTCCATTTGCTACCTCGAACCATAATGTCATGAAATGCTAACATTCTAATATTAGGTTACATTAGGCAGTAGTCAAGTTGTAAAAAAAAATTCAGAGGGGATGGTCAATTTTTTTCACTTGATGAAAAGTGAGGATTGCAGTTTTACAGGGGGGATGATTTTGACCGTTTTTATTTCAGGGGGGATGCCATCCACCCTCATCCCCCCTCAACTCTAGTACTGACATTAGGCAACACGATTTTAGGTCTGCAGAAGCAAAAGTCCTGTTGATTGTGCCATTCTCAAACAGAATATCAAAATTCTGTATTTTCAATCAGCAGCCACTGATATAAAGCCTTAATATAGACAGAAATATCAAACAGTTATTTTTAAGAAATATTCTCATCTAATTCACACTTTTATTGTAGTCAATACCCATTTATGCTAATAATTTAGTTTGGGTAGTCACTGATGCTGACTGATCGAATAAAGTATTAGTTTGCCTCTAATCTTGCACACACTTCGCATGGTCCCACGCTGCTGACTTGACCACCTAGCCCACGCATCTGGTCTGAACTGCACCAGCGTGCACTACAAACATCACCAGCGGGGGCACCCACTGCAGCCTGTTTGTACTGTGTTGCTTCTACAGCACCCCACAGGGGCCCCGCCAGTCTCAATCTGAACTGAACTTTGCCTAGAGGTAGTTTTCAAAAGCTGGTGCTCTGTCTGCTTTATTTCTGTTTCCCTTACTGTTTTTCATAAAAGTGTCAAAATGTAAAGATTTGAGCATTACTGCGATCAGATTTTGCAGCAATAGGATCAAGAGGGTGATGTGACGTCTACATGACCAGTGACTGACGTGGTATTTGTCCGTTTGGCTGATTTGCTCATGTTTGGGACATTGGACATTATGTCATAACATTCTGATTTAATTTAAAATCCATGGTGCTGACCATGGCTCTGAAAGGTATGTTACTGTTTGTATTTGTAGTTGCACATTTTTTCTCCATTCCATGTTTCTATCCTGGTAATAGTTTCGTCTTGGATCTGTTTTGCATTTCTAGCCATGCCTATAGGCTGTATGAGGGCCCACTAATGTTACAGGTCCTTGCCCTCTGTGTAATGAGCCATAGGTTCCAGGCCCATTTGTGATGAAACTATTTTCTCTATAATTATGGAGATGCAGCTTGGAAATAGGTCTGAAATTGCTCAGGATAGATGGGTTCTTTTTGGAGAGGCTGTACATATGCAATTTTGAAGTAGCCAGGAACAGAGCCAGAAGACAGAGAGTTATTTATAATTGTCAGTAGACCAGTAGACTTCTATTTGCAACTTGCTTGTTATGTGATGTGTGGTGATCATGATGTACGACTCCTTAGCCCCAGAAATCCATGCACAACTCTTTCAGCTTTTCCATAGACTGCAGAGTTGTCTCGCTCACCTCTGTACAGATTTGGTATGGCCGTGTCTGCAAGGAAGCCATGTGAAGCAATCGAATGATGTGGTTCCATAGTCTTAGCTATGTTACAGGCTCATGCTGTATGGATGTGGGTCCTTGCAGATGAACACAGTGATTGATTTGGTGATGTTTTTTAGCTCTTTCCAAATTGCATGATAGCTTTATATTATGAAAATGATCCAGAGTGACTTGATTTGATTTAAGAGCTGGTTTTCTTTGGTTAAGTGTCAATGTTAGTTCTGCATGCCACAAAACACATATGCATATTTGGTGTGTTTCCAGAGCGTTGTTATTTCATGCAACAGCTTTTTTCAATTTTGTTTCTCTCCATCCGCCATGACTCCTGTCATCAGATCATTGGGCTCCAACTTCCATTTTGTCACAGCGCAGTTTATGTCACTGCCACCTACAGGATTTTGTGAAACAACATACTTGGGTATCACCCAGTCGCTTGCAAAAAATATTTAAGGAAATCTTAAGCTTTCAGCATTGCTTTTTGTCACAGTTTGAAACTTTATCAGATTTCCCCCACCCCTAGGCTTTTACAAAGTCTAGGTTAAGAACACACATGGAAATAACAGGAGAGAAAAAGCTTTAATAATAAAAGTCTTGTTAGAGATTGCCTGTTGAGAAGAACCTATGAACAACAGTATCCTGATTTAGAGTGTCAAGGGAATGGCTGAGCTGAACAGACTTCCTTACATGTACCATGGAAGCTATGGCAGACACAATGGTCAGTATATGACAATAATTAAAGTATAGGGCAGGGTTAAGAACTGGACCATAAAGCATATGCCCACTGGATTATTACTCTCTCAGACTTCACAGTAATAGCACTACAACTGTACATTCTGGTTGTTTTACTACCTGGTAGCTCAGTGCTCCCCCTCTGGGATAAACAAGGTAAACAAAATGAAATATAACAATATCTCTCACTAAATTCCTTAATATCTATATTGTTACAATACCATAGGAATGACTATTGGTGCCTTCATATTTACACACAGCAGATATGTGGATATAGTCACCAAGCAGGTAGAGGCAAACTGAACAGATAAACAGTCTTATAATAATAATACTAATTTCAGGAAACTGCATGCCTTTAAAAGGTCGCTGTAGAAGGTGGTTGTCGGGGTGTAAGTTAAGTGGACTTACAACGGGAAGGTCATCGGTTTGCGGTCCATACCAGCTAGGAGCTGCACAGTAGCCAGCAGCAGAAAATTGTGGCTGCACCTGCCAGCTCCCAGTCTGAATGTAAAACAGGGAAGGGACAGGATGTGGTTGGCTTGATTTTCCCTAAATAAATAAAGGTTAAGTACATGTTGCCACCTGTGTCTTGGTAAACTGAAAAGGATGCTAAGAGAGTGATGAAGGCTTCATTTCCTGTGTTCGTCCTCAGCTTGTCCGACAAAACCCTGGGGAAGTTGAGGGTACGGCAGCACACATGTTGATCACAGCTCAATAAGCAGCACTGAGGTCGTCAAGAGCTGCTTTAAATGAGACAGACGGACCGTTACCCTGGCAACCGACTACACTGCCAGACAAACAGGAGATCTCTATGCAGTCTGGGAGTGTATCTGTGTGTGTGTGTGTGTGTGTGTGTGTGTGAGAGAGAGAGAGAGAGAGAGAGAGAGAGAATGTGTGTCTACGTGCATGTGTGTTTATATGGTTAATATCTGGGGAGCGGGGAGTGGGTGATCCCCATGAGGACTCCAGTTTAGCATTATAAACCTTTAAGCATTGCATTATGGGTAAACTGTTTCTGCTTCACTTTGAAAACATTCATACAGGTCCATGATATATCAACTGATATATCATGGATAATTTAAATCTGTATTTATCTAGTGAAATTTAGCTATGCTCCATCCTGCTTCATATTCAAATAGTGGGCAGCCCAGAATGAGAACAGGCTTCCACTGTTGCAGCGGGAGTTTCACAGTGAATGAAGGAGGGCTGTAAGGACACTCTCAGCAGTCTTATTCTAGTGCATTAACCTGTGTGACACACTTTGGAGAAGTAACCAAACCAAAGTACCTGTTATTAGTGTGCAAGTAGCATACTATGACAATCTGCCCATTACATATAGTGCTCAAGTGAATGTGCGATTTGAAGAGGCATAATGCCATGTAATGCTTTGGAAGTTGGAGGAACAGTTTCAGAATCAATATGTGCATTTACAGGGAGCTGCTGAAGAGAGACTGAAGCCCTAATTGCACAGGAGTAATACTAGCTGGAGATGCAGAGATGGTCCTTTTTTCTATTCTATTTTCTTTATTTGACATATGGCCCTGGATGTTGGAGTGTAGGTGAAGACAGCGGCCCCCTGATAATCCCCAGCGAACTGAACTATTGGTAATTTTACCTGTGTATTGTCAAGAACTTTGAAAACATCAATTTTTGCTTTGCTAAGTCAGAAAAGAAAAGAAAAGAAAGAGAGAAAGTAACAAATTCTAAAATTCCTACATTATATAATTACACCCAGGGCACAGGTTATCTCAGCCAATTTCAAATGAGATTCACAAGATTGGGGTCTTACTCTTTAATTACATGCAGGCCCCCATAACACACAGGCCCATGAAAACAAGGCTTAAGACCGGCTTAGTGCCTTCCTGTGTTGTGGGTGAGTACTCAGCCTGTTGGGTTTGGAATAAAGTGTTTTTAAGGGTGGAGTTGGCTTCCCAAATGCTGCATGAACCTGCTCACAGTGGGGAGTGTGTGTATGTGTGTGTGTGTACTGAGGCAGGGTCATTGAGGAGTAATAGGATTGCTCGGCCCCACTCCCTATCCCGACAACCTGGCACAGACAAGCCTCCTAAATCATCCTCACATCTCTGAGCAAGATGGAGGACCTGGCACAGTTCAACCCCGCCCCCTGGCCCTGCCGCAGCCGTGGCCGCACTGTAGTAGAGATACTGTACTCAGTCACGGCTGTTTTCAAACCTCCAGGAGGACTGGAACAACATCTGCTCAGCATTCTGCAAGTGCGTGCTGGGAGAATGTACTCCAGTTCATTGCAGCTGAGTATAACAGTTATATCGGCTTGGCTGCTGATCCTGAACCTCTGTGCTTTGGTTCTTGAACTTTTCGTCTCATGACTCCCAAAATGGAGGTGAAGAGAGCTACTCAGCAACTTTTACTCATTCATTTATTCATCTATGCATTCATTGTCTTTACCCTTTTATTCCTACTTGGTCACGGGTGGGGGAGCGGGGGAGATAGTAAATGATGACTTTGCACTGGCTCATGTACACTCTTTTATGTTGTTTGTCTGCAACTTTTATGTTGCTTAAAATATTGTATTCTTGGCAAGGTCTCCCTTGGAATTTATTATTTTTTTTTAAAATGTTAGAAAGACAATCTGGTTAATTCAGTGGTCCCATACTTTATGCATGCTTCATGACTTTATTTTCAAATACACCATGGCTAATTATGTTTCATAATTACTTAAACTGAATGCACTGGGCATCTCAATCCTCAGAACAGTCACAATACCAGAGCCTGACTGGCCAGCAACCACATTTCCTCTAATTAAATGAGATAAACCTGCTGAATGGAGGCTCTCCAGTTCAAATTCTGCAAACTGGCCCGACTGGAAAGATTTCAAGAATTCTTAGTGAGCGGAGCCAGTCAGGATCAAGTCCAGTTGCGATGCGCTTACTAGAGTTAGTCTGAAAGTCTGAGCGAATAAAGAGGGTTTTCTGAAAATTTGAAAATAAACTGAAAACTGAATGTAATGAAAAACTTTTTCATGAAATATCTGTGATCATAACTGTATACAAATAGAGTAAAACATTCATATAATGGGAGATCTTCAAGGTCAAATGGTCCAAGAAACACGTACTGGATCCAGATGTGGTCACGGTCCTACTTTTTACACTAATACACTCCTTTGGCTCCTCCTCAAGGGCAGGTCTTTGTAAAAATCAAGCTTAGCTCTTTTTTCATGATGTTCTGGTAACTGGCTGTGTCAAAGATCTTAACATGTTGTTTTCAGACATAATGAGTTGGTTGTTCTCTAGTTGGTTTTAATGGTTTCTGTTAGGAACCAGTTTCGGGGGTTGATCTCCCCCTCTCCTGTTACCTGAACACCCGTGTGGAAAGCTTCATGTCGAGCTCAACATTATCATGACTAAGTGTGGATTCTAGTACGACACACAGGTCCCAGTGAGCAGTGGCCTACTGGGGAATAGATCCACTACGTGTAATTATGTTAGTAGTTTAATTACATTTAGCTGCAGCTTGGTGACAGACCCTTCCCTCCTCAAGGAAAAAAATCCTTGACTCTCTGCTGCTGAGGAAACAGAGATTGCAGATTTAGGTGGTAGAAGCAGATAGAACATAGAAAAATGAGAACATTTCCAGGATTTTCTGTGAACACAAATTGGTTGTGGTTTATGTCCAAACTTGTCTTTGGCAGACAGGAGTCAGAGTGAAAATGCAGGAGCACTGAACATTACATCCAACAGAAAGTTAGCATTGTTATTTTATTTTATTTTATTTATTCATTTTTATTTTTGTGCTTTGGAACTTTTGACTGACTTCTGACTGACATCAGATTGTGGCCATTCTGATGTCTTGTTTCTGTTTTCTAAGGTCTTAATAGTTTATTTCAAATAAAACAAATGAAGATGCTAAACTGCACTCAATTAATTTTGTAAAGCTGCAAAATGATGTTAAAAAAAGATTTTTTTTTAAATCCAAGAAACTTTAGTTTACAAAACCATATGTCTCTTGAGGGGAGCTCTGCTGTAGTTCACCTTCTTCTGACATGAAATAACTGGTAGCTCAAGAAAAATAGCTTCTCCTAAACTTCCAGCAAGAATAATTTCTGCTGAGATTTGAAGAGAAAAAACACACCTAACTTCTGACACCTCTGCATGGAAATAAGACCTGTTTCTCTTAGTGAACTTGGAGCATTTGTAATGACTATGCAAGACCCAATCTTTTATAAAGTATCAATGCTTTGAATAAGCTGACTGCTCTCTCTAAAAATTAAATTCAAAGCTGTTTTATTGGCATGAAATACAAGTGAATTGCACTTATGTCCAAACCTGAAACAACATGGTTGAGATGAGGCGATTTGATAGATTCAGTTACACTTGTGACTTGACATAAACATCAAATTGCTCTCTAATGTCATGAAATGGACAAATTCATCCAGGAAATACAATTTGCATTTCTCTCTCTGTTCTGATTTTTCATTATTCATCTCCCTCCTGGCTAAAACTATGACAGGTTAATTCAGAGTTTGCTGCGAGAGTAGCACACTCCTCTTGCTCCTCCTAGAATATATTATAATTTTTCAATTGGAAAGTGAATACAGTCCTGATGTCACTCATCCCACTTTTTCTTCTCTCTCTCTCTCTCTCTCTCTCTCTCTCTCCTCATAATGTTGTTTTAAAACAGCACCTTGTCCCCATGTGCCACAGCATTCCTATCACCATGACAACCAGAGGCAGATGAGGGCATCCTGCTTTCTGCCACTGCATCTCACCTCTGTGCATCCCACCAACAAACCAACTGCCAATTTAAAATGACATAACTATGGTTTAGGAGAAATCATCCAGAAGGGAATAAAAGTTTCCCCACATTTTGTGCTGATGTGTGAATTGTCACTGGACTACATCGAGCGACTTGTTTGCTCATATGACATGTTTTAACTGTACTTTTTTTGGTACTATTATTAGAAACCTTTTTTGCAAACCAAGTTTTCCTCAGAAGACAAAAGTGTTTTTAATTGAACTGCACTGCATTTCATTGCACTGAGGCTGGATTAAAGACCAAGACTCAGTTAAGCTGGCAGACAGTGACGGCAGACAGAAATGATAATAATGGTGATAAAAATCAGGTCATCCAATGTGGAAAGACTAAAGTATACCTAAACATGTTAAAGACAAAGGACAAGGAATCTTCATGCTCAAGTTTTCCCAATGCACAACTCTGTCAGGATGAGCAAGCAAAATGCTGTCTGCAGTGTGGAGAGCATGGCGAGATTAAAGCAGCAGGGTCTTTATTTATCATGAAGTATGAATGCTGCTGCGTGCCTTCACTGCTGTCATTCCTGAAAGATAATTGACAGTGTTTTCTCTGGCTTCTTTCAGGTGTGGTGCACCAAGATGGCATCAGCACCACCACTGAGCAAACAGCAAATTTAACCAACAGTACAATTTCAATGTTTTTATTGCTGTAACATTCGCTGCAATGAGAGCTTGATAAAAATAGACAGGGGACCAAAAGTATAACTTCACCCATGTATGGATCGCAAAGGAAAGAGAGTGGACACAGTGCAGAGAGCAATGACCAAACCAACAACTTTCAAAATGTCCATAATCATTTTTATTATGAGAGAAATATGACTTTACGTTGTATATCACCCAAAGGGTGAGAATAAAACATAAATAAAGCATTCTTACAAAATGTTGCAATAAATCACAAATCAAATAATTAAATTTTTTACATTTGATTTTTTTATACATAAATCATATTTACATATTTGTTTTTGCCCCTTTTTTTTTACATTGTTCAGAATGTAAATGATTCTGTACCATTTTTTATAGTACAAACATTTCCTTCGTTTCAAAGCAGAGGTATAAAAGCTATTCTCTCTCTCCTGAGAAGATGCTGGGTTCTACTCTAGTGCATTTTTATCAATTGATTTAAGGCTACGCAAGGTTTACCCGGTGGACACTCTTATCTCATTTTTGGGCCTAACATCACTGGGGAGGGGGCTCGTTTTCTTGACTTGCTGATCTGCTGATTGTCCCTTGCAGAGCTTGTTTGGTGTGGCTCTGCGTGGCCACTCCCCTGAAATGTTAGGCCTTAAAGCTTTTGCTGACTGATGTCATGAAGTAACCAGTTATAGTCTCCCACTGCATATTTTGTTTCTGCAGCCAATTACAAATGCCAAAGGGAAAATGTCACAGAGAGCATGCAAACTTATGCTCCTCACATTATCTCTGTATGGCAAAGACCTGCTGAGCAAAATATGTCAATTCCTCACAGCAGGGCCGACAGCAGGATCAAAAGAAAAAAAATAGATGTAATTGTTTGATGTTGTCATGTGAAGGAACTAATTTAGTCATAGATGCAGTGCCCCCTAGTGGTCAGAACACACCATAAGCAAAGGAGAAAAGGAGCCCTCTCCCCTCTGTCTTTGACAGGATTACACAAAAGCCATAAACAAAAGACATGAAGCAACTAATTGGCTGGCCCTATAAGCCTCTTAAAGGCACACTACAATAAACCAGCCAAGACATGAGGTGAAATCCTCAACACAGACTGTGAGTTAACAAACAGCACTTAGAGGGGGTCAAACAAACAAAATAAAAGAAGCAGTGAGAGGAGCAGCTCAGTGACGCCGCTCTGTAATTCACTGTAGGCTATGTGTAATGGACCAGAAAAGAGGCTTTTTTTTTTTTTTTTTTTTTTAACTTTCTCTGATTTTTAATCCCTACCTGTCCAGCAGGTAGTAGGTCTGGCCAAAAAAAAATCTGGGCTAATTTGGGCAAAATATAGGCCCCAAAAAACACAGGAGGTCCCCCTTAATAGATTACATATAAGCTACCAGTCCCTTTGCAATTCTAACAGTATCACTTGTGAGGAAAGAAACTGCAGTGTTTGTTTATGTAAATCAACACATTATGAGCAATCTTACTTTTGATCGTTGCTGCTTTTCATGAGCATCGGGGTCCTCATTTGAAAACTCATTCCACAGAATATAAAGAGCACCCTGAATGATATTTCATATTGCTAACAGATCGCAACTATAATGACCAAAGTGCTTAAAAAACACTGATTAATTAACGTCGTTGATTAAAACAGAAATAAGCAGATGCCCGGGCAATCACTGTAGAGCAAGTTTTTTTTGCTGTTGTTTTTTTTTTTTTAAATGTCTAAACAGGGAGACAGAAAATAGACCTTCATCTCTACCATTGTGTCTTCTGTTTGCTCCGATACCAGATGCGCCTCAACGCTCCTTTCCCATTTTCTCTAACCAGCTGCTTTGTCTCTAAATTAACAGCCTCTATTGGTTGAAACCATCAGCAGCGTCTATCTACTGAGTCCATTATCAGAAATGAAAAAAGGCTGAATGAGTGAATTGAACTCCTTTTAAAAAGGCAGAAGCCATTAGTATGCTACCTGCAGGGTTAGATGCAATTAAAACCAAGGAAGCTCTGCTCGATGCTGCTCCAACAAACACGAGGACCACATAAAAGCCTACTGAGCGGCAGATAAAGTGAGGATCAAGCTAATATCCATCCATGTCTCTAAAACACACTGAACGATTTGAACAGAATCATTAGACACATGGAGATATGTCTCAATCCCTTCATTACTGTTGGCTCTGGAAAACACACCCACACACACACACACACACACACACACACACACACACACACGCATGCACGCATGCACGCACACACACACACACACACACACACACACATCTGAAGAGTTTCACTCCAAAATGAGATCTCCATAATTTGAATAAATTAAAATCTAGCCAAGCAATATGACTCTGACTAAAAGTGATTACAGAAGA
This sequence comes from Myripristis murdjan, assembly GCF_902150065.1. NCBI lineage: Eukaryota > Metazoa > Chordata > Actinopteri > Holocentriformes > Holocentridae > Myripristis > Myripristis murdjan. Next base: position 18,146,150 of record NC_043982.1, read on the forward strand.
TGACTTAAAAGTATCATGTAGCAAAAAGACAAATTTAGTGGATGTAATCACATCAGCTTTTCAAACTGAGTAATGAATGTCAGACAACAATTTTCATTCAAAGTGGATATACACACGAGCATTTTGGAATGAAACACTAACGGAAACCTTTTTTTTTTTTTTCCAGTCAAAAATTGCTGCTAGGCAAGATGTTTCTTCTGGTTTCACCTCTGTGAAGTCAAATATTTCCCCCATATGTCCTCACTCTTCTGTTAAGTGTCACTGTCGTAGCTTATCAGGCAAGAGCTTCCAGAATGATGATCACATGTGGAGCTTGCTGACATTCGTGTCTGTCCTAGTGGCATTTCGACATGTCTTTGTGCCATGTGTATGTGTTATGTGAACCACGGGGATCAAGTCAAATGCAAACCGTATTTCGATGGTGTCTTGCTTTCATTACTCGACATGTTTCCGGTTGAAATGGGATGTTGGGGCTGGACATAATGCGAGGTTGGACCATAGCAAACATGGAGGGAAAAAGGCAGTGATGCCCATTGCATACTTGGTGAGGCCATCCACTGTGAAATGCTTTGTGCATAATCTCAAATCCGCGTCCTTCAAATATGAAGCAATTCAAGGTATGCATGGAAGAGGAAACAAGGCTTTTGGGGGTGAGCAAACACCCCAAAAATGTACCTCTGTACCATTCTGAAAATACAAGAAAGTGATTTTCTTGGCTTGTGTTATTTTATACTGTAGTTATATGCTACAATATGACAAATTAGCTATCAACGTGAACAAGTCGATTTTCTTTTTGCTTGACTTGACTTGCTTTTCTTTTTGCTGTGACTTGAAAGGGAGCACAGGGCTTGATTGTACATTCGTCTGTTTGTCAAGGACGGTGTGGTGCACAGAGGAGGAAGGAGGAGACACCACTCCTCTCAGCAGAAGAAGATCTCTCCATCTAGGGGAGGCTCTGGGAGGTGCTGGGGGTCTGGGAGGAGGAACAGAGGCAGGGAGATGAGTCAGTACAACAGTGAAAATCAAGGAGGACCTCTTCAAGAGCCCTCACATAGCATTGTTTCTGTGCTTTGTTTGAACATTTATTTCTCTGGGAGAAGGTGCAATGAACAGCACCATCCTGCTTCAAAGTTCACCACACAAGACGGTTAATTCAACAAATATGACTTTGTAATTTCCCCCTTTTCAGACTATTTCACTTGATTACACTGCTCTTGCTCGACATCACTTTCATCCATCCGTTCATGTTTTGATCCCATTAAAAAAAAGAAAAGGAAAAACAGTAAACAGTACCCATCTTAACAAGTCATTTAGCTTCATAATGACTGTTAAAATCTTGTATTTCTTAAAACAAGCGACAAGCAAATCTGTCACTGGGAGGAGATAATCCCACTTGTTTCCAGTGATGTTTGACTTGTTTCAGGATTTTTCCGGGGATCAAGTATAAATGTGTTGAAACTAGGCAGATCAGCCCACTATTATCAAGGAAATGACACTTGAAGAACATTCTGGAAACATGTTGATTAGCACTGGAAACGAGGGGGATTAACTCATCCCACTGGCAGATTATTCTTCACTTGTTTGAGAGAGAAAAACACTGATTATGAGACTGAATAACTTGCTAAAATAGGGATTTTTTTTTTTTTTGGGCATTTTATCAGTCTGACCTTCAAGCATGGTGATGAATGGGTGTATACAGGGTAACCATAAAGTCTCTTTACAATTTAACAAATTTATTACAAAGGCAAATGAATAGAAAAATCTGTGGAAATTATTACATAATGAGGAGTAGATATTCAAGTTTTTGTTTTTTTTTTGCCTCATTTAATACACCTCTATATGGGCACCATTAGTTGCATGAAGCACATCAAGACGGTTCTCGATTTCTTGCCATGTTCGCTGTAGCATAGCCTCATCAATGGTGGTAATGGCATCAGTGATCTTTTGCTTCAGGTCGTTGATGTCCAATGTGATTAAAAACTTTGATAACCACTGAGTGCATAGAACAAATCTGATTAACATATCTCATCAATTGCTTTTGTAATAGATTTTTTTTAAATTGTAAAGAGACTTGGACACCCTGCACACCTTTAGCTCGAGCGACCCAAGTTCAACTGCAAGCAGTTACCAAATAGATCATAATAATGTTTACACACCATTATTCAATACAAACGAAGCAAACAAAACCCTGAAAATTATATGAAGCATTATTGACAATAAGAATGAGAAACATCAACCTGGGAAGCTTTCATAATCAATAATTTTCAGTCTTATCAAAACAGAGAACTTTTTCTATATTTTCTAGCATTCTAAAGCATGACTTGCCATGGAATTACATCATTTAGTCCCTTTGGTGACAGTGTTTGCAGTGTGTATATATAAGTTGTACTTTTTCAATACCACAAAATCTACAAATTGCATCAGAATGACGCACGGCAACAGAGTAGCTTCCAGCAGTTCCCCAAATAGAGCTTTTGCCCTTGTATTTTGCTGTAGTGAACGTGAAATCTTCCCAAGTTACACCAAACTGCCTGGATTTAATCACATAAATGACATGAGAACTGTTGCAGGTTATGGTATCATCAATGTCAAACTTTACTTTTTTCTCTGCTATGTGGATGTTTTATACTCTATCATGTTTTGGTTACACTGGGCACATCCTTTGCACCTGCATCCACTGGCTGGGACAGGCTTAAAAAAACACTGGGTTACCTTTGACTCATTAATATAAAATAGACTAGTAATATAGGAGTATAGAATTAACATGCAAACAGAAAAACTAAACAAACAAATCATTATGAATCTGCTAATATCATAAGCCTACTTTTCACGCAGTCAGTTATACATTTCATGTTAGTATCTAAATATGTGTTCATGAGTTTAACATGTCAGTGAGTTGACTTGAAAATGCAAAAGTACAGTTTTGCTTGAGTACTGTACTTGACAACATTTTCAGTCATATCCATTACAAACCTTTCACAATGAACGCTCAGCCAGAAAAGATGAGAAGAAGAATCTGGGTCTACTTTGCTAGTTCTTCTTTTTGTAATTTCCAAATTTCCAATAAAAGGTGAATGATGAAAAACTGCACGTGGTCAAAGGAACCAGAAGACCATTTAAACTCAACTGGAAAAAATGTGGAGTAAGTGTGGGGGGAAAGGGGAATTATATCAGTGAGTCTACAGGGTCCTCACTTCAATCAACACTTGGCAATTGTGTACAACGCACCTTCAAGAGATCGTAGTTTGATTCTTGTACTCTCGCCCAAGTTATTGTTTTGAAAAAGTAATTCGGTAACTTTTACTCTGAGTACATTTTAAATAAGCTACACTTTACTTTTACTTCAGTGGATTTTTACAGCGATACTTCTACTTAAGTAAAATGTCAGCAGAGTAACAGTACTTCTATTTGAGTAGCAGTTCGTGGTACTCTTTCTAACGCTGTCTACAGGGTGAGTCTAACCAGCATGCACTTGCAACTTGAAATAAACTGGGGCTTCATATTCAGCCCGGTTTGAAACTTGGGAGATAAACATGGCTTCAAATTTTGATTCTGTAGAAAATTAAAGATTACTTGGTCTTTTCACCCTTTTAACCTTCACCTGGTGCTTCCACTAATCAATCGCCCCTAAACCCTCCTTCACTCCATCCATTCAGCTACGGATTTATACATCCGTCTGTCCATAGCAGCATTAGCATGACCAAAGGACCAAAGGCTGGCAAAGCCATGTGTCCTTGAGCAAAACAGTGATTCCCCACTTCCTGACTTGTGGTATGACAGTGGATAATTTGGCTTCATCTAAATCCATACCTCTGTCCCTCCCTCCTGCCATACCTGTTGTTTGTGTGCTCCCGCCTTTGCTTTTCTTCTTCTTCTCCTTCTTCTCCTTCCTGTCTTTGCCCTTGTTCTTGGCCAGCTGCAGCAGGTAGTTGGGGACCTGGTTGGGAGTTTCGCTGCTCTTCAGGCCCGGGTTAGCAGAGGACAAGGTAAAGGGGTTGAGGTTCTTCCCTTTGGGTTTGCTCTTGTGGGGCTGGAGCCTGGGCAACTCCAGCTCTGGCAGGTCCAGGTCCAGAGACTGGGAGCTGCCGGGGCATGGGGAATCATCTGATGTACTGGAGGGAGTCCTCTGGAGGAGGAGGTGGTGTGGGAAGAGGTGAAGGAGAGGGTCAAAGTGTAAAATCAGTAAACTTGATAAGTTATTTACAGTTAGTTACAGTTATTTGACATGACATTTCTGTTTGCTTTGGGCACACATCATAAAACTTAAGACTGGGTCTCAGATGGTGGCCAGATTTCTAACAGTAGCCAGTTATTAAATAAATACATATAAATAACATCTGCTCTCCAATGAAAGCAGAGCACAAAATATGCCAGAATTACTAGAAGAAAGGGTTATACCCACACAGCATTTATAGCCCAAAAAAGATGCATTGCATCTGGTGGAAATGGCACAAAAGCCTTGAAATTCATTATGCAAAGATAACAGTAGTGAATGTATTGCTGTACAGCACTGGTGCAGTCGATATGTGACAGAGATAAACTAGCTGACGTGGCAGCTCTGTGTGGGACACAGAGCCTGGTATGCTTTGATCTACGTCAGCAAACCCATGATAATGGGGTGACTTTGGCATAGAATTTACAGTCAATGCATATTCAAGTTCTCAGTTCAACAAATTATGAACCTAGTCCTTCCCTGCCCTGCCCCTGCGTGAGGCATGATTGTCAAAACTCACTGTGGTGCTAACTGGAATATGACACTTTTCCTAAAACCAGCTGAGATCCTCCCGCTGAAGCTTTCAAGGCTGTCAGCTGCTGCTCTTTTGCAAAACTTGCACCTTGGAGGCCCTGAAGACCACTGCTGTAGGAGCATCCAAACACACGGTGTACTGCCAGCAGTTACCATTCTTGCCTGAGTCAAACAAACAGTTTTGCTCGGGTTTAAAAAAGTTACTTTCACAAGTGAGAGTGGAGCGATCCAGTCAGAACATGGCCTCAGTTTTTATTCCTCCTGTCCCACTTTGATAGACTCATCAACTGCACATGATAAGCTGCACTAGCGTCAACAAATGGTTGTCACAGTAACTGTTAGCTTGTTAGCACAGCAGCCCCATTTCTGATATAAATCCACCGTTTTACAGCGGATTATTTTACCAATCTGAGGTTGTATCAGAAGAGGCGAGGGCTAGCAAAGTGCTTCAATCTGATGTGGAACTAATGGTGTTAGATTTGGACTTTCTCACCTCCACTATTACAAGCCTCCTAAGTGTAGTTTTTTAGTAAGAGAAATTTCAGCAATTTACTAATATATCATTGCAGGACTAGTAAGAGCCATAGTAAATTTACTTCCAACAAATGGACTATCATCCTTGTTGCTGGGCAGATGAACACTGGATATATTACTATAGAAATTCAGCCCCTAAAACTCAATTTTATTACAGTTATTGACCTTTAGGAGCTCTCGATTCTTGGTGGATGATAAGAACAGAAATAAATAAGAAAATCTCTGTTTTAAACCATCCCTTTAAGGCATCCCTCCTCACCTCAGACAGGCGGAGCTCTTCCATCTTGTCCAGCTGCCGCTGCACTGCCTCCCTCTCTCTGTCCAGCTTCCTCTGGGCATCTCTCAGCCGCTCTAGGTCTCTCTGGTACTCCTCCTTCTTACTCTGCAGCTCTTGTTTCTCCTCCTCAATGTCCTTGTGCCTAGTCCATATCTCTTCCTCCTGCAGTGATTGGTTGCTTGGTTAGCTGATTGATTTGATCATTTAGATGTAAATTGAAAACATACTCTATCCAGCAATTGGCTCTTGCAGAGTATTTCCATTAGGCACATTAGTTTCAAATGCTTTATCTAACAATTAGCTCTTGCAGAGTAATTTCCTGATGGAAACGACTCTGGAGAGGTGGTCCCACATTCTGCATGCAGTAAGTCCCAGTTTGGTGTTGTCTGTCTGTCTGTTTATGCATTTTCTTCTAATCTGTTTTATTTTGAATATGTCCTAATATTCTCCCATTCTTATACATTCTACTATTTTGTTTTCATGCCTTTCTGTAAAGCACTTTGTGTATTATTATCACTGATCATTGATCGGTTTATGATCATATTGTCATGATCACTACACCATTCTCCATCATCATCATCAAATTGCTGTACACATACATATCAATAATTGATCATTTTAATACCTTTGATGCTGCTGGACAGGATTTAAGTTTTTTTTTTTTTTTTTTTTGCCCCCACTGTCTTTAGAACCAGTGCAAATCTGGTCTAAGTGTAAACCTTGACATCTATTTACTGTTAGGCTGCTGGTTAACACTTATACTTGAGACGTGTGAAGATGCATTCATTAAAATTTGAAGCCCTGCTGTTGTTTGGCCAGGTGGCTAAGCATCTTATTTATTCCTCTTCTTATTATCATTCATTAATCATCAGAGTGCGCGTTTCTCTGTGTGCTTCCCCATTTCAGTGTCAGCACTACTTGTAGGAAATGTATTAGTTAAAGTGGTAGCAATGAATGCACCTATCAAAAAAAAAAAAAAAAAAAAGACACGCATTTAATGTTTTCTACCTGCTGTTTCTGTTTGATATGTAAATGAAACATTTTTTTCCTGGTTTGCACTGGTTTGTCTGTTCTTCTTGCCTGCATGGTTGACTCTGAAGGTTTTCTGCCCCTCATCATTCACCAATCATGAATCGCAATCTCTTTCCAAGCCAAGTGACTGCATTAGCTTAGCCCACCAAACAACACCACTGCAATGACTCAGTCACCTAAGTGAATGTTATGACAGGACCTTGAATTGAACATGGCTTAGGTCTCAATGAAAATAAACTCTAAAATAAAGGAGCTTTGGATATTTATTTATTTATCTTAACAACAAGGTGGAATAGTCCTTTGTCACAGCGGTCTGCTTTCCCTGTAAAGCTTCTTATAAAACTTCAGTATTTACCAAATATCAAGATAAAATAATTCCCCCCCAAATCAGCAAGATTGTTCCTACCTCCACTGCTCATTGTATTTGTCCATTTGCCCAACCCTATTACAGAGCTAATAAAGATGAACTGCATTACTACTACTGCACAGAGCCGTATGAGTAATGAACTGACCCTGCAGAACCAGACGCAGGGTTACCTGTACATGCAGCAGCATCTCCTTCTCAGTCAGCTGCTCCTCCCTCATCTCCCAGTCCTTCTCCCTGCGCCTCTTCTCCTCTATATGGGCTGCCTGCTGCCTTTGCAGGGAAGCCAGCTCCTGCCGCTGCTTCTCCAAGCTGCGCTGCTTTTCCTGTTCAATCAGCGAGCTGGGCCGCGAAGATGGCCGCGACAGGGAGGTGCAAGAGGATGAGCGCTCACTCAGGGCCTGGCGCTGGTCCTCAATGAAGCTGTCCTGCTGAACAACCACCGCCTGGTTTAGACAAACCAGAACCACAGGCCAGACAGATTATATTAGACAGAAAAACTGCATGCTGGTAATATACAATCTTTTGTAAACTGTTCCAGACATTTGTTTTTTTATGTCTTTATAGTAATGTTCAGCCAACAGCATCATGGTGGCGCACTGTTTCAGTTCTGTCCTTGACCGCATGGATATGCAGTAAAGAACTGAATCCCAAGTCACAAAACATACATTTTAATGTTCAAACTGGAATTTGCCAGTGTTGCCATGACAATAAATAAATGTTACACCATTCACTTGAGACAGCTCTCATAATTTTGAGGCCCATGGCAGCTTGGCTGAATCAGCATTATCATCATGGAGGACAACGTGACACAATAACAGAAAGAGACTGAAATAGCTGACTTGACTGGTGTTTGTGGAGAGAGCACAATTCAGTCAAAACTCAAAGGCACCATAACCTTGCTGTGGGCTCTCTTTTTTTATATTGCTGCCAGGTCATAGTCTTACAGGACATGCATTATATCCTAGAATATCCAAAAAACATCAGATATGAACAGCAGCACATTAGCATGACAGCCTGCGGTGTGAGTGAAGCTTTAGTACATCTCCTAAGGCCAAAGCCTCCTTACCTGCAGCGTACTGAGCAGGAGGTGCAGATTGGAGACGCTGTGGAGGACCTGCTGTAGGACAAGACAAACCACTGAGAATCTTCTAACAGCAATATCATGCTGCTCTGTTTGTGTTTTCAAACAGGAAACAATGGGAGGCAACAATAAACTGCTAGATTTCAGTTTGACATTGTCCTCTACCTCATGGAAAGACTGAAAAAGAAACAATCTATGGTGGTTAGGGAAGTGAAAGGGTGACAGCAGGTATGCAGCTCAAGTTATCAAGCATTTGTTTGAATATTAAGCACCGCAACGTATTGCACACTCTCCAAGAAGTTACTTCACATGTTGAGGATATCCACAGTAAAATACCTTTTCTGATCATGTTGACAGTGGAGTGATATCTATACGCTATTGGTTGTAATGCATAACTATAAACTTATAAGCATGCTGTTGTCTTTGCATGTTTGTTAAAATTTATGTATCCATGACATTATTATAACACAATTTTCTAAAGAACTTCTTAAGATGTGTACATTTTTCCTACCACTTCTGTCTATCAAGTTATTCGTTGCATGTTAAATAAGTATTTTAAAAGTTTGCCCATATTCTGATATTCTGGTTGACTCACTGGTGGGAGGCTTTAACACCCAGAACGTCAAAAATCTGCCAAACAGCACTTGCCAGAAAATCAAACCCAGAAGACCAATGATAAGCAAGCATGGGCACTATGTTAAGGATGATGTGGACTTTGGCTGCTTCCTTAGGACGGTCTGGTTAACTACCAAGTAGTTAGACCGGCGAACTATTGATTATGTTTTCTGATTTATCTGACAGCACATTCTGAATGCACCATTCCTCTCTGATCAATTTAGAAATGCTTTCCATGCAGAGAAACCCACACAGCAAAATTAATATCTCTGTCAGAAAGTTTTCCCAGAAAGGGAGAAAAAAAAAAAAAAAAAAAAACTTTTACAAGCAAAATTCAAGTGTCCATCAGTTTTAACCCAGAAATGAATGTTAGCCAGGGCAGCAGAGATTTGTATGGTAAGTTTACTGACAAAATACTGTAATGGATTCAATCAATAAATAAATAAATAAATGGATGAATGAATCAATGAATGAATAAATAAAATACATAGCGTAATTATTCCAAGCATCTGAAAAAGCACTGGTTGCTTGGGGAAATGGTTGAGAGAAATGTAAAGTATGTGTGCAGTTTATAAAATGGAACACCAGTATTACAAAATACCAGTATGGTCTGCAGCGACGGCATAATTTCCCCAGAGGGATCATTAAAGTTTAGTCTGATCAAAACTTATCTCAAAGGTCATCTTATAAAATATATATATTTTTAAACTCACTTTCGTGGACATGCTTTCATGTAATAACCTTTTATTAATTATTTACGTCTTTTTATGGTTTAAATGATCTAGATTGGTTTTTACCCCCTTGTAAGGTACTTTGTGTTTTGCGTAGTGCCATAGAAATACTTCTACTATGACTGCTACTACTACTACTACTACTGCTAAAAACGACAACAACAACAACAATAATAATAATAACAACAATAATAACAACAATAATCTCATATTTTTAGTGAATCCACTGGACAGTCTGTGTGAGGACTAACTTATAGACAGATTTTAACACTCAGTGTTGACGGTTTATAGTTTATAGTGGCTCTGATTGGCTGAGAGATGGGACATCTTACCTCACTGTTCCTCTTCAGCAGCAGCAGCAGGTTGGCATTTCCTCCCTGCAGAACAGACACATACGCATACACTGAGTATATGTGGACGTCTGAGTGTGGGTGTGTGTGTGTGTGTGTGTGATGCTTATTTCAAACTATGTCTCACAATGTACTGTATATAAGTGTGTGTGTGTGTGTGTGTTTTTATGTGTGTATGTGGGTGTGTAAGTGAATGTGCACACATCTGCAAATCAGACATCCTGTGCAAATGTTTTTGGTGCAGACATATACATAATACACTTGCATTCAACATGCAGGATATGCGTGCAGCGCATCAAAAACAGCCAAATCATATTTTCAGAAAAGCACCCCAATATGACAACATCAGGGCTGTACTACTGGCCTTATTTAATATATAGATTTATTACACTGGGGGCAGTTTTTTTTACTACGCTTCTGACACAAGAATTAATGGAGTGGGACATAAACATGAGTTTTACAGGTTTCTGACAAGTTCAGGGTGTGCAGTACACTGCAGAAAATTTACATCTTAACATACCTGTATTCAGTGTTAAAAAAAAAATCTGCCACTGAATTTTCTTGAATCAAGTGTAATTTTCTTGATAACAGCGGGCTGATCTGCCTTATTCTGCCTTGTTTCAACATATTTATACTTGATCCCAGAAAAAAAATTGAAACAAAAAAAAGCACTGGAAATAAGTGGAATTAACTCATCCCACTGTCAGATTTTTTTTGGCTTTAAGAAAAATGAAGAAAAAAGTTTGGAGACTGAATGAAAATAAATTACCTATTAAGATGGAGATTAAGATGGAGTTTTTTTTTTTTTTTTTTTGTAACTGTACAGTATGCCAGCTGTATGCCAGCTTTGAATTATAACATTTTTCTCTAAAATGCTCATTTTACATTTACAAGAGCGTCATTCACTAATGTGACTACAATGTACACTAAAATGAATAAACTGCAGACTGTATATTTAAGATCATTCTTGCCCACAGTCACATACTCCCTGGTTTTACCACTGAACTGCTGCTGCAATCCCTAAAGTGGATCTGTTGATCTTATTTCAGCTGTTGGAAAGTTCAGTAAATGGCTTGGTGATTAGTTGGTTAGGAGACAGAAGAATAATAACATGACACTTGTTCTACTAAAACATTCAAGAGATAATGGTCTTCAGTAGCCTACTAATTCAGGATATATGCTTGATAAATGCATAAAGCAAAACTACAATGGCTACCACCCAGCTGAGAGCCACAATTTATTTTCATTGGCTATTGGATTCTTACACAACTGATGGTTGCCATTGGCAACAGGACCTGGCAGGAAGAATCAAGAGGCTAATTTGCGGGAGAGAGACAAGCATCTATACTCATTTGAATGGCACTGTTTATGTTGGAGGATGAATGTACCCCCACAAATGACCTGAGGTCCTCAAAGAGCCACGGGGGTGTAGCAGTTTCATAATTGAGAAAAACTGGTTGTTGAGATACTGACCTTCTTTAAAACACTGTCAGACTCCGTCCTGCGTAGATCACTTGCCATGTCCTCACCCTCGTCTTTATCTCCATCTGACATGAAGGGAAAACATGGAAAGAGTACATGAGCAAGACAGCAGAGAATTCACAGGAGCTGGCTACATGAACAAAGGCCTTACACTAATATCTGATTTTAAAATGTGCTACAGCACTTTTGTGGCCACATTGTTTATTTACCTCAGCAGAGCGTGCTGCATGTTACATGTGGAGAAAAGATTAACCCTGTCCATGGTTTGGCAGCAACAATATTGCAACCATGAGCTCTAATTTAAGAAACTAAATTCTGAAATTCTGAAAAAGGCTGAATTGGGCAAACCATAAAGCAGAGAAATGGTTAAACCAATTCGCCATTTCTGTGACAGTAGCAAAATCACAACAAAACATAGTTCCAATAGTGAACATATTTAATACATGAATGTATTTTGTTATTATGTTATTATTATGTATTTTGCTTACCGATTCACAACAAATTACAACCTCATTAAACCTATGCCCTTCAGCATTGAGATTGTTCAAATAAATTAAAATGCACTGGACATTTGATTAAATTTGAGTTGCGGGCTCAGTTTTACTGGGTAAGCACTGTAGGTCTGACTTTCCTTCCAAAGTGCACTGAGTGTAGTAAGCATTTTGGTCAGATCACTGAGTATCACATAATGGTGAACAACAAAAACATAAAATAAACCCTAAACAGAAAAAAAAAAAAAAAAAATTATGGATTTGGAAAGCTCATAGATATCTCTGGACGTGAGGAGACAAAAGCAGTGATATTGATACTGAGTGGCTGGAGTGAAAACCTGTATATTTTCTAGACACAATAACGACAAATTTGGCTGTGAAAACTTGACCTGTATACTACCAAACTACTTTTTGTGCCTGTCCTCAACATTGGTCATCCGGGCATTTTTTTCAGTATTGCTGCTGATGCAGAAGTCTGGACCTGGTAACGGATCTGAGCCAGCGTCAGAAGGGTCCTGCCCTGAGCTTGTAAGCCACCTGTTCAGAAGTGTTGCCCCAGGCCACATTTCCCACAGGATGCTTCAGCTCTGCTGTTTAAATCCCAGTCTCCTCTGTTCTATTTAACAGTGCTAAACAGAGGCGCTGAGGGAAGCACGGGGCGTGGCTCCTGCTGTTGCTATGTGATGATGGAAAACACGTTCAGCGTGGCACTCCTTTAGTTACTTTTCCAACCATGCCAAGCTTGCAGTGCTGTCAGGAACCAGCCACAGCACACTTAACACTGACAGTTGTGGCACTGAGCTCATGTTCTTTTCCACACTAACAATGAAAGAGCGAGTAAGGGTTCAGCATCTCACAAAAGGACACTTCAGCAGGGAAGAGAAGTGAATTGGCTGTTGATGGAGACACATTAGCTTTTGTGATGTTCAAAATGAGACCTACAATCTGTCCATAGAAACTAAAAAAGCAGGCAGAGCATTGGACTTACTCTTACTGCTGCTCATCTGGTGGCTGTCGAAACCTCCAAAGGTTTCGGCCCGACGGGGCAAACAAACTGGCCCTGCGCCTCCTCCCTCCTGGACACTGGCCATCGCCCCGCCCAGGCTGCCATTCACCAGCTCCTGTAACGTCTCCACTGTCACACACACACACACACACACACACACACACACACAGGAGCATCAGCAGTGTGCAGGACAGTAAGTGAATTACCCAAGCTAACTATGTTACAGTCCAGCCCTTAACCCGTGGGCCCTGCCAGGTTGCTAAGCGACTACTGAAAACACGTTTCAACCACAGAGCTGTTTTACTTGAAGTTGAAATATGCATAACCTCTGAAAACATACTATATATATATATATATATATATATATATATATATATATATATATAGTAGATAAATTTGACATATATCACTATGACCTGTCCATTGAAATTAAGGAGATAAGTGCTGATGGTCACATCAGCTCATAGTACAACACAATAACCTCAGCAGGACAAATGATATTACTGCAGCGACATCACATATCAAATAAGGACCTTCACTGCCCCAGGCTGTAAAGGGAAGAGATGAAAAATACACAGTAACATAAACATCACCTCAGTGCATCTGCTGCCAGCTTGTTTCAACAGTGAAGGCCACTGTAGGAGTTACCCTTTATCCATTTATCCTGCATCTCTCTTGCATTAGCACTGTATGCAATGCTTTCTTGAATGTGTCGCAGTGTAATGAAGAAAGTATACTGTGATACACAACTCTGGTGTTTTTTGACCGACTAGACTGTTCCATGTTAGCTTTTACTCCACCAGATTTGCCCACGGTTCTTTGTAAAGCGCAGCAGTAGATCAGAGAGCATGGGGTAAAGAAAAAGACTTGTGCAATAGCTGTATCTGCACAGAGGTTTCTCAATCTGTGCTGAAAACTCACTGCTCTGACCCCTGCAGTGATTATGTTAGCTTCCACCAACCCAGCTAATCCAGGCATGGGGGCCAACACGGAGGTCAGTTCATTTCAATTTAAATAATGTTTTATCCAAAACACAATTATTGAAATACCTCCACCACAAAATAGGTCTTTGTACATCCAGGCTATCAAAAAATAATTTATGTCCCATCATAGCAGAATGACAACTAGTTTTTATACTTAATCGACGTGCATTTACCATGGCCATATCAAATTCAGATTTTCACAGGCTGCTGTTTATTGTCTAGATTAAGGAATTTTGTTCAGTGTGATTATAGTGGCAAGCAATATGACATAGCTGGCTATTATTCTACACTATATATGATTTTATACAGTGCAATGACATTTGGGTACACACCTACAGTATATGAAATGTGTAATCAGATGTGAATTTGGATGAACAAGACTTCCCCTATAATACTTAGACCAAAACATGATTATAAGCAAACGCATTCAGACACACTTGCTTACAATGTAGGTACATTTATAAAGTGTTGATGATTAGAAGTCTGAGATTTTCAAGTTACTGAATGCAAGCATACATTGCTTATTATACAGACATTTTCCAATTTTGCAGTGTATTTTCTGGACTTGTTCCAAAATTGTCCAGACCTGTTGTAGGGACCCTGTTTGGATTTCAAAAGCCAACCGAGGGTTCCCTCAATTAAAGTCTCAGTTCATGCTGATTTACTTTTATGAATGTTAGATGAACACTGACGCCAGACATCTAATACTGTTGAAAAAGAAAAACACACACACCCACACACAGTCTCCCTGTCTCCCTCAGTGTCTCTCACACTCACTTTTCTCTTTCTGTCTCCATCACACATACGTTCTCCCTCAGTGTGTTTCAATTTCCAATTCCATCCAAATGTCACGCAAATTCTATGCACAATTTTAAAATGTCACAAAAATATAAGGCAAATTGGATGCATTTCCATCAGATGGGCTGCAGTCAATACATGGGCTTTATAGCCATTTATAAAAGTTCACAAAAACAGTTGATCATTATTGGCAAGTGTTGAGAAAACTGTCAGCTAAGGTTGGTTAGATCTCATGCACTCATCCAAAGGCAAAAATAAAAGAGATGCATTTGATAATGTGCACAGACAAGTGGTCATATAATAGCCACAGGCACTTTATACATGGAAGAGATGGTAAGTCTGACCTTTCAGTGAGTTGTAGAAGACAGATATTTTGTAGACAGCATTTCAAAAGACCCAAACCGACTTTAAACACTGGAATCCAATGAGATCTAACCATTTGTGTGGCTGATTATTCAAAGCCTGCGGCAGTATTTCTTCAGTAAAATGTGTTTCCACTGCTTTTATTTTTTAGACGAGAACCTAAAAAGTGTGATATTCAGGAACTCTCTGCTTCTATTCAGCTCTTCTAATTCCATAGAAAGTAACTGCCAAAACATAAAAAATAAAAAAAAACTTATATGGAAACAAACCTAAGCCACATCTTTCCCCTTTGTCCGTCTCTGTTTCCCTGTTTCAGTCAATTCAATTCATACTATTTTATTGCTATGAATACAAGGATCAAAGCAAGCATCTACATGCAGCTGCATAAAATCAAACTCTCTCTCTCTCTGTCTCACCTTCCTGCAGGGCATCCCTCATGATGGTCGCCCCCCTGGGTGGCTCCGGACCACAGGCTGACCTGAAGAAAGGCTCAACTTGCCGGCAGGCGTCCTCGGCTGGATTCAGACCCTCCCACATCCCCCTGAACAACTTGACCTTCTCCTCCAGCAGAGACATTATCTCTGCATCCTTCTGCCTCAACATATCTGACAAGGAGAGACAGACAGGAAGAAAGAGACAGGAGGGATGGTAGATGGACAGAATAAAAAGACAAAATGGAAATCACACAGGAAGGACAGAGGGAAAGGAAGGAAGAAAGGACAAGATCGAAAACACTGTATGTGAATACTGAAGGTATATACAGAAAGAGCATGTTATTTGTACTAAAGATGATCACACACACACACACACACACACACACACACAAACACACACACACACACACACACACACACACACACACACACACACACACACACACACACAGCATGCTCTTTTCACCTCTCATCTCTTTGGCTTTAGTCTCCAGTTGCCTCTTGTCGTCCTCCGTCTCACTGGGAATACCTTCATCCTCATCCTTCTCTCTGTCAAGCCAAAAAAAGCAAGAATCCTCAATAAGATCTACAGCATCTGCAACCATCCATCATTTACAACAACTACAATCATTCATTGTCTGCCATCAACCACCTTCTAAATCCGAGCTGTGAAACTCAAAATCACTAAAGGAGCCATATTAAAATATCACGGCCAGTTTGAGGGCCAAACAGGGCCTATATATGTTCTGTGTCAATTTAAAAACAATGATTCATACACAAGTATGAACACTGCATTCCTTCCCAAAAATGTCTTTCTATAAAAAAAGCAAGGCTATATAAAACCAAACCGCTTAAAGTGGAGAATGACATGATAAGTCCACTGCATCGTTCAATTTTTCTGGCATATTGTATCTGCAGTCCTACCCTGTATCCTTTCGATCACAAATAGTTTCATCCCATGGAATCAAAATTAAACAGGTAACTGATACTGAAGAAACCTATAGTGATACGTATTTCTTCTCACACATGCACATCACCGGCATGCAAATCCAACCAGAAGTAAATGTAATATTTTCATGTTAAACCACATGCCAAAATATAACAAAGTATTTCATAAGTGAAACACAAAAATACAGGGAGGTTGACTTGTGATTATAAAAAACAAAAACATAAAAAAACATAGACATAATGTCTACTAAGGTTATATTCTTTCATTAAAGCCACATCAGCTAGTTACAGAAGCTATTAACTGTCCTGATGCAAGCGATCCCCTGGGCTGCTGATGAGCTCATCAGAGGAAGGAGGTGGAGGGGTTGGAGTGCATGCAGGTATTTTGTCTGATCACAGGACGCTGCAGTGCATGTTTGGGTTTGTAGTATCTGCATGTGGACAATATTGAACTGGGCTGGTATTAATAGAAAATTAAACGTCATCTCACAAGCTCTTAAAAATTGTGTCATGGGCCTAATCTGGCCCCCGGGCCTTGAGTTGGACATAGGTTGTCTACATCATCTACAACCAACCATCATCCTAGTATGGTCTTGTGGAGCTCAGTGGTTAGAGCAAGGAGCCAACACTCCCGGAGTTAGGGGTTCAAATCCCACTCAGCCCACCTATACGACAATAGATGCCATCAAGGCACTCTAATACTGCATTCATGCCACATAATTATAACCGCTGATATGAGAGGATATCATGGCTGATACAGCAGCTTGATCAAGCACTTATTACAAACTGCTTTAGAGAGCAACAAACTGTACAATTAAGGGGAATAAATGACTAATTACCTCATCTTGGTTGCATACTTTATTTCTTGCCAGAGTGTGTTGCATCACATTCTGACATAAAGTATGTCATTTGATGGCACCTGGCACTACAGTAACACAACATTCATTTTAAGCATGGTGTCCCCAGTGAGACTTGAACCCTTAATCAACCCCTGGCAGTGTTGATGCCTTGCTACACCCATAGAGTCACACAGGTCTAAATATACAGTACATGATAGAGTTTGGCTTGGGTGGATTAGACAGTCAGGAGAGAAGTAGAAAAACAGCTCGTCTATCTGTGCGACTCCTGCCAACAGCTTGAGCTCCATCTTGTATTTTGACAGAAGTCAGAGAGGGATATGGAGGGAGAGGGAGAGAGAGAGTACTAAACCTCCCTCCTCCCCACCGGGCTGCAGTAGAATAATCCTCTGCTTATAGTGAGCTGCCCTTGAAGCCAATCCAACATTAGACTGTCCCTGAGTACATCCCATCCCCAGGTAGAGTAGCACTAATCCTCCTGACAGCACAGTCCTCTGTCACAGCTTACCGTACATTACTATCTAAAGAACTGGGCTGGGTCTAACTCCTGGGTTATGAGGGAAATAGAGGTGAACTCTCAGATGCAAGCTCTGAATGTAAAGCACCTGGAATGTGAGGTGCACTTTGCAACAGAAGTGAAGTCTTTAACTTAACGAGAAGGTGAAATCAGGACAAGGTTTGAGGAAGACAGGTGATAGACTTGGATCCAAAACTGCAGATTTAAAAATTACTATTACAAGTTGTTGTTTTTTTTTCCTTAAAAGGGAGGTTTTTTTTTGCTTTTTTTTTTTTTTTCCCAAAACAGGTTTGCTGAGGAGACGTCCACAGAAAACAATAAAGCTCTATGGCAGAGGAAGGATACATATATTATTTAAACTGACCCCCACCCTCCAAAAAAAGACATACCAAATAATTAGGTAAATAAAATGAACAAAAAAAAAGGATAAAAATAATCCATACACATGTTTTGTTTTATTTTTGCAGGCCTACTTACATGGATTGCATGGCACCCTGGATGAGCTGCATCCAGGTGTTGCGTTCTTCCTTGGAGCTGGCCAGAACCTCCATCATCTCCGGCTTCTCAATGCCCGCCGTGATGAGGAAGAGGCCGCGCTCCTCGTTGGCTACCTCCCTAACGATCAGCTTCTGGAGGGAGATGACTGTGGAGCGCTGGTCCTGCAGGGAGAGTGGAGGGAAGGAAGGAGGGATTGATGAGGGAGAGTAGGGAGGGAGAGATTGAGAGACATGGCGACAAAAAGAAAAGGATTATTATGGGAGGGTCAAGGGAGGAGGAGGAGGGAAAAAAGAGGGGGAGAAGACAGGGTGGCCATGAAGGAGGGTGGGATGAATGAGAAGAGGGAGGGAGGTAGGTGGGAGGAACGAATGGAGGGCAAAAAGGAAAAGAATAATTATGGGAGGAGCAAGAAGTAGAAAAAAGGAGGATTGAGAGTGAGGAATGCAGGAGGGGTGAAGGAAGAGGAGAAAAAGATGGAGGAGAATAGAAGAGAGTTTAAAACAGAAAAAACAATGATTATGGGAGGTGCAAGCAGTTGAGAAAAGGAGAAGGAAGCAGGGAAAGATGATATGGAAGGAAGGTGTGTGAGGGAGGAAAGATACAGCCGAAGGATGGAAAAGAGTTAAGGAGAAAGGGTGAGGAGAGGTTGGGATAAAATGCAGCGTAGTGAGATGGTGGGGAAAGGCAGACAGATGGAAAGAGAAAAAAAAAATGACCATTAGGATCTAGTTAATGTTATCATCCACATGGGAGTCCACTGGCTGCTGAAGCCTCAGCGGTCTTGCCATCCCTCAAGGCTGTAAACTGCTCTCCAGATGAATCATATTTCAGTAGTGCAACATCATAAGTTGTTACTCACTGCTGCTCTGTAGCTGCTAAAAGGAGAAAATAACACATCACATCCTCTCTCCTACATCTTCTCTCCGTCTTTATCTCTCTCCTTATGAACTCAGTGCTTCTCCATCATCCGTGATTACTCTAGGACTCCATGATTATTTGTTTCTTACATTGCCTGGGTGCTGTGATCTCTGACTCTTGACCTTCTGACTACTAGTTGCTTTTAATTCCACTGATCGACGGTGGAAATTGAAGCTTATTCTATTACTGTAGTCACATTTCTGTTGGATAAGTGTCATTGCATCACATCAGTGCCTGTGAAATGAACATTTCACCCAAAATCCATACCAGTTCATATGGCTGTCATCCAGTCAAACACAAACTATTCCTCTGTTTGATTTCAGCAGGCTCAACGGAGACATGCCAAGCCTTTTCCATGATGGATGTGATTATTATGCCACAGGCCTGCCTCTATTTCCATTCCCATGCTGTGTGCTGCGTGCATGTGTGTGTGTGCCACGCCATGAAACAGTTATCGCTGTAAACATGGAAAAAACAGCTCAAAGGCTATATAACATGTAGCAGCTGGGTCGGATGCCCGAGGCTTAGTTCAGCAGGTCCAGTTAGCTTGCTCCCAGCAGACAACGCTACAAAATGGAAGACCTAGCAGGCCGGCTAATGCTATCAGCAACAACAACAGTGGGATAGGAAAATACGACAACAAGGTCTCTGGCAATACTCAATAGGGCCTTTATTGCCTGGAGTGGGTGGAGGGAGGGGAAGAAAGGCAGAGGGGAGGAGAGAGGGAGACACACAATAAAGAAAGAAAGCAAGAAAGACAAAGAAAGAAAGATGAAATCAGGGCCTTACCAACAAGGCGAAGACATATTTCTGGTCTTTCTCTTGAAGGAAGACTAAGACGTCTGATAGGAGCAGAGCATGAACATCTGTAACACCAAAAGATAGAGATGGAGAAATTCATGTTGGACACAGGAGATGTTTAAATACATGAACACATTTCTACATTCCTTTACTCTACAATTTTACAGAGAGAGGGCAAAGTTAGTCACTAAATCAGTCAGCATGTCAGTTGTGTTTCCTCACCCTTCAGTCTTCCCTGGCTGTTCTTTAGCTGCAGCGCTCCATCGTGGAATAACCTCCTCCTCAGCAGATCCTCTCTGGCAAACATCTGACCGCTCTTCATCATCATGATGGACTTGCTGTCCATGCGGCTATGGAATTCCTTCAGACGACGCTTCTTCTCGTGCTCGTTCACTTTGCCGTCTACTGCCGCAATAACCTCCTTCACCAGCCGCACGGCGTCCGTCAGGTCATCGTAGTCGTCCTCACCCACTGCGTGCATCATGGGAAGACAGAGGTCAGAAAGGCAGGCTAGCAGTCTACTGATTAGAGAGAATTTTATCCCTTTAACAACAGCATTTCCTTGAGCAAAATATAAAATCCAATATCCTATTGCTGACAGATGCACGCTATAAACATTGCACAGCTTGTGAGTGTAAAAGAGGGTGAAAAAAATGTGTTTATATATGCAAAAAGTCCCAGCCCCACTGAGACATGCATATGAACACACAGCATTTTACCCAGCTAAACAAATCACTATTCAAGTATTGAGTCGCAAGATGTCTTCTTGTTAATGAACAATTCTACCACTTGAGTGAAATTGCTTCACATTACCAATGCAACTCAGCTTGTTTCCCCAGATTTTGTGCATTGTGATTTTGTGAATGTTTTCTCTGCACAAAAGTTGACCTATGCCAAATTATCCCAGCTCCAAATAAAAAAGAAAAACAAATACATAAAAGATTTAAGATTCAGATTTTTTTTTTTTTTTCGTTATTTACCCATTATTTATCCAAAGTAGGTTTAATACATGTTCTTTTGTGGCCTCACCCTGCCTCATATTCATACACCTCCACACTGATCTAAAACTAGCCCTTAAATTACAATGACAGAAAAAAACATATTTGATAGTTTTGAAAATTTGAGCCACCAGGGAAAAAAGAGGAATATTTATTAAAATCATCTTTATGGTACAGTTCCAAATTTGAATAAATGTTCCTCCCATAATTGCTCTAAGTTCACCTTTCTTACTCATAAAAGGTCCATTCATGTCATCTAAATTGGATTTTAGAACAAATACTATAGTTTGCCTCAGAATTCTGCAGCACAATGCACAGTAATAAGTCATTTATGCACAGCGTTTTAATTCAGTTTCTGGGGTTTCACACAGACACACACACACACACACACAATAGCACAGAGGTACACTGTCAGTGCACTACACCCTACGATGCAAAATTATGACTTTTGCCCCAGAGTCAAATATAACCCTTATTTTACTTCCTACACACTGTTTCTGCACTGCAACTGCCAGTGATGGCCTGTCAGTCAAATGTCAGTCAAAAGTCAAGTGTGTCTAGTGTTGATGGCTTTTTCCTGTTCATCAGGTTTGAGTTTCTGTAGGTGGCACTCTTTTCTTTGCCTGTTCAGCCATGGTGGCTATCGCTGCTCACACTAACTACCCAGCTCTTTCATTTATCACACACAAACCTCTGTTGCTCTGTGCAATGTAAAGGTAAAATGTACACGTCCTGCATGGCAGAGCATGCCGTGGTGTAGTGGGTTTTTTTGGTGTAACATGCAACAAAACCAATCAGAGTGCCAACTCCCATTTCCTTTAAAAGCCAGGTGCATTTGCACCTTGCAGACTGGCTATTATAATGGCATATTTTCCAGGTAAGAAGGAAAGTTTCTTTACACAGGAAACAGATTTGCTTGTGCGTGAAATGAAAGCATGCGAGCACATCATCTTCGAAAACAGCAGGACTCTACCAAAGCTCCCTGGGATGGAACAAGCAGAGTATACACGTGATTGCACACCCCGCCTATGTAGGCGCGCATTACTAACTTCATAATGCATCCCTAAAATAACAGTGAAAACTGCACCACTGACTTCAGACCTGTTTTTTTTTTTGGGTAAATCACTTTCAACTGCCCCAAGATAGCAATGCAACAACAATGTGCCTGACCACACCTCATTTTTAGACCAACACGCCAATGGGCACTCAGATGGCCGCAAGTGCATTTGCTATTTGCACAAGGTGGGCACTGGATGGGAAAATGACAGCTATGTAGGTTGGAAACTCGCAAAGACACTTATGTTGCGCTTGACGCTGCTTTGTGTCAGGTGTAAAATAGAGCCCATGATGTGTTCATGAAACTGGATACAGGTGAACCACTCTTGGGCTCTATCAGTAAAGCTATATTAGCAACAGTGAGTAGCACAATGGGACATTTATTATATGAATTATATGATTTTGAAGATAATTTCTTGAACATCAAAGAGAAATCTAATAATGTGCTTTATTATGGCTCAGGGAGCAGGGAGGTCAGAGGTCAGAGTCAGCTATAGAACAGCAGCCATGAAGCTGATTCAGTGTATTGCTCCAGGACACTTTAGCAGGGCACAGGTTTGCCAACATGAGAGACTGAACCCAGGAATTAAATTCCTTACTATAGCAATTCATTTAGAGAAATACAGATGGCGGGCTAGAGGTCTGCTGGCCAGCTCAAAACATCTGTGATATGCATGTCTTGTATATTGTGCACTGATTTTTTTGACTCAGTGTGAAATATCTTTCCGCTAATGAGAAATATTTTTGTCCTGTGCTTGTTGTGCTCCAGTGTTTCTAAGCATCAAAATAGTCTCTCTGTGTGAGAATGGTGTGTTTTTCTTGCTCGGTATATATCAGTGTTGGCAGGAAAGAGTGTTTTTAAAGCACCTTTGGGATTAACACAGAGCTCTCCCATCCCACATAGAACTATAAACAGGCTTTGGGATAGGATTAGAGTGAATGTACACAGTGGGAGGCCAGCTGACGAGAGCTGGTTTGAATCAGATACAAATATGGCGTGACATATTTCAGCTGCTCAAGGTGCGCTTGATCTATTACCCCATGTGCTAAAAACATCCATCTTGACATATAAAATTGATTTCATGTCATATGGAATCTTATTTTTCTAAAACTGTGTGAATAGACTTGAAAATTCAAACTTTTTCAAGGACATTTCCTAAATAAGTGACATTTTCTTGAAAAAAAAAAAAAAAGATGAAACGAAAAGTGGAGTGAACTTCAGTATATCACCACTAACTCTGGAAATGATTGACAGATACTTTCAAGTTTTTTAAAACAAAATTTTAATTTATGCCTGAAGTATGAGACAAAATGCCCTTCAGATGGACATTGAAATTCCCTCGTACTATCCGTTTGAGTAAATAAGTGCTGTCTCTTACATAATCCTGTCCTAAAGAGAAAATTATTGCGTTCATAATGAATAGAAGAAAAAAAGAACACATCAATTAAGGACTCAAACTTCAGCAGCAGAAACTACAGAGGAAATAACCAATTGGTCGAATAAAAGAGAGAGACGTGAAACAGACAGGCACTGTCTCTATAGCTGATATACCGAAAAATGATTTATCATTTGAATGGTGATGTGGTCTCTGAACTTCCTCTATTCCCCAGCAGGTCTGATTAGAGAAGCTCTGAAATAACATGTTCAACGTTACGTTAAGGCAAACAGTTACATCACATACATTGACACATACATTAACAATCCTGGCCATCCAGATAAGTCTCAGCCAGGCTGACCTCCAAACTGGAACTTGAAGTTCCTGTTGCAGTTTTTCAGGTTCATGGTAGTATGTAGTAAGGCAGTATTTGTTGCATGCATGGTAACATGAAACTGACCTTTAGTGTGCTGCAGCAGCCTCTGAAACAGCACTGGGTACTTTGTTATCCTTTGGGTCACCAGCAAGATGCACTCTGGGATACCAAGCCTCCGCACGATGGTGCTGCTCATCTTTTTCTGGGGGATGAAACGAGAAGTCATTTTGGTGAAATTACAAGAGTCATTTGCTGTACATGTCAAGACTCATTTGTTGTATAACAAATTAGCAATAACACTGAACAGGGTGTTATTTTTCCTATGATTATGGATGTGCAATGCTGTCAGCAATGGAGCGTCCATAATCATAGTAAAAAATCTCTTCAAAGGGTATTGTGGGATTTATATAACAGTTTGCAACACAAATGTGCTGGCTAAAATGGCCAAACAGTTTTCATACAAACAAAAACAGTATGAAGTGAGAGAGGCAAAACAAAGGTCATCAACTTGCCTCTTAGTTAAAACAAGAGTTGGCATAGAATGCCATTCCCATAAAAAAATATTTATTATAAAACAATGTCGTCTGGAAATCAGAGAGATACATCTTTTGCATGACGCATTATGATTTATTATGGCTTGATAAAAGTCCACCAATGTAGAAGTCCAAATTTGACTTTTTACTGCTGCCTGAACTGCTGCTGAACTTTGACCCCAAAAACTGAATTGTTTGGCTCTCTACTGAACAATCATTAGTTACTCAGACTCACCCGATGACTTTGTGGTCAAGAAAAAAGAGTTTTGTGTTACAGTAAGTGGTTCTATGGCTGGACTTTTAAGAAAGAATTACCTTCAGCACCAGTAACTGAAAAATGCAGGATGAAGTTTCTGTTTGGCTGACGCATTTATCCCTATGTACAGCACTAATGCAGCACAGAGACAGCATAAATACATATAGTGGTGTCCACAAAGGACACCACTATATGATCCTCAGCTGAAGTGAAGGTCTTACTTTGATGAAAGCTTTGAAGCGTTTTTCTTTGGTCAGGAGCTCCTTGTAAAAGTGGACTGCTTCGTTGTGGCGGCTGCAGAACCTGCCGTACACCCTCTTCATGCTCTCAGCATTGGACCCTGAGAACTGGACCAAGATTTGACAGGCAAGAATAAACAATCTAGCCACCAATAGTCTATAGCATAACCAAATAAATACATACATAATTCAAGGCACTGACCCCTCCCCTAGCCTATAACTTTGTGGATCAAATGTGTATCAATGTTTTCTTTTCTTTTCTTTTCTTTTCTTTTCTGTTTTTAGACATGAACACCCACAAGGAAATACTGCATACAATTGTGTTGTATCCCAATATTCCAGTTACTGTTTGCAAGTTTCCACTATCTGTTCTTGGAGCAAGACAAGTGAAGGCTAGGGGCTCCTGCTCTGGGACATTTGCACTCTTGGTAATTGGGAACAAAACCAGGATAAGGATCCCTGATGCATCTTTAAGTTGCAAAAACCTGTATGCAGTGTATCTACTAAAACTCTTAGGATTCAAAGTGCTGACAATAGCTTTCTCATAGCTGAGGATGGTTCCCCATTAGAGGGATTGTTAAACTGGAAAATGATTTTGGACAGTTCACAAGATGATTTATGGACTATTTTCTAATGCACATTTTTATGAAGAAAATATAAACTCTTCTTTTTAATCTTTTTGACAAATGACTTGGGAAACAGTTGGTCTCTAAGGTTCCAACAATAATCAGTCAAGTAAAATAACCTGAAGAGTGAAAATTAAATTCACTGTTGCATATTGGGATTTCAGGTCTGGGACTTCATCATAGCAGCCCTCCCCTCCTTCACCTGGCTGACCAGGATGTCTCCTATCCTATTAATGATGAAGCCTCCCTCCAAGCTCCTCCCTCCAGCTGGCTCTCCCTTTTCCTCTCCAGGAGGCGCAGGAGGTGCTGGGTATGGATCTCCAAGAGCTCATCCAGAACAGGGAAAAGCCTCTCCAACGTCTGCGCCTCCAGCTGAACTTCTTTCTGCAGGCCTTTGCTGTAGACCTCCGACATGATGCGTAACGTCCGGATGTGGTGCATCTCTGTCTGCATCAGCTCTGCAGGATAGAATGATCCGGAGTCAAAGACTGACATCACAAATA
Source organism: Myripristis murdjan (assembly GCF_902150065.1). Classification (NCBI taxonomy): domain Eukaryota; kingdom Metazoa; phylum Chordata; class Actinopteri; order Holocentriformes; family Holocentridae; genus Myripristis; species Myripristis murdjan. The sequence goes on from NC_043982.1 coordinate 18,171,943, forward strand.
TGACATTTATTGGAGGCTTTAATCCAAGGTGCTGGAATAGGCCGTCCACATGGGACTAACTACAATGTTCTCATTAAGCCAAATTTTCACATCAACTAAATTTTTTTTATCAGCTGATTGCACTACTTTCAGTTTCAGCAATTTGACACTTTCAACCAGAAAGAAAGAAACTTATCAGTGAGTACACCAGCTGGTGTATTGTTAGACTGGCATGAAAACTTGCAGACCCTTCCATGGAACAGCAGTGGATCCCACTGGCTTAGAAAGAACATTGCGTAACATATGATATTGGGTAGAGGCTTTTATCCAAAGTGCTTTACAGTGCCATGTGGGCATATAGTTTGAAAATACATGCCCACAAATAAAAAGGGGAAATTTGAAGGCAGAATTACCAGTTTCTCTACCAACAGTAGCTTCTGTAGCTTGAAGGCAATGCAGCCAAAAGACATGTTGCATTCTGATTAAAAGTGGCTTGACGCTGGCATTTTCTCAGTTTGAAAAACTTGCTCTTACTACCATTATTGCTCTCTCCACTTACATATACAACCCATAACAAGCAAATATGTGTTTGCTGTCTCGCTGTTGTTGAAATGTACATGCATTCCAAGAAATGTAGGAAATCGGTAACTAAGGTGCAAGACAACAAGGAAGGCTCAGGTAATGTGGGTGCACCAAAAAGCAAATTAAGACAATAAATCACAAACTTACTCCTGGAATGAACATCACAGACAGATCATAACAGTGTAAGCGCATCTGAGAGTGAAAACTCCCTTTATAAGGCCTTTAGCCAAAAGGCAGTAATCAATGTTGAGCTCTTTCCTATGGTTTTAAGTCACTTACTTAAGTAAACCACAAATATACCCACACTAAGTAGCTGTCCCAAATGTTCTCCTGGAGATACTAGAGACTACAGCTACACAGGAAGATCCTCCAATACCACAGGCAGACAGAATGAATTATGCTTGTTTACATCGCGGTTGCTAGGTAAACCCTATCTGAGAAGTTTGTGAGTAATATATCAAGAAATGTATGAAAGGGATGAGACAAATCTTAAGAAAAAAAAAAAAAAAAAAGTAGTGTGAGTGTAAAGTGCAGTGCTCAGATGTACCATAGATGACGTCCTGTCTCTTCACCAGTTCTCTATCCAGCTGTTGCAGGTACTGTTGGTCCACACTGAAGCTCCAAGAGTCGGCTTCCAGCTCCTTCACCTCTGCCTCAAATTCCCCCATCAGCTGGCCGTCCATCATCTCGGTCCCTGCACCAACACCGCAGCCTGCATTTACACTCCACAGCTCACACTTTGATTTTACATATTATTTGCTGAATACTCAGTTCTAACTGGAAAATGAAATGGAGGTCTAACATTTTTGAGTTTGGAATTCTGTTGATTTCTACTGAAATTAAGTAGAGACACCCTAAGCCCTTGATTACTGCAGGCATATACTTAACTAATCTAAGTTACAAACACAGAGGACTTTTCCAGTATTATTTTTAAATTATCCAGGGAACACAGAACCTGCTGGTTGGAAGCTGAATATGAAATCTTTCCAGATTTGGTCACACTGCTAGGGTTGTAGTTTTGCTGAACTATTATTTGCTGGAAGCTCATAAATTAGATTAGCTTGTGAAAAAATCATTTTAAATCAATATTTTGTGTCAAATGATTAATATCTTTGGGAAACAGCCACGTAATAAGCTGGAAACTGTGCAGGGAACCAGTCATTATTGTATTGATTTGTTATCACCCCTTCTAACTATCAGATTGAAGTTTAATTATCCAGAAAATATATCCTACTACCATCCACCAATTCATTTTCTTCAGCATTAGACCTTGTTCTCTTAAACTGAGCTAGGGTAGATGGGGAAATTGCAGAGAGGTTGACTTTGTTCTGATGAAAATATTACCACTATTTTAATGAGAAATGCTAAAAAAGTTGAATTTGTCTGAGTGAGTATTTCCACTAGTTTGATTTTTATGCAAGATCACGGGAAATCAGCACTATTTGGCTTCTTGATTATTCAAAGGAAAGAACACTGACTGATTGTGATTTAAGAATGGAAGAGAGAAAAAAAAACTGAAACTTAACAGGTGTAATGAAAAAACTACAGCTCCCATGGAGTAATAAGTAATATATATTTAAAATCCAAAACAAGAAATACACTTACTTTTTTGGAGAAACAAAGTAACACTGACATAACTACAAAATTTTCTGAAAGTGGTTGCTCCCACACAGATCTGGCCCCTATATGGGGGAGGGGCATCCAACCAATAGTGTTCAGTCACACAATCAGATAAGGCACAGTGAAGCTGTTCTTGTGGCCTGTGGTGAGAAAAGCTCTATCAACACGCCTCATGTTGGTGTTTCATTTACTTTACCAGTCAGCTGTACATGACAGCTTCATTTCAGCTCCTGACATTAAAGCTGTGGTAAACTATCAGCTCTGAGTTTCAGTCTTAAATCCTGGTTGAACAAACTATGACCCTGTTATGACCCTGTGTGTCTGAGCTGGTGTGATGGTGCAAGGCTGATCCCATTAAAACACAAGTCATGTCTCTCTGTTTTCCAGTCTAGGAAATGGAGGCTCAGATCACAGCTGGTCTGCAGCTGTCCAAGGCAGTCAAGACACTGGTAGGTATGAGAGTGTGTGTGTGTGAATGTGTGTGTGTGTGTGGTGTGTTGTGGTGTGTGTGTGTGTGTGTGTGTGTGTGAGAGAGTGTCTATGCATGAGAGAGACAGACAGAGAGCTGACCTTCATCAGTGAGAGACTCCATGGACTCGGTGACCTGGTTGGTTCTGTTGAGGGAGTCAGTGGACTGGGAGAGGTACCGAAGGCCTTTAATGGGCATGTCGTCAAACACCGGCCTGGATGCAGGGATTATAATGATAATATCTTATCACCACACTGAGGAGATACAAAGCTGGCTCACACATTATGTCACTGATCTACATCAGACATAGAATTCATATGAATTAAAAGCACAGACACCTAATGAATGCTTTTAAGTAGTTATCTATACTCATATCCATAAACACCCCATCACTAAGCTGTTTAAAAATGCACTGGTTTTCACAGTAAAATTGCATGCATTTTGGGGGGTATAATCTTGCATTTTAAACTCAACAATATAATAACCTTAACAACCTTAAAGCAAAGTGATGATTCTTAAAGGGATGACAAACTAAATATGTAATTCTTCATTAATATGTCAAATGTTAAAATATTTAATGCCATTAAAAGGGTGGCATCATTTCAGTGTAGAAAACACAAAATTGCAAGAATTATAAGTCTTTTCTAATGCAGAGAGAGGCATATCAGTTGATTTCTCCTGAGTCAAACCATCAATTTTACTTGAGATTAAAAACTACTTTCACACATGAGAGTGGAGCCATCCAACAAGGACACAACCCAAGTTTTTTTTCCCCTCCCACCCACATTTGATTGACTCCACTAGCAGTAACAGGCAGTAGTAACAGTATGTGTTAGCTTGTTAGCATGGCATGCCAATAATTATTTTACCAAGCTGACATTATGAAGCTTTAGCAAGTGATTGCATCAGTGGTGGATTATCTCACTGTAAGCCTCCAAAGTGTAACTTTTTAGAAAGTGAGCTCTGCAGCAGTGTTTAGCTGTGAAAACAATTGCCAACATTGTTGTATCGCAAGTAAGACCCGGATCTATTTCAGTTCCCACAAACCTTTGCTGGACAGTTGTTGAGTCTTACCAGGATGGAGAGAATATTGTTACTGTACAAGGAGAACTAAAGCCCACCCAGCCCTGCTGCAAGGTATTACTGCAGAATACACAGCTTGTAAAACTTTTATTACAGTTATTGACTTTTAGGAACTTTCAAATATTGGTGGATGATGAAGATAATACTCAAGAATAAAACTGAAGAAAATCCCTGTTCGCTCTGGCTGTGTTTACCATCCCTTTCATGGTTATTTCAGATACTACAGTAAAATAATAGTGTTGCCCCTGCAATGCATTACTGAGGTTGTAGCCAAAACCAATAACACATAAAATACTCGTACTCATAGAATAAAAAAAGAAAAAAAGAAAATAATTAAGAACTACAACAACTATAATAAAGTATAAAACATCAACATAAAACATAAACTCAAATAAATGACTGCGTGAGACTAGAGTTACAAAATTCCAGGAATTTTCAAAGTTGGAGACCTTTCACGGAAATTAACGTGAATACAGTGGTCCCTCGTTTATCGCGGGAGTTACGTTCTAAAATAACCCGCAATAGGCGAAATCCGCAAAGTAGTCAGTCAGCTTTATTTTTTACAATTATTATAGATGTTTTAAGGCTGTAAAACCTTTCAAAACACTTTTCTCAGACAGGCATTAACATTTTCTCACTTTCTCTCTTGTTTAAACACTCTCAAAGTTCAAACCTTCGTAGAAAAATAAGTCCCGTATTATAGAATGAACGCATTCTGTACTGTACAGGAGACACGGCACGGAGGAGATTGATTGACAATGGTCTACAGTCCCTTAGCCAATCAGGACGCAGAACACAATGCGCAGGCTCTCCCCTAGCCAATCAGGACGCAGAACACAATGCGCTGTTAAAAAAAAAAAAAAAAAAAAAAGCATGCAAAATTGCACTAAAAAAAATCCGCGAAACTGCGAGGCCGTGAAAGGTGAACCGCGTTATAGCGAGGGACCACTGTATATGAGAATTAACGATAGTAAACTGGAAATTTGCAATATTGCAGGTTAGCCTATAACGGGGAACGTAAATGTAGTTGAAAAAAAAAAAAAAAAAAACATCTTGCAGCATAATCTTGGTTAAAACAACTAGATTTAATGCAAATTCAGTTGAATCTCTACCCTGCACTGTGCATTCCTCAACGCCATGCAAAGATCATTTCCTGCAAACTACAGCACACTATGTTTTTGTTGTTCACTGAAAGAATCCATTCAAGTTCTACTCATAAATAAATTAAAGTCAAAAATGTAATTTTTAAATATTTGTATTAGTTTGCACAGGTCTGCTTATGACAAAACAAAATGTTCATATTTATGTTTGAATATGATAGTTTGTGTAACTTACCCCACATTTCCAGTTAATTCCCATTAATTCCCGTAAATTCCCATTAATTCCCGTAAATTCCAGTTAATTCCCAGGGAAAGCGTGGGAGATATGTTCCTGAGGCATGTAATTAATCAGACAGTACTCATGATATGTAATCTGAAGATGTCATCATTTGTTAATTATGACTGTGATTATTCTCTAGTTAAGAGTGTAAATTTTAGACACCATTATGTAACTCAAATTGTTTCTGTGATTCAGGATTTGTATCGGACGAATGTTGTTCAGGCAGTTTTAATTGTGTAAAAACCTTGTATTAGCTGTGCATAAAAAAGCAGAAGGGATCATAGTCGCAGCTCCACTCCAAAAACAATAGCAGGAGTTAATGAATGGTATTAAGGCAAACAGAACAAAAACCTGAAGTAGCTTCTCCATGGACCAGCTCGGTTTATTGAACTCAGATTAAGGTGATATAGTAAACCTATTCAGCCGAGTTAATTTTGAGTTATTTTATAGAAGCTGTTGGACTAGAAAAATGTGTAAGAGAACCATCCAACTTGGAATATTTCCAAAATTCCCCAGTTTAACTTCCCATGAAAAGTTCTGAAAAGATCAATTGGAAATTAATCAGGAAATTTACCAGAAATTTTCCAGCTCTTTGCAACCTTACATGAAGCTCAAAATAGCATCACATGGACAAACATAGACACACCCACACACACACACCAACTCACCCGGCAATGTTGCTGATAGAGAGACTCTTTGACAGGTTGTTGCCGTGGAAAGGCATGATGCTGGTGTGTCTCCGTGATGATGGTATTGCCAGGGAGGAGTGGTCTTCAGGGACAAGATGGCTGACCATGGGCGCTCCCTCGTCACGGTGGCTGGACCAAGAGGCAGACAAACAGACAGTTAGCAGCAGCCTGCACTCTGATGAGAAGTGTGAATGAGATTAAAATGACAGGGGATCCAAGAGGGAACCTTGTGGATCCCCTTTATACCAGCTCATTCTCACATTCCTCTCATTGTTGTGTACTGCATGTAAATATTTATAACTTACAGAATTTATTAAATTATTGTCCACCTTTTTCAATATGTTTGCATCTCACATGCTTTCTATCTAAGTGAGTTCTGCTATTGACAAAAATACTGCTGCTTCTTTTCCCTTTTTCCCCACATCTTGTTGCTGGATTAAATACTTTTGCACATTTTTAATCAATGCATATCTACATAACAGTGTTGTAATTGTTACTTGGGCAGGTTTATGTAACCTCCATTTGTGCTACTCTAATTTCAACTTCATTTTTTTTATGTACCCTATTTTCTGCTGCAGTGATTCTATTTCCCCATAGGGTTTAGTAAAAAGTTTCCCTTTATCTAATAATATCAAAGGGTTCATGAACCTTGATGGTATTTCCAGGAGGCTCTAACATATGGGGGTTCTTCAACAAATCCTTTTTGACCCCTAAGGTTTATTGACTTCCTTTGGATTGCAGAACAACCCCTAAGGACCCCTTGTTTTTAGAGGACAGGAATGGAAACTAGCCTCTTAGCCAACTCTGGTGCAGTTAGCTGCCAAAACTGAGGAAACACAAACATAAAGGGTCTTAATAGTGTGTTGGTTTACCACAGCTTCACTGTGCCTTGGCACTGATTCTTCACGTGACTGGACTTTATTGGAGCAATGCCACGCCCAAACCATGATGGGATGCCTATTATTTTACGTGATTAATCATCTAAAGGACCAGACAGACCTGCTTTTCGATATACTACTCAAGCATTTCCTTTATTTTGGCAGTTAGCAGCGCACTTACACAAAGGGGGATTAACTGAGTAATGCCCCAGTAAAACAAATCTGAATTAGAAACCTAGGCTGAGATGGAAATTTGTGGTCATGAAGATTATGTGTGAAATCCAGGTTTAGTTTGACACTCACATTTATTCCTCATTGTGACTGTGGGAACGGAGCTTGAATCTGGTACTGCAAACTGCTGTCTGGGGAACTAGCCACAGAAACAGAGAACAACAGCATAAATGAACAGAGCAAGTCAATATCAGCTACAGGGATACAATATCAATACTGGGGCGCTTTGAGGAAATTCTTACCTTCATCTTCACCTTGGCACATGCAGGCAGGCCGTCCCTGCAGCTCTTATGGACACAGGCATTACAGTCTGGAAAAAAAACGGAGCAACAAGAAAGCTCAGTGAAAACCGTGGTGGCGGTGGCGGGGATGTGGGGGGGGTTAGAAATACTGACTGGTTTCCAAAGCCGGCCAGGAAACTTCACCAGCCACTAATGAAAGACAGACTGGAGCTGAGCAGTGATGCAACCAAGGGTAATACTGATAAAAAAATAGAAGAGATACAGGCTGGGGAACAACACACACACACACACACACACACTCACATAAAGACACAAACACCACACACACACACCACACACACACACAAAGACACAAACACACACATACACACAATATGCACATGCATTGCACGCACAAAAATGAGACTGCATGGGAAAATTTCTTTTACATAAACATTTGGAACACATATAATCATACTTGTGTTCAGTTTGTTTTATAGAAGATCTGTAAAATCTATACCGTGTCATCTGGTCAAGTGAGGACTCTTGTTTCCCAGTATTCTAAAAATGGTTATACTTTGTTTCAGTTTTGTGCTATCAAATATTTTGCGATACCAATGGCACATTTAAGGTGGAGATCTGATTTTTACAACAAAAACATGTGGTTCTATACATATAGCCTACTGTAAAACTTTATACAAAAAAAAAAAAAAAAATGAAGCAATGAGAAATGGTGTTATTAGTGGTCGACCAGGAAATACCAATGAGATGAACCGCCCTCTCTGGTAATGGTAAAGTGTAGCTGACAGTAATGCTCCATAACTTCATGTTCATGTTTCAGAGTTAGCTGGTTGCTACAATACATTATTTAATAGTGTGTTTTAGAAATTCATTTTCCTACAGAAAGAAATGTAAAACATAATCATGATTAAAAAAAAAAAAAATCCACAGCTCTCATCATATCATATCCATCCCAACCTATCACTGGGACTGTATTTACATGTTAGACATTTAGCTGATGCCCTTCAGGGGCATCAGCCCAGCAGGACATGTGTAGCTCAGCAGACAGAACAATACACCACCACTGCCAGGGTTAGGGGTTGTATTCCCACTGGGCCCACCATGTTAGAAATTTTGCACTCAAAAGAGCTTTGCATAAAGTCATCCCCCAAATAGTACATGGTATGTAACTATGTTTTGTAATATAGGGTTTAAAATGAGCTCCACAGTAAAACTAACTTAAATTCCTCTAATGATTTTCCACTCTTAATTGGTTTTACAAGAATTTTCCTGCTTTATGTCAGCATCTCACTGACTCCAGCTAATCTCAGACAAAGGATCACTGTATTTGTCTGCTGAATGGACATCAGCCAAACATCTGCTAGTACAAACGCTCCTGAATACACCCTCACAACTGTCTGTGGCTCCAACCATCCGAACCAGACTGACTGTGTGCACAACAAGAGCTGTTTTGCCAGTCTGCGGCCGTGGCAGATTGTCACCATCGAGACGAGGCAGTGAGGAACGCTGTGATCCATCGAAGAGCTGGCTTCTCTCTCTCTCTATCTTCTTTCTCTTTTTTTTGGCTAATGCCAAGGCTTGTGCAATAAACTACATCCGCCTCAGGCCTGCTGCTGCTGCTGCTGCTTCAGTGTAAACAGCTCAGAACTGTAAGTTGTTGTCTGTAGTGAGACTCCAGTTACACTCTAGTGCCGGGTAGTTTAGTCAGTTTCACTTCACACAGAGCATGAAGCTGCTTCAACAAAGTGTGTATGGTTTACATTCACATTTGCAAGGCAGGCACTGACTGCTTAAAGCCAAAGTAAAGACAATGCTTAATAACTAAGGGCTAAAAAAAAAAAAAAAAAAAAAAAAAAAAAACTATATCAAGAGCAGATGCTTCTAAACAAGTTGGTCCCAAAGTTAATGAATCAATTAACATCCCATCACGCTTTGAGTGCAGTATCCCTCCAGTATAGTTCAGACACTTGAATATGAAGACACACTTCAGCAGACCTTTGGTGGATCAATGCCCTACTAACAATCTCCATAATTTGGCAATTATGACTAAGTTATGAGGAGTTATGAGTATAAATGTGATTCACTTATCCAGAGCGGCCTACAATAAATACTTGATGTTGTGTATCCACTACAGCCTTTCTTCAAAGAGCTGGCTTCTTTTTGCTTTATTTTCAGTGTTGCGTCTTGACGATGCTGGGAGCTTAGCACATTTTTTAAATTAGAAATAAATTTTAATTAGATGAATTCCATTAATAAATGAGCACAACACTTAACAGGATTTCCCTAGTGTTACAGCAACAGGAGCCATGATCAGCGTTTTTCACAAGTAGCATAACAGAAAGAAAGAAAGAAAGAAGAAAGAAAGAAAAGAAGAAAGAAAGAAAGAAAGAACAAAAGAAAAAAAAAGAAAGAAGAAAAAAAAAAAAAAGAAAAAAAAGAAAAGAAAAAGAAAAAAAAAAAAAAAAAAAAAAAAGAAAGAAAGAAAGAAAAGGAGTTAGACTTGTGGACTTACGTGTACAGTGGAAGGCTTCCTTAGCGTTCAAAGCCTTGTTGCACTGAGAGCATTGTGTTGCCTGGACAGAGCTGACCGGTGCGAACAAATGACCATTCACTGTCCTCTTGTCCTTCTCCTTGCCCTCTTTGTCTTTTTCCCTTTTCTCCGATCCTTTTCCTGCAAAGTGGAAGCAACAGGGGTTAGGAACACAAACTGACATTGCCATGACAGAAAAATAACATTTTTCATTGGCCTGTGTCACCATTTTACCAGCTCGCTAGGTGTTTAGAGTACAACACAGCTCTGAACGCTGATTAGTTACCTGTGGTTTAGGCTAACTTATCAGCCACTAACACGGTATCTCAGCATTTGTCTGGTTGCTGGTGTTAATTTGCACCCTGAATCCAGCAGAGCAATACTAAACTCGGATATGGCGCTACACAGCAGGGGAGGTTAGCTCATTAAGTGATGCCTTGTTTATGCTGACAACAAATTCTCTCATTAAGAGACAAAGTGACCTTTTAAATGTTTAGATGTATTCTAGCCTCAGACAGAGCAAAAAGGCAGCTTTTTAAACTATAGACAGACAATGATGAGAAAATGGCAGTTTTTTGTTTTTTGTTTTTGTTTTTACAGCATTACTAATTAGAGGAAAGTGCTTTAAAGGTCAGCGTAAATAGCAACAGAAGCATATAATAAATATTAAGGTGTCATCAAAGATTATTGACATTAACTGACCATTAATTCCACGGGCTGGCACATTTACAATTTACATTTTAGTCATTAAGCTGAGAGCTTGTATTCAGGGTTAAATATAAGGTATTAGCAAAGCGGCTTTGGTGTCTTGCTCAAGGACACTTCGACAGGACTTGTGACTGCTGATTTATTCACACTGCCAAGGAATCAAACCTCTTCATAGCAGTGTGGTCTTCCTACACAAATGGAAACCCTGCAGTCTCTGCACTAGCACAGAGAAGTCACATTTAGCTGTCAGTCGTCTCTCTACACTGAGCTGAATACAGTGATGTAGACAAGAACAGAGCTCTTACTCTCTTTTTCATCACCGAGGCTCCACCCAAACCCAGAGGAAATGGGAAAATGGAGTTTCCATTTTTTTTAATGGCCAGTCCGGGGCCTCTTTGTTTGAGAGGACCACAAAGCTCTGACATATTAGTGCCCATTTAATCCAGCAGCTTGACGATACTGTGAAGCTTGCAGTTTTATTGCCATTGCAACACTTTGCACTTTATTCTTACTTCCTGCAACTGCAGCTGTCTCACCAAGAGTGAAGCACACTGTCAGACTTCTACAAACTGAAGGCTAAAGAAAGTACACTTTCAGTAAGTACACAGCAGCAAAACACACACACACACACACACACACACACACACACACACACACACACACACACACCTGTAATTATTATGCCTGATTCCTTATTCTTAACCACCAGCTGAACATCGTGGAATAGACATAGAACAAGCATGAGAAAAGAAAAAAAACAAACAAACAAAAAAATATATCCTATGTATATAAGCATAACAAGTAACTTTGCAGCAGAAGCATAAAAGTAATCACTTGTGACCATCTGAACCAGAAATTAAAACAGACAAAACAATGCAGATAAACAGGCACTGAGCTCACTACGAAGGAGAGAAGCGCCCTAAAGAGACATTTCAACATATTGCAAAAACTACTGTCATACATACTATCAACATGCCTTTCACTGAAATTTGACGGAGAAATCAAAGACTTTGTTTGCTCACCTCCGAACAACCCTTCCACTTTACTGAGAAGCTACAGCTCTCTTTGAATCTCCTGTACAACATCCCTGGCTGTGGCTGAGTGGCTGATGCTACCAGCACTGACACTCCATCAAGGAAGCAGTGATGAGGAAGTGGCATTTCAGCAATTCTCTTACATTTGGTACAGACGGTATGATGAAACAGCACAAACTAGATTCCCCTTTCAGTGCTGACTTCATAATGAATAGTAAATGTCTGTGGGTACCCAAAAACAGATGGGCTGGTGATTAACACAAACTAGATTTGACTTTGAAGGATTTTTGGACCTTATTAGAGGTTATTGCGTACTTTGAGAATTGTCTTGAATGTTATGGAATATATTATTGTCAGCTATACATGCAGCCATATGACAAACATGATGATTATTGAAGTCAAGTTGTGTTTGCTGTTTAAGATTAAACTTTTGTCACCACTTGCTCAATATTTTCTGTATTCATGCATGCACCCTGGCGCTGAGATTGTGATAGATTTATTTTTTTATTTATTTTATTTATTATTTTTTTGACCTTTGACAGAGGACATGCCAGAGGATATCCTGAACTTGTTCAGGGTTCTGTCACTTTAAAGCAAAGCATGACTGAGGTTAGAAAACAGCCAACTGTCTTCCTGCTTTACTTCCTGTCTCCCTCTCAGTGTCTTCTATTTCTGCTGGTTACAAAGAGGAAAGGCTGTGCCCAATTTGCAGTTTCGACTCAGGGTCAGCACTTCAGTACAATGATCTGAAGATTCATAACAGTTTTCTTTAGCTTCTTAAATCCTGTGCCCTCGATAAGATTCACAGGTCTCATATCTAGTGTAACGAAATCTGTCGGTAATTGCTCGTTTCCATGTCTCTGTGAGCGGCTGCCTTAAACTTAGAGTTTTTGGGTTAATTGCGGATGTGAGGACCAAGCAGATGGGCCATAGTCATTTCACCACTGTACGTGGGATGGGCCTAGCAGAGATACACATAACATATATTTAAATTAGCCTTGTAAATAGATTTACTGACTGTATTTTATGTTAAGTAAATCTGCTCAAATAATTGCAGAATGGCTGACTAGCTATGCAACTTACCCGTTTCAAGTGGTTTGCAATGTTTGATGTATTTGAATGATGAACAGATTCTTGCATACAGAGTTTGTGTTAAACTTTAACATTTTCCTTCACACGTTTGAAATGCTGTCATACTTCCTCTGAGACATGGTTATAGCCTGCCTAGTTTAACACCAGCTCACACCACCTAAGGTTTCAGCTTCTCTCATCAGTTAACCAGCAGCGCATGTTGTCATGTGGATTTAGATTTTTTTTTTTTTTTTAACAAGTGTACCAAAAGCCCTACTAGAATATAAAAATATACTTTTGATTCCCCTTATTTATCCTCATTGAAATGTTATCCCTGTGCATTTTTGTAAGATTCTATCTATTTTCTACTGTTATTATAATGCACACTGACTGACAAGAAAAAAAAAAAAAAAAAAACAACTGTGACTTGAAGAATCTCAGTCGACTGATGGGTCTCCAACAGATGATTTGATTTGTGAACTTTCAGGGGGCAGCCCCACAAAGAAGTCTATATCACAATATTTTACCACTACAGTTTCTAAATTGGAATACTGACCATTATTTTTTCAAATCAACAAATCAACTAATGAAATTCCCAAATCACTTCACTAACTGCTACAATAACCAAATTGCAATGTTTATTCATGCAATTTCCAAATTGAAATACTGAGCACTGCAATTTCCAAACTGCCAATTGCCAATCAATGATAAAACTGGATTTGCCCCTTACTTGCAGCAAGAAAGGAACGTGCTATTTTACATAGGTTGTAGGTAAATTACCATGTTTCTGTTTAAGACAGAAACACGTCTTGTCACATCATTAAACAGTTCATAACGTGGTGGTCAGAGAGATTTTCACTGACATATATTAATTATAATAATATTGATAATACATTAAATTTAAAAGTGCTTTCAAAAAATGGACACTTAAAAGAGTAAGTGATACATCAGTCTGATAAGGAACACTATACACATACAATAAAAGGGAAAAAAAAGAGAAGAATGCAATAAAAAGAATGGTGTATTATAATTTTTGAGGGTGTTTTCATAGCACTCTTATGAGATGTAAGTGGATCTGAGCTCCTGGTGTGACGGGGGAGAGAGCTCCAGAGTGTGGGGGTGGCGGAGGAGAAGGCCCTGTCCCCCCAGGTTCGCTGCTTGGTTCTGACTGCAGAGGTGAGGAGGTGAGTGTTGGCAGATCTGATGGAGCGAGTGGGAGGGTGCTGTAGGAGGAGTGAGGAAAGGTAGGACGGGGCAATATTTGGAGGGCTTTGTAGGTGAGGAGGAGTTTGAATTTGATGTGGTATTCAACAGAGAGTCAGTGGAGGTTTTGGAGAACAAGGGAGATGTGGTTTCTGGAAGGGGTGTGGGTCAGCAGTGGGCGGCAGAGCTCTGGACATATTGCAAGTTTTTGAGGAGATTTGAGGGGGATTCTGTACAGTAGGGCACTGTATTTAACTTCAGCAGCTAGATGGCTGAACTGGTAACTCACTTGGGGATCATGGGCCACAGAATTTGCAATGAATGGCTACAGGTAACTCTCACCCTCACAGTATAATGTTAATAGACTGGATTGCCAACCTAAAATGCATTTTAGCATACCAAATGTTGGCTCTATAATATGGTTAATGCCCCTTGCCATTGTCGAATCCACATTGTTGCTGATTTGTTGATATCTGGTGTATAAGCCATGTTATAACAGGTCTCCAACAGCCACACACCCAGAGTGACCTGGAAGGCTGCAGGATTTGAAGTGACGCTGAACTGAATGGTCCTTTGGGCTCTTAATTCAATAACTGTTGTTTTTTTTTTTTTTTAAACAAAATAGCACATCTGCCTTGTGCTACCATTAATTAAGAAGCCTCCATTTTGGTGCACTGCCCGTCCCCACTCTTGTGCCAAACCCAGTGTGCAAGCACAAAAATGCCACACGAAAGGGAAAAAGTGTTTTTCCAATGTCATCAAAATACCAAGAAGTCAATGGAGAGTGATATCGGACTGATGGAATGACTCTGATTTGTCTCAGCTGAGTTTTAGGAGGTTTGTGGTTATTCATAAGTTTTTTATGTCATTGGGAAGGGTGGAGTGTGTAGAGTTAGTTATGGATTTCATGGTAATGTAAAGCTGGGCACCATCTGTGTAGCAGTGGAATTGAACACGGTGTTGACAAATAGTTTGACTAAGAGGAAAGGACCAAGCACTGAGTCCAGAAGGTCAGTTGGTGTATTCATACCAGCAGAGTTTTAATATACTCCCTGGAAAATCATTGGTTGGGATATCCTTTGATGATCAAGGCTATACGGTAGACAATATTACAACAAGTTAGGTTGTGTGTAAAATTTTAATTTCATTTTTTGGTACCAACTTTATCTTGTTGTGATTAACCAAGAAAACAGCTTCTACTAATTGGTTATGTGTTACCACAGTGTGACAGAAGTCAGACATTTAGTAGGATAAACAGTGTTGATGTAATGCAAAATATGGTGTATTTTCTTGTGCTTCATAATGTTTTTATGTCTTTCCGTATCGCAAAATAGACTCAAGGCTGAGTCTATTAGCATAGTACAACTGTTAACATGGGAGCTGAAATTAAAGTTTTCTGCTCTGGTTAAACTCTCTTTACTGTCTGTAGCGGTCTTTTCTGTTAAAAAAAAAAAAAATGGACCATTTGGGAATATTTGGAAGGGAAAAGTCAAGAGAAACACTCTCCTTTTGCAATGACAGCTAACCTTCAACCCAGCCTTAAGCAACAGTGTTCCAAGATGAACAGGTGTGTGGGGTTTCATGTATGATTGGAGTGAGTGAAACTATGTTGATGGTACAAACTGCACTTACTAACACCAAAGTGCTGTGGTAAAGCAGTCCTGATATAACTAAGAATGACCAACATATTGCATTAATGCACCAGGCTACTTGCTGGTATGTGGATGTAGAAAACTTGTTTGACCCCATGGCTGGTGGCATGGATGCATATTGCATTTTGTTTCAGGTTGTCATGGTTTTGCATCACTTAGTGCATATTGTATTGCTCTTGGCACTCGGCAAGGCAAAAACGTTACACATAAATGAAAAAATGAATGAGTAAATGAATGAATGAACAAACAAAATGTATGAATGCACACACAGAGTCTCGTTCTTATA
The DNA here is from genome assembly GCF_902150065.1 of Myripristis murdjan. NCBI lineage: Eukaryota > Metazoa > Chordata > Actinopteri > Holocentriformes > Holocentridae > Myripristis > Myripristis murdjan. The sequence goes on from NC_043982.1 coordinate 18,187,580, forward strand.
GCAGTGCTCCACTCAAGCACCTATAAAGGTTTAAAGAAGAGGAAGGCCTTTTAGGAAGACAAATTATTCACTAAGCACACTGGAGACATCCGGACCCTCTTGGTGCTCATTTAAACAGTAAAATGACCAACAACATTCATTCACTCTCTCATCGTCATTAGCAATGCATGTCTGCCTTTTCAGCTCAAAGCCCAAAAAGCTAAGTGTTGCTGCAGGAGCAAGAGAAAGATAAATAACCTACAGGCAACATTCAGTTTTTGTATTTGAATATTTGTTTTTTCACATCTCCTAAGACATTTTTATTTCATAAAATGAAAATAAAAACTCCATGTTCTCTCACCCTGGTCTTCTTGTACATCTTGTTCTTGAGGTAGCTGAATGTCCGGCTGACCTTCGTCACACTCTTTCCCTCAGTGTCACTCCGCAATGGGCCAGGTTCCTCCTCTGATATACTGAAATATGAACACATACGCACACGCACACTTTTAACTTTGCAAAACAGCTGCTTTCACAACGTTTATGGCCATTTGTCCAGAAAAGGGAGGCTTCTTTGATTAGGATAGTTGTTCTATGTAACAGCTCTGATATGTTGATATAAATAAATAGCACATTGGAATAAGGAACTCAGTGTGGCTCTTCAGTTCACACATTTTTATATTGTTCTTTAAAACACAATGGAAGTTCAAAGTGGATCATTTGAGTGTGGTGCTGAAGAGTTTTTTATAAAAGGTTCTTAGTACCATAATGGGTTTTGCTGATGCTCCTGATACAATACAGAATCCTTTTTGCTAAAAATGTAAAGATCTGAGATGCCACTGAGAACAGCAATAATCCAGTATGACTGACCTGTATGCCACGGACCCAGAGGTGCTGGAAAACGACCTCATACCTGGAATGAAACAGGAGAGGAGATGAGCACTAGGACTAGGGATTTGGACAACTGAAAGAAAACCAATACATTGTCAAGTCTAGAAATACAGAAGCAGATTTTTTAGATACTCCCCAGTGAGAAATTCTCTTTTTCTACCCTGTTGCTGGCAGCAGGGTCTGCCAACCGGGGAACTTCCACAGATTTGGCCACACTGGGGATCAATCGTGGGAAGGTTTGGTTGGAGGATGACCTCACTAACCACTGAGCCAACCCGCCACCCTTAAATGTTTAAATATTAATGACTTCTCTGACTTATTGAATCACACTTTGAACAGGAGGTTGTTAGGTCAAATCTGAGCTACAAAACTCTAGGCAGGGATAAATAATGTGATATGCCCTCTTCTGCCTCAACCAGCCACCTCGATACCAACGAGCAAGGCATTTAAGCTTCAGATGTTCCAGTGGAGCTGCTTAGAGGCCAACAGCAGAGGACCAGCTTTACTGGGAGACTTTGACTATAAATGTGTGAATCAATGGGAATGTGAAGTAGGGTGGGGCTGAGAAAAAAACTTGGAGCTCAGCAAAACATTCCTGGAGAGATGTTTAGAAAAATAATTCTAATATTGATGAACTATTGTTCCAGTTGGTATTTTGGAGCTCTGTCAGTGACTCTCTGGCCTAGTTGTGGTTTTAGGCTGAATATATTCAATATGGCTGCAAAAAGCAAACACATGTAAACCAAAACATGTTGTGCATTAGCTATACACTTTCAAGCCTGTGCTTATTTGATTTCCTTTAATCTTATTTATATTTAGATTCCAAAAGCAACCGCAATGCCTGATAAATAAGACTTTCTACCAAATATTCTGTTTTAAACACAAATATGAAAAGTATGGCTTGTCTGTGCCGCATGAGAAAAAAAACAACCCAAAACAGGACAAAGAGGGCAAAGTTCTGACCTGACCAGTCAAGGAGACAGAAAACACCACAACTATCTTATCAAAGTTAATGGGAGATGAGAATAGAGAGGAAGAGTTTAGCACCTTTGTGTAAAGCTTACAAGCTTAGCTTAAATTTCTTTTGGAGAAGAAGGAGTTCTTCATTTCATGTGCACAGTTTGAAAGTCTTTTTTTCTCTCCATTTCCACCGGTTTCTTCATTTGTATGCAACCTAAATTTAGAGTAATCCAACCAAGGCCAACAGAGTATTGGGCAGGGCAGGCCAACAACATATTCAATCACATTTGATTCAACAGGGATTGTCAGCACAGAGTCTGCTACCTAGGTGAAAGATATAGCTATGTTTTCTACAATATCAACTCATCTACAAAACTATTCTTTTTGTGCTTTCACTTTGCAAGCAGCTTGAAAAAAAAAGTCACTAGAAGTTATTTCCTTGTGGAAATGTTTACCGCACTCCATCTTTTGGGCATCACTGCCCTTCAGCATCCAATCACACTCTGCAGTAAGTGTTGTAATTTTTGTAATTTACTTTTCTGATGCACCCACTTTCCCTTAATCTGCTTCCTGTACTTCTATCTCAGTTTGTAACATGGCCATATAATATGTGATATATCATATGGACTAGCTGACTAGTTTGAGAACATCGTCTGGTATATATTTGCAGCTGTGCCCCGAAAAATAAAGCGTGTCTTATGGCTGCATACCATTTTGCTCTATTGAAGACACTGATGTTAGAGAAATTAGTATCTGTGTCTCTTCTGTGGTAAATTTCTCCATGTATGATGTTGAATTCACACACACATGCATGCATGCATGCGCACACACACACATAAGTCTAAATGATGAAAAATTGAATGAACGTTTTTTGAGCACCGGTACAAAGCTGGGAATCTAGACTTAAGCTTTTTATGCTTTCGTGCTGTCAGTCCCTCAGATTGAGGGGCTGACAGCAAAACAGGACATTTAACATGCATGGTCTAGGCAGCTAATTTTCTACTATCAAGCTGTGTTGTAACTGCAATCAAATATCTCAACATGGCCAATTACCCACAGAAATGAGGAAAAGTACACTACCAAACAACAAGATTGCTCTCAAAATATATAGTACACCACCAAGTGTTTTAGGGTGGATTTTTTCCTGGAATTATGTGCAATCATATATCACACTTTTAATTTCTACAGTGAATTATCATAAATATATGTCAATAGTGAAAGATTTCTATTCATTCATGTATACTGTAGTTAAAAATATACAGATAGTAAACATGTTATAAAAAAAAAATGTGTCACCTCTTTTGATTAACAATTGCAGACTAGTAATTACAGTTAATTACAGTCATGATTAACAAACTAATCTTGATTACCAATTGATTTATAATCATAAACCCTTAAAGTATGTAGTTGTGTAGCTGATATCATATTGTGACTTCACTCCTTCATTGAAACAAGCCTCCTTCACCATGTGAACTGAATCCTTTTCAGCAGGATAATCAAATGCATATTCAACTTTCATATTCACATGGAGAATAGCTAGAACCTGACCTTATGGGCTTTGAGTCTGGGTTATAGTACTTTGAAGAGGAAAGGCAGATCCTGGTTTCTAATAGCAGAGGTCTCTACTCAGTAGCTGCTATTTTTTTGGCTCTGGCATCACTGCTATTTTCTACTGCCGCTAAGGCTAGCGTACTTACTCAAGTTATCTTCATCATCACTAGAAGAAAAGTCCTGATAAGTTAACTGAGACTTAGATTTGTTGAGGATGGGGGAGAGGTTGAAAGAGAAGGAAATTCGCCTCTTACGTCGCAGGCGTCCTACCGCTGGGAGGGTTGGAGGGAGAGAAAGAACCAGATACTGATCACTCAATAAAACAAACTGACAACAATCCAATAATAACACAGACCTGCTGCATGGCCATGTGGGTAGCTAAAATATACTGGATGCTGTAAACACTCAACAAAAGAAATCATAAAGTACACCTTTTCATGGGCCCCAAATACACCCTTAAGTGTAGCTGAGGGGTGAGAGGTTACATAAAAAAAGACTAGGGAAAGGTTATAGGCTTGACCACATAAATACCCCAGGAAAGAACTAGTAAAGTTATCAAGTTATCCAACAAGTAATTGAGGAAACAAGCATCTATCTACAGTACCTATCTTTTGACCTGCCTTCCTATCTACTGACCTAGACATGTGCCTAGATACCTGCCCATCTACCCATCGATTTGTCATTTTGTCTTTTCATCAACCCAAGTCTAAGTTTTATCACTCACCATCAATGTCTCTCTGACTGATGGCAAGCATGGATACAGACTTGGTGAGCGGTAGGGTCATCGGAGGAAAGTTCTGTCGCAAAGGCCGATACCTCCTTGACTTCTGGAATAAAGAAAAAGGATCAGGTCAAACGTATTGTTAAATGATTAATTAAAAATAAATGAATAAATAAAACACAGTTGGTCACAAAGTGCTTGACAACTCAAGGACAAAGGACATGAACCCATGGCATGAACTGAGGATGTGCATGAGGAGGCCTTGGAGGCCTTGTGCAAAACAAAATGAAAACATGAGATCTGTTGGTCAAAGTCGATGAGTGTCATGACTGACCTGCTCATCCAGTCCACTGTGCTCCCCCACCTCCTCCTGCTCTTCCGTCAGGGAGACCAGAGAGCCCAGGGAGCCCCTTTCCTCACTCTCCTGCCGAGGAAGCCTTGGAGGCTCTTGGATGTGGGGCCCATGGGTGCGGTGGCTCTTAAGCTGCTCGCGGGCTTCACTGAGGCCCTCCAGGCTGTAGCTGTACAGAAAAACAGAAGCCAAGGGTGATTCTGGCTGAAGGAAGTCTGACCATCGTAAACACGCAAGCGCATGCACAAACCAAACTGCACTGTATTTTTCATCAGGCATTATGCATGCAAACACACCATACAGAAACACAAACGCACACACCTATTGCTGCTACAACAGCAAGTGCACATGCACTAACGCGCGCACACACACAAACACAACACAGATTCACAGTCCACAGGGCACAGGGTCGTCCACAGTGTTTAGCCAAACTGAGTTATCACTGGGTTCTGGAGCAGATTTACAGCTAAACGCAGCAGTAAATGATTTCCAACATCAGCATCAGTATACAGCCGTGCTGTTGTGATTACAAACCCAATTACATCGATCTACTACTGGAAATAAGAGTCCTTGAAAAATCGAATGCAATGATTATGAACAGGAAAACTACAACTACTATCTGTATGAGGTATGCTATATGGCTGCAGCTCTATAGCGTCAGGACAGACTTGGTGATAGTTAAAGCTGCAGTAGTAAATCTCTCTCCTCTTCAGCCCTGGGGTTTGTATGGCATTCGATTACCTACCAAATCATCAGTCCAACACATTCAAATATCACTAAACTAAACTGAACCAAGCTGAGTAATGACTCAGGGATTATCACCGACCAGCATGAAGCAGGACTCACCTATCCTCAGGGCTGTGCATTGTAGATGACTACATCTGTCACAGTATAAGGCATGGGCAAACCTCCTACCAGTAGTGGTATTATTTATTATGCTATAGAGCTGACAGGTCAGGCTCAAGACTGAAAAACAGTAGCTGCTGTAGCTCTGTGCTGTGGACTGCCACTGATTGACTGGGCAGGGCAGACACACATACGTGCACACTCCACACACACACACACACACACACACACACACACACACACCACACACACACACACACACATACGTGCGCACTCCACACACACACACACACACACACACACACACACACACACACGCACACAGACACGCACAGACACGCACACAGACACGCACACAGACACAGACACACACACACATACAGAAAATGCAAATCAAGGGCATGTAAATCATTGTGTCGCATTCAAAGTAGATGATTGTGTTGCTAGCAAGCAGAAAACAATCACACACATCCAAACAGTACCTGAGGCAACTAACCACATCCAGGCCATGGCTCAGGGGAGATCAGGGGGGCACCAGCTGATACTAACGGGGAGGGAGGTGGAGGGGGAGGTATGGAGGAGTGAGGAGTGATGGGGTTGTGGGAGGTAAGGAGGGGTGATGGTGGAGTAGATGGGAAAGGATATGGAGAGGATGGAGTTACTGAGATGACTAAGGATGGTGACAATGTCATGAACTGTCTTGTTTAGCCATTTACTGCTGTTGCTGCACTAGGTTATGCTATTCACCACTGTCAGAAATCACAACAGTGGTAGCCATTACAGTGCACACTAATAAAGCAGGCATTTCCATCTTGAATGCTGTACGATGTGGCCTGGTGGTTAGGGCAGTGGTCTCCAAACATGTGCTGCTGAGAGCTATGTTTCTGCAAGTTTTCATTCCAACAATTCCCTGATCAGCACACCTTCAACCAGACAGGAGGAACTGTTCGGTGGAACTACACAGTGGAACCAGTTGCTATAAACTATTGTGGTATAGTGGCTGGAATGAGCACTAAAATATTACATTATTACAGAGGGACCAAACAGGTTGAGCTGAGAAAACTCAACATTCAACTGGGAAAATCAAAGGCCCAATTTACAGTCCCTCAAAAAGGAAAAGTACAGTTACATCAGCCTCATCAAAAACAACTCTGGAGACACTAGTTTTTGTTGTTCTACAACAGTGAAACAGTGCAGGGTCTTCATGGAGAGGCCAACAGCATCCAACCCATAAGCTCTGCCATTAATCTCTTCCTGGCCTCAATCTATTTGGGATCCCCCACCTCTCTGTCACTGCATTTACAGTAACTCACTCAGTTAGAAGTTGAGGAAACCATCTGCAAAATGAAATCCTTCAGATGCTTCCTGGATCCCATCCCGACTCCCTTCATCTCACTGATTTCCAAAGTCATTAAACACTCTCCAAGCTGGAATTATTCCATCTGCATTCATGACTGCTGCCATCAGCTCCAACACAAGAAGCCAACTAAGGACCTGGAGGTTCTGGGCAATTACAGGCCTATCTCTTCCTGGAAAAGGTCATTGGCACTCACCTGCAAGACTTTCTCAAATCAACAATATTCTTCAAAAGTTCAGGGCCATGGTTTGGTTCAGCCCACAGCCTTGAAACAGCTGCGTGTTCCCTGACCCACTTGCAGTTTTTGACACTATTAACCATCCCATTCAAAAGTGGCAAACAAGCTTCTGGGGTGTTCCTCTGTCTTGTTTTAAACATGGGGAACCCACAGGGCTTTGTTTTATCTCCTGTCCTTTTCTCCATATACACAAATGAGTCGTCGGACATCTGGCACCCTACATCCTCTCTACGAGCTACTCAGACTGCAGGGGCAGGTGCTGCAACAGGTTGTGACCTACCAAGTACTTAGGCACCAGCTCAACTACAAATGGTGCCATTATAACTGTCACTCCCTGGTTCAACTACTTGGATCAACATTCACCAATCTGGTCCAACACCTTGCCTCAGGCTACAATATAAAAAATAACAAGCATCTTTTTTATCTCAAAATATTTTGAAGATCCATCGCCATAAAACCCTTGGAGACTCTGAGACTTTGGTCTAAGCTCTGACCTCTTCTAGGCTGTGCTCTTCATCGGGGTCCCTAGCACAATCCTCCAGTAGCTCCACTATATCTATAACAATACTGCAAAAATATCGGTGCATCACTCCTATCCTGTCTTCACTGGTCTGGCTCGATGTCTCCTCCAAAATTCAATCAAAACCCCTATTTAGACTTAATACTGCCTCCACAGAAATGCCATATTCTACCACAAAGAATTTGTTACCCGACAAACCTCCATTGTCACCCTCGGTTCAATACAGCCTGCTCCTCTAAGCCTCCACAACATTACAGTGCTCTATGGGACACTGGGTTTTTTGTGTGGCTGCTTATTGTTCGTATTACAACACAGAACTATAGTGTCTCTCAGCCAACTAGCTACCAGACAATTTCTTGCACATTTCAATGGGTGAAAGAGACCAAAACTTGCATTTGAAATACTAATCCTTTAGTGACAGAGCAACAATGCAGCAGTAAACCAGCAAGCATGCATTAAAAGTGAGACTTTAAATATCTCTACACACGTTTCCAATACACCCCACCAAGCAAAATATAGAAATCAATACTGAAAACAGTTGAAATGATAGGTGTAATGTATAGGTACCTTCTCCTGTGAAAGGTCGGCTTCCCCTCACCAGGACTACGGATGGAACTGGAGGTGAAGGATGAACCAGAGATAGGTAGTGGTGCAAGATGGTAGAGATGAATGGAAAATGAAGAAATGGCAAGTCAATAAAAGCATCATGCATGCATGTGCGACACTCTTGGTGAAGGCAGCATGATCCATCTGGTGGTGTGGATACCTTGGGGCACTAGAATATAGCTTCTGTCTATAGTATAGAGGCCTGTCTCTGAATACTTATAGTGGTTACCAATGATCATCAGGGACATGCCACCATGTTGAAGCAATGACAGCAAACAAAGAGGTCCTAATGTAATTGCCTGTCCCTCCGTATGAAAACAAAAAAATGAGATTTTCACAAATGAATGATATTAGAATGTAGCAAAAATGAGGAGAACAATCAGGAAGGAAGTGGTGTTGAGACCTCTTTTTCTTTCACTTCACTGTTAAATAATGGTTCAGTAGTCATGTGAATATTGCAAGAACACTAAGGCCCTGACCTTAGACATAAGCTACTTATTTTGGGATACGTGTAATATTGGTGATCTTATTCTAGTTGTACACTTATTGGAAGTCTCTCCAGAAAAGCATCAGATAAATCCCTAAAGCAGTCTTTTCTGGTTCCATTCCTCCAACATGGTGGTATATCCCTTGTAACCCCTAGCAACCACTCTCTAGACAGTCCATGGCAGACCTGTGTTCAAAGAGTCAAACTACAATGAAGTTAGGAAGTGAAACACAGAGAAAAAAACAGATGGCAGGTTCCTCATTCCCACTGTACTCCACATTAGTATTGTTGGTGTGTGTGTTCATGTGAATTTGAATTGGGGTGTGTGTCAGTGTGTGTGTGCATGCCCCGAGCTCCCTGCCTTTGTCAGGCAAACAGCAACACAGCTGCTCACAGCAGGAGAAGGAAACACACAGCAAGGACCAGAGGGAGGCAACACCAACAAACTATAACCTACTGACATCTACTGACATCTACCGACTAATACTAGACTGGCTTACACAAGACTGACTAACAAAGGTACCTCAGTCTAGGCTGGGAAGCAAAATGACCCCAAAATATCATGTCAACAACATTCTGCCTATTCTACTGATGTCTGCTAACATCTACTGTCTTACACCAGACTGGTTATCACCATCATCTAATGTCTAAGGCCGGGAACTGAGACAGCCGAAAACACCTAATCTTGATGTGACTCATCAACTTCACAGAATGAATAAATAATATTCTGCTGAGTACTGCTGCACAGGCCTATAGGTGATGAGACAGGACACCGTGTAGGCATAACTAAGTGTGCTGCACTAAGGCTCTGAATTTCATAAATTGCTATTATCATATTTATACTCAGTCTAACCTACAGTACTGGACTCATAACTTAGAGGATGGTACATCCATTATCCAGTGTAAGATTTTTAGGATTTTTATAATCACTCAGATACCATATTCTGCCATTGGGAATTAGGAATTAGGAATAAGAAATAAGAAGAAATGTTTGCAATTTCTTCTGAGACATTTTACACATTCACATTTCACCACAAGGATCAATGGTCAGTTTCCCAAGCCCAATTTCACCACAGGTATCAATTAAGTTTAATCTAACCTAGTGGCTTTCAAAGAGGGGTCCCAGGACTTCCAGGGGTCCCCAGAAAAATGAGGAATAGTTTAATCTTACTGTAATTTAATTCAAAAGAAATTATACATATTGTATAACAGGGATATCAAGGACAAAATCACTTCAAATGGTGGTCTGTGGCTTAAGGGGAATCAACTTGGGAGTCTGGAACATGAAAAAGTTTAAAACCCTGCTTTAAACTAATGTCTAATGCCTTTCATCAAAAATTAGTCAGATGTCCTCCCCTCAGTCTCTTTTTCCCTGTCTTACCTCCTCTGGTTCATCTCTGCGTCTCCTCCGTTGTTCTTTCCAGGACCCCAGCTGTGTCGGCGGAGGGGCGACAGGGAGCGAACGCTGGGCCGGAGGAGGCGCCGTGGCACCTCCGTCACTCTGTCTTTGGCTTCGTCCTCTGCTTCCCCTCCTCCTCCCGCCCCTGCCCCTCCACCACCGCCCAGTCCTGCAGCGATGGAAGACCCTGTCTGGCTGCTCTCCTCTGGGCTCCAGCTGCAGCCCAGGCCCTGGCTGCCCTCAGGGCTGGAGCTGGATGGGCAGACACTGGCGGTGTCGTCTGTGGAGGAGCAGGAGACAGAAACTTCGCTGGTGCTGTCTCCTCCTGTCACTGGCACATCACCCTGCAGACATACAGAGAAAAGCAAAAGCCTTGTTTAAACACTTTGTTACCTGGCCTCCTGTTCCAACAGACAATTGATAAAACAGAGAAAACGCATAATACAATGTGCATTAATACTCAGTTCACAAGTGACTGAACTCAACTGAAAGGAAGGCACGCCCCAAGCACAATGGGATATTAAGTAATTAATTATACCTGGGACCAGACAGTCTCTTTATGTGGAAGGTATAGCAGATTTAAGTCTCTGTGAAGTAGCAAACTATATGTAACAGCTGCCATTTTAATCCAAACTGTCTAATGGTAACAGAAGTGTAGATATTTTAACAATTATTCTTTATTTATTGTGTTAATTATTCTTTATTTATTGTTACTATACTTAAATCTGTTCATTATTATTAGTTTCTTTTCTTTTATGTTGTGTTGTTATTGTTAAGTACTTTTGTCCTTGTCCTTTAATATAAATGTAAATATATCAACTGGTGTATATTAATAAGAAATTATGATCGTAGTTATTACTATTGCTAATATTGTATTCTCATATTATTATTATTATTATTATTATTATTATTATTGCTATTGTATCATTATTCTTCTTATTATTATTATTATTATATAATGGTTATTGATAGTAGTAATATTTAAGAAGCAGGATAAATCCATCAGGTACTTGTACAGGTACTAGTAGAGGGGGTGGGATTACATAAGTTTCGACTTCTTCCCACTCCTTTTTGAACATACAGTAACTTCATTGTCTGTTGTTATTCATGTTGCTTTGTTTTATTGTTGTTCAAAATAAACTTTTCAAATCAAAAATCAAATCAAGCATAGATAGCCCCAAATGGGAATTGAAGGCCTAACCCCAGCAGTGTTGGTGCCTTGCTGTATCCATTTAAACACAAGATATGGAACTGTAACTCTTGCTGTGCCAGTGCTATGCCTCAACATCTGAGCTATAATGACTGTGATAATCACAGGAAATGTTTTTGTCTGCCAGCAACAGTGCCTAGCAATTCCTAAAAATCCATCACAACATTCACCATTATACTTGCCAACTATGTGTTCAGAGTATGACTCCCAGTGATGGTTGGTTATCTGCATACTAACCTACCAGCCATGGCAAAACAAATTCTAGGCTTCAGTTGATGGCAACTTTCCATCCTTGCCATATGTGGTTTCTAAATATTTGTTTTATTATATCTTGCTATGCTTAGTTTATTTTCTGTTTTCTTTCTTTTTCTTTTACCATTTTACTGCTTTAATATCTTACTTTCACAAAAGCCCTTCTAGGGATTGGCTTTGCAAACTAGCATCAGCAGCTATAAACAATATGATAATTGCATCAAACAACTGATTTCAGCTTATCTATATATAATGTATCTTTCCCTTTCAAATAAACCAAAATTAAACATACAAAATAAACCATGATCACTTTTACAGATATCTATTCAGCATTCCTTCATTGTAGCATGAATGAACAGAGTGCGGGGAGAGCTACCTCACCCACAGGAACAGGGTTTAATGAAGACCAAATGCCATGGCTTAAGGATAATGAGCCAGAGCCACTTTATAGCAACTCTGACATTAAAACACACACCAATAAATGATGATGGCCTCATGAAAATGAACATTTCCCCCCCAAAAATATCTATTAACGTTGTTTACAGTGTTTTTACAATTTCAATCATCATTTAAATTGACTTTAATGCCTGAGGCCTTGTGGGGCTGTTACATGGAGTGCACTGTCTATGTGCACGGTTGACCGTGTACTATGACTGTCAGCACTGTGTGTGTGTGTGTGTGTGTGTGTACACTACTTGTTTTAGTTTTTGATGTATCTGTGAACCAGTGGCAAGCAAGCAGTATCTGATGTAAAAATAAATAAATAAATACATAAATAACAATAAAACAAATAACAGGTTACATGAAGCTCAATGCATACAGCAAGGCACTAACACTGCCAGATTTATACAGAACTACACTAAACTGAGATTCAAATTCTTTCCTACGACTGTCAAAACTTGCTGGCACTCCTTGTATTGTCCTGTTCAACCAACCACACCTATCTGAATCCTCAGTAAGATAAGCAGTGGCAAGAAATAGTACTTGAAAATAATATCTGGCCAAGTCTGATGGGGGAAAAAAAATCTTACACATGCACACACACACACACACACACACACATACAGATCTTAGTCACTTTCAGCTAATTCGTAGGTGTGAGTTTTAACTGGGTCCATTGTGCTGCCAGCTGCAGTGCTACAGCAGAGCATAGAGCTGCTTCTGTTGAAGGGCTGGGAATGAAAGATCTGCTTTATACTGTGGACATGACTTCCTCTGAGAGAGCGAGAGCGAGAGAGAGAGAGAGACTGTGAGAAAATGCATGCATGTGTATACTCAAGAAGAGAGTGAGGTGTGTTGTATTGTGTGTGGTGTGTGTGTGTGTGTGTGTGTGTGTGTGTGTGTCCATGGGTGTGTTGAGGTCAAAAGGAGCAGTCTCATGACTTCAGTATTAGACCTACCCGAGAAAGCAAACAGCTGAGTTCTGAACTACATTTTGGGCATTTAGCTAATGCTGGAGTCGTAAGCAGTGAGCAGGTTAAGGGCGAGTGTCTTGCTTAACTTAAGGGTGCATGGACAGGAGCACTGGACTATTGACATATTAGCTGTCTCTGCAGTCAGTGGGATACGACCAATTACCTTTCAGTTACAGTGCGGTCATTCTTCCCACTACACTATCCTGCAGTTCTATATTATTTCTAACATAACTATGCCATAACCATGAATTTAGTACTGTATCTTACTACAGTCTATGCCAGGAATAGGCAACCATGTTCCACAGAGGGCCAAGAGCCTATTGGTTTATAATCCAGCCAAAGATTTGTCCAAGTGATTTAAATGAAAAGCCAGAGACCCTGACCCTGGCATGGTTGTGGTCCCCTCTAACCTCTTGGATATTAACATCATATTCTCTGAGGCAGCTGGTCTTCCTGCACCAACATCTGCTCATTGTTTACAACGCAAAGGACATACTGCTCACACCTCTGAGAGCATGTTTCAAGTATTCAACAGAGCATACTGAGAGATACAAGTGTTTCAACTTTAACCAAAGTGCGCCTCGCTTCAAACAGACTTTAAACAGCAGCAGAGTGACAGCAGGGGCCATAGCTTGCACTTCCCCAAGCAGCAGGGCAGATCCACCAGCTTACAAAGATTCTTAGTAGATGTTTGGTATCTCAGCCTTAGGATACTGATAAATAAAAAGCTGAGCACAGACTGACAAAATTGCTACATCATACGATGTACCATATAATCCCTACAGGGCGGTTGCAGTGGCACATATCGTATAAGATACACATGCTAGCACTTCAACATGTGTGTTTGGACCACAGTCAGAAGATAACTTGTTGTAGTGCAAAAATACATAGGACTCTCTTTCAAAACCAAGGAAATACGTTTTCCCTAATTTTTGTTACATTTCTAAATTTATATTTCTAATTTTTTGGTAATGACCAATGCAACCAGTCTTACTGCTGACTATTAAGTGCCTTATTGAAGAGCAGCTCAACCACAGCTGCTGAGTTATTGAGGGAAGACTGAAGTATGTGTCTGTTTACATGTATGTTGTTGCTCACTGACTGTCCAATTTGATACAGAATCTGAACCACTGGTCTCCTCATGGTACTGTTATCAGTCAAGTTCCTTCAACAAATGGTTTTGAGGTAGTGCAGAGTGTGAATTGTGGCGTGTTTCTTGTACCGTGAGTGTTTCTTACCCCAGCTGGTGGGGGGAATCAAACTGGCAACCTTCCAGTCACAAACTCAACTTCCCAACAACTACAAGCAACAAATCAATCAACAGACCTTTCTGAAGACACTGTCATCTCCTGTCTCAATACCGAGGAAGCTCTCTGTGTCACTGCCAGAGTCTCTGTGCGTCGTGGATGGACAGCTGGTGGTACGACTAGTGATGCTGGTCAAACTGGGTGATGCAGACTGGGAAGAGCCTGGAAGATACACAACAACAAGACATAAGCTTTAACACTGAAAAGCAACAACTCTAAAACAGAGAGAGGGTAGGAGTGATGTTAACGAGAAAAGGTTTAGCTGAAAAATCTGAAAAAGCAAGCATGTTAGTTCTAACAGAGATTTCCTGCTGGGACTGCTGGAGGCGCTACAGGAATCACCAAAGTTAACAAGTATTATCATACCAAAAAAAAAAAAAAAAAAACATTCTGGATTTGGATATTTCCCACTCTGGACCTACCTGCTTACCAACCAAACTAAAACATACACACACATGTCTTCTCTGTTTCCAGTCCTTCCTCTAAAACATATAACATCAGTGGAAGGCCCTCTGGGAAGGAATAAGGTTGTGAGAAGTGGTTAAGGACATACCAGATCAATGGCTAACTGTCCTTGCACAACCAAAAAGCAGCACTATTGAAAAACTCAACTCAATGTCTTGCATGTATCTTTCCAAAAATGACACCGCATAGTCCACAGCCCTTGGGGTTGAAGAGTTTTTTCAAGAACTATTTCCTGCTGAAAAACACTGGGAAACTATAAATCTACCCCCCAAGGAGTATAAATTCAAGATGGGTAAATAAAATGTGCTGGTGTTCTGAGTTTTTCAGATGTTATGTTTTTGCATTTTGAACACACGAATACAGTGAGGATTAAAGCCTCACTGTATTGGGGTGCCAGGAGACAGAAGATCGCAACAGACTGGACACCTCAGCAAATCACACAGTCAGTCTGGATGGATAGAACTACAGGGAAAAAAGCACTGGGGCATGAAACAACACAAGCGGGCAGCTCAACGGCATAATGAGGTGGAGGCTGCAAGAACCAGGAATTTAGGGACACATTTACTGATAAAAGTTAAGATTCAAATCCTTTAAAGAACCAGATAAAACACCAATTACAAAGAATTTTGTTTGGTTACTATGAGAAAGCTTTTAAACATTTGTTTATGTCACATTTTCATTATTAAGCTAACATATAACTGCACAGTATCTTACTTACTCAAAATATAAGATGAATGAAAATTACAACCATATTTTCAGTTTCAGCAACTTAACACTGACGCCTGGTTGCCAGCCTGGTATCCACTTTTAAAAGTTAGTGATGAGCTCATTAAGCATTTCCATGGTACAAAAACTATTTTAAACCAGGGTTTATACAGTCTGTAAACCTCAGCCTGAAAACCTAACTGTGTGCGCTGGTATCCCTTATACACCAACAACACAAGTAGTTCCCAGTATTTTGCTCAGCACTGCAGCTTGCATTCGAATAACTCATACCGTCTAGTTGCAGGATCGCACCAGACCCACCATGAGTCATTTTTGGGTATGTACCCATGGTTTAATCAGCGCTGTTGCTTTAAGCCCCCTCACTGAATGGGAAGTAATCCACCCAACAGTCCACCCAGAAAACAATCATTCGTTCTGCATACTGTGGTGCTGCAGTCTATTGTACATGTAAGGACATGTACAGATAATATCCCAGGCCAAACTAAAAGAGGAAGACTGTACCCAGCCACAGTCATTTAACAGTGGGGCTTATTTTAGCCAGCAGCCAAGAACAACTGGGTGAGATCATTGACTAAGTTTGTTATTTTGCATCATTTCTGATGTCTATTTCTGCCTGAAAAACGGAAGTTAATCTTTATCCCTGGGGAACATTTTTCATTCCCTGCTTTCATGTGACCTGGGGGATATGGTGCATGTGTGTGTCTGCAGTCAAAAAGAGCCTAGATCCTGTGTAGTTTAGCAGACAGAGTAAGGCACTAGCACAGCTAGGGTTAGGGGTTCCACTGCTGCTAGAGTCACACCTAACATAAAAATTAAATAACAAACAAAAATAGGTGGATATGCCTACACTAATGATACCTTAAGATACTGTGGAATAAAACTGCGCACCAAATGGCAGATGACAAAGCAGCTGACTGGTTATGGGCTGGGGGTTGCAGTGGGAGTGGCCATGCACTGAGCCAGTCATTACTGCATGCCTTTACACCACAGTAACAAGCAAGCAAACCACAGGGGGTGGGGGGGAATCACAGCCTTCTTGCAGCTAAATAACTGACAGATAACCAACCCCTCACACACATGCCTGTAATTGCATATGCACGTAGGCCGTTTCATGTTGTGATCAATCCAACAAGGAGTACTCTGTTCAACTCATTTAGTCCTGACTGCCTGACTGAAAGGCTGCTGAGTCCCAGGAAGCCAGGGATAATCAACACTTCAAATCATTAAATTCAATAGACATACTGGTGAAGAAACATACTCAACAGATGTATTATTTAACTGCAGTGAAAACCGGTTATAAGTACTGTAGTGTCCTGTAACAGAAAGGTTGCAGGTTTGATCGGTGTAACTGCAAAGCATCCTGTCAAACAGTCCTTGAGCAAGGCAGTAAACCCCATCCTGCTCTCCCACATGTTCATCCCATGTAGGAACACATCAACAACAGGCCTTGTACAGGTGAATGTCTTATTGGCTGTTACCTCATGACCTCATCAAAAGCAAACCGCATTACATTCCAGCTATGTCCCAAGATCAAACAACATACTAATGCGAAACAGTAGCTACAGTGCACTCATCTCCATAGTGTACTGTTTTGGCAGTTAGTATGACATAGATTAAACATACTGCTTGATTTTTTTTGTTTTGTTTTGTTTTT
Organism: Myripristis murdjan; assembly: GCF_902150065.1. Lineage (NCBI taxonomy): Eukaryota > Metazoa > Chordata > Actinopteri > Holocentriformes > Holocentridae > Myripristis > Myripristis murdjan. The sequence continues at coordinate 18,204,513 of NC_043982.1, forward strand.
GTTTTTGTTTTGTTTAACTAACCAGAAATGATGACGCACGTCATGTGACACACATCATGTGCCCTTCTGCTGCCTCGTAACTGAAGACCGGAGACGGAGTTGGACAACACAGGAGCTACTTCCTTCAGCATTTCTGTAAAAAAATAAGGACCACTCCGCCTGCCTTGGCCGCAAAAATTCATTGGGTTGATGCATTTTTTCTTCTACCAATAAAACCAAATGAGGCTTATTTGTTTGAGCAACAAATCTGAAGTAATGTCTTATATCAGCAATGTTGCAGCGCATGTAACTTATACTGTCATTACGTAGATGTTTTTGGTCCAAAATTGTCTTCTGTGTCATACATGAGAGGGATGAATTTTCTTTTTATAACAATGCACCATATGTATATAACATCTGGTCTTATTGAATTTATATTAAATGACAGTGCCATGCCCACAGTATGAACAGCTACTTAAATTAGCTACTTAGATGAGTTCTATTATGCACTCATCGTGGACACTGCCTCTCATTCATTTTGACCCGAGTCAGACCTGTGGCTCAAAGTCAATATCCTCTTTGTTGTAACTTCAAAAGTGAAAAACAGCATACAAGCAAAAATAAAAAAACACTTATCTCAACAGATATTTTAGTTTAGATTTGGTTTTCCTGAGTTCCTCATTTAATTTACGATTGCCCTCTGAGTAGCTCCTCCCTTTTCACAACTCACTGTATTCTGTGAAGACAGTGCGCAGTAACTGCACCCTCAAAATACTTTGCAAATGAGTATGTTGACATTTTTGACTATACTACATTGTCATAATTCTCAAAACTTGGTGACAATGAGTATGTAGTATGGTTTTGGGTCATGGTGTCTGTGTTCAGCACAGCAGACAACACGGTGTTCCAGACATGCAGCCACACGGGTTAAATGTTGACCTGTGACCCTAAGTAAAGCTGTCTGACCTTGACCAGGGCGGTTTTGAAAGTTGACCCATTCACACTGACCTCTGACCATCATTTTCCCCAGTCACTAGTGTACTGTCACCAGAGGAATTACTTGAAGTCACTATAACCAAAATATGCAAGTGTATGTGTGTGTGTGTGTGTGTGTGTGTGTGTGTGTGTGTTTGAGTCGTGAGACGGACAGAACTTAATGCTGGGTGTTTTCTCAGGCTCCACCTCCTAACACCTGTCCACCAAAAGTAGCAGGGGACTGTGAGCTTTGACAGCTGTCCTCTCTTGCTCTCTTTCTCCCTCTTTCTATCTCTCTCTCTCTCACACACAGCACAGGTGTTAAGCTCTGCTGAATCAGTGGGTGGTTGGGGTTGTGAACAAACTGCTGTAGTGCTGGAAGGCTCACATGGTGGCCAGTCTGTCTCATTGCTCACACACACACACACACACACACACACACACACACACACACACACACCACACACACACACACACACACACACACACACACACACACACACACACACACACACACACACACACACACACACACACACACACAGGTAGACTTTGTATGTGATACACTGTCTACTGCTCATTTGTAATACGAGGGCCAGAGGCCACTGTACTCTGATGGAATAAAAGGATGGAATGTTGATGTCATGTGAAAATATTAGTACATCAATTTTCGATTTTTCATGTTTTAACTTCAACTAAAAGATGAAGTGCCTCTGTGTGGGTTGAGAAATCGCTACGGTACTTGGTCATTTGACACTTATTCATAACCCACTGAAGCATCTATAAAATGCATGGTGGTCAAGCTGAAAACAAGGCTGTTTTCTCAGTTGAAAAGTGGGCATTTTGGAGATATTAGGTTTAAAACTGTCAGCAAGAAAATCATTACAGCAGCGCTAGAATGATCATGGATGACAGAGAAAGTAAGGAAGTGAGAGCCAAGAGGAAAAGGTGAAAACGTGTTTGAAACCTAACTGTGCAGGACAAACCACTCTAAAACACCTTTCAAAGAGAATACGGTACACCGCATTCACTGTAAGTGAAACTACAGTTCCTTAATTCATAGAAATTTCATAAACTCTTGTTTCTTTGTGTTTGAAACTAAAATTCTGCCTTGCACCAAGGGTGTGACCAGGGCGTGTCTCGTTCTATATAAATAAAGGGTACTAAATTGAACAGGACACAGGCTACCCATGATAACTGTGTTATCATGCTTTAACATAAAGCAGCAACGTGACTCCAAATACCAAACAAAAGCCTGGTTGTGTGTGAGTCAGCAAGAGGTTAGATTGGGAAACCAGCACCAGCCTGACCAGTGCTGCCTAAGTGTAGCTGTGGCTGGTAAAGTTAAAAATCTTACACAAACACATGACACAAGAATATGGGATGCTGATCCAAGTCCTTCCTGTGTTGGAGGCAATTCACACCAAGCCTTGTGACTCTTAAGCCTTACTTCTCTATTGTCCATCACCTGTTTACATCTCCAAAAGCAAGTGTTTCCATTCTGCAGACAACAAGACGCTCAAGGTGCTGCTCTTGCCAAGATGATTTTATTTACTCTATTTACTTTGCCAGTCTAGACCTTCATGCAACAGGGCACACAATCACACAAGTGTTCCTACTGCCACTTTAACACCTAACACGCAGGCTTTATTTATTTATTTATGCATGCCCTGAACTACCCCCTAAAAAAGCAAATGGCATGATAAAAAGACCTGTATTTCATAATCTAAAAGATGGTGATTTATGTATAATCATATTACACAGATTAGAGTCACATTGAGATTGCCTCACTGTAATGTGGAGTATGCCCTGATACGCTTGCAGCTATGCACGTCACCTGTTTACAACCTCTGTCAAATGAGGCTGAAGCCGATAATTACCAGGGACTGTTGCAGGCTTTACAACATAGGACTGAAATGCCAGTTAACCAGTTTACACTGAGCTCAAGTCTTTGACAGTAGTGGGAATATAGCTTAGTGTAAAAAGAGTCGCTGTTGTTGGAGCTGCAGTGTCTCATCTTTATAAACCCCAGCTTTGTATAGTGCATGCAACACATAATGCGGCATATACTGACATCACACTTGTACGCAGTTCAAAAACTGCTGAGGGGGCGCATCCCACAACATGGTCTGAACACTGGCCACTAACCTCAAGCTGAGCAGAGTCTCAGCACGCGTCAACCCTGATCCTGACCAGAATGGTTTTGCAGGTCAACTTCCATCAACTGCCATCACTTTACACTTTCACATGGATGATCAACCCCTCTGAGTTCCCTCATCCGCATCTGCTTTACCAGCCACTTCATCTGGGAACTAAGCATCATTTGGAGTCCCATTCAATTAATTTCTCTTCTGCGAGGTGGTCAAATAACTAAAGTAGCTGGTTGCTTTTGAGATTCACTAGCCAGTGTGAACATTTTCCTGCCATGGCTGCTTCTGATTGCTACCTGTTACCACATAGCGTGACTAAAAACTACCAGAGAGGTTGGTGGCCAAGTTAGAGGGGGTGAGAGAGAGATTTACACTTCAAAGGAAGTGAAGTTGACTCATCCCAGCTGCTACATTCCCTCCTGCACTTCCATCAGTTACTGTGTTTACATGCACTTTAGTAATCAGGCTTTTCGTCACAAACAGGGAATCATCTGATTTTTGAAATACCATGGAATGAGAGAGCTGAACGTCTGGTCTTTTTACATGTGAGCATGTGATGATAAAGACAACAGATAAGTAAAACTGACACGATAAATACAACTAACACACACTGTACAACACTTTCTGTTCCACATGGTAAGTGAAGAGTGGCTAAGAATTTTATTTCAGTGTTATCTGATGAAATTATAAGGCAATGGAAAACACTGCGTGCTTCGACCCTCTGCTCAGGGGAAATCCCCACAAGAGGCTGGCTGATGGGTGCCAGCTGCAAGTCGACTGAGGAACCACTGACAGTGGTGGTTAACAGTCCGGGGTGTCAGCGGTGGGGTACAAACCCGATTATTGGAGGAGCGCATGTACATGGGGGTTTTGTGAAATCAGAGTAAGATAACAAAAGTAAACATGCTACCTGATTTCCTTCAGTACTCACAATAAACTGGTCTCTTGCGTGCATGTAAACAAAGTGTCTTGCTCTTTCTTTCAATATCTTCTTTCTTTCTTTCTTTTTTCTTTCCCCATTTTGCCTTTCCTTCCTTTCTGCCCTCCTTCCTTCTCTTGTTCCTTTGTTATTTGTTCCTTTTCTTCTCCTTCCTCCTTGTCATCTCATCCTTTCAAACTATTTCTCTCCTCCTCTGTTTGACAGACTGGTGTTTCATCTGTTTTCCACTACAGATAAAAGGAGGTTTGTTCTCAGCCTGATCCAGCTCATCTCATTGATCTGTTTCTCTTTTTTATTGAGACTGGTTTCTCTGTAGACTGACTCATTCTGTGGAGGTCAAAGGACCCTTTCTTCTCTTCTTGTTGTAGCTGTTGACTGGCCTTAGACAGATATCTGTTTAATATTGGCCTTTGACAAAACAAACAAACAAACAAACTAACAAACAAAAAAACTGGCAATGAGCCAGTTACATCATTCACATCTTGTATGATGGAATAAGTTGTACAGGAATGATCACCTCTAGTTGTAGAGATCACCTACTCTTGTTCAATATAAATAAAGAGACTTTTCCCCCAAACATGAATCAAATTCTAGGTGAAACACTGAATTCTTGGAATTTTTGGCATGAAACAAAGATATTGGTCAAAAAAGATATTGGCACATGGCATCGGCTATTGGCCGCTTCCCTGGTCTTTAAGTTTCATATTGATCAGATCCTAGTGCTGTTTCCAACCACCAAGCGATGATTTATACATATTTGGTTGGTCTTAATTTCCTCTTTTGAGTAGAAAGTCAGCACACAATCATTCTTCAACAACCTTATGTTTTTGAAGCCCACAAGAGAAAAACAGATTCTGAGGCTCCTCTTACCAATTTCATCCAGTGGTGCAAATGCTTTTGCTGTGTGTTGGTATCACCTTGCAACACTTTCCTCTCTAAGAGACATCTTGAAATCACCAAGTCAAACCTCAGTCTGGTTTCACTTCAATCAAATGGCCAAAAGATGTTTGTCACTAACGGGAATGAACTGTACATTTGCAGCGTGGCAACACAATTCATATTCATTATAAATAAAAATTGCAATAATGTGCACAAACAAATATGGAAAACAAAGAGACTAAGAGCTTCAAGAGAGAAGGAGTTCAACAGGTTGGTGAATAATCATCAGCAATTCAGAATGTCCACTTCCTGAAACCAATGAGCTGAAACAAATGATCCATTTTTTATCCTGTCCAGTCTGGTCGAGTAGAGTCAGATCAGTAGTGGATAGCGGTGTGTCTTACCTGTGAGCTGAGTGTTGCTGGGCTGAAGGAAGGACGCCTCCTTGTCTCGATGGATCTGCAGAGAAACAGGAAGACACTGAATTAGCCTCAGCTTCATGTGACTGTCACCCACACAGAAAAACAGCCGTGATGCAGAGCAGCACTGCAGTTGGGAAGCATTACCCAGTACACAGGGTGGGAGGTAATTAGCACACACTTTATAACTGCAGGCTTAATGAAAGAGATTATTAATCTAGTTTAGTTGCTACACTGTGGCTCATCTCCAAGAGGAACTACTTGGAAAGATCAGACTTTGCTCACATTTCAGCCTTCAGAGTCCCTGTGACACTGACACACACACACACACACACACACACACACACACACACACACACACACACACACACACACACACACACCACACACACACACACACACACACCACACACACACCACACACACAACACACACACAGTGCCTGTCAGAGCTCTGTGGTTGGCTGTAAACACACGACGCTGGGCCTCTCCTTCCTCTGTGGTCTGACTGTCTACACAACAGCTGTGTGTGTGTGTCTTTGTGTGTGTATGAGTGTGTGAGACAGAGGCAGTGGGGGGGCAAAAAGACCTTGTTTTAGCTACAAAAGCTACAGCCACCCCTCCTCTCTCAGTCAACACAAAGGATTCAACAGTTTGGCCCAAGATGGTCAGATCTGACTGACAGCTCTGAGTGTGTATCTGTCAGAGACTCAGAGAAGCTCACTGTGTTTCAATAAACTCTATCGACAAAATGTGGATAAAGAGCGCAAGCTTTTGAAATAAGATCTGACTTTGAATGTGTCATTCACACCAACAGATTATTAATCTATTAACAAATTCAGATTGCCACAACCAAACTCCCATTGGAGATGGGTATTGGGTAAATGCCTGTTGACTGAGGACATGGTGCTTTTTTTTTTGGCTGTTGTTTGTTTGTTTGTTTGTTTTCTTTTAGTTAAGTGATTTCTGGCAACGGAACTGAGCAGAAGCTGCAGCAGAGCTAACGGAGCTAGCCGAGTTTACATGATGCTCAGCGACAAGAGCTGCACTCTGTCATTTCATTTATGCAACATTTACTCTTTTATCAGAAGTTAAACATTTGGTGAATGTTTTGATTATGACAGTGGAAAATGTGGCATTTTATTCCAGCCATGGTAGCCAAAATAATGGCCAGCATTTTTATACAGCACATGACCCCAAATATGATGGGATGTTAAGTGCTTAATGATCTAAGCAAAGGCATTAAATCATCTTTTCATTTTCTTAAGTGTCCCCCTTATTTTGACATTAACTGCACCACCATAAATACAGAATATTATGAGTTCAAGTTCAGCAGGACCTGGGATGAGGTGTGTGAATTTCAGAGTTTCCGGGAATTTGCAGTCCTTGAGTTGTAGTTAAATCCCACGGAGACACCGTCTTTTCAGCCACTAAATGGGTACTTCAGCACTTCCCTAATCAGCAGGTCTGGACACTGCTCTGGTCCATTAGCAAAATAAACCCGGCGTCCGCAAAGCTGAAAGGTTTTTAAATAAAACCCGGGATATCAGCGGGATGTTTCACTGCATGTTTCACTTCTTCTGACTAAATCAGAAGGGGAAGCAAAACAGCAGAGGTAAGACCGGGAACATTAGAGTAAGAAAATACAGAATCTAAGTATGAAAACAGGAAAGGAAGTCAAAATTCGAGACTATACTGTAACTCCATCAGTGAGAAAACAGAGAACAGGGAGAGAAGTAGCAGGAAAAAAACAAGGGGATTTAAAAAAAAATAAAAATCACAGACACAGAAAGATGAGTGAGTCCCAGCTGAACAGGGAAAATCTCCCAGAATGCTTAAGAGGCACAGGGTGAGGGGGTTTGGACAGTTTTAAAGCAATTAACCCTCAACAGTCACACAGCACTCTATTGACAGGACTACTGAGACCCAGAGAGAGGAAACACTGAGCTCTGTTGTGCTGTCCCGGCCTGGGCGTTGTGTGTGTGTGTGTGTGTGTATGTGTGTGTGTGTGTGTATCACAGTAACCATGACACTCCCACCATGCACATTCACTCATAAAAATACACAGGCAGGCACATACACAGACATATACACACTAGCGTCGCGCACATGCACCGACACACAAGCCATGACACACACATGCACGCACACACTGAGTTGTCTTTTCCCACAGCTGTGTTCAGATATCAAACAGAGCCCACTGTGAGAGAACAAACGTGCTGACGAGAAAAGATTAGCTGGTCACGTAGTGCGCAGGCACATGCACACGCACGCACACACCCACACACACACACACACACACACACACACAGACAGTCGGGCACACACAGAGACATTTTAAATCAGAAGTTACTGGTAAACATCGCCAATGATTGCAGCTAAATTAAAGAGGCTAGAGAGCTTTACTTTAAACTGACTATAACAGAGACCTTAAGAAGAAAGGATACACAGTTACAAAAATAATAATATAAAAACAATAACAATAATGAAGTATGTCTTAACAGTGTGTTGGTCAATCAGAGGCCACCATTACAGCATCATTCTTTATCTATATTTCTTTATTGTTTCCCTTGTTGTGGCAGTTTGCTGACATTTATAGGTCACTGATAAGAAGTATGGAAGTAGTTAGTCTGGAAAACAGAGGCTTCTCCAATCTCTGTGTCACAGCATCAACTTCTCCTCTCCTCATCTGTTGCCCTGCCCTCTCTCTCTTACCCTCTTTCTAACTCTCTCTCTCTGCCCTTAATCAGTCAAATGATGCTCCTTGAATGGCCCTCGGTCAATCAGTCAGGTTAGGGGTCAGCGAAAGCTACAGAACAGCATCCCGGAGCTGGAAGAGATTCAAGGTGGGTTCACAACTATAGTTTGTTTGCTTTGGTCCAGTTCAGACATGAAGGTACATCTTGGCTGCATTTCACACAGCCCTGTGGTAAGTGAACCAAAACTTGTAAACAAACGACACATGGTTGAACAGGTTCTTCATCTACTGGACAGAAATATTATGAGGGAAACTGCGGTCACAGACAACAGCGTATTGCAACAACAGAGCAATGCTGGAACAATGGAGCAACAATAACATAACAACATAGGCCTCAGTATTTTTAGGTGTTTTACATGCAATCGTTAGAAACTGCCATCAGCACATACTTCCAGAAGAGTCCTTTCCCCAGTATTTGCAGGTGTGAAAGCACCCAGACAATTTATTGTTCAGTTATTTTTGTGAAGTCTCTTCAAGCAAGGTCAACACCAGAATAAGCTTCAATTCCGCTGCCACTAACATTACAAGCAACCAACAGTAAGGACGTCAAGGATCAGCGGTCACAGCACCATAAGAAGAGGAGGGACAAGAGACGAGAAAGAAATGCAGCACAGTAGGGATAGGCATAAGAGCTCAGGGGACCAGGAGTAGCAAGTAGCCTGTATGTTTTGTCCAGTTGGAATTTGAACAGTTAGCGAGTCAGTCGATCAACCATTCAGCCAGGCAGCCAGTCAGTCATCAAGTTACTGAAGAACCAGTCCCTCTCCTAAAAGCTGGCAGCCCAGATATGAACAGCCCAGTGCATATTTGTAGTGTCGGGGGAATCTAAACTGTACCCAATAAAAACACATATGGTTTAAAAATAAAGAGGAGGGCCAGTATATACACTGGAAGAGGAAGGCCTTGGACCACCGCCATGTTTCTAAGTCGGCAGGCAGCCACAGAGGCACAACAGCAAAGAAGAATGCCATGGCTGATGGAATGATTGTTTCCAGCTAGGCTGTATGTGCAGTTTGATTCCTGAGGGTTGCCCACAGCGGCTGGCAGGCACACCTGAGGGCAAAGCTATTCACAACTGCAGCTTGGAAGTGCACTGCATTCATCTTACCAGCTGACTGAAAGAGGTTAAAAACAAACATGACACTGTGAGATGCAATAAATCCACCACTTTGCCTGATTTCTCCCCGTCACCACATCACTAATTGTGATCATAATAATGATTTGCCTTTCTATTCCTCCCAGTAGGGACATCCTGTTTCCCCTACCTCCCTCACTAGAAGGTTAGAGGTCAAGGTCAGCAACATACTAACAGTCCTAGAGCTGGTAATGATTTAGTGTCTTGCTCAAGGGCACTTGAGCAGTGTGGATGTTTGAACTTGTGTCCTCTCGAAACATAAGACGACACTGATTCTCTGATCCAGATAGACTTGCAATGAGGTCAACAGTAAAATAACTTTGAAATCCTTGATCACCGACACTTTAAGCAGCCACTGTAAGGATATCAAGGGTCAGAGGTCACAGTACCCACAAAATCGATGGAGAAAATATTCCTGTGACTGAGTATGTTCGAGGACTATGCAGAAGCATGGACAAGGAGAAAATAGGCATGCAGGAAAAAAAACAAAAGTAAAAATATTTTATTCCCCCACCCTGCAGAATTCCTCACAAAGTGTTATTTTCACGTGTCTCAGTTAGGTTTTGTATTTAGTTATTAAGTAAGACTGATTCATCCGCCGCTAGCAGTTAGCAGACTGATTCCTGTACAGTTATGGTGCTTGATGAGCAAAATGATGACGTGTTTTGTGACTCCAGGCCAGGATGGATGCTGGGATGTGAAAAGCTGGTTGGAATGAAGTCATTTGGCCAAATGCCTGTTTCCATCTGAGGCCAGAGGAAACCGTTAGCTCTGCCGCTTTTTCCCACACCGTCACCACTCTCTCTCTTCCCCTCTCTCTCTCTCTCTCTTTGTCTGTCTGTCTCTATCTCTCACTCTCTGTCTGTCTGTCTGTCTGTCTGTCTCTCTCTATCCCCCCTCTTAAACATACAACACACACAGACCCACACAAAGCCCTACACACACACACAATGTCACTCTCAGTCTTGCCCATAGGCTGAACAGGGGAGCTGACATCAGGAACAAGTTTAGAAAATGACGATGAACAACAGAGGTGTTACAATGTTACAGAAACCAGAAAGATCCACTTGATAGATATTTACCTCTCAGTTCACTACCCACTAGCCACTGATCCACTATGTTCTATCCCACTACCTCTCACTAACTCCTAATCTACGAACTGCCTCTACCACTTAATCTACCTCCCACCTACTCCTAATCTACCAGTACATCCCACTACCTCCCAGTAACTCCTAATACACTGCCTTCCACTAACTCCTAATCCACTACCTTCATCTACCACTTAATAAACTACTTCCCACTAACTCCTACTCCACTACCTCCCACTACTTCCTAATCCACTACATTCCACTACATCTAGTAACTCCTAACACACTCCTCCCAACTATTCCATACTCCTAATCTACTACTGCCTAGTGACCTCTAATCCATTAAATCCCACTACCTCATAATTCACTACTCCACCCACCAAATCTAATATATCCCACTACCTCCCCGTAACTCGTCATCCACTTCATCCTCCTGCCTCCTAATCCACAAACAACAGAGAGTGTCTGGATGAGATGCAGGAAAACCACATTTTACATCTAAATTCAGAAAAAAAAGAGATTCTCCTGGACTGGTTAAAAGACGGAACAAAGTCAAACAACAGCACACAGAAATGACTAGAGAGAGGAAGAAAATGAGCTAACATGCAGGTGGCATCCTAGCCCGGAGAGATGTATCTCTGATAGCACTCAACTGCACAAATTATTAAATTACGGAAAATACTCAAAAGATGCAGTATCTCCCAATCCACAGGATCTGACTGAACTGTCTCCTGCTAATTATCTGTGAGCGTGTACCTTAAAACTTGGTGTGGTTTGTGATTGGGAACATTAAGTAGAAACTTGTCGTTACTGACATTTGTTTGAACTAGAACAACAGGAAGTGTGGAGTCCCAAAACCAGAGTGTTCTATATAGTGCAAGAGGTAAGTCCCATGAATGATGGTTGTTTATGCGTATGGCATAAAAAACCATGTTTCCTTTGAGCATGAACCTTTTCGAGAAACCCACACTGTTTAAATGTGTCTTTATTTATGTATTTTTTTTTAACAAATGAGAGGGTTCTTTGCAGCTCTTTATATTACCACTATCCTAATTCAAGGACCCTGGAAGGACCTTCTCCTTCCTGACTGAAGTGTCAGATGATCTTGGTTAATTACTCAATAATTACTCTAATTAAACTGGCTGAGCTTCATTAACTTTGATGCACAAGCCTTCAATGGAGGAGAAGGTGGATGGTGCAGGGAGTGCAGGGATTCGTATCTGGTGTTGCTTACAACATATCCAAGAAGCGTAAATGCAGAAACCACACTCCACCCCAAAATAATCATTGCTCTCCGTCTGGAGGACCATCAACAACCATGCAATCATCTCCCAGCGTGCAACACAGCAAAGCCCGTCACAACATTCCAGACAGACTGCTACAGTTTTGCCAAAGCATTTTTGCACGTTTGTGACAACTTCGACTAGCCTATGTTTATGTTCTACTTGAGGAAACTGTTTACGATGGACACATTTTGAGAATAAAACTCACTTCTAGCAAGGTAGAAATAAAAATGTACAAGTGATCAGGCCTTTGCCATGAGGACTCTTTGGAAAGAGGTTCCTGAGAGACTTAATCTGCTAAATTACCTCTTAAAATCCACTTGTATAGACTTGATTTTATGTTATGATATTTTACTATTTGCCTTTACTTCTCTTTTATGATTCACTTTTATGCCTCCTGTCTTGCTTTTATATTTTCTTCCTTGCTCACTGCTTTTGCGAACAGTTGTTGCAACTTCATGACCGTGCTTGGAAAAGTTTCATGTAAATTATTAGTTGTACTAGCAGTATAATCTTACTGAACAACTTTTAAAGTCTGAGTGAGTAGCCTACCTTAATCAAAACCACATCCACAGCTCTCTCTCCCTTGGCACAGAGACTGTACCTCCGCTTGTGTCGTTCGTACATTTCCCCCAAAATATCCAGAGCAGATATAGCAAACAGAAGGTTAAAATCCAGCAGGAAACTCTGGTGAGAAGAAGTGAGGCTGTCTGCTCAGCTTCACATCTGGCTGCAGAACCAACCCTCTTCCAGGCTCTGATTTCTACTCCCTCCCTCCTTCATCTCTTCCCTCCCTCCCTCTCCTCTTCTGCCCTCCCTTCTTCTTCTCTTCTCTCGCCACTTAACTTTTCTCCTGACTCTCCCTGACTCTTACATCCCCCTCCCTCTCCCTCTCTCTCTCTCTCTCTCTCCCCCCTCCCTCTTTCTCCTCTCCCTCTCCCTTTCTGAATCAGTGTTGATCTCAACTAGTGTTCAGCCAATGGGAATCCAGGATTCTCTGTGACAGACAGATAGCCACAGTACTACACTGGTACAATACTCCAATAACACAGTAGGGAAGTATGAGCATAGTCACTGCATAAATTCAGCAGCAGCTGCAGTAACCTCAATGTGGACAACAGTTACAGCAGTTGCGGGTTCAAATGCCACTTCTGACCACCACTGTTAATACTGGTTTAGTCAGCAGCTTCCCTATAATTGCAGACACTCTGTAAAGCAGTGGTTTTTAACCATGCACTGTAGGTTTTCATCCCAACCAAAGGCTACAAAAACTAATTTCATCCATTAACACACCTCCAACAAGAGAGGAGGAGCTAACCAGTGAAATCAGTTGCCATCGTGATTGCTTGGAGCATAAATTAAGATAATTTTAAATGTGTTCACCCACTCAAAGGTTAACTCGCTCACACTCTAACTTGTCTAAAAGCAAAAACACACATGGTGATGGTTCACCTCTGAGGATGGCTGCTGTGGGAAAAGGAAGCTGCACAAACAGACAGGCTGTTAAGCATTGCGCTTATCAGATAAAATAAAATGGTCTGGCAGATTTAATTTAAAATGTAACATGGTGTCAACAGTGCCAAGAGCCTAGTCAAGCTTACCAACTTGGAGCACTGTAGGAGTAGCATGTGGATGTGTAGTAGTCTTACCTGAGTGGAATAGCACAAGCCAAGCTAAAAGTTTTCAGTGTGAGCTGCAGGGTGAATTTGTTCCGGAGCTGACAGACTGCTATCCAGCTTGTTCAGATACTGTTTGCATGGATAACAATAGTACAATGTTACTTCATTTTATTGTTTGATTGAATCTCTTGCAGCTTCTTGTTTTTAAGTAGCATGTTTTTGTGGTAAATAATAAATGATATGAATGATATAATTTATTTCATGTTAGTTAAGCAGAACATGTCTATCTTACATGTTTAAGATATCTGTTCAAGGACACTAAATAATCAAAATATTGTGTACAGTTGCAAAAACTGCTGAAAATATTATTTAATTATTTCTCTGTTTTTCTTTTTTTCTTCTATTCTTCTTCTAGGGAGATCCCAGAAGCCCTGCCAATTTGGTGTCCCCACTACTTTCCAAATTAAACTTACATCCCTGGAGTCACCTGGTTGAGATTTAGATGCATCCAGGTTCACGTTAGTCCCTTCCGGAGTCGACCTCTGACTTCTGTCTGATGCCTGTCGGGGAAGTGAATCCTGACAGCCTCAAACAAAACAATCCATCCCATCTAAAGCCCGCCTACCAAATCCAGCCATGCTTCAGCCTCAGCCTGACTCCACCCACCAAACCTGCACAGAGGACCAGGTTTTTCTAAAATCAGGGAGACACTCACGCTGCTGAACCAAACGCACCAAAGTGGTGACTAGAGAGAGAGAAAGAGAGAGAGAAAGAGAGAGTGAAAGAGAGAGTGAGAGAGAGAGAGAGAGAGAGAGAGAGAGAGAGAGAGAGAGAGAGAGAGAGAATTGGAGTTTGATATGCCCTTATAGTTTTCATTGGTGAATATGTACAATGCTACAGTGCCTGTTTTCACACCAAATACCTTGTCAAATGTTCTGTACCCTTTTGGTAACATAGTTTCCGATCAATAATCAAGTATCCTGTATCTGAGTATGAAGCCCATGAACTGGCCCAACAACTTGCCAGCTTATATTGCACCTTCTTTCCATATTTCTAAAAAGGGAAAAACCTATAAAGCACACACATACATGTGTAAGCATTCATATTAAAAGGGGGAAGCTGCAGAGTTGCTCAGTCACATGGCCTGAACTACTGACTAAACAACATACTCTCACACAGGACATAACTACCTCTGTCTCTCTCTCTCTTTGTCTGTCTCTCTCTCTGTCAGTCTCTCTGTCCCTCTGTGTCCTCTCTCTGTCCCTCTCTCTCTCTTTCTCTCTCTCTCTCTCTCTCTCTCTCTCTCTCTGTCTGTTCTCTGTCTCTCTCTCTGTCTCTCTCTCTGTCTCTCTCTGTCTGTCTGTCTTTCTCTCTCTCTCTCTGTGTCTCTCTCTGTCTGTCTGTCTTTCTCTGTCTGTCTGTCTTTCTCTGTCTGTCTGTCTCTCTCTCTCTCTCTCTCTCTGTCTGTCTGTCTGCCCCCCCCCTCTCTCTCTCTGGGTTCATGTATGTTTTATTGGCATGAGAGGAAAGACACTGTTACAGTGCTGTCAAAGCAACCCTGCATAGTCCGCCTTCTCTCCTTTTCTTTCTCTCACTTTCTCTCTCTCATAAAAGCACTTGCACAAAAAATGACACATACATCAGGAACATATGGTACACATATACCAAGCAATACACACACACACACACACACACACACACACACACACACACACAGCTTCCTGTTCACATAGCTCGCCCCTCCCTCTTTGTTCTGACCTCCAGAGTCAGAGTAACACTTCCACATTTTCCTCTGGAAACACACACACACACACACACACACACACGGCTTTAACTTGTGACTTCTTATTTAAGTCTTACTATATGATACAATCTAGATTTACACATGGCAGCTGAGAGTACTGTGGGGTCATGGTTGGTTTTTCTGCTGGTGTACAGTATGTGATGCAACAGCTAACTTGCAGAAGAGCAAGAGATCATCTCTACTGGCTTACATCCTCTCCAAACACGGATACGCTCCTCATTATATATTTAACCTTACTTGCCACTTCATGCATATACTTGTTCTAGTTAAGCCATCCTGTTTCTGCTGTCATTTACATTCTGTTATCTGGTCTATCCAGTCTGCTGTCCTTACTGTTTGTTGGTTGTGATATATTAAACTAATTTTCATCTCATCTGCACAGATAAGCACTTGCATTGACACTGTATTACGCTTGCTAATTCAGTATCATCCTCAAATCACTTCTTAAAACTGATTTTTACAGACTGTTGCGTGATTGTTTTCAGCATATGTAGTCACTTTGATTCTATGTATTTTTAATCTAAAAATAAAATAAACTGGGCTTTAGATGTGTGTCCTGTATAAGACAAGACCATTCCTCACCTCAACTCCAACTGCAGTATCTTCAACACCAGCATGGCTCCAGAATTGCTCCTGATCATAGCAATTACAAGATATTTCAACAGGCTCAAATGGCAGGTCATTATATCTCCCTCCGTTGAAGAGGGAAGCACCAGTGAAGGCATTAAGGGCATATTGCCCTCTGCTGGCGACCCCCTGTCCTGCAGACTGTCTGTATTTCCTGCAGACTAACATCTGGCATTCAGAACAAGCCACTAACCTAGACCACAACCCAGGAATAAGCAAAGCCACTCAAGTCTATGGCTGCTGAGGAATCTGTCAGTCAGCAACATTTAGAGTAAGGCCTCGTCTAGTGAAGATCACATCCATGTGCTCAGTGGCTGAGCTGAGAGTGAATGGACTGCAGGAAACCAGCAACATAATACAATAACATGACAGTGTCCTCCCACAGGAGAAGGTCAGACAGTAAAGCTCCTTTGATCTTAGGTACTGCTCTTATCCTGTGCACAAGGTAAGGACCTTCCCACGGGACACTTCCAACATTATACAAGCCTGCTGATTTTACGGCTGCACTAATCAACAACAAAAAAAAAAAAAAAAAACTATTTTGTGATCAAAAAAAGACAGCAGTTTTTCTTTCTTAAAGGATAAAGATGTTCAAGACAGCCTTCAAATCTTCTGATGCTGTGGAGATCACTGTGCAACATATCAAGCTCTTTGGTAGCACTTCCTTCCCTGATCCCACAGCCTAAAATGCAATGACGTGTGTCCTTTGCAGATCGTTATGCTTTAGTAGTCTTTCTAACCACTGAGCCACCAGCCTGCCATGATGGCACATGTTTGCTCAGTGTATGTTTTATATTTAAATTAAGCCATCTGGGTAACACAAGAATAACTTTAAATTCCTGCACCACCAACATTATATCCAACCAACATAAGAAGTCAATTCATCTGAGACATCACACTGTTTCTCCCCACAGTGGTAAAATGATGTATCTTCTTTTGCTCACTTACATCAAGGCAATCAGCAATATTTCACTTCTGTGATACTGATAATAAGCAGGAGCTCAATCTTTTACTTGAACTCTACAGGAACAAATCAAAATGGAATATCTTTGCCAGCAACAGGCTTATATGATTTGTCAGAAGCCCTTGCAGGCTGAAATATTATACTGAATTTTTCATGACTGCGTTGAGGCAAAACAGAAAAGTCATCTATCCTGAGTAATGACAAAACAACATGTGTTTCACCAATTCCAAATGATGTGATGTCACTCTCTCTTGAAATCTAGTATGCAAATGTTAAAGGAATGAAGGTTCAAGCAGGTATATCGTTGGGTTTATCGAGTTGACTCCTTCCATAACAGATGATTAGTTAAAATTAAACCCATAATACCTCCAGCGGGATCAACAACACATTCTAGCCTCACAGAAACACGAACTCAACATTGTACAGAATTCTAATCAGCTATGCTACGGTGACACATTCTCTACACAAGATGTAGATAAGGAAATGAGGTCAGCTGGTTTCTCATGTGCAAAATCCTTTTGTGCAAATGGCTTTATGAGGGGTGAGGGGTTTTAAAGTTCTGAAGCTTACCATGGAAGAGTCTTCCTCCTCCTCTGGACCATCTTCATCCTCCCTTGGACCATCCCTGAGGTCTTCTGACACGCCAACATCCATCTCTGGAGAAATGTGCACAACAAAATATAGTTAGTGAAGGGCAAGCCCCACCCCCCATCAATGAGAAGCAATAACAAGTGTTAGCACCTTAACTCAGGACGAATTTATACCTCACTGCAGACAAGCTTTGCCTGTAGTATATGATGCAATAGGTATGTTTTATATTCAAAATATGCCTGGAAGTTTCCTCAAAGAACATTAAATTTTGAAATGAAATGAATGACATTATAGCATGATAACAAAAAGAGACAAATGGGTCCAGTGAGGGTAGAATTCTGACTCCTAATCCTTGACAGATTAAAAAATAAAGCTTGCTCAGCTTATGTGAGTAAATATCCGCTGATCAATGAAGTAAAGAGGGAAGAAAAATCCTCTCTGATAGGAATGATAGGGACAAGATATAGGAGCAGAGTTACAAATTCTGTTTTTCTTTTCTTTTCTTTTTTTTTTTGTAGGAATCAGCGATTTACAAAATCACAAAAACTGACTTTTCAATTGATTTTTTCTATGACCTAGTGCCTAATGAGGTAACCTGTTGCTAGGCTACAGTCAGACTGTAAATATATCCCCTTTCATAATGACGCCCTATTCTCTATGTGACGCACAACACCAATCTTACTCTTGACCTTTCTTTATTGGACTTGGGTCCAGTACAATTATTCTTGATGAGTGAAAATTGCAGGCAGAGGAGCACTGGAAGTTCATTTATAAGAGCAGAGACCTCATATAGGCAGCTTAAAACTCTATAGGTCTCACTTTCTGCATTGTGTATGCATGCGAACGTGCGGGGGTGTGTGTGTGCGCATGCGTGTGCGTGTGTTTCTGTTTTAGTGAACCCAACCCTCTAAACTGTGACTTGACACTAGGTCCACATGCACTGGTAATGTGACTGTGCCTGCTGGCCACAAAGCATTTTTGTGCTTGTGTGCATGCATGTGTGAGAGAGATAGAGAAAAAACAACATATGAATATTAAAGCAAATGTTGTCAGACTATCCATGGCTTAAGGTATCAAAGACAAACTGGCTCAGTATTTCATGTTACATAACATGGCACGATTTATTCCTGTGTCCCAGCATGCACCACTGTGGCACAATTATTATGCGATTCTCACATCCTAACACATCCTGTCGCCAAAGCCTCATTAGGAGAACATTTTGTCACCTCGTGTCAAAAGAGCAAAAAGGCAAAGCAAAACATATCTGTATATTGTCTTGTCAGGGAAAGAAATATGTCACAACTGAAAGTGACACAAAACCTCTCCAAGCATAATTAAAGTGAACTACACTGCCTTTAGCTATAGAGAGCTAGTGCCATTAGCCTTGACAGGAGTGAATCTGTCTTTTATGTGATTTGGGAGAAACTGAGGATGAAATTCAATTTTAGATGATTATAAATAACTTGAGATGTATTTCTGAAAAGGTAAACTGCATGTGGCAAACTGTCTACAAGCAGCATATTTTGTATGATATCTGAGTTAGGAAAATGGTGTAAGATGGTATATGGAAGTCTAAGGCTTAAATAAATCACACTGAAATAAATTCAATCAATGTTTTCCCACCTTGGATAGGACTGGGGTGGCAGTATGAGGCTCCATCCATCACGTCCGGCAACCTTGGACTCTCTGTCACCTCCTCTGAAGAAAACACCTCCTCAGTAGGAGGTTCACTGAATGCTCCACCAGCAGGAAGTGGCTCAGTTCCTGCACCAATGACATCTGCACTATCTGAAGTAATGTCTTCTGATGACAACATAGTGATCTGAATGGTTGAATGTCTTAAACCCTCATCAGCATCAGTTTCAATTGACCTCTCATTTGCTGTCATCTCTGAATTTTCCCCTCCCAGCTGCTGCGGCACCAGCTGCAGGTCCGTCTCTCCACTGTCCTCTGCTGAAACCTCCTCAAGATTATTACTGGTCTCTGTGGGCCGAGTGTCTTCTTCAGCTGAGCCAGTAATCTCTGTCCCTTCTGCAACAGATGGCTTCAGTTCAAATAAGACCCCGTCAGTGACCTCTGACTCTGAATGCTCTTCTACAGTCTCTAGATTCAGTTTAGAGTTGTTGTCCTCTGCAGTTTCACACTGACTCTCAGCGACCTTCACCGTTGGCCTGTCCCCGCTCTCTGACAACACCAGGCCCAGTGACATATCCTCTTTGGAAATTTCTGGAGCCAGTTTCTCCCCTGTCCCCTCAAGACTCAAAGGCTCTATTGTATGGAGGCTGGGTGACAGTTGTGATTCAGGCTCACTGCCAGCCTGCCCGCAGTCAGTCACTGTCAGTATACTGACAGTGCTGTGGTCCGAAGGGAGCCCGGGGGCCACAGCCAGCAAGTGTTCATTGCTTTCACCAGGCTTCATGTCATCTTGTTCAGCCATTTTGTTTCCAACTGAGACCAGCTCCTCTGTATTGGTTTTAACCGGGTCCTGCTCCTCCATGTTGGGTCTGTCAGGTTCCTGGGTTGACTGGAATATTTCTGTTGTGGAGCTTCCGACAGATCGGAAACTGTCCTCCTCATCGCTGGAGAAGCCTTGAGTAGTCCCTGAGTCCGAGTCAGCATATCCCTTACCTGAGCTCGGCATTATTTCAGATGATGCCTCAGAGTCGAGAAGATATGTCCCTTTATTGCCGACAGAGTTACCAGCTGTCTGAAAATCTGCTGTATTTTGCACATATGTTTCTTCAAGGTTGTCAGGCTCATTCAAAGGCAAACTGGCACTTCCTATATCAGCTCGAGGTACTGTAGCCTGTTCGTCTATACTGGTTGACACTGATCTATCTAACTCTTTATCACTATCTGCTCCAGTACAGTCCCCAAAATGGCATTCAGTTTCTGGAGCTAAATAACTGCAGCCATCAGCCAAGTCCCACTGTTGCACTGTAGAGTAATCCCTAACAGCTGTTTCCTGGTTTTGTTCCAAGCTGTTTATGTCCAATGGAGGTTCCCCCTTGTGGAGGCCCACTATCACGGGACATTGACCAGCAGATTCAGACGGCTCCTCCTGCATTACATCATCGCACTCTATCAGTGAACGGTTAGGGAGGTCCTCCGGTGTTGAAGTAGGGTCCATTAACCCTTCACTCTCTGGTTTCTCCCTGTCTAAAGAGATCCTGTCACAGTGTTCCTGGTTGTAACGCATCTCCTCCTCTAAATCACCAACTTCCTGGGAACAGTCTTTCATGTCTGAATCAGAAGTGTCCGATTCCTCTGAATTCTCTAATGATTGTGATTGGCCCATGGCTGAAACCGTTGTGTTTCCGCTGTGCGCTGTTGGATCCTTAGACTCTAAATTGATCCCCTCCTTCTTCTTCTCCTCCTCCTTCTCCTCCTCCCTCCTGGCAGTGCTCTCCTCTGCTTCCTGTTGGGCTCTTTCCTTCCCCTCTGTGGCCTCCTGTCCTTCCCGGATTACAGCGTCTCCTCTATCAGTTTCCTCTGTCTGTTTACCACAGGCTGCTGTTGGTGGTGTTCCCACAGCAAGTCTCTCCCCTTCTGTCTCACTCTGTGCCTCTTCACTCCTATCACATAAAGTCAAACTCTGGTCAGCAACAACAAGCTGCTCCCTCCCTTCCTCCTCCTCCGCCTCTCGGCTGTAATCTCTCTCAGTGTTTGGGTTGAGACACACCCAGTCCTCTGGGGGGCCAAGGCCATGGTCTGGGGGGCGTTTTACTGAGGTTGAAGGACTCACACACAATTCCCACTCTCTCTCTTCATTCCCAGCCTCACCATCTCCACCACCAACAGCGCTCCTGCTGCCGTCCTCTAGCCCGTTTTTTATCCGGCTCTCCTCAGTCAATGAATGCAGGTGCTCTGATGCTGTAGTTGTCTGTTGTAGTCGCTCAGAAAAAGCTGTCTCTGTTCCTACACCATCACAGCATTCAGTGGCTGTGTGTAGAAACTCAGACTGCAAGTCCAGTGTAGAAACTCCCTACAGAAAAGAGAGAAAGAGCAAAGCGTTTCTCTCAGAGAAACCAATAGCACTGTTCTCTACTTCTTATCAACTGCCTGTGGTTGCACAAGGTGTTCCACCAGTCATGCAAACTAAGCCTGAAGGTTAAAAAAATGAGGGCAGTAAAAAGGCAAACAATGATCCAGTGTCAACAGTTAGAGCGTTCCTGGATGAAACCAACAGGAGAAATGTGGAGACACCATGTGAAAAAGGGCAGGGTGGCATGACTCACCTTGGCATGGAGATGGCAGATCAAGTGTTGCAGCTGCTCCACAATCCTCTGCAGGGTCGGGGGGTTGCGGTCAGGGTAGATGCCCAGTGTTAGGGTGTGCGTGTTCAGTCTGGGTAGGTGGCACACTACTCTGGAATCTGCAGAGACTCGATGAGCAGTCTCTGTCCCTACGTCCTTCTCTGTATCCGCCCCAGCCCTGAGTGAAAAAAAAAAAAAAAAAAAAAAAAAAAACACCAATAACACTTAGATCACCCCAAGAGCTC
The DNA here is from genome assembly GCF_902150065.1 of Myripristis murdjan. Classification (NCBI taxonomy): domain Eukaryota; kingdom Metazoa; phylum Chordata; class Actinopteri; order Holocentriformes; family Holocentridae; genus Myripristis; species Myripristis murdjan. The sequence goes on from NC_043982.1 coordinate 18,226,224, forward strand.
TGTGCTGTAATTGGCTAACATAGTATGGAAGTGCTTTAAAGGGAGGGAGTTTAAAGAGTCACCACATTAATGCTCCATTTTTCCTTCATTGCTGTAGCAGCAGCCATTGCTCAGATGCTATGGTTAGTCCTAATAATGTTGTTAACTGGTTACAGTGGCTGGTGAAATTTAAGGTATAGAAGCCACTGTAGCTGGTGGAACAAACAAGTTAGTTTGCTTGCTGGTGTACACAGTGCAAACTTCAAAACCACTTCATGTCAGTGACATTTCTGAGCAAACTTTACTCCCTCTGCTGCATTTGTTCTCAGCGAGGAAGGTAAAAGTCTGTGTAATGTTTTGTTCATAACGACAGCAGTGTAAAGGGCAGACACCTCCCAGCCAGGCAGATCAGCTTGTGTAATACTGGGTGGAGCGGTTAGCTCTGAGGCCTGGTGGCTGAGGTCACCCACTAAACTGCAAGTGACTTCACTTTTCATGAGGGAAATGCAATTACCAACACATAAAGAGAGAGCGAGCTGTTCTGAAGCAACTTAAATGCATGGTTCACCAATGAGCTGGCTCACTAAGTGGTAGTTGTCCTTCAGCTTGTACTATCTTCATTTGGAGTTAAGTGAAAACTATCCATTAGTAGATAAGTACAGTGTTAAAACCAAGAAATGAGGTCCATTTCCACTTAACGCCATGTCTCAGTCCATTTACCACAAAACAGATTTTTTTTCTTCTCTACCAGCTTAATGTTTAACTATAGAGGGATGAGAAGAATTTCATTTTACTACTCACTCAAAAAAAGGCATTTTCAGGATAACACCTGACAAACTCAATCACAACATATACTCCCCCTCTGTTTATCCTACAGGCTCAGGGTTAGGGTTTTGAAGCGGTATTACTACACACCAGCAGACACAGGAGTCATAAACAAAGTCTTTATGTTGTGCAACAGTTTCCCATCTCTCTGGATTTCCATGGAACAATACTGGGAGCCCACAAGCTTTCAATCTGTCCTCAACTAGCTGACTGCAGCTAAAAGGGCTAAGCTAGGCTGCGTTGTGGCTTTGGTGTGATGTTCTTCGGATATTTCTATTGTTCCATGAAAATAACAGACAAACAACATTGCGCTAAAGGATCTAGTGCGACCACATCTTCCATCCGACATATTGACATCTGGCTGTTTGTACAGGGAAGAGGGCAACGTTCATCGAAACTCTGAGCCAATCTCATCGTCAAACAGTAGAAACAGTTTGAAAACAGACAAGTCAACATGTGGTATTTCCACCTGAGGAGAGGTTGTTCTGAAGTCACAGAAAGGGGGAGGAAAAATGCCTTACTTTGCCCCTTTGGAGGCAGGTATTCAAGAGGAAAAGCCCTTTTTAACTGAAACTAAGAATGCTATGTGAGAAATCCTATCAAAAAAGTGGAAACAGCATGCATCATACAAACGCAGTCAGATATCTCAGCTCTAATTCCACGCCTGAGGAGCTTAGACTGGCTAAATCAGTGTCATCCTTTAATTCACTTCTCAAAACGCATTTGTACCAAAAGGCCTTCTCATAATTTAACTAATAATTTATCCCACTTTATTTTCATTTTCTCACAATTGCTGTTACATCTATTGTGTTTCTTCTCATTGCCTGTTTGTGAAGGATGTTGCAACTTCCATTTTACAAAGCGCCGCATAAAGAAAGTTATTTGTGTTTTAAAACGACCTTGCTTATCATTACGAGATCAGGTCAGTCCTTACTGTGTGAGGAGCTGATGGAGGTGATGGTGTTCTCGCAGCGCTGCGATGGCTGAGGGGGTGTGGCCTTGTCTGTTTGCCAGTTGCAGAGCTTCTCTGGCTCCAGCCTGCTGCAGCAGGAAGAGCGCAACCCGAGTGAGTCCACGACGCGCTGCAAAGTGCAACAGAGTCTCCTGCGGATCCAGATCTGAGAGAGGGATGGAGGAAAATAGAAAGGTGTAAGCAATTAAAAGAATACAGACAGACAGAAATACAGACTGTCAGACAGACACAGAAACACACAAAGACACAAAGAAATAGAGAAAGAAAGAAATACAGAGGGAAATACAGGCAGAAATAAACAAAGACAGAAAGAATGAAAATTCGAGAGCCAACATTCTACTGCTTCCTGCAGCTTGGCAATGCTGCAGTGCAGACTAATTAAACTAGTGCAGGGTGCACAGTGACCCACTGTAGATCAGAAATTTACACCTTTACACACTGATGGTGCCAGAAAACCCACTGCCTGTCCACACACTACGAATCAAGCAATACAGGCTCTTGAAGGCCAATGCATTGAAGCAACCAATAGCTAGTATGTTTTGTTTTTGTTTTTTGTTTTTTTTGCTGATATTCATAAAAGAAAAAGAGGATGAAACACTCATGCAGTCTAAAATCTCATCAAAATGACTGATGACTGACAAATGATCAGAATCAACTATGTAACAAACACGTCATCATTCATCATTTAAGAGGCAGTTGATACTGACCCAACCAGAGCTGACTTTTTTTTTTTTTTTTTTAATCAGAGACAATATGATATATATCAATATCGACCCCATATATTAGTCTTACTTTAAAAGGACACTATGACACTCTCCAGGCAGTCCCTTCTGCAAATCCCCAAGGACAACAATGGAAACACAGAGGCAAACACAAATATGTCACTCATGCTCCCTGCAGAATTAATGCCAGGCCCAGTGGCTTCTGGTGAGCCCAGCGATCTTTTCAGCTGAATTAGCATCAGTGTAACTGAATCACACTCTGCTTTGATTGGGACAGTTTGTCAGGATATTGTGGGCCAGAAGAAGCCTGTCTACCTTTGTGTAGACGTTTAAGCCTGGTAGAGGGAGCAGTCTATTACTGTGCAGGGCAGAATCAAATTTATCATCAGACAGGCACATAGGCATCAGGTGACAGCAGCATCAGTAACACATTCACACCACGCTCATGGCTACGATGCTTTACGCCAAAGGGAAAAGTGAGGGAAAAGAGCTCATGTTAATGTATCTAGGGGTGGAGCATTCGCTTAGTGCCATTTAGGAAACAGTTTATATTTCACTCTTAGATTTTTCAGTTTCTGTGTGGAGACTTTTTCCCACCAGTGTCTATACCATTTGATTTTTGTTATAAAAGTCCCAAGAAAAAATGTGAAAATGCTCATAGAACAATTAAAGTGGTCGCAAAAAAAATCTTTCCTCTTTGTTTCTGGCAGTATGATAATCCATAACTTATTATTAATTTGCTGCAACATTTCACAGAGCTGGCTGTGTCTGCTGCTGAAAGGTTTCACTCCATTTACTGTTGGCCAGTCTGGGCCAGTGTGCCCTGACCAACCTCAAGCTAATTGGTCAAATTAAATGCTCCAGTTAGCTGAGTTGGGCTGCACTGCAATGTGAGATGCCAACCAGTGGCAGGAAATGCCTTGCTGCTAGGTTTCAACAGTGGTTCTTGCCCCTTCACCAGGCTGGCAAAACACAAGAATTACATTTCCATACTGCAGCTTCAGTGGAATCTGGGATACATCTGCCAAAACACAGGAATCACCAACATAAAGTGACTTAATGGGATGTTTGGGTCACCATGAGCCACCAGAACAACAGGATTTTCTCATTTGCTATATAAACCACATGCTTATTTTTAAAGAAATTTTTATCTTTAGTCATCTTGCATGCATCACATACCTTTGTCTAATCTCATATAGTACATAGTTGTCATTCATCTCCCATTATTTCTCAGGAGCCTATGCTATACTGTTTGACTGTTTGCACACTGTGTTTTCTCAAGTTCAAGATTCATTTATCTCTGAAGGGCAAATGGTTGTTCAGTGCAAGTGTACATTAAACATCAAAGCCAGTTAAAACCACACCTATCGTAACTGTAACAGTAGCACAGAGACACTGGGGCAATGAGGACACACACTTTCCATTCTTGTATTTGTGGTTAATATGTTCTTTATTTTTGTGTGTTGTGTCTAATGCCCATTTGTTGTATTCCTATTTATTTTCTGCTGCTGTTGGCTTCAACTTATTACTTTTTCCTGCCACAAAATCAAAATTCCGCCAGAGCAATCAAAGAGGCTTTATCTTATTTTATCTTGTTAGAGAGATGCCACACCCTAAGCATGGGGTGCTGACTGATTAATTATCTGCCATAGCAAATCTTTATGGAAGCACCTGCTGCTTTGATTACACTCAATCAGTCAGTGAAAATCGTCCTGCAAATCACTACCATCATAACCAAAATTAATTTATATTTTCAGATAAGTATTTATTTGTGCCCTTTTCCCCATCCTCGTTTAACTTAGATCAATCTGATACTACTTACTTTGATGAATGCTATAAAATTAGGTCCTAAAGATGCATGAAGGCTGCCACCATAACAAAGCAGGCTAATATTTTCACTATGGTGATTACTATTCCAGACAAGTGAATTTGTTAGCTGTTGCTGATGACATACACCGTTGTATTGTGCTGGCCATGCGAAGTGAATTACCCTCAGGACAACAAATAGTGCGGTATGACGAGATCAGTGACTGCTACATGTCAGCAGCATGAAGGATGGCTGAGATAAAGCCGCGTCACCCCCACCTATAGTCTGCTGCTATCCATCATCTTACAGATCTGATAAATGGGGAGCAGAGGTGCACTTCTCCTCTCTCCCTGCAGTTAGACGTTGCTGTACTTGTATTGAAGCGGTGACATGTTGTGAAGCAGAGCCTATTAGAGCACACATCACTCACCACAGCAGGAAGCCTCCTTCCACATTAACAACATGACAACTGACTTCTTGCGAGGCTGTGTGTGTGTGTGTGTGTCTGTGTGTGTGTGTGTGTGTGTGTGTGTGTGTGTGTGTGTGTGTGTGTGTGTGCGCGCGCGCGTGTCCATGACCAAAGAGGTGCAACACTGAGCTCTGTTGACTAAAGTGACGTGGATCAAACCTAAAAGGCAGGAAAGTCTTTACTGCCTCACGCATACAAAATATCTTGGGGGTTTCTGTTGAACAGAATGTTTTTCTAACCATCACTAATGAAAACCAAAAACCTGCAATTTACATTAAAACCGCTGTACTATGTATACATGCATGAAGATTTTTGATGAAATGTCAGTAGCTCAAGTTCTCATTTTGTCAGCAAAAGGATTTCAGTTAGCTGTTGTCTTTTAAAAGGTGCTAGAAATGGTTACACTTTTGAGCTGCCAATCATTTGTCACCTTTGAAATGCTGATTTCATTTTGAAACAGGGAGAATATCAAAAGTCTACATGCCATTTATTTGCATTGACGCCTGACAGGAAAACCCAATAAATCAAGACTTTTTTTCCAATTTCGTTCAGATCAACTAACAGGCAGACACAAGGAAGAAACAAAAGGCTACATATTTCAAACATTTTACTGATTTGTATTAATGCAAATTTGATGAGTTTTGTTTTCAGGCCTCCAACCAATGATAAATAAAACATCAGAACAAGCACGCAGATTTTCCAGTGTACATTTATTCAGTCTTCTCAGTCCAAACCCATTTTCTGTTTTAACAATTCTGTCTCAAAATCCTGCTGGCTCTGCTGGTTTGGCTTAATTTCCAAGCTCAAGTTAAACCATAAGCTATTATCTTTACAATAGCCAGAGGGAGAGGCAGTGCTCTAACTACTCCCAAAAGTCTTGTTTACGCCACATTACAGAGAGCAATTACCTCCTAGAGTTTATCATCCAAATCAGCTCGTTTGGCTGGCATTAACTGATTAAAGCCATCAGAGTCAATGGCCGGAGAAAATTGGCAGTGTAATTTTAACAAAAAGAATGTTTCTTTGCACTGACAAATCCATTTCTCACTGCTCAAACTGCTGTCTGGTTTGGCTGTAGCGCGTGGAGGCCAAGCCCATGCTCTGCTGTCGGTGCTGAACATGAAGTCAGATTAATATCCATAAACAGACTTGTTACATCAAGTTACGTAATATTGGCTTTACCATGAATATGAGCTGCCAACTTGAAAAAAAACAAACAAACAAACAGACAAACAAACAGCCTCCTAGTGGTAATTACAAGTAGCACACTTTTGGTGGGCACCAATGCAACAAGCATTAACAAAGGAGGCAAACGCTAAAGTTACCAGCACTGTCAGTCCATCATAATAAAGTCATTATGATCGGTTAAATTCACACAAACACAATCGCTTCCACGAACATGCTTACAATGCTGCATTTTGAATCTTTGGTATTTTATTTGTTGTATTTTCATCTCTACCCTTTATTCTTTGCAGCTGCAAAACTCCATGCTCCCTCGAGGATTAATATAGTTAATCTTGTTTAGCTCATGTAAATCAGTTTGTAAATTAAAACTTTTATCCTTCTCTAGGGTGAGTTTTCACATGCTAACTGTGAAGAATCCTAGTTGCGCCGGGAGATCTGCTGTGATTAATAACCCTTGTATATCATCTAAGTCATGATGCTTGTGGTTGTCTGCAAATAAATGAAATCTTTGACAAAAATCGATGTTTTCCATCAAGACAGTGGAGTGAGTTCTGTTGCTGTTCAGTGAGGCAAACTCTGCTGAGCCTTTTGAAAATGTCAAGAACACATTCCTTCAAGTTTCACCACATTCGATCGGCGCTGTCTGAGATATTGCACGACAAACAAACAAACAAATTGAGGGGGGTTGATCCGTAGTGCATCAGTATGTGTTGTAGTGCTGTGCTAGTATCTCCCTGCATCAGTAACACCAGACACCCGGAAACTGAACTGTGCCTAAACAATAAAGTGAGCATGATGTGAACTGTGAAGTATGCAGGTAGCCCCCAGCCCTCCAGTCTCACCAGTGCTGTTGTTCTTTTTGTTCCCCAGTAAGCTCCATCCTGGAGGCAGTTTGAGGTGGTCGAGGGCCAGCGCCAGACTCTCATCCAGACGTTCACACTCCTGCAGGGGAATCTGACACTCATCCAGCAGCAGCGCGCCCTCCAAGCCGTCGGCCCGCCCCGCCGTGCTTACCTGGGTGGCAAGTGATTACAAGGATGAGTCAAGTTTTAGAGAAGAGGAACTGAGGCTTAGTCTACTGGATTCACTCATTTTAAGGCGCTCTGGATAAGCGCATTAACTAAATGCCTAAAATGTAAGATGTTGGCGTAGGAAGGCACATTCCCACATTTCCATCCATGCTAAGTTTGTTGCAGAGCAGCATGATATTGACAAAAACAAACAATATGCTGAGTAGATATGCGCTATGAAGCACGAGACATGTACACAACAGATGTTTCTGCATGATTCCATTTTTTTTCCATTGCTTGAAAATGCTTCATACGTTTTCATACGTCAAAACCACTGTGACATTATCTCCTTGTCCTCCCTTGTGCAGAAAATTCCAATATTTAATTCCACGGGGTGGCCACCTGTGCTGAAAAGAGATCTTTTAATAGAATACCTAGTATTGCAAGTCATGTCAGGGAAGAAAAAACAACAACATGCCAATCAATAGTTTCATTGTGGTTTTTCTTTCTGCCTTTCTGTGACAGGTCTCTATTTTGCAGGGTTTTTTTTTTTTTTTTTTTTTTTACAGCTGACTTAGAAATGAAAATGACTGGACAAGATGCTCACCAGAAACTGGGCCATGTCAAAAGCCAGGTCCTGGACAAAGCAGAATCGATGCTCTGTCAACGGGGTTACACGACCAGGGCAGGCCCTTGGGTCCTCGGGCGCCTCGGGGACACCTCGTTTGATGGAACACAGAGTGACCCACACCTCTTCACAGCAGTCATGGGCTGCAGGGAAACAGGAGGAGGAGCACCAGGGAGAGGAAGGTGGAAGCAAACAGGGGAGGACACAAAATCAGTGAGTTTTTTTTATTGCAGTAAAGCTGCTATATGCAACTTTTTCACATAAAAATATAAATAGATTAAAAGCATATATTATCAATAGACCTGTGTATCTGTCTAGGACCCTATGTGCACCTGCCTAAATCCCTGCATTTCTTTTTGGGGCGTCACGTTTTGCGGCATTGTAAAATCTGTGTTGTGGGTGTGTCGTACTGGCGTGTCAAGTATTGAGCTGGCTGTGGCTATTAAGGTGAGGTTTTTGGCCACGGCACAAGGAAGTCACACAAACAACAATGGAGGAAAGCCAAAACAAACCTAATGTGAGACAGATGAGCTTTGTTCATAAACATGAGCACTGACCCTGCTTTTCCACACTGGTGCTATCTGAAGGAGACAAAATGTCTGAAAAGTGACACAGAGCTGGCTTGTCTTCTGCTAGCCACTTCACTCAGTTTTCCACGTAGCAAGCTGGCAATGCTCGATTATCCCAGATAGTTCACTGGACAGCCCATCCAAATGAGGGACGAGTGTTGGAGCAAGAACTTGCCCGGCTGAGGGTGAGAGAGCAGGAGCAACTATACACTTCACTGCCTCAAGTCAAAAAGCTGTACATTTTAGGTTAAAGATCCAACCACAAGCTGCAGCAGACAAGGAAACAATATGACAGCACTGTACAGAGCAATGTAGTCAGATCCAGTATGCATACATGTGACATTAGGAATTTATGCAAATGAAAAAAACAAGGAGAAACATATATCTAAAGATAAGTCACTTATAATAAACCTATTATGTCCGAGCAGTGATCTGATAGATTTCCAAGTCCAGCATTAGCCATTCTGCATCCTTCTGCATAATGTTATCCATAAGCAAGTGAAATGAGTTTGCACTGTATCCAACTATGCAGGGCACATTTCAAAACAAGAGTGACAAGTCCATACTTGTTCATTTCTGTTCAAGAAGGACTTAAAGTGATGTGTAAAGCATAACTGGCTGATGGTTGAGAGCTGAAGAACTATGCACTATCCATGACACCAAATCCTGAAAACACTCTCAAATCAAAAGAAAATGCACTGTGGAAAAATAAATCATCATGAAACCTGGGTTTTATGTCTTGGCCTGATAGCTGGTGGTTGGATGTTGCTGTTTATAAAACTGACTGTCCAGGGGCAGTTTGTGACAGGCAGGTTAAATAAAAAATAGGTTCATTGCCTGATGCTTCATGACTGTAAAATAAATAAATAAATAAAAGATGGGTAAAACGTCACTGTTTCATACATCAATGGACCAATTTGCCTGATCTTCATGGGTCTTTAGACAGCGGTGGAAACAGACAGCAATGGGCTGAAAAAAACTTTTCCGTTCCTTAAAAAGCTGCCCTGGTAAGACTTTACCCAAGTTGTTTGGGTGGAAAAACAGATTTTGCAAGTACCACCCCCCTAAGCAGGGACTTTTCGGGGGGTAAAGAAAATGTACCCGGAACTAAATTTAGACCCTGGTCCCCACAGTCGTAACACAGACAGGTCCTCAAAAGGTTCCTTGTCCCTGGGGAAAGTTGCTTTGGTCAAAAAGGGGCTTTTGAAAGCATATCATCAGTAGTAGTATCAGCCAGTGTTCTTTCTACAGAGCAGTTAGCTTCAATAAGGAGCTTTTGACCAAAAACAACACAGATGTCTCTATTGGAAAAAAACTGCACTTGTGGTACAGCAAAGGCACACCATGACCTGTGATACAAAGCAAGACTGAAAGCCTAAGTGTTACTTACCGGTAATGTGCATGACTACCATCAGCAAGGCAATGCTCACACAACACTCATATAGTACAAAAACCAACGCAGAGTGGAGATTTCCAAACCCACATTCTAATCTTCACCATCTCTAGTGACAATTTATCACCTCCCCGCAAAGATTGAGCATGACCTTTACAAAGGGTTTCACTCTCATCTTCAAAGAAAAAATAGCAATGCATGTAATCTGTCAAGATGACCTGGGAGTATATTAAACTCATACTTCATGACGTCAGGTCATGGTTTAAGAAAACAAAAGTATCTATAAGCAACAGTGATACAGGTAAAATAAAATATGAAATAAAATAGTAAAACATTAATAAATGGAGGACTTGCACTGCTGACTTAATTTAGGCCAACATCTCTCCTTAATAATGATTAAAACTATGTATGTTATGTTAATCTCATTAGTGCCTATTTGGTGAAGTTTAAAATTATATTGGACCATCAAAGATGTTAACAATGATGCTTCAGCATAACGAGAGCAATTAGTTATCAGTTAAAGTTTGTGAAAATTACTATTTAGCCATGCCATGAAAGATGAATGGCCAGAGACGGCTGCAGTCCGCATAGACAGCATATCCAGAGACAAAACACAACTAACAGGGAATTAAGGCTTTGCACTGCTGCCTTGTAAATACATGCAGTGATGACGAATTCCCTGCTCCTAATTTGCAAGTTATTACACGGCGTTACGCCTCAATATTTCACCAATTTACTTCCTCCCCGTAAGGCTGGCCATACTCTGTGGATGCAGGACTGTTTGTCATTCTTCTCAAAGAAAGAAACCAGCTAGGGCAGAGCCTCTGCCTCCAGACAAAATTCATGTCACTGTCAGGGAGTCAGGCATTGTCTCAGTATTTAAATACAGACTCAGCATCCAATTATTCAACCTAAAAATCTACCTTAATTCCCTTACCAGCCATTCTTTTTTCGTTCATCTCCTTCTCTGCCAGTCATGTACTGGGTTTGAGTGCTGTTTGGTGGTTTTACAACCAAACTTTTTTTTAATGTCAGCCACTGGGAGCTGCCTACTTTAACCACAGCCGTCCACCTTTGCCCACTGACTAACTCCACTGCGGCAGTTGTGGATGAGCAAAGGGAAAGTGCTACTAGTTTAGTTTCCATGGCCTGGGGTTTCAAACCAGCCACCTTCTGGTCATTCACAACCCAACTTTGCGGCTCTGTAAGGCCTGAAGGCGAGAGCAGTGAAGGAGAACTAATCTGTTAGTGGGCCAGAGCCAGCCAAGCTCTTAACAAGATAATGCTGTTTAGCATGTTCTACCCTCTTCCTTCCAGTCTGAAAAGCACAAGGGACACAGTGACAAGACATCCCATCTACCTGTCACCTTAGTTTACACTCTATGAATTATGTGGTATTAATATATCTCCTAAGGTATGGGGGTGGATTTCTGGGTGCAGTGATGTCTGACCCTTGACCTCCTTACTATAGGTGACTTTTAATAAAAAATTAAGCCTTCTCTACTCTTAACCTTGCTGGAGGGCCCTCTTGAAAAGCATTGGCTAAATACCTGAAATGTGAATGGATTTTCTTGAAGTGCAGTACTGAGCGAGCCATGCTCTAGAGAGGTAATTTTTGTTTCACCACAGCAACAGACGAGTAAAAAGACTAGGACAGCACTGGCATTTCATAAAAATGACTGAACTCCTGCTAACATGTGATGCGGACTATCATGTAGGGCTTTTTTGTGTGGTGGGAAGGCAAAATAACACTATCCTCTTTGAAAATAAAATGAACGTTTTTGAACAGTCCATAAAGTCTTGCATCCTGTTGAGTGAGCACATCCTTTAATGGGAATTTTGGGTTACAGCAAATAATGCCACTAAACAGAAGATTTCGATTTAACTGAGAAGAACTGATTTGATTTGAAATAAATGGAAAGTGAAATCAAGTTCAAGTTCAAGCTGACAATAAACTTGAACTTGAATTAAACTTTCCAATTATTTTGATCTTATTTTGAGCTTAACTGTATTATTTTACTGTATTCTGACTTTATATATGATTGTATGTTGTTGGTGCCAAACTCTTATTTGTCATGATGCTGCTTTCACAGGCAGGTGTCCTTGAGAGAACAGCTTATTAATTTCAGTGGGACTAACCTGGTTAAATAAATCTTAACTATATGTAGTGGATATGAGACCACTGAAAGTGATGAACATGAGCAGGCAGAATTAAAAACTGTTTTGTTTTGTTTTTTTTTTTCATAAATTAATCACTGTAGGTGGAGCTCCCGTCCCACAGGTCCCCTGGAGGTGCCAGACAAACAAGCTGCAAAGGATTGTGGGTGGGAAGCTTACCAGGACACAGCGCCTGCAGGGTGTCATGGCTGCTCCTTAAGGTGCTGGTGAGGTGCCTCTGGGTGCTGCCAGCAAACAGCAGGAAATAGTCCACGCCCTCCTCATCCTGAGCCAGCTCTTCATCACAGAGCTGCACTGTGATAACACACCTCCCCTGCGGACAGAGAGAGAGAGAGAGAATGAAAAACAAAGAGAAACAGAAAGACACACATGCAGAGACAAAAAGAAAAAAGAAAAGAAGAAAAAACAGGAAGACAGAACCCACAGAAAAAGAATTATCAGAAACACGTATGTGAGAAAGACAGACACATACATCAGTGCACTTGCATAAGCACGCGTCTTACACGATCATGCAGAGTTTGACTGGGTGATAATGTGACTGGTGTGTTGTTGTGATTTAAAGGTGACATGCCTGGCACTTTCTGTCTCTCCAAGTGAGGGCCACATTCCCATTAATCCTGGTGCTTTGTTGCTTCCTGTCACAAAGAGGATGTTGCTACTTAACACCCATATGCCTGTCTGATGTTGGTCAGCATCCATTTTTTTTGAAAAACAAGACGAGGGAGAGGAGATGAAAACAGCCAATTCCAGCTGATGTGCCTTTTGATGCAACGAGCAGCTATAAGTCTGCAGTTAGTAAAGTAAAACTGGAATAAAGTTGTATATTACTTGTTTCTTGTGCCCTGAAGCAATGTGGTGCATTTCCTGTGGAATCCAACCTGGTGGCACACAATTTCAAATGCAGTGCAGAGACTGCCAAGGCTCTCCGCAATAGTCTCATTTGTTTGTGGTAATTACACTAATGTCTCAGAGTTAATGTGGTAATGATTTATTGATGTTAAAATGCTACACATCACACCAGTACCAAACAAACAAGTAGACTGATAAGGCATGGAGGAGCAGCTTCACTTCCTGCAAACACATACTGAGACTGCTGCTACGGAGCGGGAAGATGATTTATCCATAAAAAAACGTCTCATTAACATGAGGAGGCAACATGAGTGACGGCTGACACCCTCCATTAAATTTTCTTTATTCCTTAGTAAAAAATAAAATCAGGTTGCTCAAGCGCTCATCGCAGTCTATCCAGGGAATGGGAACTGCTTCACAATCATACAGCTGCACACATTCGCACTGAGAACTGCCCAGTATGACCACAGCCTTACACCACTGACCACTGAGCAGAGGATTCAACGCCCACAATGCTCACAGGCGCCTCAACAGGGGCCTCAACAGCAATCACTCATACACTGTCCTCAAACACATTTTACAAGTTGGCCCTGGGGTTCAAAACAGCGACCTTCAAGTCACTTGTCCATCAGAACAGACTAGAAGAGAATGTTCTTTATTGTCATTGCACAGCTGTACAGCAAAATTTGGTCTATCTCCTGAGGCAGTAAAACACAGTACACACACAAGCATACACAAACATGTGCACACACATGCACTGTATATTTTTTTTAAAAAAAAGACCCATCAAAAAAAACTAAACACAATAAATAGGAAAAAGAAAAAAAAAAACATTATGAGAGTATAAAATATTATTAGTTATAGTATTAGTTTGGAGAATTTGGAGAAAGAGAATTATTATTACACTTTAAACAATTTATATCAACATAGCAACTATTTACGGCCACAGCAGAAATGTGGCAGTTCAACATTACCAAATTGCTGATATTCTTTGATTATTAATTGTGGGACCCAGTATTGTGGCATACTAATGTATGCAGTTTATTGTGCAGCATTTTCTGAAGTCCATTCAAGCTGTGTGATGGCTGACTGATGTGGGGAATGATACAGTGTCACGGGAGGACAGATGGAGGAGGAGGAAAACCAGCAAAGAAAAGGAATATTGTTTAACCTCAGCTGCTTTCCGCTGGGGGGCTGCAGCCTGTTGACACCAAAGAGTCATAATGGGACACTGCTCTTCATTAAATTGAACCATGGCCACTATCTTTTCACAAGCCTGCTCAAACATGAAGGTTCTGAGGTGGCAGCAGTGGTTGTTGCTGGGGAGAGCTAAACAGGGTTAAAGGTGCTTCCTCCTCCTCTTATAAAGTAGTCGCCCCAGGGCCTTGTAGAGGAGAATCAGCAGGTTGACAGCAGGAGGCCTAACCAGCAGCCTTGGGCTCATCAACTTTCTGTATGGCAAGCCACTGCTGCTGAGCAACATAGTTTAAAAAAAACGAAAAAAAAAAAGAAAAAAAAAAAAAAAAAAAGAAATGTTCAAAGGCAACCACAGAGCCCAGAGCCCACAGGAAGAGAAACAGCCCTCGGAGAGTCAGGACTGAATATATTGACTTGTAATTGCAGCATGGAAGGAGGCAGGTTTTGCTATGCAAGGAGAGTGTGAGCTTTAACAAGCACGGCAGAGGCACTGGCGTAAATGAGTTGTAGATGGGTGGAAGCCACCGGGCATGACATTCTCTCCATTAAAAAACTTATCTTTTACTGTGGGCCCAGATTGGAAATTAGAGTTTTGTGCTGCTTAACGGAGTGGTACCTCAGTGATTTGTGAGTTTGCACTTCATATGAAAATGAAGACATATTAGTGTGAAATGAGTTCCACATCCTCACTATGAACAAAAGAGAAGCCAATAGAAGTGTTTTTTCTCTCTGCCACTGAAGGTGAATGGTAAACCACATCAGTCTTAACGCCAGCCTGCCGCAACCTGCACACTAACAGCATCCTCTCTTAAAATGATTTCTGATATCAGCAGAACAATCCATTTTCATGTCCAATTTAATATACAGCCGTATCATAAACAACATTTAGAGCAACGGGATTGGTTTTTGAAGATTTACTAACAGGTTTAGTGTGGGACAAACTTCATAAAAGCATCTCTACAAGAAACATCTAATATTTCACATTAACACTCTCCCCTTTCAAGCCCCAAAATATTATAAAATATCTTTCTTCTTTATTTTTTTCTTCAGGGCTTTATTGTCAGGGTTTTGTGACCTTTGACCTCAGCACTATTTGTTACTATCTAAGTCCTCTGTTGACTGTGCCACTGGTGGTCTCTTCAGATTAAAGAGTGAGATTAACAGCTAGAATATAAATGGAAAGAAGCTCATTATCAGTCCTCTTAGAGGCAAAGTGGGGGCAGGTAGTGTGTGTGTGTGTGTGTGTGTGTGTACGTGGAGTGGATACAAAAACAGAGATGTGAAACATCTGCTGGAGGTAACAGGAAGCACAGCTGCACACACCAACCTCCTGCAGAGTGTACCACAAAGCATACATGCACACATACACACACATACACACACAAACTGCCACTAACATCCATTAACATTAATATTCATGACTGGAACACAAAATAATATCTGCTCCCGTGAGCCAGCTAAATCAGGAAACTAAACTAGCAGTTTGGAAGCCATGCACAAATACTTGTGTTTCCCCATGGGCCACACCAGCATGACTGTGCTCTCTGCTGGTAATAAGTACTTATCACAGTCAGTGACCTGCTGCTGTATTGACCTGCTAATCATGGAGCTTCAGCAGGAGAGCAGGGAGCTTTGAAGCAACATCAAAAGAGCAGCTGGAGGTCCCGACCCCCACCCCCTCCCTTAAAATGAGAGTATATGTGTCTGGCTCTATGTGCCTGTCACTCTTTCTCTCTGTGTGTCTAACTGTATATATGAATAGTCAGCAGGGGAGCCTCATGTTTATAAGCACCATGGTTCAAACCGCCACCCTGCTCAAGTGTCCTTGAAAGAGACACTGGATCCCTACCAGATCCACGGCTGCTGTTCTGTGGCCGACTGACCTCTGACCTCCCTGCAGAGGAGGAGAAGGAGGGACGGCTTCCTCTTCAAGGAGCATTAAATAGCAGTCATTTCTTTTAAAGCTGGACCAGGTCAACTTTTCATGTCTGCGGCTTCAAAAATATATGAACATCAAATCCAAGAAAAGAACGATGTCAAGGTGGTGTCTAGTCAACTGTGCCCATGCTTACCAAGATGGTTGGCCTCTGATGCTTTATGGGCTTTCCTTTAAAAAAATAGGCTACTATAACAAAGTCTGTGATACAATGGAATATTTCTAACAAACGTGCAGTCTGTGCACCACTAATAGTATAGCTGCATTGTGCAGGTATACTATTAGCACCACGCACACCGTTTGCCCTACTGTGAGCGCACAACTTCTATCCGTGGCATTCTTGACACTTGGCTCAACAAGTGAGCAAATGTAGCGTATTCCCTCAGATGAACATCTATACCGCTCATGGAGAATATCGTCAGGAAATGCCAGCGGATCCGCGCGACCCCTAAATACTCTTTGTCTCCGTAATGAGCCACGGACAGTCCTGGCTCCCAGGTTAAACTTAGCTCATAACCTGGTCCCGACCAGGTTATGAGCTAACTTGGGTTTCCAATGAAGAGTATGTATTCCTTGATGACACATCCCTTTCAGTTGGACTGAAACCACTTTTGACAACCAGAAAACTACACAGAGGCTGAATTTTTTTGTCAGTGATAGACATGACATCATCCATTTAGTTAGTGAAACTGAGTTTTTGTGACTGTCCATATTGTTGCATTTTCACCAGACAGTAAGACCATGTCAAAATTCACAGACAGACTCTCACATTTCTGTCTGTACAGTGATGGATCGGTGTAGCCGCCGCCTTAGCAGAGATGTTTTGTTTGTTTTGGTGTTTGTTTTGTATTATTTTACAGAAAAATCTTGCCTCCAAACTCCACAACCACCAATATGCCTATCAACAGCCATGTGTCCTGTTAGTGAGACACTGAACCCCTGCCTGCTCATTACATCATAACTCACTGTGGATAAGAGTCAGCTAAACACCAAGAATGTAAACGCAAGATCTAAAACTCAAGGCTCTAATCACCCACAGTAAGAGAACAGCAAAGTGTCGGCATCTCCTGCTGTCTAATGAACACCCACCTCAAGTCATCCTCTACCCAATGAATCATATCCCCTGTCTACCTCCTCTAACTACTCTCTGAAACTGTTTCTCCCTCTCTTAAGGTCCAGCTCTGTCTCTTTAACAGAGTCAGACCTTGACAGAGGATAATTGTGAATGAGAGAAGTGATAGTTAAAATTTACACTTCTCTTACATTTTTTCTATTGTTACATGAATACAGTAATAACACTAAGGCTAAGTCCCTTAATTTGCTTAATACTGGCTGCTTATCATTTTGGTAATCTGGCAACTGAATCTTATTCTGCTCCTGGCCTTCTTGTAAGTCACTCTATATCAATATAAATTTGAAAAAGGTACTTAACCCCAACCTGTTTTCTCACAGTCTGACAGTCTGTCTGGTTCTGCCCATGTGTCTGGATGTAGATCACAGATAAGGTTGTCTGGATGGTAAATGTGTGAGCTGGTCTAGTGTTAAGATACACACACACACACACACACACACACACACACACACACACACATCTCTGACTTATCTCTTTCTATCCTTCAATCTTCCTGTGTGCACTCCTCACCTGCAGCTGGGGACTAATACCACCACTCATTTACTCGCTCGCTTTATTTGCTATTTCAACACAGCTGATTGGAATTTGCTACAGTGACACTGTAAAAAGACAAACATAAAAAAGGTAATCACAACATTTATGCCATCAATTAATGGAAAGTTAGGGACAAAACAATGAACATTCTTAGTAAACACATATCATATCAAAATCAAAACTTTTGATACGCTGTCATTTTCCAGTACACACACAAAAAAAAATGTATCTGGGCTGAAGTGCTATAAAATGCTATTCCCTTGAGTTCAGATTTCTGACAGCCTCAGCATATGTGCTGTTCCTGAAGCATGTAGTCCTAAATTTAATACTCTAGAGGTGGCTCCCAGAGGGGAGAAGTTTGATGGGGGGTGAACAGAGTGTGTGGCATCTGCCATCACCTTCTGAGCCTCGCATTTAACACGAGGGGAGTATATAGAAGAGACAGAGGGGAGGTCACCTCTTATGATCTTAGATGCTGTGTGAACAATTCTCTCCAACTTCTCTCCCGGGAGGTCGAGCTGCCATGCCACACAATGACTGAGAAGCTGAGAGCACTATCAAGAATCACTCATTCAGTGCCTCACTAGACACACCAAACCTTCCTAAACTGGCACCAAAATTAAGTCTTTGTTTTTGCATGGCAGATAAGATGCATATTGTCACACTAACTGTGGTTTTCATAAATCTAACAGGGCATCCACACTGTGACAAACATGTTGATGGGGCACTCTGCTCTGTAATTGTGGGCAGTGCAAAATGCTGCAATTGCACCTGGATGGTGATCTGCTGCTATAGAGGTTAAAACAAGTAAGCTATTCATAGCTCGATTCATAGCTCATTCCCACCCCCAAGTAATCATACAACAAGTTGTCGAGAACTAGGAAGCTTTAAATAGCTGTGTTCAGCTTGAACTTGTTCATTTTGCACTTGAAAGGCAGAACTACTGAACAGAATGAAATTGCATCATTGGTGGCATCCTGCCAAGTTTCAGTAATGATGGATGACTAGCCAGACATCCTAGTTATGAAAGAAAATGAAGCCTGATGGGTCGCCATTTCGTTCCACTTTTTTCCTTACGTCCCAACTGCAAGCAAATAAAGCCAGCAAATAAGCAAATAAAGCCAGAGAAATGCAGCCTTTGGAGGATATTTTCAACAGAGTTGTTTCCAAAATTTGCAAAAATTCACATTTGCTGAGTCCACCAAATTCCACGCAGTGCCTGTGGTCAATGGTTGAAAGTGAACTTTCTTTGTTGCACAGTCATATGCAGAGCAGAAATGACTGGGTATGGCTGAACTAGATTATTATGAGTATTTTACTAGAAATAGTGACTGCAGTTATTTATGATTAATATTACCTGTGATGATTTGAAGAACAAAAATGTCTTTCTCTATTTTGGGCATGTTATAGCCTATCAACATCTTGATGACGAATTAAACTGTTTTGATGCTGCTAATATGCCCGCATTCTGCAATTATTACTGTTATTGTGGAAAATAAAATTATGACATAAAATTGCATATAATTGTGCAGTGTGGTAGCAAGAAGAGTAGTACTTACATATAATGGAGCTTGTTTTGGATTGAGTTTCATGTCCTTGGACACTGTAAAGACAAAAAACAAACAAAAAACAAACAAAAACAAAGTTAAGGTCCATCAGATTGTAGTAATGAGAGAGACATTTACATCAGTGGGCAATTGTCTCCAAACT
The DNA here is from genome assembly GCF_902150065.1 of Myripristis murdjan. Lineage (NCBI taxonomy): Eukaryota > Metazoa > Chordata > Actinopteri > Holocentriformes > Holocentridae > Myripristis > Myripristis murdjan. Next base: position 18,245,320 of record NC_043982.1, read on the forward strand.
GCCTGAACTTCATGTAGGGTGCAACCATCCAGGGCGAGCCATGTGCTGGTTTCTTTTCCAATCAAACACTACAGCAGATAATTTCATTGGTTAGCTCCCTTCTCTGGTTGAAGGTATGTACTTTGGTTCATTGGTTACCTTACCCATTAGTCTATGTACAGCTTGTGAAGAAGCCACTCAGGGCGGATGTTAATACCAGGTGTAAACAGGGTTTACGTGAGGCAAGGATTGGCACTAAAATAATCTCTGTGCCTCCATTTGTCTGTTATGTGCACATGCAGGTATGTCACATAAGACAATAGGCACTATCCTACAAGTAAATGATAACTCATAGTGGCTACACAGCTAAGCCTGCCACGTTTCTTTAGGGCGTAAATTTTCTTTCTTTTAAGCAAAATTTTTTAGCAGTTTAATCGCCGTGAACTTGATTAATGACGACTCTCTATTTTTTTTTAGCCTGCAAGTTATGATGCTACCAGCCATGTATCAATTAAATAAAACCAACTTAATAAAAGATCTATCTTCATATTTTATTTACAATTCTTTGGCATACTGTTGGCAAAAAACTTTACCATGCACACCAGACAGGGCTGTGTACCACAGACACAGAGATGCTTTTGGTATCAATACTCACCTGGGCAAAGGTAAGGGTACCATTGGCCCACGCTCACAAAAAAAAGCTAATGCAATCCTTTAATCAATGAATTGAGCTACTATTATGGTACTGTTGCTTGGTTGAAAACCTAGATACACATGGCTCTGGACGGGACATGGTTACAAATCACTGATCTGCGGATATAATTAAATGTTTTCAAAGTATTGAACAATGAACAGGTAACCCTTTTCTTTTTGCTCTTCCCAAAATGGATGCATAGCAGCTCTAGCCAGATCAGAACATTGGTTACGACATGACGACTGCCAAGCTTTCATCTTAAGCCGTGACCCTGGCAGTCACACTGTGGGAGGTTAACAGGGCATGAGTCTGGAACATACACACACACACAATGCAAAAACATACATGCCAGTGTATGCGCGCCGCGCACACACACACACACACACACACACACACACACCACAACCATATCAAAACAGCTAACTCTCTCAGTGCTTGTTTATTCTAAGAAAGCAGCCAAACTGCTCATTAGGACAGAGCCTCTTCTGAGTTTTAGGGCCCCTGCCTCTTCTTAGTCACCCCATATGTGCTGATTCTTCCAACAGTCCGTAAAGCCAGTTCACAACCCAAAGCGTACCACTTTGTCCCTTAATGTGGGGTTCAAAATGCAGGGAAAAATCAGCTGGCAGGATTTACTAGCTCATCTTCACACTGGATTCAGAGTCTGAGACTAAAAGCCTTTTCTGGGCACAAGGGCAGCAACAGTGGGTGTGTAATTATTCCAACCAAACAAAGGTATTACAGAACTGAGTAGAACTGGATTGTAAACTGCTTTTGTTTAACTTCCTTGAAGAGATATTGGCTTGCTTGGCATTCATCAATGAGTCAGGGGTGCATTTGGTGTCAGGGGCCTGTACACTCCACAGTTATTTGGAGAGACAATTTTTCTGTTGTTTGCTGTTCCCTGGCATAAAACAAGTTCTTTTCTGCCGGCCTCCGTGCTCAGCAGTGCATTAATCACATGAAGCCCATGGTGGGGGAGTCAGCGACAAAGGCCAGGACCTAATGAGTTCAGCAGAGAACACCAACAGAGTCAATGTTGGACTCAACAGAGCACTGAACCGCAGCAAGGCCATTCACATTTTGCCGCCCAATCCAAACATTTTTCCACTTTTCTGGCTGAATAAATAGGCTCGAGTTAGAATTAGGCGGATCAAGTAAGGGGATAATCAGTAGCTCTAATAATACTCTGGAGTCTAATCCTCTTGCCTTAAGTGCACTGGGCCAGGGCCCAGCTTTCTCACCACTGCAGTGACTGACAGCACACAGAACTTTGACTGATAAGACTCTCACACACTGTCCCCTACAAGCTCATTGGTTCTTTGACATTCTTACATTTTGGACACGTAATAGATGTTCTCGCCAAGACCAGCCTACACCAAGTGGGGATGAGGGACTTGAATGAGGACACATCCAGGATGGCAAATTAGCAAGCGCCACCTGCCTAATACAGGTAAATATTTGCAGTGGCAGGTAGATTTTTTCAGTCTGCGAGACACGGGTTAAATAAATAACCTGCAATCTGTGGTGACAAAGCCAACAAACAAAACAAAGTAGAAATGCTGAGCATGGATATTATTTATCAAAGGTGTAACAACGATGACAGGGGAGAAAGAACAAAATATGACAATGTATTTTTCGCTTAGCTGAACTTCTCTCTCATTTGTCAAGGTGACCAAAACTATTAACCACTTGACACCTGAGCACATTCACTTGATTTCTTAAAAAAAAAACATGGGGGGAAAGGCATGACAAATTATAAATAATGAATAAATAGATAAATACCAAAATATTTTTTAAATGAGAGAAGACAACAGTTATTAAAATGATATGTTAAAATGTCAGTGGTGCTGGATCAACATCAGATTTCTTGCATTTCGAAGCTTGTGAAAATGCAATGTAAATCTAAATTGAAAAAGAAAAAAGCATCTGGCAAAAAATCTGAGCAGCTGGTAAACTTCTGGCATCCAGACACTGTGGCACCCTGGACACATTGCCTCTGATGAACACATACTGAACTGTTACAGGTACTGACCTGTGACTTTTCAGTCCATGGGACATCTTATTATTCCAATAGGGACATGTCTGATGGCAGGCAGTAGGTGTGCTGTTACCTTCGCTCACTGCAGAGTCCTAACTTGACGACCTTTCCACCTTTAGTCATTCAGGGAAGTTTCAGCTGACCTCCACAACTCCTTTTCCTATCCTGCTTCACATTCACAACCGTTTCACATGTTCACACCCTGGAGCTGCTCGTAACACTCACAGTCTTCTATGTTATTGCTTCTTGCCTTGTTGAGGAGCACCTAGGAGTTGTTGTTGATGGATGGGAGATTATTTACCATCATTCTCACTCAGATTTTACCAGCTGACTGATTTATTCATAACATGTAGACATGTCACAAGAGCATTTTCCAAAGCATAACTACCTCCTTAAAAATGCTCTGTGGATTTTTTTTTTGTTTGTTTGTTTGTTTAATAAATGCATAGCTGCCAGAGAAGCTTATTTGTTGATACGCCATCATACACCCTAACAGGTAGGTAAAAACTTGTATATTTATGTGATGTCATTGTCAGTTTTTTTTTCCACAGTGATTACAAGTGAGTCAGCGGGGGGCTGAAGCATCCTGCTCAAGGACACTTAAGCAGGAGGACACACATTAGCTGAAGTGGCCTTTAACCTTTGACCTTTTGGTTACGTAACAGTTAACTGGCCCCGCCTGGTTTCCTGCATAGTGACTGCTGTTTCTGACTTTTGTCTCATATGGTAGCCAACAGCGGATGTTAGACATGAGGGAAGTTGATTCACTATTTTGCATCATTGCCTACAATACTGCAATATCCGTCTAAAACTTCCTTTTAGGTGTAACTTATGAACCGGGCTGTATAGTGAGTCAAAAGCAGCATCAAATATAAACTTCCTCGCACATGAAGAGGCTGTTGTAGTCTTTCTCCTCTTAGACTTTTCCACAGTGGGCCTGTGTAATAAAACAAACTTATAGATGCATTTTTTTGTTTGTTTGTTTGTTTGTTTTGTTTTGTTTGTGTGTGTTTTTTTTTTGCCCCCAAGTGAATCTCCACACATAAGGTTAATTTATGGTTCCACAACCCAAAATGCCCCAGTTGCTACATCTGAGTGGGTATACTATTATACTGTATAGTTTATGTGTGCCTCTCCAAAACTGCAACTGTACATAGAGTAACACAAGACTGTAAGAACTGTTATTGAATTTCCAGCCACAGTGGGATACCATGGAGCTGGTTGAGGAGAGATGAGATCAGCATGGGTAATATGTACAACACAGCTTCCCTAAATGATAAAAATAAATAAATAAATAACAGATGTAACCAAATTCATAGCAAGAAATGACCATAAAAATGATCATAAAAATGCCATCTAGCTGTACAGTGGTCTATAGGCAGATACACCAAGGCAGAACTATAATCGCAAAGACTTTTTTTTTTTTTTTAAAGGGGATCAATATTTGGAATTCACTAACTATACAGCTCGAGACTGGCTAAACATGACTACCTCAAGTGCTGCGTATTTTGGCTGTTAGCATGCAAAGTACAATGTAGCAGCATGCTGGTGGCTAGTGGTAAGGCTAGGGGTTTCAAAAAACTATCCATCTTTCAAAAACTACTAGTTTAAAAAACTATCTTTTGGTGAGCAACTGCTTTCATTTTACAATTATCCCCACATATTCACAACCTTAACAAAGGACTCTGGACATTCCTCAACACCTAAAACAATAAATACGGGACAGTTCGCTGGTACAATCATGTAATTCCTGCGGCAACTGGGTGGGGGAAAAAATAGAAAAAAAATCAACCAATCCTAGCAAAATTGCTTAGGCATACATTTTTCACAGCTCAGACATTTTTCGCATGCAAGGTCAGCCAATTAGGAGCCACTGGGAAAAGCTGAACATAATACACACATTTCTTTGGTGTAAAATAGTATGCCATTCAGCAAACAGACAAAGACTGTAGGCAGAGCTTTTTTGTAGTTAATTAGAATTACTATTACTATTTAGTATTACTATTACTATTAATTACCAATTAGTATTAGTATTAGTCAAAATAATAATAAAAAAAAAATCATTAAAACATATATTTCGTAATTGAAATTGCAGGAGTGGCGGCACCCTCGCTCCCTTTATGGACCACACGCCCCTGCTTAAATGTAAGTCTTTGTGTTTGTTGGTTTCTTACTTGTTTGGTTTCTATTGTTCTTATTTTACTTACTTTTATCCTGTGCTCTGCATTTCATATGTTGATATTGTTGTGTAACTGTTTTAACAAAGGACCAGCTATAGGGACAAATCAGCTTAAGCTATAAATGTTACAATATATGGCATACAAATGTTTGTCCAATATTCAATGTACAGCCTGTGAATTTGTCAAGGAAAAATTGAATAAACAAACAAATAAATGAACAAATAAATATTTTCCCCGCCTTAGCTAATGTGTGAGCTGAATGCAAACTAGAAAACCAGCTTAAGGTTACACCCAAAAGCGTTCACCAACTGGTTTACAATGCAATTCACAAATTGCAGGCTTTACTGCAGAACTGGTTAGACTAATCATTAGGTTTATAGGACCTAATGTGTAACTTATTAGATGATGTAACTGACGGTAAGTCAGAAAAGCTGTCATAAAAACAAATCACTGCTTTGGTATCTGTTCTCCAGGCTCCTTTTGAGCTCTCATGTCCATGTGACGCTGGCTGTGATGATTAATCTGGTCAGTTCCTTACGGGATGTCTCTAACGTTTCCTGTTACAGCACTGTATACAGAGTAGAGGTCAACGTTCTAGTATGGATTGTCCATATTTCCTGTCACAACAGATTCTTTCTGAGATGATACAGTCATATGAAACTGGTACATTGTCATCATACTCAACAGTGTGTGTCAACCAAATGTTTAATATATTTCTAGACAATTCCATTTGCATCTGAAGCAAAAGATCATGAGTAGTTCAGAAAGTATGCGGTACAAAGTGTGACCTCTACGCCTCCATCTGTAGGTCATGTTTTTACAACAATTTGGAAACAATTCTGTGATGGAGAATTGAAGACGGTGCAGCACTGAGTACTGAAGTTTCTGAATTGCAGATGGCTGAAATACTTTCTCAGAGGTAAACATGTTCCAGACGGCTCCCAGAAACAATGTATTATGCTGAGTAACCACTGGACTTGTGGCTCAAGTTACATGTCAGCGAAAAGTCTTCATTATACTGAAACCAAATAAAGCCAAAACATTTGAATCTCATCTTTCACCCTCTATTTTTTTCTTGTCCCTTTCTCTTAAGTGCCAAAAATACCTAATAATGTATTCAATATGTCAGCTTGCAGCTATTTTGTCTATGTCAGTATTGCTTTATTATTTAAGACTTTTCTTGTTTTGCACAATGGCAAATTTGAGCAAAGGCTAATATTCAGTAATAGGGCTTCAAGTGCTGGCTACAATGATAACAGGCATTAACCTGAAAATCGCACAGTTCTTAGTGAAATCCATTATCATTAGACAAAGCCTGCACTGAGGCGCAACATTCAACTTGTATTGTTATCTTTGAGATCCATTATGTTTAGAGAAAGAGGGTAAATAAAAACTGCATATCACTTGTCTGTGTTTCCAAAACCAAAGTCTGGCACCACCTCCCCCTCTTTGGTAACAAAGTAAGATCCTTGAGAAAGACATCCTCTAAGCTCAGACCTACTGCCACCCGACACCTGTTTATAGAGATTACACAACCCATTAACTCATCTAAATCAGTAGGCCCAGACGCCTGCTTTCAGAAGAGCTTTACGGAGTCTCCATTATAGCAGAAACTGCCATTTTTGAACTACGATTAAAACAGACTTTCTTCCTTCACAGGAGCAAGGCGACAAAAAGGCAGGGCATCAGCCACATTCAAGTGCACAGCCGTCACAAATGGACCAATAAATCAGGAGACAAATCCCTCTCAATGCTGGAATGGAGTGGTAATACGCCAAGTCAGGGGTCTGAAAGGACCTGTTATGGCTTCCACAGGTCCCCTGACTATCAGAATACACCATAATAGCCATGTGACTGTGGCATGAATGGAAGGATGAATAGGATTAACTTCACAACTCATTAAACGGACTGTCTCCTACACCTTCCCAACTGTCAGCTGAGGCCTTCCCAGCAAAGCCACATCCCAGTCATATAGCACAGACACTTATGCTCAGTCAGAAATGTATGAGTTGTGTTGCTGTTGTCTCTGACAGCCCCCCCCATAGGAAAACATGTTCTTGATCTCAATAGTCTGGATAAAGGTTATAAGGTTGACAAATGTCTAGTAGGCTATACATACGTACCATAAATGCTACTAACAACAAAAATCAGTGAGTTCCACTAATATAGTCTAGTCTTGTATGCAAGAGCATCGCAGGCTGTATAATGTTACTGTATCATTAATTGCATCATAATCTGCATAATCCTACTCGGATTGAAGAAAAATTGATCAAGGAAAGATTCTAGGCTGGCCTGGTTTTATATGTTCCAAATAAAACTCTTGAATCTTGAATCTTGTGCAGATAGTGTGCTCTTCAGCGCGAAATAGCTTTGAATTCTGCCACTTTCTTTTGATTTAAGACAGAATTTCAAATCTACAGAAAACCAATCGTGGGCGCAGTCAGTACAAAGTACAAATTCTTGCACACCTGCTTAACTGATGCAACCATGATTTATAGCTTATGTCATTAACTAGATGAATGTCATTAACAAAAATAGGCTATTATGACTACTTGACTCAAGCAACCTATGTCAGCGACAATTAATTCTCAATCTCTCACCCGCTCTGCTTAACCCATAAACAAGAGCCCAAATGCCCATTCATTGTTCCAAGCAAATCAATTAATCAATACAATTCTTCCTTTTTCCTTAAATTTGCTGATTAATTGTTGCAGGCTTACATGACCCTGAAATTAAATCTCTCAAATAAAATACATCAACTGTCTGTGAGAGGATGTTACATCTGCCACAGAGAAAAAACGACAAGAAAAGAGGGGACGGCATCTTCAAAATAATTTTAGATTATCAAAGTAAATTCTGATTAAAAATATAAATAGAGCAGCATTCCATCACCTATAGTTCAACAGTCCTCTCATTAGGCATAAGAGTATGAAATAGAGACGGGTAACTGTCAAATACAGTACACACCAATAGGGCCGTGCGATGTGACAGTCTATATCGTAGGACAAGAGAAAATGCCTATCGGTAGAAATTTTCATCTATTGTTTCTGTTGCTGTTGTCAAAAGCCGCTTTATGGCAGTGTTTTATGTCTTTGAGTCGGAGCTCCTAGTTGTCTTGAATGCACCATTACTACACGTGGGCTCAAATAACAAGCAGACATGGAGGAGTGTGACATAGAACAAAACTCCCATAACACTCCTACACAGAACAGGACTCAGCCCGACCAAGGCAAAATGAAGAACTGTGAGGTACTCCTGTCGTTTGGATATGAGAAATCTGACTCCAAACAGAAAACCGCACTTTGCAAAACATGGTACAGACCAGTTCCTATGTCAGACTCTGACACAAACAAACAACAAAACAACAAAAAGGTGCAAGCAACACAGAAGGGAAGTGTTGAAAGCCAAAGCAAACCTCAGCTCTGTGCAATGTCACTTCCACAAAAAAGGAGAAAGAGAAAGTGACTTTTGTACATCACAGAGTTATTAAAAAGTAGTCATGATGACTGTGGTTATTTTGTATAGACAATTTTTCATCAAATTCACAGAAAACATACTATGTCGTGATATATATCACTACCAGGATATGAAATTATCAATGTGAGAAGATTCTGTCCATATGAGACAGTCCAAGACACCAAAATCAAGTGTCCTAACGGGGTGTCCACCACAAGCCAGCAGAACGGCTTCAGTGTACCTTGGCACTGACAGAGTGTCTGAGACTCTATTGGAGGGAGGCCACACCTAAGCACAATGGGATGTTGATTAATTGTCTTAGGAACTAGCCCTCTGCTTTCAATAGTTTACATGCCTCATTTGCTAAACTGTCACCATGATTTTTGGTTGTTAGCTGTTAAGTGTTTTATGTGGCGATCAGGTTGAACAGCTCTCAGCTCAGTGCCTGCCGCCTGCTGAAAAGATATGACTATGGTAAGGTTTGCTCCATACATAAAGTCAGTGTAGCATTTTGACCTCCTGGCTGGGGGGATGGATCAATCATCAATGAGTCCATCAACAACCAAGTCTTGTGTGTTGTCATCATTTGGTAAAGACACTGAAAGCTGCTCTCCATAAAAGCATAATCATCTACAGATAGTGGTCTCTGTTCTGAACTAGAGTGGCAATGGCTGCCTTGGCTCGTGTTGGTTGCATTTTTGCATTTGGTTTGGATTCACACTGCTCAGTTACAAGCAAATCAATGCTTATAAACAAAGTCACATGGACCCACTCATGCTTGAAGAGTCTGGAATAACAAAATGAACAGGGAAACCGCAGTTTGTGGTTCATGTTCAGCTGTTCCTGCATGTGCTGTTAACTGGTCTTAACGGCAGAGAAGGTAAATTATGGTAGAGAGTGCAAACAAGTCCTTCAAGCTAAAGTTTCAGGGACTGGAATCAAATTTTTTGACTCTGCCACGCCACCAAAATCTCTGACCTCACAGGATGACAGCTTACCAAAACTCTGTTCAATAAACATGCCTCTTGTGATTCCATGTGAACCTGCAACAAGGCAAACTTAACCTATGAGTAGTACTTTAAACTAGATGTGAGTCAGTAAGGTGGTGGTGAGAACAGTGGTGAATCAGAGGTGACTGAGGAGGCTTTCATGGCATTAACTGAATCTGATCTGCCAGCATCAGTCCCAGAGAAATTTCCTGCAGAACATCCTAACCATGGTGTCCAAAGGCCATTTCTTTTTGACTAGCAAAACAAATACATGTGTCAAGAGCTGGTCAAAGCTGCTGCTGTTGCAAGGAGACCACTGACGACCCATCTGAATTACAGTCCTCATTTAGTAAAAACTGATATATTTTCACCTAAAACACCATGCTCTCAGCACTGTCAGCAACCAGCAACAGCATCTTGAAGCTAGTGCTGCAAAAAGAGGTAGATAAACAGGATTACTCCTCTGGGCTTTAGAGCAGTGGTGAAAAAGGCAACTGGCATGTTTTATGCAAATAGCAAAAATGGTTACACTAGTTGAATTTTACTGAAGTTGGAATGCTTGTCTAGAAAATGGTTCACAAATTCCTTTAAGAAAAAGCATTACAATTGTATGCCTTTGGGGCAAAATAGCCAACCTACCCACACAACAGTTACTCTCTGCTTATCCATTCATAACATAACATTGCCTGTTCAATAATTAACCCTTTGACCCCAATTTTCCCTTAAATTTACCCTGAAGTTCAAACCTAGATTTTTTCCCCCATCTTTTATGACAATGTCACAAACATATCCTGTATCTGCTGGTTGCAACGGTTCATTGAAGCTACATCACAGTTATGTTGAGTAAAATATTTAAACCCAAGATGTTTTATGGCTGCACCGTTACATGAAACAGAATAGAAAATACCTAGATGTGCACATTTCCCTGTAATTCAGCAAGACATTATTGGTATCTTTGGAAATCCTAGGTTCACCACTGGAATTTAAAATAAAGTTCTGTGGGTTTGAACAAAGCAGTATGAATTTGTAAAGATGAACCCACTGGTGGGACTGGCAAAGTTGAAGAGGTTAACTGGGTCATTATGAGACCTTCGTTTGATGGATGCCTGCTCCCTGATAATAGCAGCAAATTAGAATTATACAACAGTTTTGGTGGAGCGATTTGATTGGGCAGGGGGCACTCCACAAGCTGATATACAGTAAAAAAGCACTCTAACATTTTACTATTATGTATCTCTCTGCTTTACAAGTGTTCTGTGTTAGCCTCTCTAAATAACTAAAGGCTCTACTGTAATAATGGATAACTACATTGTATCGACCGCAATCTGCATTATAACAAAAATGGCAGCGTGAAGGTGCAAAGATAAACATGTTTCCCAAAATAACCTTGGAATTAAAGTATGAATGGTCATCAGAAGAGGATGAGTGGGAGGAAAGAAGCCTCTATATGGCCAGGCTGTGGTTTGGATGAGGGTTAGGAAGCACTACACCTGAAAGGAAACATTTGTAGCAAGAAAGCACCTTATAATGACCTTATAACAGCATGACCTTGAATGAGATTTTGCTTAATTAATTATGGGAAACAAAGCCCAGAATGACCATGTTTTACAGGAAATATGGTAAGTCTTTTTCAACTATAAGTGTAGAGTTAAAGTTAGTTAGTACTCAAAAAGTAATCAAAAATCTACTCAACTGACTACAGTAGTTGCATACTTAATGACACTTGCTCATAATCAATGACATTACTGCCTTTTAGCTCACAGTGGACAATAACTAGCCAAGCCTGAGTTTTGCAATAGACACTGATTGTGTCTTTCACAGAATGATGAACACTCACATCCAACCCAGCTATCAGGTCGGTCCTATAAATCAGAGGTGGCAGCCCATGAGCTTAGTGAGCAGCATGCTTGTGAAAATAGCCAAACTGAATTCCTGACCTGGCTGAAAAGAGCGGGGTGGGAAAGTGAATGAGTAACACCTCAACAACGGCCATCAAGCAAGGCATTTAATTCCCAACAGCAGGACACTGTGGTTGCATTCAGCAGCTCCCTGGTCTCAAAGTTTGTAACTGTATAAGCGTGAATCAGGATGTTGCTGGAAGAGAGCTCATCATAACTTCAGTGGAGAGGAAAAAAAGAAAAGGTGAAAACCCTAATGATAATTATGTAAAGTATGCACCCTCAGCAAGGTGAAAATACTTTGTTTAAGTCAATTTATTACTGCTAGCTCTTGTAGGTCAAAACCTCCCACTGGCCATTAATTAACCTGAAAAATGTGGGTTAAAATTCATGTTTTAAGGAAAACAGTCACCTGTGCAACTTCTCAGCTTAAGTCTTTAGTTTTTGGCTGTGCCTGGTGAGCTATGCACAACAACTATACAGAGGGACAGACGCCTAATTTAGACCTGAGTTGTCACCTAACACGAGGACTCCATGATGACACCAGAGACAGGACTTAAGGCTCAGGGAGGGGCAGGGCTTGTTTTTGCCTCACCTATGCAGTTATAACCCTCCAACATCACAGAGACAAGGTCTACCTGCCACGGTTAGCTCCTTCTTTTTCCTATATCTTTGTATTTAATCCTAATATCCTTAGGATTCCGCTGGTTTTCCAATTATTAGCAGGCAACATTGTATGAGCTTTCATTTGGTAAATCAAAAGGTAGAACAAGGCATTAACACTGGTCAGGTTCAATTCACACTGCCTTACCTTTGCCTAAGATAAGGGCTCCTGGTACTGTAAGGTGCTTTGGAAAATAGCAGCTATGCCGACTGCCAGGGAGGCTGATTTTCCAGTCAGAACCTGTCAGGGTTAAGCTGAACTGTCCAAGCCAACAGCTCACTGATCTTGACTTTGTCTTTTCTTTGTAATGTTTCCTTGTTTCCATCCTGCTTTTACTCTTTTACTACCACCCTGCCTTCTTCATATGTCTTACATTTTTTTGGTGTTGAAGTGTTGAAGCTTGGACTGGATATCAAATTGGATTTCATGTAGGAAATGCACTGTAGAAATAAAGACTGACTGAAAGGAGCCTTTTTTAGCCACAGGGGCTAGTTTCCCTTTTTATCCTTGCTGATCCAAAAAGCAAGAAAAAGTTCATTCCAAAAGTGACATTCATCCTCTGACTCATTATGCAATACTACTGCAGACATCAGCCAGCCTAAGACCTTTGCTTAACAAAATGACACTTTTAATGATGAAATCACCCTATTCATGAAGAATTAACTGCCACATTTTTGGCAGCAATTATTCCCCTAAATGGATGCATAACATTTGGAATCAAAGCCTCCACATGTAGCACAGTGAGGGAGGGTTAAAGCCCTGTCTGGGTCTGCTGGGAGTCATGTTAGTCACGGCTGATTGGCTGTCAGGGAGGGGCTTAGCGGGGTTTGATGTTTAACTCGGAGGTTTGTTTAACCTCCTATGCTTTCTCCCATAGTTACTGCCCTGCTACTACAACCTAAAGTCCACCACACACGCCTAGAGCACAAAAACTCAGACAGCAAAGCGTGTCTATACTGTGTTTGAGTCTTTGTCTGATTCTTTTCACGTTTCATTAGCAGCGCTGATCTTGTTGCGCACAGCTGAATTTGTCAGGTATACGTCATCCCATGAACAACAGCACCACAGCCAACTTCAACACACCATTTTCACAACCATTTAGATAGTCACAGCTGTTTGATTTAATCAAACCTGGCTATTGTCTCTATGGACAGATATGGGGCCATCATGGTGACACGACCTCACCCTGCCACACAAAAGAAGCCTCTGTGCAGAGACTGCACACAAACGCTGGCTGACAACACGAGGCTGGGGGATGAAAGGTCTCCTCAGTGTTTGGTGACAGTTATTACCCCCTACACTGAAACCAAATACCTGTGGGCCCAGATAGCATTATCTTATTGTGAGGCGCAGCGAGGGAGGGCCTGTAATCAGGGCTCCAGCCTTGATCAGCACCCCTCCCCAGGTCTGACAACCCCATCCTTCTGTTCCCACACTGGGAAACCATGGCAGTGCTCAGAGGAAATGTCTTTAAGGCAGACGAGAACTCTGATACTTGAAGGTACAGTTAAGTCTTTAGAGAGTGACTGCCCGAGAACAGGACTGAGTCAATATGTATAAGGACATTTAGAGAGTGGGGTGGTTATCTGATGAAACACTGAAGCATTTTCAGTAGTCATTTGCTGAAAAAGAGATATGGGCCAGAGACATTTACCTGTATGTAAATGTTCAGCATATTTTCGGCACAAAATCAGCAGGACAATTTCTGTTGCTTATATTCAGGTGTTCCTGGTAATGAAATTTCTGACAAGTTGCTGATGGGTGAAAGCAGAGTGAGCAGTGTGGTTTTCATCTTTGTCTTCCCCCTCACTTTATAGAAATGAAAGCACAGACGCAGGTACAGAATCTCTCTCTCAAAAAAAAAAGAAAAAATCAATACATGCCAACTAGTCCGCTGTCAAGCTGATGCACTTACTCATTCAGCCATGGTGTGACTGCAATAACAAACTGACACTGAAAAGAAGACAAAATAGGTGCCAAAGAGCCAATCAAGCAAACTGAGCCCTAGGACACAGCACAGGTTTAGAGAGGGAAAGTGGCTGTTCGGCCCATCTGGAAGCTAAGAGGTTTAGCCTGGAGAATCCTGAGCAAAGCTAACCTCAGTCTCACAGCAGGCCTGATCAGATTAATATCAGTCCTCTGTGGTGTTGTTGACTAGCAGGTAAATATCCTCAGGTATATTTTCACACTAGTGATAGGGACTGGTGTATATTGCTGGATTACTGCTAGGGCTGCTAACTGTACCGAGTATAACATACATTGCAATGTTAGTTCCCAAAGTACTAGTCTGAGATTTCAGGCATACTGAAGCACTTCATTAAATTTCAATTAGAGCACCCACTGTGACTGACAGTGGGTGCTCTAATCAAAACGCTGTAAGATGCAGCATTGCAATAAGTGCAATACAACTATTTTGTTTCCCAAATCATTGAGGCTTCTAATTGTCATAAATTATTTACATAACTGGAAAAACACTCCTGTTTATCACTTTAGTCGCAAATGCTGCGCATCCATGTTGACTTTTATCTTAAAGTGCAACAGCATTACAGTCACCACTACTGAATACACAATACTGGTTTAATATTATCCAGGTACGTATGACACCTGCATCACCAGGAGACCGGAGAGTACTGACGTATTAGGAATATTAACTAACCTCTAACCGTATTAGTGGGTGTGTGACTCTTACTAGCAAGTAGGGCTGCAGAGTTAATCGTATGGCACAGTTTTATGTTTCTACAATTAACTGTCCTTCAGTGATATTAAGTGTATGTTATATTTATATATACAGCGCATCCACTGAAACATGATTAATTACAACCTTGGAATGCATAAAATGCACCATTTGACTAAAATCAAAGTTAAGATGTAGAAGCACCCAGAAAAAACTTTACAAATGACCATCTCTAGAAAAACAGAACAACGCGCAAAGTGGAAAAGACCAGATCAGCCCAGAGTCAGAGAGGAAAATCCCTGTTGTAGCTCCTAGAAGTAGATCATCGTTTGTCATTTAGATATATTTTGTTTTGTTAAACTAAATGACAAGAAACAGCTCTTGTGTTTGCCTGAGGGCTATAGCTGTGGCCAAAAGTAATCAAGTAGAACCCATTATTTAAAATTTGTAAATATTTTTATAAACTGAAAGCAAGACTTTCTAGTTGCTGATAATTTGAGAAATGTACTGTTAAAAGTGAAAAAGCAAAGATATATGGGGGTGCAACGAATTTCCATAAATATCAAAGTGCGTGAGGTTTCAGCGTAAGCATAAAATCTAGCTGTATCTGCTTGACTGATTAAATTTATTTCAGTGTCATGCACTCTGGGTGCCCAGCCCAAAGCACAGTCATGCATCATGTTGCAATATTTGTGTATGACAAACAGATTCCAAAATATCCGAAGGTATCATGCAAACAAAGTGCATTTTTGTCTGACATGGGCTTTGCGTGAGCCACATAAAAGCCATCCTATGTGAAACATATCAAGCCTTTCATAAATCACCTAAACGGTAGTTTTACAATGGCCAGTGATTAATAGCTTTAGAAATTTGCATAAAAGCAACTGACTCTCACATTAATGGGTATATGTAGGGGAAACCTAATGAGTAGGTGTATAATTTCCCCTTAATGGAGGTCAATTAACCTAATCTAACATTACTCTATTTGGTGTGGGAGTTCTGATGAATACCATAAAGCATCATCACTAAGGCAGGCGTTACCAGGCAGTGTGTCGCAGTCAGACTTTACCCTGGAGGATATTAAAACAGCCAAAACAAGGAACAAAACACTCAGAATCAAAGTAATGCAGTGCAATTTTATCCATATTCATATTTTTTCTAGTGGAGGCCATCACCTATGGCCTAAAAGCTATGCCATGTTTGATAATACTCATAATTTCACCACGAGAAAGTACAGAGCAATTTCAAGAGCACTTTGTCTTGTCATTTCTCACAACTAAGAAAGCCATGTATTAAGGCATCAAGGGAAACCTTACCCCCAGTCTATCTGATGACAATGAGCATGACCGAAATCCCTCAAGTCTGCTCAAAATTCATTTTAAGTCCATCTGAGGGAGCAGGTGTGTTTACACAAAGCAGGTATCCTCAGTAGGCGGCATGCAAGCTCTTACCACACTGATTACAGTGAGCTAAATATGGCTTTGTGCTAACACAGACAGTAGGCAGATCAAAGCTGTGATGTCAGAGGGGAGAGGAGGAGCCTCCAGGCCACAGGTCAGGTGTCTGCTTTAACTACAACAGTCCAGCCCCACCTATCCTGCCACCAGTCTCCATCCTCCATCCTCTTGGCAGTGCTGCTGTTTTAGTATGGTTCACTTCATTTTCACCCATCAGTCAAAATGATCAGCCAAAGCGAGGGTGAATGAGGCCAGGATAGATTAATACATCTCTGATCCAGTGCTGAGAGGTAAAGCAAGTAGGGTTCGACCAATCTGGGCGAAGGTCAATAACAATTTTTTGTAATAAAACTACAGATGGACAAAAATTTTAACTGCTATTCAGCATCCTCTACATAGTCATTGTTTCAACTCTATTACTGTCAGGGTGAAAAGCTAACAAATGGCATATTGACCATCATGCAACACTACAACTGAAACCCAGACTAATAAAATTGTTTTGTTATCTGCAGCTGTTTTAAGACGAGGTGACACACCTCACCCATTCAATGACAATGGTACTTGGGGATACATTTGGATACATTAATTTACAAACACAAAATAATAAACATTTAGATTAAACAAAAAAGTGTGCAAAACACAGTTTTATAATTTAGAATGTTTTATAGAGATTTAATGTCGCTGAAGTCAGGTAGAAAGTGCCATAATATTGGAGGTGGATATCAGGTATTGATTTACGGTCAATACTGAACATGAATACTTTCTGCTCAAAGTAACAATGCAGAGTTATATCAGATCCTGAGTTTTGGTACATGATAAACATAAAGAATGGATACTAACAGTGGCAATACAGCCACCTGCACTACATCAACACTACTCCCTGTTGGGTTGAGAACCTGTGGTTTATCAGAACCACCTCTTTGGTGCTGTTCATACACAGTAATATTAAATAACATTTACCTTTACGGCATCAGCTGGCAATCTCCACCACTACTGTCATTATGTAAGAAGTCTTTACACACTATTAGCATATATCTCAAATCAACATTTTGTAGACAGGATGTATGCTTATTTATATTAGCATCTTGTGTTTAAATGCCCCACAGGCGCAAACACTGAAATCCAATTTCTCTTTCCATCACCAAAATGCAAATCGTCACATGCCACCTCCTTTTATAATTTTGACATCCTACAAATTGACGGCAAAATCCTGTTTCCATACTGACAATACATTTTTGACACATAACTCTAACTCTAACTGCCACCTCTGTTTTGCATGTGCTACCCAGTTGGATCTTCATGACCATATCTATCTCCTGCAATATATGTAAATTGGAGACGCAGCGCATTTACAATTTAATGATCATGCGGTGAAATGAGTCTCTGACTACTCCTGAAGGTGCTTTGGATGAAAGGATCTTGTTCATTGCATCCTGAGTGCCTTTACACCATGGTTTTATGTGTTTTTGCACTCTCCATTTAAAATCCAATCCCCCAGGATGCATGTTAATTCTAGGTATAAAAGCAGTCTGGATCTTGCTCAAGGACACTCTGACAGAACACAAAAGTGCAGATGGACATACATAAATGTTGCATGGCTTGAAACCTGTCCCCTTTTGGTTACAGGATGGTCTTTCTTATCGCCATGCACATGGCATATAAACTTATGACACTGCTGGAATAAGCTGCTTTAATAAAATTATTTTAAGATGAACGTTGTTGCACCCACCGCAGATACAATAACAGTGAAGAGCAAAGCCTGCTTGTTGAATGCCTGCAGCACAGGAACTTTGCCCCAGGCATAAAGTTTGGACAAGTAGTAGAGGCGCATGGTGTTTTGGAACAGAGAGTGCTGCTGCTGTTTGGCATGCTGAGGGGATTGTAAGGCCTCCAGTCTTACCAAAAAAACTAAGTCAAGGCTGCATTATGAATATTACTGGGGAAATCACAAGTCGCCCTCCCAGGCATAACAAACCATACTGAGACGCTGCAATATCATGAAATGGTACCTGTAAGACTTGCCCTAATGCTTCTATTCTATAGTAAATACAGTGTAATTACAAGGCTGACACTGCACATATCCCCCATCACCATTAAATTAAGGGGTTTGTGATGATGATAAATTGGCTTGGTTAAGCTTGGAGCCGGCAGGATCCTCATGGTACTGTAATTTACAGTACTCTAAATGTGAGGCCAACTCCTCTTTCATTTGTCTCTCGTACTGTAGCTAAACACATATTTCTGACTGTGACTGCCTCGCAACTGAGCCTAAACTTAGCTGGGAGTAATACACTGAGCAGGCTAATACGTTTTTATTCGGTGGGAGCATAGCCTGGTTCTGTCCCAACAGCTTTATTCTCATGAATAAAAAATACAGTTGTGTATGTTTGTTTACTGGTTGTTTAAATTGTTGAGGATCTACAGTGGGAACTTTAACCTTGTTTTTTCTCTGCTGCACTCTTTATGTTGCTCTAGATAAAAGCATCAGCTCAATGACTAGAAAGTACAATGCAGCTACAAGTATAATTTGAAAATATGTAATATTTGTTCTGGAAAAACTTGTAAAAGGTTGCTTTTGGGGGCATCAGTATTTTTCCAAAAACAGATATAAAGATTCAGAAGCCCTTCACGTGTACTGTCTGTATCTGTGTAGGAATATTAACTAACCTCTAAAAAAAAAACTCCATTCCAACATGTCATCAAATCTGGTATTGAGCCTTTTAGAAAGCCCTGTTTTTTTTTTGTTGTTTTTTGTTTTGTTTTTTTAGCCAAATGGGGGGAAAATCTGCCAGTGGGATGAAATACTCCCACTTGTTTCCAATGCAGTTCACTTGTTTTCTGAGAACAAGAACAAATATATTGAAACAAAGCAGAACAAGGCAGATCAGTCCACTAGCAGCAAGGAAAGGACACTTGATGCAAGAAAAAAGTTGATTAGGTCTGCTCCCTCTCTGTCCTGAAGGAGAGGCTTTCTTAGTACACAACAGAGGCAAGCTTACGCCTCAGGGTTGCTAGTTCAAATCCTTACACTGACTGAGAAAATCTGGACAGGGAAAGTGAATAAGTTAAAACACTCCCTTACATCTAAAACTACTGTCAAAGTGCTATTAGCAAGGCTTGGAAACCCAAAGATCTCTTATGGAGCTGCTCGGTAGCCACCAGTAGAAAGACTGGGGTTGCACTGGGTAGCCCCTTGTGTGAATGCATAGAAATGTGTGAATGTGAAGCGGGGATGAACAGAATATGAACCACAATTCATCACTTGAAAGGTTAAAAATCAGGAGTGTGTCCTGCTTTCTACAGAGCCACTGCCTCTGCAGGCCATACTACCCTCAGGCCTCACGTACGTGCCATTTTGACTTGGCTTACATTCTCTGGCACTGAACCAGGTCCATAAAGATAGTAGCCTCCTAGATGGATGCAATTATGATTTTTCAGAACAGCCCTTCAAGGCACCAAAACAGTGATACAGCAGAGCTAAATGTTTTACTTGAGCCTGCTGGATGGATGCCTGGACTGGATCTACACTGATTATAAGAAGTCTCCCTGATGGGGGCGCAGGCCTTCATGGCAATATAAAGGCCTGTCACAAAATGTTTTGAGTCATAACCAGCCGTTGCGAGGGACGTGCCACCCTCGCCCTTCCTCCCTGCCAAAAAACAAAGAAAATGCTAAATTTCTGTGAGATGGTAAGGGGATCAAATTACGCTGTAAGAGGGAAAGCATATTTTGTCAGGCCTGTCAAGGACAAGGCGGTGTTGAGTAGGCAGTTTTCTTGGAAAGACATTTCAGTAGGTTCTTATGGACAAAAGGACATGATTGAGGAGAAAACAAAAACAAAACAAAGCTCTACATTGTGAGACTTTGGCTTGGTGGCCCAACTAGCTGATTTTTTTTTTTTTTTTTTACACACCAGCTTCCCTTGTGCGACTGGCTGCCACTGGTTTAACATTTCACCATTTAGCTTGTGTCGCCTTGTGGAAAAGCTTCCTCTGCCCTCTTCCAGCTCATTGCCTTTGTTTACATCTCCACATTAACGTCCCGAGCTAAACTCTTCATCCCGTCTCCTGGTTTGATTTAGTGGTCACACATAACATTTCTTTCATCCCATGAGAACTCAAGCTTCCACTAGTTTCTAGCTGTATGGATTTAAATCAAATGACTCTACTGAGCAGCTCCACTGGAGCGGATGTACATGAACTCTGGCAGAGGGTGATAACGTCCAAGTCACCCTTGACGTCAAGGAGGTGAAGTCCATGATGGGACCTCAGAAAGAAAGGGCAGAGTAAATCCTGGGCATGCTGCACCATGGGAACCCAGCAGGCAGCCATCTTTATCCACCTGGTCTTTTGAACATGTCGGAGTGTGGGTGAGGTCAAACTAGTGCAAATGAGATTTTTAGAGTGCCGTGTTCGTTCCCATGTGCACAGACCTTTTCCATCTGCACGGAAGTAAAGTGTAAAATGAACTGGCCTGGAATACAACATCAACTGTCTCTCTGTATCATTTTCCCAGCACATGTGACACCATCTTTGTATCTGCCTGATGAAAAATAACTGCAATATAATTCCTATATTAATGCAGTTACTTAAACCGTGTCTGTGGCACTAGAGGTCTATTTCTGGTGAGTTACAGTGATTTGACTGTTCTTATTTTAGTTTTATCTCCTACAGTATCAATTTAACATTCCTGCAGTGTGTCTGTGCCAGTTAACACTGAGTGGGTAAACGACCACATCATGCTTAAAGTTATTTTCATCCACTTCCATATTCCTATAGGACTGATATGTGTATTTGGTCATCAATAGTACATTTATGGCGAACTTAATGTGTTTTTTCGGGTTTTTTTGTTTGTTGTTTGTTTGTTTTTTTAACTCCTGTAACATATATAATTTCTAAATTATATTGGCTGAAGCTAATACATAACTTCTATTTTCTACTTTAATGTTTTGTATGGTTTCCTTCAAGAGCTTACAAAAATAAAACAATTGTGATTTGTTTCAACTCGTGTTTAGAGAAACGAGAAGTTTCGACACATTGGCACTGCAGTCTGAATGAGGATGTCATGGCCTACAAGCAACAAGTTTCGAGACAAACATGTCACCGCAGTCGATAAACAAAGTGTTGAATATAAAATCCAGCTGACAGACACAAAGTAGCAACAGAGCCCATTTCTTGCAGTCTAAAATGAGTGTAACATCGTAACGGCATGGCAAATGCCTCCCCTTACCTCGGACAGATGAAGCTCAGTGTGGACCGGCAGCTTTTGGACACATAATCCTCCGAGTGGACTGACTTGCTCTGTTCGCAGCTGAGCCAAAATTTGGTTGAAACTGTTTTTAAAGTAAAATGAATAAGCGACAGAGTGTTTTTCCTTAGTTAAAACAGGAGGAATCCACTTTCCTACAGTTGTTAGTGTTTCCCAGGACAACTCTGAGGGCGGAGCTTGCACGAGGGCTATTATAGCCGCTTCCCCATTTGCACTGGGGTTTCTTTAAATTCTGTTGTCTGACTGGAGATCAGTTTCACCTCATCTTCACTTAGGTTTCAAACAAGAGTTCTTCGGTTTTACAGATGTGTCTGTTATTCCACAAATGCTACATATTTGTTTTGTTTTGTTTTGTATCTACTTTTAGTTGAAGTTTTACTGTTGTAACTGTGGTGGAAGGGGATAGTGTCGCTCTTTATAGATGGCATTAAGCCCGCAGCAGAATTTGTATAAGTTCCTGTCTGCATTTTCAAAATAAAATCGTTTTTAACTTAGCACAAAGCTGACAAACTGAAATTCACCAGTAAATACAACTAAAAACAGCTTAATTCCCAACTTTAAATGTATTAAAATAAACAGTGCCAACCATTGCAATATATATGCATGTCTCTACAGCAGGTACCGGGAACTGTATTTTCAACTATTTGGGGAAACCCAAATTAGATTTTGTTGTTGCTTTTTGTTTGTTTTGTGCACTAATTGTGGTGTTCTTATATTTTTATTTTACCTGTCTAATCCGGGACCGAATTGGGACCTACTAGAGGAGCAAACAAACAGCGGCCTGCACCCTCAGGGGTGTTAGGAACAGCTGAGCTCCATTACACACATAGGCCAGTCAGGCCCGGGACCACGTGAGTGGGACTTTTCTAAATGCGTTAACGCTGTGTGCATGCTTTTATTTTGGAGGCAAATCGAAAAAACGGGAGTTATATGACTGACAAGTACTGTAACTTGATGGAGGTCTCATGTTTCCAGCGAAGGAACACAGTTGTTGAATTTCCGTAGAAGTTTAACACCAGTGTGTGTCAGTTGAGTTGGTTAGACCTCATTTCTAGATGGTTATCTCCTATCCACCACCATCAAGCTGGCTTTGTTAGTTCATGAAGCCATTAGCCTATAGCTGTAGTCACACTCAAATCACTTTTTCATGTTTACTTTGAGTTTTAGTAGCCTACAGCTTTCAGTTTTAGTGAACTACAACAACCTTGAGGGGCATTCATGTGAGAAGGTGTTCATATCATGTTGGTCCAACCACAGGCCATTTTCCACCATCTGTTCCCTTTCACTGTAACTGATGCTGCTAGACTTGTAGGGAAAACGTAGTGAGGAGCATGTTTTAGATGGATACTTCACAAAGAGCAGGACCCTAAGCCTGTAATATTCTTTGGGGATATTGTAGAGATACTACAGCTTATAAAATATTGTGAAATATAAGGTTACTGAATTATTTGAGTGCCATATCGACATTCTCTAAGTCTCTACAGAATTATGTAGGAATACTACAGTGTTATTATAAGAGATACAAGTAAATACCCAAGGTATGATAAGGCCAATACAAACTCACTATTCAGTACCATACTGTGATGACCCAGTGGCTGCTCTCCCTATGTTGGCCTTTTACCTGGTTGAGGTTGTGATTTATATCCCAGGGTGCTTATGGGCAGAGTGAAGAGCCTGGGTTGCTAGGCGATGTGGGACACCTGTTATTTAAGATGGCTACCAGAATATGCTCTTTCTCGCCCTCACACCATGCCTCACCCTGGAGACACCTCAGACCTGCCTTTCTCCTTTATTTTTGGTTAATTCCTCTCTACAACCACAACATACACTCACCCAAACACCACTGATCTTATTGATTTTCTATGTTAGTCAGACCTTTGTTGGATTGTGTTGTTGGCAGAGTAAAAAACTTTTAAGGTAAAGTTGGTGCGGGATTCCTCTTTTGTTACAAGGCTGAGCAGCTTGTAACCATAGACACATGACATTGCCATGGAAATGTAATAAACATTGTTATCCTGGTTGCAGCGTCCCATATTGTGATACAAAATTTTACCAGCAGGCCAAAGGTGGAAGTATGAAAAAAAAAATGTAACCTACCAGCACTGAGGCGTGATATTGGGGGGAAAAGCATTACAGGCCGTGGCCTAATGTTTGTGCTGGTCTATTACGAGGTTTGTTGTCTCACCATGAAAGTATTTATCACCCTCTATGCACAGCAGCAAAAATGTGTTGCGGTTTGAACTGCCCTCTGCTGGTAGAGTAGGCCCACTGCAATGATCCCAGTCAGTAACAACCATTTTGAAAACAGACCCTGGGATGTAATGCATGGTAAAAACCAATTAAACTTCATTGTTGTTATCACTTTTTCAGGCTGACAGAAATTGTTTTGACATGAATTCAAATTGTACATCATAGTGAGCAGTGTTAAACTGATGTAAGTTATGAGTAGATAAAGTTGTTTCATAACAAAAAAATAATAATATTTTTCTGAAAATATAATAGATTTTTTGCTTCTGCTGGGGGTTATTTGCCATGTAATGATCAGAGATTTTCCTTTTTATTTACCACTGTATCACCCATCAATTGGAAAATGGAGACCCAAGTGAGTGTTTGTCTCCCTAGTGCCAAAACAATCCTCAAACCACAAATGGATTTTGCTCTACAAAAGATCCAGAAAGCTCATGTCGGTTAAAAAGAAATAGATATAGTAAGCTGGAATGATTCCCTACATCAAATAAGCATATCAACTGGTATGAGGCATTTAAAAGCATGCGTCAGTCAGCAGTGATTTGGCTTTAACTCTGCTTAATCACTTGCCAGCCCTCCATAGCAATGGATTGTGCAGAAGCCAGACTCCTTGTGGGTGGTATATACACTCTTAAGAAGTGTATATCATTTTGAATAGCCCTTCTTTTCACCATAATTATGCATGAATTAAAAGCAGAGTGTTGCTGCAGATGAGCATTCAATCTAAAGATAATATTAGTGGACCAAATAAAGGGTTAAAAAAAAAAAAAGCTACTTACACAACAGATGCTTGTTATACTGAAAAGTAATGCAAACATATGATGTCATAGGTTGAACATCACACATCCCTCTCCAGAGTGCAGATGAATCTCACTTTTTTTTTTTTTTTTCACTGTGCCGTTTGAGTGACATGAGCAGAGCAGGGCTTTTATTATGCAGCCATGAAGAAACAGTCAGTGGTTTCAGCTGTGCTAGTATGTGAGTCCACACTTCCAGTCATGAAATCTCTGTTAATAATGTGAGAATTGCCCCTGGGTAGGCAGGGGAAGCGGCGTATGAAGTAGGGAGCAAAACATGGCTGGTAACTCCCTAAACGTACTTAGCAGCCCATTGCATGTACACAGCAGAATCTATTAGGATTCCTATCAATGGCTGATTAATTATAAAACAAATTATCTAACCAGACACAGACTGAATTTTCCAGTTGGTGGTCATTTCCCAGCCTGGTATGAACAATCAGGATCTAAGTTGGTTTCTCTTCTTTCTCTGTAATGTATACAGTCCCCCTACTGTGGTGGATACTGTGTCATCAACATTATTAATAAATTAATGAGAGAAGCTACTGCAACTTGTATATCATACTATATACTACTAAATATGTATATACGCTTATTAGTATTCAGCAGTTTGGAGTTAACCGGCAAACATAAAGCACTGATAGAGAATAAATGTTCAGCCTCACACTGAGAGAAGTGATAGCTGCTCTTGAATGATTGCTAGCATAAATTAAAATAACTGATGGCACTTTCCAAATCATATTATGTAACCAAAGCCCTTGGGTGATTGAATGAGATATTTTTGCAGGCTGAATTATCAATAGTTTAGAGGTACTCACTCAATGATAATTTGAAGGAATCTTTTTGTTTGTTTTTCCCTCAAATGCATATATATATCAGAAACGGGAAACAGGTTTAAGACTTGGACTCAGGACGCACTTAACTGGCACACAGTGACTTGAGACTTGGCCTCAAAAGACTTGAGGCTCGACTAAGAATCTTATTTTATTTATTTATTTATTCTATGAGCAGTAAGGAAATGTCTGATAAGCTGAAAGTCATTCCCCCCCTCATTATCATGGGCAACCTTATGCATCAGGTGCACGTGGCCACAGATGACTGGAGGCTGCGGCAACAACACCATGGCGAACACACCTGCACCTGCTGTGCCATTTGTCATAACCTTTGGCTATAATAACTTCCCACAAGGCCCAAACAAAAGAATTACGAAATGAAAAGTCTGCAGTTTCAAAATAAAGGATGCTGGCTCGACCATATCAGACTTTATCAGGTACCTGAAAACGGTCAGTCACTTGGTCAGTAATGTGAAAGTTAACGTTGGATGGTTAGCAAATATCCTTAATAATGATAATAAATTGCATGCTTTGATTTCCTATGCAGTGTTCTGAGCAGGCCAGATGGCATGCAGCAGATAAGACTACACTCATTACAACCATAAGAAACGTGAGCCTTGACTTGAACATGCAAAAATGACGCGTGAGCATCTCTGGTTTGATCTGGAACTAAACTCTTCATGTGTAACTAACCCAAACAGTCCTGTAGCAGCTGAGGCGCTGAAGATTTTTAGGTGTGACCAGCAGCTCTATAATTTCCCCACTCTTTGGCGGCCACAGTTTTCACCATAGGAGGCTGAAATTTGACATGGAGCTGAAGCATGTGTGTGTTTGTGTTCATGCCAATTGACAAAATGGGGTGTGGCAGTGGGAGTGGCCTATAACAACAAGGCACAAAACTTCTAAATGGATTCATGTAGCATGGCCAAAACACACAAAAATCAGTCCGTTCATTGGTCCACAAAGCTTTGTCCATCCTATAGCAATCGCAACTTCTACCTATTAGGCTGAAATTGGCCATGGAGGTCAAGTGTTTGTGAGGTTGTGTATGTGTGCGAAAGCATGCATGTGTGTACATGGTCACAGCTATTGCAAATTCACGCTTGTTTCACAATAGAGATTGCTCTGTCTATGATTCAGCCGTGCAATCTCAAAACAACAAGACATCTAGCATGTCATCAAATACATTCACACTGTGTTAAAAATACACCAAGTGAGGTTTCCATATGCCCACTGTATGAGAAATTGAACCACAGTCAGGCTGTTTCAGAGGCCCAGGAGGCATCCAAATCTCCTTCACATCTCATAGCATATGAGCTGTTTCTGTCTCCACCACCTGTAACCTGTCGTGATTCATGTAAATGGGAGGTGGCACTGAAAAGAATCTCCATTCACTGCCAAACTGAGCTGCACTTAGACACATTATTGCAGTGTGGAGGAGTGGTGAGACGTGGAGGGAATGTTAAAGTAGGGCGGTCTGCAGACTGCCAGAACATGGGCGAGACAGAGAGCATGACACAAAGAAGTACATTGCCGCCTTTGTGCTGCGATAAAAGGAGGTTTTGTAAGTTGAAGGACTTGGTGGGAAGAGGATGGAGGATAGAGCACTGAAATCCCCTGGTCTGGGTAAACACTGGGACAGGGGGACAAAAATACACTAGTTGCTAGAGCAGGGAGGGGGAGCAACAGAGGGAGAAACAGGCAATTTGACTGAGGCACTAGTGAGCAGCACACACTCCTCACACATCAGGTGGAAAGCCTCTTACACTCCCCAGGACTGCACATTTCGTCTCACACTTTTTTTTTTTTTTTTTTTTTTACAGTTAAAGCTGCACTGGGCAACTTTGCATGTTGGTGGCCTCAAACTATGAGAAACTGTGTGAACTTCAGGACCCAGAAATCCACACAGCACACTCATGTTTACCGACCGCTGCTCTGTGATGCTTTGTCATGCTGAAGGATACCAAACGCATTAGAGAGAGCAAAAGGTCCAATGCTGGCAGCTCTCTCTGCTCACAGCACTCGCTCACTACTCCTTGCATTTCATTTTTCAGTTTTGATTCATCACTTCCTGAGAAGTGATGTCAGAGCAGCGTCCAAAAATGTCCACCAGAATTTTATCTGAACAAACAGGGCAAATCTACTGGGTCTCAATTAGTAGGGATGGACTGCCCTTCTGCAGCCACACTTTGTGATTTAGGCTGATAAGACAAGTGTGGATTTTTAAGTCAAAATATTTGGTAGCACAGCTTTAAATATTTTATGCAATCCCCTCTCTGCGAGGTCATCTGCAAGGTTCCTTCCATCTTTTTTCCCAAAGAGGTTTTCATGTGAGCTCTTCCTTGTTCTGTTTTTTTTTTTTTTTTTTTTTCATTTACTAAGTGGAAATGTGGGTGTACAAAGCCCTTTGACATTGTAACTGTGATTAGAGGCTATTTAAATAAATCCGATCTAAATGAGGAAATTTAGTTGACTAATACAGACAGTTCATTTGCTGACGTACATAAAGCCAGTGATGTGGTGCGAGATAAATAGGATGGTGACAGTAAACTAGAGGCTATCATTGAAAACGATCTATTCAGATTTTTGGCAAAAACACTAATTAATGATTTTTTTTTTTGCCTGTATGCAATTTGCATCAGTTTGATGTAAGCTATGCCAAAAAGATTTATTTAAGAGTGACAAGCAAGAAGTGCGTCAGTGCTTAATTCACAATATTGAAAGAAGTGAAAGGATATCTTGTCGCCAGGCCTTGAATGTTTGTGTGTTTTTTACTCGTTTGGAGCATCCATTTACAGAATAATGATAACACTTTATTCTAGGGTACACTTATTGCCATTAATTAGTTGTTTATTAACGTGAGTATCAGTAATTTATTAGTAATTTATTAGTCCTGTAGTAGTCACTAGCAATTAATTCAGGCTCAACTACTTATTTTCTACCCATTAGTTATTAACTAAGGGCTTTTTTAGGAAAAAAAAAAAAAAAACTCTTAACTAACAGTTTGTAGTGTGGAGAATAAGGCATCCAAAATGAGGAACTAATAGGTAGCTAATAATGACTAATACAGAACTAATGAGTTAGTAAGCCTCACACCAATAAACAATCAATGGCTAATAAGTGTTCCCCTAAAATAAAATGTTACCATATAACTGATAATTTTCATTTTAACAATCTCTGACAAATGACTTGTGTTTTACTTCTGGTTTCATTTTCTTCCTTTCAGCCTAACTTGAGTTAACTACCTAACTCAAGTCGACTGAGTGAACTTATCTGAGAAATTCATGGGGCTAAAATGTCCCGTGTTATGTAAATAGTTGGCTCTCATTTTACAGGGATTGAATGGACCCTCATTGCTGAGGTTAATGACGCAGTTCACAGGCCACTGGCTGTTTGCCGTAAGCCTTCTAATTGTTATTTTGGTCAAGCTGACACAGGTATAATGTAAAATGTTCTAATGCCAAACAATATGAAAAAGGATCTGTGAAACCTTCCTCTGGGCTCAAGCTGCCAATTTTTTTTCTTTCTTGGCAACAACACCTGAAAATGCCGGCTACCATCTGTTTTGCTTTACCCTTTGGATACACCCATTCTTCAGACATTCCATATAAATTCATTATATCGGCTTAAATTCGCCCTGGTTTTGCTATGTTTACAGTTGTCCCTTATTTTCTTTTTTTCAGTCTGTAGCTTGCGACCAGCATACAGTAGCACGCACTCATCTTCCCCAGGTAACAGTATGCCATTCACTATCATTCAGCTGTGAAGTAGTTACACTGTACAACTGTGATCATTAACCATAAACTGCATGAGATGTCTACATTAGGATGCCAGTGTGTGTGTGAAGAGTGTTGTACTAGTGTGTGGGGGTGTTATGCTGCAAATGTACAGGGGATGGAATTAAAAAGGTAATGCAGTGGTGTTCTTGTCAATTAACAGGGTGTCCAGGACTGTGACACCTTTTTCCTTGTGTGTTATGTGGATGAAGATGTGAATTTCTGTAAGTGGTGCTTTATTTCTTTGTTCCTCATGTTATCAACCCAGTCTTCTTCTGTTTATTTTAAATGAACCCCTGTTGGTGCAGAGGGAATCATAAAATGCAGCACTTCCTGTATCCCAGATTGTTTTCTTTTTGTTTGTAGTTGTGTTGTTGATGTTGTATTGTGTATCAGTCAGTGATGAATAATGAGCAAAAACTTGAGCAAGAACTAGTGAAAACTAATGAAAAATTATAACGATCCTACTATCCCTGTCTGTATCAAAGCAGCAGCGGTCAGTAAAAAGCCAGAAGGCAAAGGCTCAGATGTTCTTATAAACCAATGAAGCTGTCCCGAGAAAAATCCACTCCAGTCTTCTCTGCATGTTTATGCATAATTCCAGTAGGCCTACTATTTGTGCCCACTAGATGGCGATATCTGTGGTGTTGCAGGTCAGTAAGTCCATCTGATCCCATCAATGGGATTTACTGTCCTCATGGTCTAAACACAACACAATAAAAATTACACCCTGTGCGTATGTGTGTGTGTGTGTGGTGTGTGTCAGTGAAAACTATTGCATATACAGACCAAGGGATGAAGAACATAGGAAATCCACCAAAACTCACTTTACATTTATAAAATACATTAAGAAAAGGAATAAAGATGGCACATTAATGTTTTTGTTTGTTTGTTTGTTTGTTTGTTTGTTTTGTGTAGTTTTGTATAGATGTTTGTCCTTATTGGCTTTTTGCCCTGTGATGAATGTGTCTGTAGGTCACGGTGTACCCGGTCTTTAACACTACATCACTGTCTACATACGTGTGCATGTACTGAGGATGTACGCCAGAGGACAGGTTAGGTGATTTAAGCCGAGATGGCATGTCCAATCAGCTGAGAGGGATTTAATGAAGCCCCCCCCCCCACCACACACACACACACACACACACACAAACACACACACCTCCACATCCCACCTCCATTCACTAAACCCCAGCAGATTAGCTCCCTCAGATCTCTCTTGTTAAATTAGGAGGAAACACAGGCATGAAGGCACAATGAATCCGTATAAATGAAGGAGGAGGAGGTTGATGAATGATGAGGGAGAACTTCAGTCTCAGCAGTCTCATCAGTATCAGTATAGCGTGGCTGTTACCGACAGAAAATCTCACGTTTCCTCTCTCTGAATATGTGCATGAAATGTAAAACAGTCTTGTAATGTTAAATATAAAAGTCTTACCTGGAGCCAAAACACTGCATAACTATTTTAGGGGGAAAAATCATTACTTTGAACCTCATCATTCAATATCTTTAAAATTTAAAGGGCCCCCTCTGTGAAAGTGTTCTCGCTCAGCCAGCCAGTGACTTCAAGAATATAGGTTTTGCTTTTTAATTTTTTTCTTTATCCAGACTGCATTAAACCATTGTCAGGCATCATTTAGAAATCATACTCATACTGATGGCTTCAACATTGAGAAACCTACCAGTGTGTTACATATTTTCACTGGGCTTACTATCCTTCCTTAGCACAGTTACTTACTATTATTACAACATGCTGACATTAGTTTCATTTTGCATCTATTCAGCAGAAAAAAGGTGTCATTTTTTTCAAAGGGTAGCAACCTGAAGTTGGACTGACACAGTTTATATGTGATTGTGCTAAACTAACATCAGATAATTAGAGGTAAACCAAGATGTGTTGCTTAAAACTAGTGGCCAGTAGTGATTTTAACAAACCATCAGCCATGAGAGAGGGAAGACTTGACTTTGTTTAGGCGCACTCAGCAGAACAAAAATAGCGCAAGACTTTGTAGCAGTAATATTACCAGCAGGGCCTCATCTCCTGTGTCTCCTCTACCTTCATTTAGTTTTATTTTAATTTGCATACACTTAATATAGCACTTTAAAAAAGAAAAGAAAAAAGAAATACAGCGGCGTAGGAAAGATGCAGAAAACCCAGGGGCCTTACTAAACATCTGAAGGTAAATGAAAGGAGAAAATTAAAAACAGAGAAACAGCTGAAAATGACAAAGACGAAATGGCATTCAACAAGTTGAAAACAGGAAGTGACTGCACATTCTCCTATGTCTGGCTATGCATGAGTTACCTTTAAATTTAGGCGTTCATGTGTAAACTCTCTTAATCATGCATTTGCTGGTTGATGTGTCATAGCGGAATGGTGGAATCACTATTTCCCAGAATCCACCACCAGAAGCTATTAATTTCCTGACTGTTTGCATGAGATAGTTGTGGGATGCAGCTTTCTCGCCATTGGAGGGATTCCTCAAGCCACACCCTTGCTCACCTGAGTTAGGCCAATGGGCACAATGAACTGTAATCCAACATGGTTGCTAGAGGACGAAGCCCTGGAGATGAAGGGCAGAGACGGGAGAGGGAATTAAACCAAAATGTGCATATTCCCACTCAGGATAGCTGACATCGACATGACCCCAGGTACATGGTGTCATTGTGTGCCAGGAAATTCACACTGTGATTTTATTCTGTCTTACTGATATTGACATTGAATGGGACCTAGCTGTTGGGTCTAGATGCTGGATTATTTGGCTGGAAAGGTCTGAAAATGTCACAATGACATAATGATTAACTGTGGCGTGATTGGTGGAGGGGTTGGCTAGACGGATGTGTTTGAGAGTTGTGGGCGGGACTTGGGGCACAGGGTTAAATGGAGACTGGTGAACACAGAGAGTACGTGGTCTAAATTTAGCCAATGGCTCCTCTGGGTGGAGCTAATCCTCTTTGCACTCGAATTATCTGGCCTTCGGATTAGGGAGCTTTGCCTCTATGCAAGACATCTACTCTCTATAATGATGTCCCACACCGGCCCTACCATGTCCCCTGGTTTGGGGGGGGCTGTTGTATTGAGTGGGAGAATTCATTGCAGAGAAATAGCCAGATGTATTAGTAGAGCTGCTATAAAAATGTGTCTGAAAGTGGGCACTATTTGGGTTTATGGCAATGACGAGAGGTCACATTGCATGCTAGCCTGCAGCACATTCTACATTTGCCTCTTTGCATTTAGCTGGCTTCTTACTCAGAGTGAGCAGATTGGTCCTGTAGCTCGTTAGATAATGACACAAGGTCAGGGTTGGTGATTCCCACCTATGCTTCAAATAAATTAGGCCCTAATGTATGTGTTGTACTTGTATTTGTAATGTATTAGTTCTTCAAATGATTACATGGGGATACTGCAAGGTTCTTAGGATAACAGCGTCCAACACAGTAGATATGTTGGGTAGAGGACCCACTGTCTTGCTGTGGGACATTTTGGAGAATGGAACTTGTGGCCCTCACATTTCAGGACAGTGTCTCCAATCACTAGGCTACTCAGTTCAGTAGAAACACTTTAGATTAGACCTTTCCGCTTTGGTAAAGTAACACAGTTATACTGGGCTGATGTTTATATACTACTATCTATTTTAAACCTCATCCTTTTTGTGCATTATATTTTCAGCTTGTTTGATATCAATCTGCCAGTGTTGTAACCCAGCAACTGCTGCATCTCCTGTTAACTCCTCTCTCTTCCTGGAGTCAGTTTCACAAGAGCAGCTCCTCCTTCTTCTCTCACAGTCCTTATATTTTTGTGTATGTAAACCACAGGAATGACATGTGGTGCTGGAGAGCTGTGATTATCCACCTCTGGCCCCTGTGCCACACAAACACATCCATAATCACCTCCACACTCGAAGAAATAAACCACTGGCTTTCCCTTTCTGTCTCACAGGAAGAAAGACATTTTACATTTTAGTTGTTTGGCTGACATTTTTATCCAGAGTGGCTCGCAAGAAGATTGGTGTCTTGCTCAAGAACACTTTAGCACATATAGCTGTTGCGATGAACCTGAGTCTGGGACAGTCTAATCTACCGCATCCAGCCAGCATAAGAGAGTAGAGCCAGCACTCTACAAATTGCATATGCACACTTTATTGAAGAAGACAAACGTTTCGATCCTAAGTGGGGAAAAAAGTAGTGTGCAGGCTCTACTCTCTTATGCTATTTCTTACCCAGCCCGGTACCCCTATGTGCATGTAACCACAGTAGTCATCCCACCAAGATCATCCACTCACCATCACATGCCCCTCCTGGGATAACAAATCAGTCAATTAAGAATTTGCAGTTATCACTTTCACTTGACATCTAGTGGATTATTGGCTTGGGACCCAGTACAAACAACACTTTAAGCCAAGAGCAGTGGTCTGAAAACCAACTGTCAATCAGAGCCTTTTATGTGTAGGCTTTCACTCAAACCAAGACCTGCAGTGACTGCTGATTTCACTGATCAGCACAACTTCAGCCAGAGAGAAGGGAATCAAATAATTACGCCCATCCTTACCATCCTTAGACCCAGGTTCAAGTTGTGTGAGCAAGCATTTGTCCTGCTGAAGTGCTCTTGAGCACGTCATTTATCCACACCATCCTCAGGATGGTGACGACCGACCTCCCGTAAGCGGCAAATTTGGAAATCAACAGAGTATCACAAAAAAATCTTGTGTCTCCTCTACTTGCTGTCAGTGAAGCCTGTTGCCTTTCAAGCCTGGTGGACTGTACCATTATGCCTGTAGGGGGGGGCAGTGCCAGGGAGTTTCCTGTGGGGATGAGCCTGGATGCATGGGGGGGGTGGGGAGGGGGGATCGTGAGGTTAGATCCTAATCCCTCAGCCTCGGCTGCACCACGGCCTCAGGATAAACTGACATGTAGGCTTTGGACAACTGAAAACGCTACTTGGATTTTTAGCTTTTTATTATTATTATTATTATTATATTCTTGCCAAGTTTGGATTTCTTTTTGTCCATGAGTTTTTTTCATGTTAAGGGAATGCCAAGTCCAGTAAGTCAACTTTTATTTGAGATTTATGCTGTGCTGTGTTCTTTTGCCGGGCAAATTAATCATCAATGCATGTTTTCTTGATGCAGTTTCAGAAACTGCAAGGGAGGCAGTGGGTAATGACTGAGAATCAAATTCTTTAAAGAAGAAAACACCATTACTCTTTGGAGATAAACCATAATCATATTTTCATGCTTTATCAGTAGTGATATCATCAAAAAGTAGTCAGTTAAATAGCTATTTCAATCACCTATCATTTTTTTGGGGGTGGGATCATTAATAACTGAACTTTTCCCTTGCACATCTAAATCTAGAGCACCTGTCTCTTTCTCATTTAGTCAACCAAGGGCATAAGTTACTTACTGTCCTTGAAAAAGCACCAGCATTGGTTTAAATGTATTATTACCAATCATTCTGAGAGAGCAGATGTCACATTTTTCAAATTCTTCAACTTTTGACTGAAGCTGATGTAGAGGGATATGCAGGAGGAAAACACACTCTCATCTTGAGGCTGGATATCTCTGCCCTTGCCAGTATCAGAACTGCCTGTTGGTGGTTCTGCTCAACTCTCCAAACATTCTGTCATACTATTTATGAGTACTGTGGTATTTGACTGATTAATATCCACAGAAATCACTAGGGATTTCTCTGTGACCTCACCAGGTCAGGTGACTTGTTCCACCAACATACATGCACATGTATGCAAATATGTGGACGCTTTTATCCGAATGCCCTCACAGTGCAAGGACAAAAGTAGCGTGGATGGTTGCAGTGGTAATCAAACCCAAGACCCTAGCAGTGCTGTTCAGTGGAGCGCACTAGTAGGTTGAGTGAGGGTCATGACCGTTGGCCCTTGAAATCTTTTAAACACCATTACATCATTTCAACTCACAGACATCACTAAGAATATAAACATTTCTTCTTCATCCCTGAAACACTGTTTGCAGACACAGTGCTATTTCCTTCTGTAAACAGAAGAAATGCAATCTTCAGATTGAGATCAAACACCAATATGAGTTTTAGTTGTTCTGAGGGATTCTTTCTAAAATCAGCTCTCAAGGGGGCTCTAGGTTTAGCTTATTTGTACACATGAAAACAGCAGTAAGAACACAGACTGAGGGAAAAAAAGAAATACAAACAGTGCAGGTGAGATGAAGGATCCCCACAGGGCTTACAAAAATGTCTCATCCCAAAAACAAAAGAGAGAAAAAGATAAAGATGAAATATATATATATATATAAAAATCAGCAAATGCAAAAAAAAAACAACTGTGGGAACTCAAATGAATCAGGGTAACCCTGACAATACACATAATGAGGAGAATGTTTGGGGAAAATGAGTGTGAAGGTGAGTGTGTCTATGCTCAGAAATGGAAAATGTGAGCTGTGTGTAGTTGTGCAGCTGATTAAAGGGATACATAATGGTTTTGACATACTTCCTCATGTATATTTACAAGCGAATGATCACAGATCATAGCTGGGTATGGGTGAGTAAAATGAAAAGTAAAGATTTCCCCTCTCTCAGTTGAAAACCTTTC